>NC_137712.1:42500-786091 GCF_964034855.1 Anser brachyrhynchus
GCTCTCAGCGGAAGCCTTTGGGTACACCTGAACTCCCTGGGGGAGCCTTTACGCAACCCCACACTCAACAGGACTCTGCGTCTTCACTCTTTCCTAACAACCCTAAACGTAACCCTAACCGCAACAAGAAGCTGAACCCGAGTTAGACCCGAAAAAACACGTACGGTGCCACTTTCTGCCATCAAAAAGTGCTCTCAGCGGAAGCCTTTGGGTACACCTGAACTCCCTGGGGGAGCCTTTACGCAACCCCACACTCAACAGGACTCTGCGTCTTCACTCTTTCCTAACAACCCTAAACATAACCCTAACCGCAACAAGAAGCTCAAACCGAGTTAGACCCGAAAAAACACGTACGGTGCCACTTTCTGCCATCAAAAAGTGCTCTCAGCGGAAGCCTTTGGGTACACCTGAACTCCCTGGGGGAGCCTTTACGCAACCCCACACTCAACAGGACTCTGCGTCTTCACTCTTTCCTAACAACCCTAAACATAACCCTAACCGGAACAAGAAGCTGAACCCGAGTTAGACCCGAAAAAGCACGTACGGTGCCACTTTCTGCCATCAAAAAGTGCTCTCAGCGGAAGCCTTTGGGTACACCTGAACTCCCTGGGGGAGCCTTTACGCAACCCCACACTCAACAGGACTCTGCGTCTTCACTCTTTCCTAACAACCCTAAACATAACCCTAACCGCAACAAGAAGCTGAACCCGAGTTAGACCCGAAAAAACACGTACGGTGCCACTTTCTGCCATCAAAAAGTGCTCTCAGCGGAAGCCTTTGGGTACACCTGAACTCCCTGGGGGAGCCTTTACGCAACCCCACACTCAACAGGACTCTGCGTCTTCACTCTTTCCTAACAACCCTAAACATAACCCTAACCGCAACAAGAAGCTGAACCTGAGTTAGACCCGAAAAAACACGTACGGTGCCACTTTCTGCCATCAAAAAGTGCTCTGAGCGGAAGCCTTTGGGTACACCTGAACTCCCTGGGGGAGCCTTTACACAACCCCACACTCAACAGGACTCTGCGTCTTCACTGTTTCCTAACAACCCTAAACATAACCCTAACCGGAAAAGAAAGCTCAACCCGAGTTAGACCCGATAAAACACGTACGGTGCCACTTTCTGCCATCAAAAAGTGCTCTCAGCGGAAGCCTTTGGGTACACCTGAACTCCCTGGGGGAGCCTTTACGCAACCCCACACTCAACAGGACTCTGCGTCTTCACTCTTTCCTAACAACCCTAAACATAACCCTAACCGGAACAAGAAGCTGAACCTGAGTTAGACCCGAAAAAACACGTACGGTGCCACTTTCTGCCATCAAAAAGTGCTCTCAGCGGAAGCCTTTGGGTACACCTGAACTCCCTGGGGGAGCCTTTACGCAACCCCACACTCAACAGGACTCTGCGTCTTCACTCTTTCCTAACAACCCTAAACATAACCCTAACCGCAACAAGAAGCTGAACCCGAGTTAGACCCGAAAAAACACGTACGGTGCCACTTTCTGCCATCAAAAAGTGCTCTCAGCGGAAGCCTTTGGGTACACCTGAACTCCCTGGGGGAGCCTTTACGCAACCCCACAGTCAACAGGACTCTGCGTCTTCACTCTTTCCTAACAACCCTAAACATAACCCTAACCGCAACAAGAAGCTGAACCCGAGTTAGACCCGAAAAAACACGTACGGTGCCACTTTCTGCCATCAAAAAGTGCTCTCAGCGGAAGCCTTTGGGTACACCTGAACTCCCTGGGGGAGCCTTTACGCAACCCCACACTCAACAGGACTCTGCGTCTTCACTCTTTCCTAACAACCCTAAACATAACCCTAACCGGAACAAGAAGCTGAACCCGAGTTAGACCCGAAAAAACACGTACGGTGCCACTTTCTGCCATCCAAAAGTGCTCTCAGCGGAAGCCTTTGGGTACACCTGAACTCCCTGGGGGAGCCTTTACGCAACCCCACACTCAACAGGACTCTGCGTCTTCACTCTTTCCTAACAACCCTAAACATAAGCCTAACCGCAACAAGAAGCTGAACCCGAGTTAGACCCGAAAAAACACGTACGGTGCCACTTTCTGCCATCAAAAAGTGCTCTGAGCGGAAGCCTTTGGGTACACCTGAACTCCCTGGGGGAGCCTTTACGCAACCCCACACTCAACAGGACTCTGCGTCTTCACTCTTTCCTAACAACCCTAAACATAACCCTAACCGCAACAAGAAGCTGAACCCGAGTTAGACCCGAAAAAACACGTACGGTGCCACTTTCTGCCATCAAAAAGTGCTCTCAGCGGAAGCCTTTGGGTACACCTGAACTCCCTGGGGGAGCCTTTACGCAACCCCACACTCAACAGGACTCTGCGTCTTCACTCTTTCCTAACAACCCTAAACATAACCCTAACCGCAACAAGAAGCTGAACCTGAGTTAGACCCGAAAAAACACGTACGGTGCCACTTTCTGCCATCAAAAAGTGCTCTCAGCGGAAGCCTTTGGGTACACCTGAACTCCCTGGGGGAGCCTTTACGCAACCCCACACTCAACAGGACTCTGCATCTTCACTGTTTCCTAACAACCCTAAACATAACCCTAACCGGAACAGGAAGCTCAACCCGAGTTAGACCCGATAAAACACGTACGGTGCCACTTTCTGCCATCAAAAAGTGCTCTCAGCGGAAGCCTTTGGGTACACCTGAACTCCCTGGGGGAGCCTTTACGCAACCCCACACTCAACAGGACTCTGCGTCTTCACTCTTTCCTAACAACCCTAAACATAACCCTAACCGGAACAAGAAGCTGAACCTGAGTTAGACCCGAAAAAACACGTACGGTGCCACTTTCTGCCATCAAAAAGTGCTCTCAGCGGAAGCCTTTGGGTACACCTGAACTCCCTGGGGGAGCCTTTACGCAACCCCACACTCAACAGGACTCTGCGTCTTCACTCTTTCCTAACAACCCTAAACATAACCCTAACCGCAACAAGAAGCTGAACCCGAGTTAGACCCGCAAAACACGTACGGTGCCACTTTCTGCCATCAAAAAGTGCTCTCAGCGGAAGCCTTTGGGTACACCTGAACTCCCTGGGGGAGCCTTTACGCAACCCCACACTCAACAGGACTCTGCGTCTTCACTCTTTCCTAACAACCCTAAACATAACCCTAACCGCAACAAGAAGCTGAACCCGAGTTAGACCCGAAAAAACACGTACGGTGCCACTTTCTGCCATCCAAAAGTGCTCTCAGCGGAAGCCTTTGGGTACACCTGAACTCCCTGGGGGAGCCTTTACGCAACCCCACACTCAACAGGACTCTGCGTCTTCACTCTTTCCTAACAACCCTAAACATAACCCTAACCGCAACAAGAAGCTGAACCCGAGTTAGACCCGAAAAAACACGTACGGTGCCACTTTCTGCCATCCAAAAGTGCTCTCAGCGGAAGCCTTTGGGTACACCTGAACTCCCTGGGGGAGCCTTTACGCAACCCCACACTCAACAGGACTCTGCGTCTTCACTCTTTCCTAACAACCCTAAACATAAGCCTAACCGCAACAAGAAGCTGAACCCGAGTTAGACCCGAAAAAACACGTACGGTTCCACTTTCTGCCATCAAAAAGTGCTCTCAGCGGAAGCCTTTGGGTACACCTGAACTCCCTGGGGGAGCCTTTACGCAACCCCACACTCAACAGGACTCTGCGTCTTCACTCTTTCCTAACAACCCTAAACATAAGCCTAACCGCAACAAGAAGCTGAACCCGAGTTAGACCCGAAAAAACACGTACGGTGCCACTTTCTGCCATCAAAAAGTGCTCTCAGCGGAAGCCTTTGGGTACACCTGAACTCCCTGGGGGAGCCTTTACGCAACCCCACACTCAACAGGACTCTGCGTCTTCACTCTTTCCTAACAACCCTAAACATAACCCTAACCGCAACAAGAAGCTGAACCCGAGTTAGACCCGAAAAAGCACGTACGGTGCCACTTTCTGCCATCAAAAAGTGCTCTCAGCGGAAGCCTTTGGGTACACCTGAACTCCCTGGGGGAGCCTTTACGCAACCCCACACTCAACAGGACTCTGCGTCTTCACTCTTTCCTAACAACCCTAAACATAACCCTAACCGCAACAAGAAGCTGAACCCGAGTTAGACCCGAAAAAACACGTACGGTGCCACTTTCTGCCATCAAAAAGTGCTCTCAGCGGAAGCCTTTGGGTACACCTGAACTCCCTGGGGGAGCCTTTACGCAACCCCACACTCAACAGGACTCTGCGTCTTCACTCTTTCCTAACAACCCTAAACATAACCCTAACCGCAACAAGAAGCTGAACCCGAGTTAGACCCGAAAAAACACGTACGGTGCCACTTTCTGCCATCAAAAAGTGCTCTCAGCGGAAGCCTTTGGGTACACCTGAACTCCCTGGGGGAGCCTTTACGCAACCCCACACTCAACAGGACTCTGCGTCTTCACTCTTTCCTAACAACCCTAAACATAACCCTAACCGCAACAAGAAGCTGAACCCGAGTTAGACCCGAAAAAACACGTACGGTGCCACTTTCTGCCATCCAAAAGTGCTCTCAGCGGAAGCCTTTGGGTACACCTGAACTCCCTGGGGGAGCCTTTACGCAACCCCACACTCAACAGGACTCTGCGTCTTCACTCTTTCCTAACAACCCTAAACATAAGCCTAACCGCAACAAGAAGCTGAACCCGAGTTAGACCCGAAAAAACACGTACGGTGCCACTTTCTGCCATCAAAAAGTGCTCTCAGCGGAAGCCTTTGGGTACACCTGAACTCCCTGGGGGAGCCTTTACGCAACCCCACACTCAACAGGACTCTGCGTCTTCACTCTTTCCTAACAACCCTAAACATAACCCTAACCGCAACAAGAAGCTGAACCCGAGTTAGACCCGAAAAAACACGTACGGTGCCACTTTCTGCCATCAAAAAGTGCTCTCAGCGGAAGCCTTTGGGTACACCTGAACTCCCTGGGGGAGCCTTTACGCAACCCCACACTCAACAGGACTCTGCGTCTTCACTCTTTCCTAACAACCCTAAACATAACCCTAACCGCAACAAGAAGCTGAACCCGAGTTAGACCCGAAAAAACACGTACGGTGCCACTTTCTGCCATCAAAAAGTGCTCTCAGCGGAAGCCTTTGGGTACACCTGAACTCCCTGGGGGAGCCTTTACGCAACCCCACACTCAACAGGACTCTGCGTCTTCACTCTTTCCTAACAACCCTAAACATAACCCTAACCGCAACAAGAAGCTGAACCTGAGTTAGACCCGAAAAAACACGTACGGTGCCACTTTCTGCCATCAAAAAGTGCTCTCAGCGGAAGCCTTTGGGTACACCTGAACTCCCTGGGGGAGCCTTTACGCAACCCCACACTCAACAGGACTCTGCGTCTTCACTGTTTCCTAACAACCCTAAACATAACCCTAACCGGAACAGGAAGCTCAACCCGAGTTAGACCCGATAAAACACGTACGGTGCCACTTTTGCCATCAAAAAGTGCTCTCAGCGGAAGCCTTTCGGTACACCTGAACTCCCTGGGGGAGCCTTTACGCAACCCCACACTCAACAGGACTCTGCGTCTTCACTCTTTCCTAACAACCCTAAACATAACCCTAACCGGAACAAGAAGCTGAACCTGAGTTAGACCCGAAAAAACACGTACGGTGCCACTTTCTGCCATCAAAAAGTGCTCTCAGCGGAAGCCTTTGGGTACACCTGAACTCCCTGGGGGAGCCTTTACGCAACCCCACACTCAACAGGACTCTGCGTCTTCACTCTTTCCTAACAACCCTAAACATAACCCTAACCGCAACAAGAAGCTGAACCCGAGTTAGACCCGCAAAACACGTACGGTGCCACTTTCTGCCATCAAAAAGTGCTCTCAGCGGAAGCCTTTGGGTACACCTGAACTCCCTGGGGGAGCCTTTACGCAACCCCACACTCAACAGGACTCTGCGTCTTCACTCTTTCCTAACAACCCTAAACATAAGCCTAACCGCAACAAGAAGCTGAACCCGAGTTAGACCCGAAAAAACACGTACGGTGCCACTTTCTGCCATCCAAAAGTGCTCTCAGCGGAAGCCTTTGGGTACACCTGAACTCCCTGGGGGAGCCTTTACGCAACCCCACACTCAACAGGACTCTGCGTCTTCACTCTTTCCTAACAACCCTAAACATAAGCCTAACCGCAACAAGAAGCTGAACCCGAGTTAGACCCGAAAAAACACGTACGGTTCCACTTTCTGCCATCAAAAAGTGCTCTCAGCGAAAGCCTTTGGGTACACCTGAACTCCCTGGGGGAGCCTTTACGCAACCCCACACTCAACAGGACTCTGCGTCTTCACTCTTTCCTAACAACCCTAAACATAACCCTAACCGCAACAAGAAGCTGAACCCGAGTTAGACCCGAAAAAACACGTACGGTGCCACTTTCTGCCATCCAAAAGTGCTCTCAGCGGAAGCCTTTGGGTACACCTGAACTCCCTGGGGGAGCCTTTACGCAACCCCACACTCAACAGGACTCTGCGTCTTCACTCTTTCCTAACAACCCTAAACATAACCCTAACCGCAACAAGAAGCTGAACCTGAGTTAGACCCGAAAAAACACGTACGGTGCCACTTTCTGCCATCAAAAAGTGCTCTCAGCGGAAGCCTTTGGGTACACCTGAACTCCCTGGGGGAGCCGTTACGCAACCCCACACTCAACAGGACTCATGTTTCTTCACTCTTTCCTAACAACCCTAAACATAAGCCTAACCGCAACAAGAAGCTGAACCCGAGTTAGACCCGAAAAAACACGTACGGTTCCACTTTCTGCCATCAAAAAGTGCTCTCAGCGGAAGCCTTTGGGTACACCTGAACTCCCTGGGGGAGCCTTTATGCAACCCCACACTCAACAGGACTCTGCGTCTTCACTCTTTCCTAACAACCCTAAACATAAGCCTAACCGCAACAAGAAGCTGAACCCGAGTTAGACCCGAAAAAACACGTACGGTGCCACTTTCTGCCATCAAAAAGTGCTCTGAGCGGAAGCCTTTGGGTACACCTGAACTCCCTGGGGGAGCCTTTACGCAACCCCACACTCAACAGGACTCTGCGTCTTCACTCTTTCCTAACAACCCTAAACATAACCCTAACCGCAACAAGAAGCTGAACCCGAGTTAGACCCGAAAAAACACGTACGGTGCCACTTTCTGCCATCCAAAAGTGCTCTCAGCGGAAGCCTTTGGGTACACCTGAACTCCCTGGGGGAGCCTTTACGCAACCCCACACTCAACAGGACTCTGCGTCTTCACTCTTTCCTAACAACCCTAAACATAATCCTAACCGGAACAAGAAGCTCAACCCGAGTTAGACCCAAAAAAACACGTACGGTGCTACTTTCTGCCATCAAAAAGTGCTTTGAGCGGAAGCCTTTGGGTACACCTGAACTCCCTGGGGGAGCCTTTACGCAACCCCACACTCAACAGGACTCTGCGTCTTCACTCTTTCCTAACAACCCTAAACATAAGCCTAACCGCAACAAGAAGCTGAACCCGAGTTAGACCCGAAAAAACACGTACGGTGCCACTTTCTGCCATCAAAAAGTGCTCTCAGCGGAAGCCTTTGGGTACACCTGAACTCCCTGGGGGAGCCTTTACGCAACCCCACACTCAACAGGACTCTGCGTCTTCACTCTTTCCTAACAACCCTAAACATAACCCTAACCGCAACAAGAAGCTGAACCCGAGTTAGACCCGAAAAAACACGTACGGTGCCACTTTCTGCCATCAAAAAGTGCTCTCAGCGGAAGCCTTTGGGTACACCTGAACTCCCTGGGGGAGCCTTTACGCAACCCCACACTCAACAGGACTCTGCGTCTTCACTCTTTCCTAACAACCCTAAACGTAACCCTAACCGCAACAAGAAGCTGAACCCGAGTTAGACCCGAAAAAACACGTACGGTGCCACTTTCTGCCATCAAAAAGTGCTCTCAGCGGAAGCCTTTGGGTACACCTGAACTCCCTGGGGGAGCCTTTACGCAACCCCACAGTCAACAGGACTCTGCGTCTTCACTCTTTCCTAACAACCCTAAACATAACCCTAACCGGACCAAGAAGCTGAACCCGAGTTAGACCCGAAAAACACGTACGGTGCCACTTTCTGCCATCAAAAAGTGCTCTCAGCGGAAGCCTTTGGGTACACCTGAACTCCCTGGGGGAGCCTTTACGCAACCCCACACTCAACAGGACTCTGCGTCTTCACTCTTTCCTAACAACCCTAAACATAACCCTAACCGGAACAAGAAGCTGAACCCGGGTTAGACCCGAAGAAACACGTACGGTGCCACTTTCTGCCATCAAAAAGTGCTCTCAGCGGAAGCCTTTGGGTACACCTGAACTCCCTGGGGGAGCCTTTACGCAACCCCACACTCAACAGGACTCTGCGTCTTCACTCTTTCCTAACAACCCTAAACATAACCCTAACCGGAACAGGAAGCTCAACCCGAGTTAGACCCGAAAAAACACGTACGGTGCCACTTTCTGCCATCAAAAAGTGCTCTCAGAGGAAGCCTTTGGGTACACCTGAACTCCCTGGGGGAGCCTTTACGCAACCCCACACTCAACAGGACTCTGCGTCTTCACTCTTTCCTAACAACCCTAAACATAACCCTAACCGGAACAAGAAGCTGAACCTGAGTTAGACCCGAAAAAACACGTACGGTGCCACTTTCTGCCATCAAAAAGTGCTCTCAGCGGAAGCCTTTGGGTACACCTGAACTCCCTGGGGGAGCCTTTACGCAACCCCACACTCAACAGGACTCTGCGTCTTCACTCTTTCCTAACAACCCTAAACATAACCCTAACCGCAACAAGAAGCTCAACCCGAGTTAGACCCGAAAAAACACGTACGGTGCCACTTTCTGCCATCCAAAAGTGCTCTCAGCGGAAGCCTTTGGGTACACCTGAACTCCCTGGGGGAGCCTTTACGCAACCCCACACTCAACAGGACTCTGCGTCTTCACTCTTTCCTAACAACCCTAAACATAAGCCTAACCGCAACAAGAAGCTGAACCCGAGTTAGACCCGAAAAAACACGTACGGTTCCACTTTCTGCCATCAAAAAGTGCTCTCAGCGAAAGCCTTTGGGTACACCTGAACTCCCTGGGGGAGCCTTTACGCAACCCCACACTCAACAGGACTCTGCGTCTTCACTCTTTCCTAACAACCCTAAACATAACCCTAACCGCAACAAGAAGCTGAACCCGAGTTAGACCCGAAAAAACACGTACGGTGCCACTTTCTGCCATCCAAAAGTGCTCTCAGCGGAAGCCTTTGGGTACACCTGAACTCCCTGGGGGAGCCTTTACGCAACCCCACACTCAACAGGACTCTGCGTCTTCACTCTTTCCTAACAACCCTAAACATAACCCTAACCGCAACAAGAAGCTGAACCTGAGTTAGACCCGAAAAAACACGTACGGTGCCACTTTCTGCCATCAAAAAGTGCTCTCAGCGGAAGCCTTTGGGTACACCTGAACTCCCTGGGGGAGCCGTTACGCAACCCCACACTCAACAGGACTCATGTTTCTTCACTCTTTCCTAACAACCCTAAACATAAGCCTAACCGCAACAAGAAGCTGAACCCGAGTTAGACCCGAAAAAACACGTACGGTTCCACTTTCTGCCATCAAAAAGTGCTCTCAGCGGAAGCCTTTGGGTACACCTGAACTCCCTGGGGGAGCCTTTATGCAACCCCACACTCAACAGGACTCTGCGTCTTCACTCTTTCCTAACAACCCTAAACATAAGCCTAACCGCAACAAGAAGCTGAACCCGAGTTAGACCCGAAAAAACACGTACGGTGCCACTTTCTGCCATCAAAAAGTGCTCTGAGCGGAAGCCTTTGGGTACACCTGAACTCCCTGGGGGAGCCTTTACGCAACCCCACACTCAACAGGACTCTGCGTCTTCACTCTTTCCTAACAACCCTAAACATAACCCTAACCGCAACAAGAAGCTGAACCCGAGTTAGACCCGAAAAAACACGTACGGTGCCACTTTCTGCCATCCAAAAGTGCTCTCAGCGGAAGCCTTTGGGTACACCTGAACTCCCTGGGGGAGCCTTTACGCAACCCCACACTCAACAGGACTCTGCGTCTTCACTCTTTCCTAACAACCCTAAACATAACCCTAACCGGAACAAGAAGCTGAACCCGAGTTAGACCCGAAAAAACACGTACGGTGCCACTTTCTGCCATCAAAAAGTGCTCTCAGCGGAAGCCTTTGGGTACACCTGAACTCCCTGGGGGAGCCTTTACGCAACCCCACACTCAACAGGACTCTGCGTCTTCACTCTTTCCTAACAACCCTAAACATAACCCTAACCGCAACAAGAAGCTGAACCTGAGTTAGACCCGAAAAAACACGTACGGTGCCACTTTCTGCCATCAAAAAGTGCTCTCAGCGGAAGCCTTTGGGTACACCTGAACTCCCTGGGGGAGCCTTTACGCAACCCCACACTCAACAGGACTCTGCGTCTTCACTCTTTCCTAACAACCCTAAACATAAGCCTAACCGCAACAAGAAGCTGAACCCGAGTTAGACCCGAAAAAACACGTACGGTGCCACTTTCTGCCATCAAAAAGTGCTCTCAGCGGAAGCCTTTGGGTACACCTGAACTCCCTGGGGGAGCCTTTACGCAACTCCACACTCAACAGGACTCTGCGTCTTCACTCTTTCCTAACAACCCTAAACATAATCCTAACCGGAACAAGAAGCTCAACCCGAGTTAGACCCAAAAAAACACGTACGGTGCCACTTTCTGCCATCAAAAAGTGCTTTGAGCGGAAGCCTTTGGGTACACCTGAACTCCCTGGGGGAGCCTTTACGCAACCCCACACTCAACAGGACTCTGCGTCTTCACTCTTTCCTAACAACCCTAAACATAAGCCTAACCGCAACAAGAAGCTGAACCCGAGTTAGACCCGAAAAAACACGTACGGTGCCACTTTCTGCCATCAAAAAGTGCTCTCAGCGGAAGCCTTTGGGTACACCTGAACTCCCTGGGGGAGCCTTTACGCAACCCCACACTCAACAGGACTCTGCGTCTTCACTCTTTCCTAACAACCCTAAACATAACCCTAACCGCAACAAGAAGCTGAACCCGAGTTAGACCCGAAAAAACACGTACGGTGCCACTTTCTGCCATCAAAAAGTGCTCTCAGCGGAAGCCTTTGGGTACACCTGAACTCCCTGGGGGAGCCTTTACGCAACCCCACACTCAACAGGACTCTGCGTCTTCACTCTTTCCTAACAACCCTAAACGTAACCCTAACCGCAACAAGAAGCTGAACCCGAGTTAGACCCGAAAAAACACGTACGGTGCCACTTTCTGCCATCAAAAAGTGCTCTCAGCGGAAGCCTTTGGGTACACCTGAACTCCCTGGGGGAGCCTTTACGCAACCCCACACTCAACAGGACTCTGCGTCTTCACTCTTTCCTAACAACCCTAAACATAACCCTAACCGGACCAAGAAGCTGAACCCGAGTTAGACCCGAAAAACACGTACGGTGCCACTTTCTGCCATCAAAAAGTGCTCTCAGCGGAAGCCTTTGGGTACACCTGAACTCCCTGGGGGAGCCTTTACGCAACCCCACACTCAACAGGACTCTGCGTCTTCACTCTTTCCTAACAACCCTAAACATAACCCTAACCGGAACAAGAAGCTGAACCCGGGTTAGACCCGAAGAAACACGTACGGTGCCACTTTCTGCCATCAAAAAGTGCTCTCAGCGGAAGCCTTTGGGTACACCTGAACTCCCTGGGGGAGCCTTTACGCAACCCCACACTCAACAGGACTCTGCGTCTTCACTCTTTCCTAACAACCCTAAACATAACCCTAACCGGAACAGGAAGCTCAACCCGAGTTAGACCCGAAAAAACACGTACGGTGCCACTTTCTGCCATCAAAAAGTGCTCTCAGAGGAAGCCTTTGGGTACACCTGAACTCCCTGGGGGAGCCTTTACGCAACCCCACACTCAACAGGACTCTGCGTCTTCACTCTTTCCTAACAACCCTAAACATAACCCTAACCGGAACAAGAAGCTGAACCTGAGTTAGACCCGAAAAAACACGTACGGTGCCACTTTCTGCCATCAAAAAGTGCTCTCAGCGGAAGCCTTTGGGTACACCTGAACTCCCTGGGGGAGCCTTTACGCAACCCCACACTCAACAGGACTCTGCGTCTTCACTCTTTCCTAACAACCCTAAACATAACCCTAACCGCAACAAGAAGCTGAACCCGAGTTAGACCCGCAAAACACGTACGGTGCCACTTTCTGCCATCAAAAAGTGCTCTCAGCGGAAGCCTTTGGGTACACCTGAACTCCCTGGGGGAGCCTTTACGCAACCCCACACTCAACAGGACTCTGCGTCTTCACTCTTTCCTAACAACCCTAAACATAACCCTAACCGCAACAAGAAGCTCAACCCGAGTTAGACCCGAAAAAACACGTACGGTGCCACTTTCTGCCATCCAAAAGTGCTCTCAGCGGAAGCCTTTGGGTACACCTGAACTCCCTGGGGGAGCCTTTACGCAACCCCACACTCAACAGGACTCTGCGTCTTCACTCTTTCCTAACAACCCTAAACATAAGCCTAACCGCAACAAGAAGCTGAACCCGAGTTAGACCCGAAAAAACACGTACGGTTCCACTTTCTGCCATCAAAAAGTGCTCTCAGCGGAAGCCTTTGGGTACACCTGAACTCCCTGGGGGAGCCTTTACGCAACCCCACACTCAACAGGACTCTGCGTCTTCACTCTTTCCTAACAACCCTAAACATAACCCTAACCGCAACAAGAAGCTGAACCCGAGTTAGACCCGAAAAAACACGTACGGTGCCACTTTCTGCCATCCAAAAGTGCTCTCAGCGGAAGCCTTTGGGTACACCTGAACTCCCTGGGGGAGCCTTTACGCAACCCCACACTCAACAGGACTCTGCGTCTTCACTCTTTCCTAACAACCCTAAACATAACCCTAACCGCAACAAGAAGCTGAACCTGAGTTAGACCCGAAAAAACACGTACGGTGCCACTTTCTGCCATCAAAAAGTGCTCTCAGCGGAAGCCTTTGGGTACACCTGAACTCCCTGGGGGAGCCGTTACGCAACCCCACACTCAACAGGACTCATGTTTCTTCACTCTTTCCTAACAACCCTAAACATAAGCCTAACCGCAACAAGAAGCTGAACCCGAGTTAGACCCGAAAAAACACGTACGGTTCCACTTTCTGCCATCAAAAAGTGCTCTGAGCGGAAGCCTTTGGGTACACCTGAACTCCCTGGGGGAGCCTTTACGCAACCCCACACTCAACAGGACTCTGCGTCTTCACTCTTTCCTAACAACCCTAAACATAACCCTAACCGCAACAAGAAGCTGAACCCGACTTAGACCCGAAAAAACACGTACGGTGCCACTTTCTGCCATCCAAAAGTGCTCTCAGCGGAAGCCTTTGGGTACACCTGAACTCCCTGGGGGAGCCTTTACGCAACCCCACACTCAACAGGACTCTGCGTCTTCACTCTTTCCTAACAACCCTAAACATAACCCTAACCGGAACAAGAAGCTGAACCCGAGTTAGACCCGAAAAAACATGTACGGTGCCACTTTCTGCCATCCAAAAGTGCTCTCAGCGGAAGCCTTTGGGTACACCTGAACTCCCTGGGGGAGCCTTTACGCAACCCCACACTCAACAGGACTCTGCGTCTTCACTCTTTCCTAACAACCCTAAACATAACCCTAACCGCAACAAGAAGCTGAACCTGAGTTAGACCCGAAAAAACACGTACGGTGCCACTTTCTGCCATCAAAAAGTGCTCTCAGCGGAAGCCTTTGGGTACACCTGAACTCCCTGGGGGAGCCTTTACGCAACCCCACACTCAACAGGACTCTGCGTCTTCACTCTTTCCTAACAACCCTAAACATAAGCCTAACCGCAACAAGAAGCTGAAACCGAGTTAGACCCGAAAAAACACGTACGGTGCCACTTTCTGCCATCAAAAAGTGCTCTCAGCGGAAGCCTTTGGGTACACCTGAACTCCCTGGGGGAGCCTTTACGCAACTCCACACTCAACAGGACTCTGCGTCTTCACTCTTTCCTAACAACCCTAAACATAATCCTAACCGGAACAAGAAGCTCAACCCGAGTTAGACCCAAAAAAACACGTACGGTGCCACTTTCTGCCATCAAAAAGTGCTTTGAGCGGAAGCCTTTGGGTACACCTGAACTCCCTGGGGGAGCCTTTACGCAACCCCACACTCAACAGGACTCTGCGTCTTCACTCTTTCCTAACAACCCTAAACATAAGCCTAACCGCAACAAGAAGCTGAACCCGAGTTAGACCCGAAAAAACACGTACGGTGCCACTTTCTGCCATCAAAAAGTGCTCTCAGCGGAAGCCTTTGGGTACACCTGAACTCCCTGGGGGAGCCTTTACGCAACCCCACACTCAACAGGACTCTGCGTCTTCACTCTTTCCTAACAACCCTAAACATAACCCTAACCGCAACAAGAAGCTCAACCCGAGTTAGACCCGAAAAAACACGTACGGTGCCACTTTCTGCCATCCAAAAGTGCTCTCAGCGGAAGCCTTTGGGTACACCTGAACTCCCTGGGGGAGCCTTTACGCAACCCCACACTCAACAGGACTCTGCGTCTTCACTCTTTCCTAACAACCCTAAACATAACCCTAACCGCAACAATAAGCTGAACCCGAGTTAGACCCGAAAAAACACGTACGGTGCCACTTTCTGCCATCAAAAAGTGCTCTCAGCGGAAGCCTTTGGGTACACCTGAACTCCCTGGGGGAGCCTTTACGCAACCCCACACTCAACAGGACTCTGCGTCTTCACTCTTTCCTAACAACCCTAAACATAACCCTAACCGGAACAAGAAGCTCAACCCGAGTTAGACCCGAAAAACACGTACGGTGCCACTTTCTGCCATCAAAAAGTGCTCTCAGCGGAAGCCTTTGGGTACACCTGAACTCCCTGGGGGAGCCTTTACGCAACCCCACACTCAACAGGACTCTGCGTCTTCACTCTTTCCTAACAACCCTAAACATAACCCTAACCGCAACAAGAAGCTGAACCCGGGTTAGACCCGAAGAAACACGTACGGTGCCACTTTCTGCCATCAAAAAGTGCTCTCAGCGGAAGCCTTTGGGTACACCTGAACTCCCTGGGGGAGCCTTTACGCAACCCCACACTCAACAGGACTCTGCGTCTTCACTCTTTCCTAACAACCCTAAACATAACCCTAACCGCAACAAGAAGCTGAACCCGAGTTAGACCCGAAAAAACACGTACGGTGCCACTTTCTGCCATCAAAAAGTGCTCTCAGCGGAAGTCTTTGGGTACACCTGAACTCCCTGGGGGAGCCTTTACGCAACCCCACACTCAACAGGACTCTGCGTCTTCACTCTTTCCTAACAACCCTAAACATAACCCTAACCGCAACAAGAAGCTCAACCCGAGTTAGACCCGAAAAAACACGTACGGTGCCACTTTCTGCCATCAAAAAGTGCTCTCAGAGGAAGCCTTTGGGTACACCTGAACTCCCTGGGGGAGCCTTTACGCAACCCCACACTCAACAGGACTCTGCGTCTTCACTCTTTCCTAACAACCCTAAACATAACCCTAACCGGAACAAGAAGCTCAACCCGAGTTAGACCCGAAAAAACACGTACGGTGCCACTTTCTGCCATCAAAAAGTGCTCTCAGCGGAAGCCTTTGGGTACACCTGAACTCCCTGGGGGAGCCTTTACGCAACCCCACACTCAACAGGACTCTGCGTCTTCACTCTTTCCTAACAACCCTAAACATAAGCCTAACCGCAACAAGAAGCTGAACCCGAGTTAGACCCGAAAAAACACGTACGGTGCCACTTTCTGCCATCAAAAAGTGCTCTGAGCGGAAGCCTTGGGGTACACCTGAACTCCCTGGGGGAGCCTTTACGCAACCCCACACTCAACAGGACTCTGCGTCTTCACTCTTTCCTAACAACCCTAAACATAAGCCTAACCGCAACAAGAAGCTCAACCCGAGTTAGACCCGAAAAAACACGTACGGTGCCACTTTCTGCCATCAAAAAGTGCTCTCAGCGGAAGCCTTTGGGTACACCTGAACTCCCTGGGGGAGCCTTTACGCAACTCCACACTCAACAGGACTCTGCGTCTTCACACTTTCCTAACAACCCTAAACATAACCCTAACCGGAACAAGAAGCTCAACCCGAGTTAGACCCAAAAAAACACGTACGGTGCCACTTTCTGCCATCAAAAAGTGCTCTCAGCGGAAGCCTTTGGGTACACCTGAACTCCCTGGGGGAGCCTTTACGCAACCCCACACTCAACAGGACTCTGCGTCTTCACTCTTTCCTAACAACCCTAAACATAACCCTAACCGCAACAAGAAGCTGAACCCGAGTTAGACCCGAAAAAACACGTACGGTGCCACTTTCTGCCATCAAAAAGTGCTCTGAGCGGAAGCCTTTGGGTACACCTGAACTCCCTGGGGGAGCCTTTACGCAACCCCACACTCAACAGGACTCTGCGTCTTCACTCTTTCCTAACAACCCTAAACATAACCCTAACCGCAACAAGAAGCTGAACCCGAGTTAGACCCGAAAAAACACGTACGGTGCCACTTTCTGCCATCAAAAAGTGCTCTCAGCGGAAGCCTTTGGGTACACCTGAACTCCCTGGGGGAGCCTTTACGCAACCCCACACTCAACAGGACTCTGCGTCTTCACTCTTTCCTAACAACCCTAAACATAACCCTAACCGCAACAAGAAGCTGAACCCGAGTTAGACCCGAAAAAACATGTACGGTGCCACTTTCTGCCATCAAAAAGTGCTCTGAGCGGAAGCCTTTGGGTACACCTGAACTCCCTGGGGGAACCTTTACGCAACCCCACACTCAACAGGACTCTGCGTCTTCACTGTTTCCTAACAATCCTAACCATAAGCCTAACCGGAACAAGAAGCTCAACCCGAGTTAGACCCGAAAAAACACGTACGGTGCCACTTTCTGCCATCAAAAAGTGCTCTCAGCGGAAGCCTTTGGGTACACCTGAACTCCCTGGGGGAGCCTTTACGCAACCCCACACTCAACAGGACTCTGCGTCTTCACTCTTTCCTAACAACCCTAAACATAACCCTAACCGCAACAAGAAGCTGAACCCGAGTTAGACCCGAAAAAACACGTACGGTGCCACTTTCTGCCATCAAAAAGTGCTCTCAGCGGAAGCCTTTGGGTACACCTGAACTCCCTGGGGGAGCCTTTACGCAACCCCACACTCAACAGGACTCTGCGTCTTCACTCTTTCCTAACAACCCTAAACATAACCCTAACCGCAACAAGAAGCTCAACCCGAGTTAGACCCGAAAAAACACGTACGGTGCCACTTTCTGCCATCAAAAAGTGCTCTCAGCGGAAGCCTTTGGGTACACCTGAACTCCCTTGGGGAGCCTTTACGCAACCCTACACTCAACAGGACTCTGCGTCTTCACTCTTTCCTAACAACCCTAAACATAACCCTAACCGGAACAAGAAGCTGAACCCGAGTTAGACCCGAAAAAACACGTACGGTGCCACTTTCTGCCATCAAAAAGTGCTCTGAGCGGAAGCCTTTGGGTACACCTGAACTCCCTGGCGGAACCTTTACGCAACCCCACACTCAACAGGACTCTGCGTCTTCACTCTTTCCTAACAATCCTAAACATAAGCCTAACCGGAACAAGAAGCTCAACCCGAGTTAGACCCGAAAAAACACGTACGGTGCCACTTTCTGCCATCAAAAAGTGCTCTCAGCGGAAGCCTTTGGGTACACCTGAACTCCCTGGGGGAGCCTTTACGCAACCCCACACTCAACAGGACTCTGCGTCTTCACTCTTTCCTAACAACCCTAAACATAAGCCTAACCGCAACAAGAAGCTGAACCCGAGTTAGACCCGAAAACACACGTACGGTGCCACTTTCTGCCATCAAAAAGTGCTCTCAGCGGAAGCCTTTGGGTACACCTGAACTCCCTGGGGGAGCCTTTACGCAACCCCACACTCAACAGGACTCTGCGTCTTCACTCTTTCCTAACAACCCTAAACATAACCCTAACCGGAACAAGAAGCTCAACCCGAGTTAGACCCGAAAAAACACGTACGGTGCCACTTTCTGCCATCCAAAAGTGCTCTCAGCGGAAGCCTTTGGGTACACCTGAACTCCCTGGGGGAGCCTTTACGCAACCCCACACTCAACAGGACTCTGCGTCTTCACTCTTTCCTAACAACCCTAAACATAACCCTAACCGCAACAAGAAGCTCAACCCGAGTTAGACCCGAAAAAACACGTACGGTGCCACTTTCTGCCATCAAAAAGTGCTCTCAGCGGAAGCCTTTGGGTACACCTGAACTCCCTGGGGGAGCCTTTACGCAACCCCACACTCAACAGGACTCTGCGTCTTCACTCTTTCCTAACAACCCTAAACATAACCCTAACCGCAACAAGAAGCTGAACCCGAGTTAGACCCGAAAAAACACGTACGGTGCCACTTTCTGCCATCCAAAAGTGCTCTCAGCGGAAGCCTTTGGGTACACCTGAACTCCCTGGGGGAGCCTTTACGCAACCCCACACTCAACAGGACTCTGCGTCTTCACTCTTTCCTAACAACCCTAAACATAACCCTAACCGCAACAAGAAGCTGAACCCGAGTTAGACCCGAAAAAACACGTACGGTGCCACTTTCTGCCATCAAAAAGTGCTCTCAGCGGAAGCCTTTGGGTACACCTGAACTCCCTGGGGGAGCCTTTACGCAACCCCACACTCAACAGGACTCTGCGTCTTCACTCTTTCCTAACAACCCTAAACATAACCCTAACTGGAACAAGAAGCTCAACCCGAGTTAGACCCGAAAAAACACGTACGGTGCCACTTTCTGCCATCAAAAAGTGCTCTCAGCGGAAGCCTTTGGGTACACCTGAACTCCCTGGGGGAGCCTTTACGCAACCCCACACTCAAGAGGACTCTGCGTCTTCACTCTTTCCTAACAACCCTAAACATAACCCTAACCGCAACAAGAAGCTGAACCCGAGTTAGACCCGAAAAAACACGTACGGTGCCACTTTCTGCCATCAAAAAGTGCTCTCAGCGGAAGCCTTTGGGTACACCTGAACTCCCTGGGGGAGCCTTTACGCAACCCCACACTCAACAGGACTCTGCGTCTTCACTCTTTCCTAACAACCCTAAACATAAGCCTAACCGCAACAAGAAGCTGAACCCGAGTTAGACCCGAAAAAACACGTACGGTGCCACTTTCTGCCATCAAAAAGTGCTCTCAGCGGAAGCCTTTGGGTACACCTGAACTCCCTGGGGGAGCCTTTACGCAACCCCACACTCAACAGGACTCTGCGTCTTCACTCTTTCCTAACAACCCTAAACATAACCCTAACCGGAACAAGAAGCTCAACCCGAGTTAGACCCGAAAAAACACGTACGGTGCCACTTTCTGCCATCCAAAAGTGCTCTCAGCGGAAGCCTTTGGGTACACCTGAACTCCCTGGGGGAGCCTTTACGCAACCCCACACTCAACAGGACTCTGCGTCTTCACTCTTTCCTAACAACCCTAAACATAACCCTAACCGCAACAAGAAGCTGAACCCGAGTTAGACCCGAAAAAACACGTACGGTGCCACTTTCTGCCATCAAAAAGTGCTCTCAGTGGAAGCCTTTGGGTACACCTGAACTCCCTGGGGGAGCCTTTACGCAACCCCACACTCAACAGGACTCTGCGTCTTCACTCTTTCCTAACAACACTAAACATAACCCTAACCGCAACAAGAAGCTGAACCCGAGTTAGACCCGAAAAAACACGTACGGTGCCACTTTCTGCCATCAAAAAGTGCTCTCAGCGGAAGCCTTTGGGTACACCTGAACTCCCTGGGGGAGCCTTTACGCAACCCCACACTCAACAGGACTCTGCGTCTTCACTCTTTCCTAACAACCCTAAACATAACCCTAACCGCAACAAGAAGCTCAACCCGAGTTAGACCCGAAAAAACACGTACGGTGCCACTTTCTGCCATCAAAAAGTGCTCTCAGCGGAAGCCTTTGGGTACACCTGAACTCCCTGGGGGAGCCTTTACGCAACCCCACACTCAACAGGACTCTGCGTCTTCACTCTTTCCTAACAACCCTAAACATAACCCTAACCGCAACAAGAAGCTCAACCCGAGTTAGACCCGAAAAAACACGTACGGTGCCACTTTCTGCCATCCAAAAGTGCTCTCAGCGGAAGCCTTTGGGTACACCTGAACTCCCTGGGGGAGCCTTTACGCAACCCCACACTCAACAGGACTCTGCGTCTTCACTCTTTCCTAACAACCCTAAACATAACCCTAACCGCAACAAGAAGCTGAACCCGAGTTAGACCCGAAAAAACATGTACGGTGCCACTTTCTGCCATCAAAAAGTGCTCTAAGTGGAAGCCTTTGGGTACACCTGAACTCCCTGGGGGAGCCTTTACGCAACCCCACACTCAACAGGACTCTGCGCCTTCACTCTTTCCTAACAACCCTAAACATAACCCTAACCGCAACAAGAAGCTGAACCCGAGTTAGACCCGAAAAAACACGTACGGTGCCACTTTCTGCCATCAAAAAGTGCTCTCAGCGGAAGCCTTTGGGTACACCTGAACTCCCTGGGGGAGCCTTTACGCAACCCCACACTCAACAGGACTCTGCGTCTTCACTCTTTCCTAACAACCCTAAACATAACCCTAACCGGAACAAGAAGCTCAACCCGAGTTAGACCCGAAAAAACACGTACGGTGCCACTTTCTGCCATCCAAAAGTGCTCTCAGCGGAAGCCTTTGGGTACACCTGAACTCCCTGGGGGAGCCTTTACGCAACCCCACACTCAACAGGACTCTGCGTCTTCACTCTTTCCTAACAACCCTAAACATAACCCTAACCGCAACAAGAAGCTCAACCCGAGTTAGACCCGAAAAAACACGTACGGTGCCACTTTCTGCCATCAAAAAGTGCTCTCAGCGGAAGCCTTTGGGTACACCTGAACTCCCTGGGGGAGCCTTTACGCAACCCCACACTCAACAGGACTCTGCGTCTTCACTCTTTCCTAACAACCCTAAACATAACCCTAACCGCAACAAGAAGCTGAACCCGAGTTAGACCCGAAAAAACACGTACGGTGCCACTTTCTGCCATCCAAAAGTGCTCTCAGCGGAAGCCTTTGGGTACACCTGAACTCCCTGGGGGAGCCTTTACGCAACCCCACACTCAACAGGACTCTGCGTCTTCACTCTTTCCTAACAACCCTAAACATAACCCTAACCGCAACAAGAAGCTGAACCCGAGTTAGACCCGAAAAAACACGTACGGTGCCACTTTCTGCCATCAAAAAGTGCTCTCAGCGGAAGCCTTTGGGTACACCTGAACTCCCTGGGGGAGCCTTTACGCAACCCCACACTCAACAGGACTCTGCGTCTTCACTCTTTCCTAACAACCCTAAACATAACCCTAACTGGAACAAGAAGCTCAACCCGAGTTAGACCCGAAAAAACACGTACGGTGCCACTTTCTGCCATCAAAAAGTGCTCTCAGCGGAAGCCTTTGGGTACACCTGAACTCCCTGGGGGAGCCTTTACGCAACCCCACACTCAAGAGGACTCTGCGTCTTCACTCTTTCCTAACAACCCTAAACATAACCCTAACCGCAACAAGAAGCTGAACCCGAGTTAGACCCGAAAAAACACGTACGGTGCCACTTTCTGCCATCAAAAAGTGCTCTCAGCGGAAGCCTTTGGGTACACCTGAACTCCCTGGGGGAGCCTTTACGCAACCCCACACTCAACAGGACTCTGCGTCTTCACTCTTTCCTAACAACCCTAAACATAACCCTAACCGCAACAAGAAGCTGAACCCGAGTTAGACCCGAAAAAACACGTACGGTGCCACTTTCTGCCATCAAAAAGTGCTCTCAGCGGAAGCCTTTGGGTACACCTGAACTCCCTGGGGGAGCCTTTACGCAACCCCACACTCAACAGGACTCTGCGTCTTCACTCTTTCCTAACAACACTAAACATAACCCTAACCGGAACAAGAAGCTGAACCCGAGTTAGACCCGAAAAAACACGTACGGTGCCACTTTCTGCCATCAAAAAGTGCTCTCAGCGGAAGCCTTTGGGTACACCTGAACTCCCTGGGGGAGCCTTTACGCAACCCCACACTCAACAGGACTCTGCGTCTTCACTCTTTCCTAACAACCCTAAACATAACCCTAACTGGAACAAGAAGCTGAACCCGAGTTAGACCCGAAAAAACACGTACGGTGCCACTTTCTGCCATCAAAAAGTGCTCTCAGCGGAAGCCTTTGGGTACACCTGAACTCCCTGGGGGAGCCTTTACGCAACCCCATACTCAACAGGACTCTGCGTCTTCACTCTTTCCTAACAACCCTAAACATAACCCTAACCGCAACAAGAAGCTGAACCCGAGTTAGACCCGAAAAAACACGTACGGTGCCACTTTCTGCCATCAAAAAGTGCTCTCAGCGGAAGCCTTTGGGTACACCTGAACTCCCTGGGGGAGCCTTTACGCAACCCCACACTCAACAGGACTCTGCGTCTTCACTCTTTCCTAACAACCCTAAACATAACCCTAACCGCAACAAGAAGCTCAACCCGAGTTAGACCCGAAAAAACATGTACGGTGCCACTTTCTGCCATCAAAAAGTGCTCTCAGCGGAAGCCTTTGGGTACACCTGAACTCCCTGGGGGAGCCTTTACGCAACCCCACACTCAACAGGACTCTGCGTCTTCACTCTTTCCTAACAACCCTAAACATAACCCTAACTGGAACAAGAAGCTCAACCCGAGTTAGACCCGAAAAAACACGTACGGTGCCACTTTCTGCCATCAAAAAGTGCTCTCAGCGGAAGCCTTTGGGTACACCTGAACTCCCTGGGGGAGCCTTTACGCAACCCCACACTCAACAGGACTCTGCGTCTTCACTCTTTCCTAACAACCCTAAACATAACCCTAACCGCAACAAGAAGCTGAACCCGAGTTAGACCCGAAAAAACACGTACGGTGCCACTTTCTGCCATCAAAAAGTGCTCTCAGCGGAAGCCTTTGGGTACACCTAAACTCCCTGGGGGAGCCTTTACGCAACCCCACACTCAACAGGACTCTGCATCTTCACTCTTTCCTAACAACCCTAAACATAACCCTAACCGCAACAAGAAGCTGAACCCGAGTTAGACCCGAAAAAACACGTACGGTGCCACTTTCTGCCATCCAAAAGTGCTCTCAGCGGAAGCCTTTGGGTACACCTGAACTCCCTGGGGGAGCCTTTACGCAACCCCACACTCAACAGGACTCTGCGTCTTCACTCTTTCCTAACAACCCTAAACATAACCCTAACCGCAACAAGAAGCTGAACCCGAGTTAGACCCGAAAAAACACGTACGGTGCCACTTTCTGCCATCAAAAAGTGCTCTCAGCGGAAGCCTTTGGGTACACCTGAACTCCCTGGGGGAGCCTTTACGCAACCCCACACTCAACAGGACTCTGCGTCTTCACTCTTTCCTAACAACCCTAAACATAACCCTAACTGGAACAAGAAGCTCAACCCGAGTTAGACCCGAAAAAACACGTACGGTGCCACTTTCTGCCATCAAAAAGTGCTCTCAGCGGAAGCCTTTGGGTACACCTGAACTCCCTGGGGGAGCCTTTACGCAACCCCACACTCAAGAGGACTCTGCGTCTTCACTCTTTCCTAACAACCCTAAACATAACCCTAACCGCAACAAGAAGCTGAACCCGAGTTAGACCCGAAAAAACACGTACGGTGCCACTTTCTGCCATCAAAAAGTGCTCTCAGCGGAAGCCTTTGGGTACACCTGAACTCCCTGGGGGAGCCTTTACGCAACCCCACACTCAACAGGACTCTGCGTCTTCACTCTTTCCTAACAACCCTAAACATAACCCTAACCGCAACAAGAAGCTGAACCCGAGTTAGACCCGAAAAAACACGTACGGTGCCACTTTCTGCCATCAAAAAGTGCTCTCAGCGGAAGCCTTTGGGTACACCTGAACTCCCTGGGGGAGCCTTTACGCAACCCCACACTCAACAGGACTCTGCGTGTTCACTCTTTCCTAACAACACTAAACATAACCCTAACCGGAACAAGAAGCTGAACCCGAGTTAGACCCGAAAAAACACGTACGGTGCCACTTTCTGCCATCAAAAAGTGCTCTCAGCGGAAGCCTTTGGGTACACCTGAACTCCCTGGGGGAGCCTTTACGCAACCCCACACTCAACAGGACTCTGCGTCTTCACTCTTTCCTAACAACCCTAAACATAACCCTAACTGGAACAAGAAGCTGAACCCGAGTTAGACCCGAAAAAACACGTACGGTGCCACTTTCTGCCATCAAAAAGTGCTCTCAGCGGAAGCCTTTGGGTACACCTGAACTCCCTGGGGGAGCCTTTACGCAACCCCATACTCAACAGGACTCTGCGTCTTCACTCTTTCCTAACAACCCTAAACATAACCCTAACCGCAACAAGAAGCTGAACCCGAGTTAGACCCGAAAAAACACGTACGGTGCCACTTTCTGCCATCAAAAAGTGCTCTCAGCGGAAGCCTTTGGGTACACCTGAACTCCCTGGGGGAGCCTTTACGCAACCCCACACTCAACAGGACTCTGCGTCTTCACTCTTTCCTAACAACCCTAAACATAACCCTAACCGCAACAAGAAGCTCAACCCGAGTTAGACCCGAAAAAACATGTACGGTGCCACTTTCTGCCATCAAAAAGTGCTCTCAGCGGAAGCCTTTGGGTACACCTGAACTCCCTGGGGGAGCCTTTACGCAACCCCACACTCAACAGGACTCTGCGTCTTCACTCTTTCCTAACAACCCTAAACATAACCCTAACTGGAACAAGAAGCTCAACCCGAGTTAGACCCGAAAAAACACGTACGGTGCCACTTTCTGCCATCAAAAAGTGCTCTCAGCGGAAGCCTTTGGGTACACCTGAACTCCCTGGGGGAGCCTTTACGCAACCCCACACTCAACAGGACTCTGCGTCTTCACTCTTTCCTAACAACCCTAAACATAACCCTAACCGCAACAAGAAGCTGAACCCGAGTTAGACCCGAAAAAACACGTACGGTGCCACTTTCTGCCATCAAAAAGTGCTCTCAGCGGAAGCCTTTGGGTACACCTGAACTCCCTGGGGGAGCCTTTACGCAACCCCACACTCAACAGGACTCTGCGTCTTCACTCTTTCCTAACAACCCTAAACATAACCCTAACCGCAACAAGAAGCTGAAACCGAGTTAGACCCGAAAAAACACGTACGGTGCCACTTTCTGCCATCAAAAAGTGCTCTCAGCGGAAGCCTTTGGGTAAACCTGAACTCCCTGGGGGAGCCTTTACGCAACCCCACACTCAACAGGACTCTGCGTCTTCACTCTTTCCTAACAACCCTAAACATAACCCTAACCGCAACAAGAAGCTGAACCCGAGTTAGACCCGAAAAAACACGTACGGTGCCACTTTCTGCCATCAAAAAGTGCTCTCAGCGGAAGCCTTTGGGTACACCTGAACTCCCTGGGGGAGCCTTTACGCAACCCTACACTCAACAGGACTCTGCGTCTTCACTCTTTCCTAACAACCCTAAACATAACCCTAACCGGAACAAGAAGCTGAACCCGAGTTAGACCCGAAAAAACACGTACGGTGCCACTTTCTGCCATCAAAAAGTGCTCTCAGCGGAAGCCTTTGGGAACACCTGAACTCCCTGGGGGAGCCTTTACGCAAACGCACACTCAACAGGACTCTGCGTCTTCACTCTTTCCTAACAACCCTAAACATAACCCTAACCGGAACAAGAAGCTCAACCCGAGTTAGACCCGAAAAAACACGTACGGTGCCACTTTCTGCCGTCAAAAAGTGCTCTCAGTGGAAGCCTTTGGGTACACCTGAACTCCCTGGGGGAGCCTTTACGCAACCCCACACTCAACAGGACTCTGCGTCTTCACTCTTTCCTAACAACCCTAAACATAACTCTAACCGGAACAAGAAGCTGAACCCGAGTTAGACCCGAAAAAACACGTACGGTGCCACTTTCTGCCATCCAAAAGTGCTCTCAGCGGAAGCCTTTGGGTACACCTGAACTCCCTGGGGGAGCCTTTACGCAACCCCACACTCAACAGGACTCTGCGTCTTCACTCTTTCCTAACAACCCTAAACATAACCCTAACCGCAACAAGAAGCTGAACCCGAGTTAGACCCGAAAAAACACGTACGGTGCCACTTTCTGCCATCAAAAAGTGCTCTCAGCGGAAGCCTTTGGGTACACCTGAACTCCCTGGGGGAGCCTTTACGCAACCCCACACTCAACAGGACTCTGCGTCTTCACTCTTTCCTAACAACCCTAAACATAACCCTAACCGCAACAAGAAGCTCAACCCGAGTTAGACCCGAAAAAACACGTACGGTGCCACTTTCTGCCATCAAAAAGTGCTCTCAGCGGAAGCCTTTGGGTACACCTGAACTCCCTGGGGGAGCCTTTACGCAACCCCACACTCAACAGGACTCTGCGTCTTCACTCTTTCCTAACAACCCTAAACATAACCCTAACTGGAACAAGAAGCTCAACCCGAGTTAGACCCGAAAAAACACGTACGGTGCCACTTTCTGCCATCAAAAAGTGCTCTCAGCGGAAGCCTTTGGGTACACCTGAACTCCCTGGGGGAGCCTTTACGCAACCCCACACTCAACAGGACTCTGCGTCTTCACTCTTTCCTAACAACCCTAAACATAACCCTAACCGCAACAAGAAGCTGAACCCGAGTTAGACCCGAAAAAACACGTACGGTGCCACTTTCTGCCATCAAAAAGTGCTCTCAGCGGAAGCCTTTGGGTACACCTGAACTCCCTGGGGGAGCCTTTACGCAACCCCACACTCAACAGGACTCTGCGTCTTCACTCTTTCCTAACAACCCTAAACATAACCCTAACCGGAACAAGAAGCTGAACCCGAGTTAGACCCGAAAAAACACGTACGGTGCCACTTTCTGCCATCAAAAAGTGCTCTCAGCGGAAGCCTTTGGGTACACCTGAACTCCCTGGGGGAGCCTTTACGCAACCCCACACTCAACAGGACTCTGCGTCTTCACTCTTTCCTAACAACCCTAAACATAACCCTAACCGCAACAAGAAGCTCAACCCGAGTTAGACCCGAAAAAACACGTACGGTGCCACTTTCTGCCATCCAAAAGTGCTCTCAGCGGAAGCCTTTGGGTACACCTGAACTCCCTGGGGGAGCCTTTACGCAACCCCACACTCAACAGGACTCTGCGTCTTCACTCTTTCCTAACAACCCTAAACATAACCCTAACCGCAACAAGAAGCTCAACCCGAGTTAGACCCGAAAAAACACGTACGGTGCCACTTTCTGCCATCAAAAAGTGCTCTCAGCGGAAGCCTTTGGGTACACCTGAACTCCCTGGGGGAGCCTTTACGCAACCCCACACTCAACAGGACTCTGCGTCTTCACTCTTTCCTAACAACCCTAAACATAACCCTAACCGCAACAAGAAGCTCAACCCGAGTTAGACCCGAAAAAACACGTACGGTGCCACTTTCTGCCATCAAAAAGTGCTCTCAGCGGAAGCCTTTGGGTACACCTGAACTCCCTGGGGGAGCCTTTACGCAACCCCACACTCAACAGGACTCTGCGTCTTCACTCTTTCCTAACAACCCTAAACATAACCCTAACCGCAACAAGAAGCTCAACCCGAGTTAGACCCGAAAAAACACGTACGGTGCCACTTTCTGCCATCAAAAAGTGCTCTCAGCGGAAGCCTTTGGGTACACCTGAACTCCCTGGGGGAGCCTTTACGCAACCCCACACTCAACAGGACTCTGCGTCTTCACTCTTTCCTAACAACCCTAAACATAACCCTAACCGGAACAAGAAGCTCAACCCGAGTTAGACCCGAAAAAACACGTACGGTGCCACTTTCTGCCATCCAAAAGTGCTCTCAGCGGAAGCCTTTGGGTACACCTGAACTCCCTGGGGGAGCCTTTACGCAACTCCACACTCAACAGGACTCTGCGTCTTCACTCTTTCCTAACAACCCTAAACATAACCCTAACCGCAACAAGAAGCTGAACCCGAGTTAGACCCGAAAAAACACGTACGGTGCCACTTTCTGCCATCAAAAAGTGCTCTGAGCGGAAGCCTTTGGGTACACCTGAACTCCCTGGGGGAGCCTTTACGCAACCCCACACTCAACAGGACTCTGCGTCTTCACTCTTTCCTAACAACCCTAAACATAACCCTAACCGCAACAAGAAGCTGAACCCGAGTTAGACCCGAAAAAACACGTACGGTGCCACTTTCTGCCATCAAAAAGTGCTCTGAGCGGAAGCCTTTGGGTACACCTGAACTCCCTGGGGGAGCCTTTACGCAACCCCACACTCAACAGGACTCTGCGTCTTCACTCTTTCCTAACAACCCTAAACATAACCCTAACCGCAACAAGAAGCTGAACCCGAGTTAGACCCGAAAAAACACGTACGGTGCCACTTTCTGCCATCAAAAAGTGCTCTCAGCGGAAGCCTTTGGGTACACCTGAACTCCCTGGGGGAGCCTTTACGCAACCCCACACTCAACAGGACTCTGCGTCTTCACTCTTTCCTAACAACCCTAAACATAACCCTAACCGCAACAAGAAGCTGAACCCGAGTTAGACCCGAAAAAACACGTACGGTGCCACTTTCTGCCATCAAAAAGTGCTCTCAGCGGAAGCCTTTGGGTACACCTGAACTCCCTGGGGGAGCCTTTACGCAACCCCACACTCAACAGGACTCTGCGTCTTCACTCTTTCCTAACAACCCTAAACATAACCCTAACCGCAACAAGAAGCTGAACCCGAGTTAGACCCGAAAAAACACGTACGGTGCCACTTTCTGCCATCAAAAAGTGCTCTGAGCGGAAGCCTTTGGGTACACCTGAACTCCCTGGGGGAGCCTTTACGCAACCCCACACTCAACAGGACTCTGCGTCTTCACTCTTTCCTAACAACCCTAAACATAACCCTAACCGCAACAAGAAGCTCAACCCGAGTTAGACCCGAAAAAACACGTACGGTGCCACTTTCTGCCATCAAAAAGTGCTCTCAGCGGAAGCCTTTGGGTACACCTGAACTCCCTGGGGGAGCCTTTACGCAACCCCACACCCAACAGGACTCTGCGTCTTCACTCTTTCCTAACAACCCTAAACATAACCCTAACCGGAACAAGAAGCTCAACCCGAGTTAGACCCGAAAAAACACGTACGGTGCCACTTTCTGCCATCAAAAAGTGCTCTCAGCGGAAGCCTTTGGGTACACCTGAACTCCCTGGGGGAGCCTTTACGCAACCCCACACTCAACAGGACTCTGCGTCTTCACTCTTTCCTAACAACCCTAAACATAACCCTAACCGCAACAAGAAGCTCAACCCGAGTTAGACCCGAAAAAACACGTACGGTGCCACTTTCTGCCATCAAAAAGTGCTCTCAGCGGAAGCCTTTGGGTACACCTGAACTCCCTGGGGGAGCCTTTACGCAACCCCACACTCAACAGGACTCTGCGTCTTCACTCTTTCCTAACAACCCTAAACATAACCCTAACCGCAACAAGAAGCTCAACCCGAGTTAGACCCGAAAAAACACGGACGGTGCCACTTTCTGCCATCAAAAAGTGCTCTCAGCGGAAGCCTTTGGGTACACCTGAACTCCCTGGGGGAGCCTTTACGCAACCCCACACTCAACAGGACTCTGCGTCTTCACTCTTTCCTAACAACCCTAAACATAACCCTAACCGCAACAAGAAGCTCAACCCGAGTTAGACCCGAAAAAACACGTACGGTGCCACTTTCTGCCATCAAAAAGTGCTCTCAGCGGAAGCCTTTGGGTACACCTGAACTCCCTGGGGGAGCCTTTACGCAACCCCACACTCAACAGGACTCTGCGTCTTCACTCTTTCCTAACAACCCTAAACATAAGCCTAACCGGAACAAGAAGCTGAACCCGAGTTAGACCCGAAAAAGCACGTACGGTGCCACTTTCTGCCATCAAAAAGTGCTCTCAGCGGAAGCCTTTGGGTACACCTGAACTCCCTGGGGGAGCCTTTACGCAACCCCACACTCAACAGGACTCTGCGTCTTCACTCTTTCCTAACAACCCTAAACATAACCCTAACCGCAACAAGAAGCTCAACCCGAGTTAGACCCGAAAAAACACGTACGGTGCCACTTTCTGCCATCAAAAAGTGCTCTCAGCGGAAGCCTTTGGATACACCTGAATTCCCTGGGGGAGCCTTTACGCAACCCCACACTCAACAGGACTCTGCGTCTTCACTCTTTCCTAACAACCCTAAACATAACCCTAACCGCAACAAGAAGCTCAACCCGAGTTAGACCCGAAAAAACACGTACGGTGCCACTTTCTGCCATCCAAAAGTGCTCTCAGCGGAAGCCTTTGGGTACACCTGAACTCCCTGGGGGAGCCTTTACGCAACCCCACACTCAACAGGACTCTGCGTCTTCACTCTTTCCTAACAACCCTAAACATAACCCTAACCGCAACAAGAAGCTGAACCTGAGTTAGACCCGAAAAAACACGTACGGTGCCACTTTCTGCCATCAAAAAGTGCTCTCAGCGGAAGCCTTTGGGTACACCTGAACTCCCTGGGGGAGCCTTTACGCAACCCCACACTCAACAGGACTCTGCGTCTTCACACTTTCCTAACAACCCTATACATAACCCTAACCGCAACAAGAAGCTGAACCCGAGTTAGACCCGAAAAAGCACGTACGGTGCCACTTTCTGCGATCAAAAAGTGCTCTCAGCGGAAGCCTTTGGGTACACCTGAACTCCCTGGGGGAGCCTTTACGCAACCCCACACTCAACAGGACTCTGCGTCTTCACTCTTTCCTAACAACCCTAAACATAACCCTAACCGCAACAAGAAGCTCAACCCGAGTTAGACCCGAAAAAACACGTACGGTGCCACTTTCTGCCATCAAAAAGTGCTCTCAGCGGAAGCCTTTGGGTACACCTGAATTCCCTGGGGGAGCCTTTACGCAACCCCACACTCAACAGGACTCTGCGTCTTCACTCTTTCCTAACAACCCTAAACATAACCCTAACCGCAACAAGAAGCTGAACCCGAGTTAGACCCGAAAAAACATGTACGGTGCCACTTTCTGCCATCAAAAAGTGCTCTCAGCGGAAGCCTTTGGGTACACCTGAACTCCCTGGGGGAGCCTTTACGCAACCCCACACTCAACAGGACTCTGCGTCTTCACTCTTTCCTAACAACCCTAAACATAACCCTAACCGCAACAAGAAGCTGAACCCGAGTTAGACCCGAAAAAACATGTACGGTGCCACTTTCTGCCATCAAAAAGTGCTCTCAGCGGAAGCCTTTGGGTACACCTGAACTCCCTGGGGGAGCCTTTACGCAACCCCACACTCAACAGGACTCTGCGTCTTCACACTTTCCTAACAACCCTATACATAACCCTAACCGCAACAAGAAGCTCAACCCGAGTTAGACCCGAAAAAACACGTACGGTGCCACTTTCTGCCATCAAAAAGTGCTCTCAGCGGAAGCCTTTGGGTACACCTGAACTCCCTGGGGGAGCCTTTATGCAACCCCACACTCAACAGGACTCTGCGTCTTCACTCTTTCCTAACAACCCTAAACATAACCCTAACCGGAACAAGAAGCTCAACCCGAGTTAGACCCGAAAAAACACGTACGGTGCCACTTTCTGCCATCAAAAAGTGCTCTCAGCGGAAGCCTTTGGGTACACCTGAACTCCCTGGGGGAGCCTTTACGCAACCCCACACTCAACAGGACTCTGCGTCTTCACTCTTTCCTAACAACCCTAAACATAACCCTAACCGCAACAAGAAGCTCAACCCGAGTTAGACCCGAAAAAACACGTACGGTGCCACTTTCTGCCATCAAAAAGTGCTCTCAGCGGAAGCCTTTGGGTACACCTGAACTCCCTGGGGGAGCCTTTACGCAACCCCACACTCAACAGGACTCTGCGTCTTCACTCTTTCCTAACAACCCTAAACATAACCCTAACCGCAACTAGAAGCTGAACCCGAGTTAGACCCGAAAAAACATGTACGGTGCCACTTTCTGCCATCCAAAAGTGCTCTCAGCGGAAGCCTTTGGGTACACCTGAACTCCCTGGGGGAGCCTTTACGCAACCCCACACTCAACAGGACTCTGCGTCTTCACTCTTTCCTAACAATCCTAAACATAAGCCTAACCGGAACAAGAAGCTGAACCCGAGTTAGACCCGAAAAAACACGTACGGTGCCACTTTCTGCCATCCAAAAGTGCTCTCAGCGGAAGCCTTTGGGTACACCTGAACTCCCTGGGGGAGCCTTTACGCAACCCCACACTCAACAGGACTCTGCGTCTTCACTCTTTCCTAACAACCCTAAACATAACCCTAACCGGAACAAGAAGCTCAACCCGAGTTAGACCCGAAAAAACACGTACGGTGCCACTTTCTGCCATCAAAAAGTGCTCTCAGCGGAAGCCTTTGGGTACACCTGAACTCCCTGGGGGAGCCTTTACGCAACCCCACACTCAACAGGACTCTGCGTCTTCACTCTTTCCTAACAACCCTAAACATAACCCTAACCGCAACAAGAAGCTGAACCCGAGTTAGACCCGAAAAAACACGTACGGTGCCACTTTCTGCCATCAAAAAGTGCTCTCAGCGGAAGCCTTTGGGTACACCTGAACTCCCTGGGGGAGCCTTTACGCAACCCCACACTCAACAGGACTCTGCGTCTTCACTCTTTCCTAACAACCCTAAACATAAGCCTAACCGGAACAAGAAGCTGAACCCGAGTTAGACCCGAAAAAACACGTACGGTGCCACTTTCTGCCATCCAAAAGTGCTCTCAGCGGAAGCCTTTGGGTACACCTGAACTCCCTGGGGGAGCCTTTACGCAACCCCACACTCAACAGGACTCTGCGTCTTCACTCTTTCCTAACAACCCTAAACATAACCCTAACCGGAACAAGAAGCTCAACCCGAGTTAGACCCGAAAAAACACGTACGGTGCCACTTTCTGCCATCAAAAAGTGCTCTGAGCGGAAGCCTTTGGGTACACCTGAACTCCCTGGGGGAGCCTTTACGCAACGCCACACTCAACAGGACTCTGCGTCTTCACTCTTTCCTAACAACCCTAAACATATGCCTAACCGGAAAAAGAAGCTGAACCCGAGTTAGACCCGAAAAAACACGTACGGTGCCACTTTCTGCCATCAAAAAGTGCTCTCAGCGGAAGCCTTTGGGTACACCTGAACTCCCTGGGGGAGCCTTTACGCAACCCCACACTCAACAGGACTCTGCGTCTTCACTCTTTCCTAACAACCCTAAACATAACCCTAACCGCAACTAGAAGCTGAACCCGAGTTAGACCCGAAAAAACACGTACGGTGCCACTTTCTGCCATCAAAAAGTGCTCTCAGCGGAAGCCTTTGGGTACACCTGAACTCCCTGGGGGAGCCTTTACGCAACCCCACACTCAACAGGACTCTGCGTCTTCACTCTTTCCTAACAACCCTAAACATAAGCCTAACCGGAACAAGAAGCTCAACCCGAGTTAGACCCGAAAAAACACGTACGGTGCCACTTTCTGCCATCAAAAAGTGCTCTCAGCGGAAGCCTTTGGGTACACCTGAACTCCCTGGGGGAGCCTTTACGCAACCCCACACTCAACAGGACTCTGCGTCTTCACTCTTTCCTAACAACCCTAAACATAAGCCTAACCGCAACAAGAAGCTCAACCCGAGTTAGACCCGAAAAAACACGTACGGTGCCACTTTCTGCCATCAAAAAGTGCTCTCAGCGGAAGCCTTTGGGTACACCTGAACTCCCTGGGGAAGCCTTTACGCAACCCCACACTCAACAGGACTCTGCGTCTTCACTCTTTCCTAACAACCCTAAACATAACCCTAACCGCAACAAGAAGCTGAACCCGAGTTAGACCCGAAAAAACACGTACGGTGCCACTTTCTGCCATCAAAAAGTGCTCTCAGCGGAAGCCTTTGGGTACACCTGAATTCCCTGTGGGAGCCTTTACTCAACCCCACACTCAACAGGACTCTGCGTCTTCACTCTTTCCTAACAACCCTAAACATAACCCTAACCGCAACAAGAAGCTGAACCCGAGTTAGACCCGAAAAAACACGTACGGTGCCACTTTCTGCCATCAAAAAGTGCTCTCAGCGGAAGCCTTTGGGTACACCTGAACTCCCTGGGGGAGCCTTTACGCAACCCCACACTCAACAGGACTCTGCGTCTTCACACTTTCCTAACAACCCTATACATAACCCTAACCGCAACAAGAAGCTGAACCCGAGTTAGACCCGAAAAAACACGTACGGTGCCACTTTCTGCCATCAAAAAGTGCTCTCAGCGGAAGCCTTTGGGTACACCTGAACTCCCTGGGGGAGCCTTTACGCAACCCCACACTCAACAGGACTCTGCTTCTTCACTCTTTCCTAACAACCCTAAACATAACCCTAACCGCAACAAGAAGCTCAACCCGAGTTAGACCCGAAAAAACACGTACGGTGCCACTTTCTGCCATCAAAAAGTGCTCTCAGCGGAAGCCTTTGGGTACACCTGAACTCCCTGGGGGAGCCTTTACGCAACCCCACACTCAACAGGACTCTGCGTCTTCACTCTTTCCTAACAACCCTAAACATAAGCCTAACCGCAACAAGAAGCTCAACCCGAGTTAGACCCGAAAAAGCACGTACGGTGCCACTTTCTGCCATCAAAAAGTGCTCTCAGCGGAAGCCTTTGGGTACACCTGAACTCCCTGGGGGAGCCTTTACGCAACCCCACACTCAACAGGACTCTGCGTCTTCACTCTTTCCTAACAACCCTAAACATAACCCTAACCGCAACAAGAAGCTGAACCCGAGTTAGACCCGAAAAAACACGTACGGTGCCACTTTCTGCCATCAAAAAGTGCTCTCAGCGGAAGCCTTTGGGTACACCTGAACTCCCTGGGGGAGCCTTTACGCAACCCCACACTCAACAGGACTCTGCGTCTTCACTCTTTCCTAACAACCCTAAACATAACCCTAACCGCAACAAGAAGCTCAACCCGAGTTAGACCCGAAAAAACACGTACGGTGCCACTTTCTGCCATCAAAAAGTGCTCTCAGCGGAAGCCTTTGGGTACACCTGAACTCCCTGGGGGAGCCTTTACGCAACCCCACACTCAACAGGACTCTGCGTCTTCACTCTTTCCTAACAACCCTATACATAACCCTAACCGGAACAAGAAGCTGAACCCGAGTTAGACCCGAAAAAACATGTACGGTGCCACTTTCTGCCATCCAAAAGTGCTCTCAGCGGAAGCCTTTGGGTACACCTGAACTCCCTGGGGGAGCCTTTACGCAACCCCACACTCAACAGGACTCTGCGTCTTCACTCTTTCCTAACAATCCTAAACATAAGCCTAACCGCAACAAGAAGCTGAACCCGAGTTAGACCCGAAAAAACACGTACGGTGCCACTTTCTGCCATCAAAAAGTGCTCTCAGCGGAAGCCTTTGGGTACACCTGAACTCCCTGGGGGAGCCTTTACGCAACCCCACACTCAACAGGACTCTGCGTCTTCACTCTTTCCTAACAACCCTAAACATAACCCTAACCGCAACAAGAAGCTGAACCCGAGTTAGACCCGAAAAAACACGTACGGTGCCACTTTCTGCCATCAAAAAGTGCTCTCAGTGGAAGCCTTTGGGTACACCTGAACTCCCTGGGGGAGCCTTTACGCAACCCCACACTCAACAGGACTCTGCGTCTTCACTCTTTCCTAACAACCCTAAACATAACCCTAACCGGAACAAGAAGTTCAACCCGAGTTAGACCCGAAAAAACACGTACGGTGCCACTTTCTGCCATCAAAAAGTGCTCTGAGCGGAAGCCTTTGGGTACACCTGAACTCCCTGGCGGAGCCTTTACGCAACCCCACACTCAACAGGACTCTGCGTCTTCACTCTTTCCTAACAACCCTAAACATAAGCCTAACCGGAAAAAGAAGCTGAACCCGAGTTAGACCCGAAAAAACACGTACGGTGCCACTTTCTGCCATCAAAAAGTGCTCTCAGCGGAAGCCTTTGGGTACACCTGAACTCCCTGGGGGAGCCTTTACGCAACCCCACACTCAACAGGACTCTGCGTCTTCACTCTTTCCTAACAACCCTAAACATAACCCTAACCGGAACAAGAAGCTCAACCCGAGTTAGACCCGAAAAAACACGTACGGTGCCACTTTCTGCCATCAAAAAGTGCTCTCAGCGGAAGCCTTTGGGTACACCTGAACTCCCTGGGGGAGCCTTTACGCAACCCCACACTCAACAGGACTCTGCGTCTTCACTCTTTCCTAACAACCCTAAACATAACCCTAACCGCAACAAGAAGCTGAACCCGAGTTAGACCCGAAAAAACACGTACGGTGCCACTTTCTGCCATCAAAAAGTGCTCTCAGCGGAAGCCTTTGGGTACACCTGAACTCCCTGGGGGAGCCTTTACGCAACCCCACACTCAACAGGACTCTGCGTCTTCACTCTTTCCTAACAACCCTAAACATAACCCTAACCGCAACAAGAAGCTGAACCCGAGTTAGACCCGAAAAAACACGTACGGTGCCACTTTCTGCCATCAAAAAGTGCTCTCAGCGGAAGCCTTTGGGTACACCTGAACTCCCTGGGGGAGCCTTTACGCAACCCCACACTCAACAGGACTCTGCGTCTTCACTCTTTCCTAACAACCCTAAACATAACCCTAACCGGAACAAGAAGCTCAACCCGAGTTAGACCCGAAAAAACACGTACGGTGCCACTTTCTGCCATCAAAAAGTGCTCTCAGCGGAAGCCTTTGGGTACACCTGAACTCCCTGGGGGAGCCTTTACGCAACCCCACACTCAACAGGACTCTGCGTCTTCACTCTTTCCTAACAACCCTAAACATAACCCTAACCGCAACTAGAAGCTGAACCCGAGTTAGACCCGAAAAAACACGTACGGTGCCACTTTCTGCCATCCAAAAGTGCTCTCAGCGGAAGCCTTTGGGTACACCTGAACTCCCTGGGGGAGCCTTTACGCAACCCCACACTCAACAGGACTCTGCGTCTTCACTCTTTCCTAACAACCCTAAACATAACCCTAACCGCAACTAGAAGCTGAACCCGAGTTAGACCCGAAAAAACACGTACGGTGCCACTTTCTGCCATCAAAAAGTGCTCTCAGCGGAAGCCTTTGGGTACACCTGAACTCCCTGGGGGAGCCTTTACGCAACCCCATATTCAACAGGACTCTGCGTCTTCACTCTTTCCTAACAACCCTAAACATAACCCTAACCGGAACAAGAAGCTCAACCCGAGTTAGACCCGAAAAAACACGTACGGTGCCACTTTCTGCCATCAAAAAGTGCTCTCAGCGGAAGCCTTTGGGTACACCTGAACTCCCTGGGGGAGCCTTTACGCAACCCCACACTCAACAGGACTCTGCGTCTTCACTCTTTCCTAACAACCCTAAACATAACCCTAACCGGAACAAGAAGCTCAACCCGAGTTAGACCCGAAAAAACACGTACGGTGCCACTTTCTGCCATCAAAAAGTGCTCTCAGCGGAAGCCTTTGGGTACACCTGAATTCCCTGGGGGAGCCTTTACGCAACCCCACACTCAACAGGACTCTGCGTCTTCACTCTTTCCTAACAACCCTAAACATAACCCTAACCGCAACAAGAAGCTGAACCTGAGTTAGACCCGAAAAAACACGTACGGTGCCACTTTCTGCCATCAAAAAGTGCTCTCAGCGGAAGCCTTTGGGTACACCTGAACTCCCTGGGGGAGCCTTTACGCAACCCCACACTCAACAGGACTCTGCGTCTTCACTCTTTCCTAACAACCCTAAACATAACCCTAACCGCAACAAGAAGCTGAACCCGAGTTAGACCCGAAAAAACACGTACGGTGCCACTTTCTGCCATCAAAAAGTGCTCTCAGCGGAAGCCTTTGGGTACACCTGAACTCCCTGGGGGAGCCTTTACGCAACCCCACACTCAACAGGACTCTGCGTCTTCACTCTTTCCTAACAACCCTAAACATAACCCTAACCGCAACAAGAAGCTCAACCCGAGTTAGACCCGAAAAAACACGTACGGTGCCACTTTCTGCCATCAAAAAGTGCTCTCAGCGGAAGCCTTTGGGTACACCTGAACTCCCTGGGGGAGCCTTTACGCAACCCCACACTCAACAGGACTCTGCGTCTTCACTCTTTCCTAACAACCCTAAACATAACCCTAACCGGAACAAGAAGCTGAACCCGAGTTAGACCCGAAAAAACACGTACGGTGCCACTTTCTGCCATCAAAAAGTGCTCTCAGCGGAAGCCTTTGGGTACACCTGAATTCCCTGGGGGAGCCTTTACGCAACCCCACACTCAACAGGACTCTGCGTCTTCACTCTTTCCTAACAACCCTAAACATAACCCTAACCGCAACAAGAAGCTGAACCCGAGTTAGACCCGAAAAAACACGTACGGTGCCACTTTCTGCCATCAAAAAGTGCTCTCAGCGGAAGCCTTTGGGTACACCTGAACTCCCTGGGGGAGCCTTTACGCAACCCCACACTCAACAGGACTCTGCGTCTTCACACTTTCCTAACAACCCTATACATAACCCTAACCGCAACAAGAAGCTGAACCCGAGTTAGACCCGAAAAAACACGTACGGTGCCACTTTCTGCCATCAAAAAGTGCTCTCAGCGGAAGCCTTTGGGTACACCTGAACTCCCTGGGGGAGCCTTTACGCAACCCCACACTCAACAGGACTCTGCGTCTTCACTCTTTCCTAACAACCCTAAACATAACCCTAACCGCAACAAGAAGCTGAACCTGAGTTAGACCCGAAAAAACACGTACGGTGCCACTTTCTGCCATCAAAAAGTGCTCTGAGCGGAAGCCTTTGGGTACACCTGAACTCCCTGGGGGAGCCTTTACGCAACCCCACACTCAACAGGACTCTGCGTCTTCACTCTTTCCTAACAACCCTAAACATAACCCTAACCGCAACAAGAAGCTGAACCCGAGTTAGACCCGAAAAAACACGTACGGTGCCACTTTCTGCCATCAAAAAGTGCTCTCAGCGGAAGCCTTTGGGTACACCTGAACTCCCTGGGGGAGCCTTTACGCAACCCCACACTCAACAGGACTCTGCGTCTTCACTCTTTCCTAACAACCCTAAACATAACCCTAACCGCAACAAGAAGCTGAACCCGAGTTAGACCCGAAAAAACATGTACGGTGCCACTTTCTGACATCAAAAAGTGCTCTCAGCGGAAGCCTTTGGGTACACCTGAACTCCCTGGGGGAGCCTTTACGCAACCCCACACTCAACAGGACTCTGCGTCTTCACTCTTTCCTAACAATCCTAAACATAAGCCTAACCGGAACAAGAAGCTCAACCCGAGTTAGACCCGAAAAAACACGTACGGTGCCACTTTCTGCCATCAAAAAGTGCTCTCAGCGGAAGCCTTTGGGTACACCTGAACTCCCTGGGGGAGCCTTTACGCAACCCCACACTCAACAGGACTCTGCGTCTTCACTCTTTCCTAACAACCCTAAACATAACCCTAACCGGAACAAGAAGCTCAACCCGAGTTAGACCCGAAAAAACACGTACGGTGCCACTTTCTGCCATCAAAAAGTGCTCTCAGCGGAAGCCTTTGGGTACACCTGAACTCCCTGGGGGAGCCTTTACGCAACCCCACACTCAACAGGACTCTGCGTCTTCACTCTTTCCTAACAACCCTAAACATAACCCTAACCGCAACAAGAAGCTCAACCCGAGTTAGACCCGAAAAAACACGTACGGTGCCACTTTCTGCCATCAAAAAGTGCTCTCAGCGGAAGCCTTTGGGTACACCTGAACTCCCTGGGGGAGCCTTTACGCAACCCCACACTCAACAGGACTCTGCGTCTTCACTCTTTCCTAACAACCCTAAACATAACCCTAACCGGAACAAGAAGCTGAACCCGAGTTAGACCCGAAAAAACACGTACGGTGCCACTTTCTGCCATCAAAAAGTGCTCTCAGCGGAAGCCTTTGGGTACACCTGAACTCCCTGGGGGAGCCTTTACGCAACCCCACACTCAACAGGACTCTGCGTCTTCACTCTTTCCTAACAACCCTAAACATAACCCTAACCGGAACAAGAAGCTCAACCCGAGTTAGACCCGAAAAAACACGTACGGTGCCACTTTCTGCCATCAAAAAGTGCTCTGAGCGGAAGCCTTTGGGTACACCTGAACTCCCTGGGGGAGCCTTTACGCAACCCCACACTCAACAGGACTCTGCGTCTTCACTCTTTCCTAACAACCCTAAACATAAGCCTAACCGGAAAAAGAAGCTGAACCCGAGTTAGACCCGAAAAAACACGTACGGTGCCACTTTCTGCCATCAAAAAGTGCTCTCAGCGGAAGCCTTTGGGTACACCTGAACTCCCTGGGGGAGCCTTTACGCAACCCCACACTCAACAGGACTCTGCGTCTTCACTCTTTCCTAACAACCCTAAACATAAGCCTAACCGGAACAAGAAGCTCAACCAGAGTTAGACCCGAAAAAACATGTACGGTGCCACCTTCTGCCATCAAAAAGTGCTCTCAGCGGAAGCCTTTGGGTACACCTGAACTCCCTGGGGGAGCCTTTACGCAACCCCACACTCAACAGGACTCTGCGTCTTCACTCTTTCCTAACAACCCTAAACATAACCCTAACCGCAACAAGAAGCTGAACCCGAGTTAGACCCGAAAAAACACGTACGGTGCCACTTTCTGCCATCAAAAAGTGCTCTCAGCGGAAGCCTTTGGGTACACCTGAACTCCCTGGGGGAGCCTTTACGCAACCCCACACTCAACAGGACTCTGCGTCTTCACTCTTTCCTAACAACCCTAAACATAACCCTAACCGCAACAAGAAGCTGAACCCGAGTTAGACCCGAAAAAACACGTACGGTGCCACTTTCTGCCATCCAAAAGTGCTCTCAGCGGAAGCCTTTGGGTACACCTGAACTCCCTGGGGGAGCCTTTACGCAACCCCACACTCAACAGGACTCTGCGTCTTCACTCTTTCCTAACAACCCTAAACATAAGCCTAACCGGAACAAGAAGCTGAACCCGAGTTAGACCCGAAAAAACACGTACGGTGCCACTTTCTGCCATCAAAAAGTGCTCTCAGCGGAAGCCTTTGGGTACACCTGAACTCCCTGGGGGAGCCTTTACGCAACCCCACACTCAACAGGACTCTGCGTCTTCACTCTTTCCTAACAACCCTAAACATAACCCTAACCGGAACAAGAAGCTGAACCCGAGTTAGACCCGAAAAAACACGTACGGTGCCACTTTCTGCCATCAAAAAGTGCTCTCAGCGGAAGCCTTTGGGTACACCTGAATTCCCTGGGAGAGCCTTTACGCAACCCCACACTCAACCGGACTCTGCGTCTTCACTCTTTCCTAACAACCCTAAACATAACCCTAACCGCAACAAGAAGCTGAACCCGAGTTAGACCCGAAAAAACACGTACGGTGCCACTTTCTGCCATCAAAAAGTGCTCTCAGCGGAAGCCTTTGGGTACACCTGAACTCCCTGGGGGAGCCTTTACGCAACCCCACACTCAACAGGACTCTGCGTCTTCACACTTTCCTAACAACCCTATACATAACCCTAACCGCAACAAGAAGCTGAACCCGAGTTAGACCCGAAAAAACACGTACGGTGCCACTTTCTGCCATCAAAAAGTGCTCTCAGCGCAAGCCTTTGGGTACACCTGAACTCCCTGGGGGAGCCTTTACGCAACCCCACACTCAACAGGACTCTGCGTCTTCACTCTTTCCTAACAACCCTAAACATAACCCTAACCGCAACAAGAAGCTGAACCTGAGTTAGACCCGAAAAAACACGTACGGTGCCACTTTCTGCCATCAAAAAGTGCTCTCAGCGGAAGTCTTTGGGTACACCTGAACTCCCTGGGGGAGCCTTTACGCAACCCCACACTCAACAGGACTCTGCGTCTTCACTCTTTCCTAACAACCCTAAACATAACCCTAACCGCAACAAGAAGCTCAACCCGAGTTAGACCCGAAAAAACACGTACGGTGCCACTTTCTGCCATCAAAAAGTGCTCTCAGCGGAAGCCTTTGGGTACACCTGAACTCCCTGGGGGAGCCTTTACGCAACCCCACACTCAACAGGACTCTGCGTCTTCACTCTTTCCTAACAACCCTAAACATAACCCTAACCGCAACAAGAAGCTGAACCCGAGTTAGACCCGAAAAAACATGTACGGTGCCACTTTCTGACATCAAAAAGTGCTCTCAGCGGAAGCCTTTGGGTACACCTGAACTCCCTGGGGGAGCCTTTACGCAACCCCACACTCAACAGGACTCTGCGTCTTCACTCTTTCCTAACAATCCTAAACATAAGCCTAACCGGAACAAGAAGCTCAACCCGAGTTAGACCCGAAAAAACACGTACGGTGCCACTTTCTGCCATCAAAAAGTGCTCTCAGCGGAAGCCTTTGGGTACACCTGAACTCCCTGGGGGAGCCTTTACGCAACCCCACACTCAACAGGACTCTGCGTCTTCACTCTTTCCTAACAACCCTAAACATAACCCTAACCGCAACAAGAAGCTCAACCCGAGTTAGACCCGAAAAAACACGTACGGTGCCACTTTCTGCCATCAAAAAGTGCTCTCAGCGGAAGCCTTTGGGTACACCTGAACTCCCTGGGGGAGCCTTTACGCAACCCCACACTCAACAGGACTCTGCGTCTTCACTCTTTCCTAACAACCCTAAACATAACCCTAACCGCAACAAGAAGCTCAACCCGAGTTAGACCCGAAAAAACACGTACGGTGCCACTTTCTGCCATCAAAAAGTGCTCTCAGCGGAAGCCTTTGGGTACACCTGAACTCCCTGGGGGAGCCTTTACGCAACCCCACACTCAACAGGACTCTGCGTCTTCACTCTTTCCTAACAACCCTAAACATAAGCCTAACCGGAACAAGAAGCTGAACCCGAGTTAGACCCGAAAAAACACGTACGGTGCCACTTTCTGCCATCAAAAAGTGCTCTCAGCGGAAGCCTTTGGGTACACCTGAACTCCCTGGGGGAGCCTTTACGCAACCCCACACTCAACAGGACTCTGCGTCTTCACTCTTTCCTAACAACCCTAAACATAACCCTAACCGCAACAAGAAGCTCAACCCGAGTTAGACCCGAAAAAACACGTACGGTGCCACTTTCTGCCATCAAAAAGTGCTCTGAGCGGAAGCCTTTGGGTACACCTGAACTCCCTGGGGGAGCCTTTACGCAACCCCACACTCAACAGGACTCTGCGTCTTCACTCTTTCCTAACAACCCTAAACATAAGCCTAACCGGAACAAGAAGCTGAACCAGAGTTAGACCCGAAAAAACATGTACGGTGCCACTTTCTGCCATCAAAAAGTGCTCTCAGCGGAAGCCTTTGGGTACACCTGAACTCCCTGGGGGAGCCTTTACGCAACCCCACACTCAACAGGACTCTGCGTCTTCACTCTTTCCTAACAACCCTAAACATAACCCTAACCGCAACAAGAAGCTGAACCCGAGTTAGACCCGAAAAAACACGTACGGTGCCACTTTCTGCCATCAAAAAGTGCTCTCAGCGGAAGCCTTTGGGTACACCTGAACTCCCTGGGGGAGCCTTTACGCAACCCCACACTCAACAGGACTCTGCGTCTTCACTCTTTCCTAACAACCCTAAACATAACCCTAACCGCAACAAGAAGCTGAACCCGAGTTAGACCCGAAAAAACACGTACGGTGCCACTTTCTGCCATCCAAAAGTGCTCTCAGCGGAAGCCTTTGGGTACACCTGAACTCCCTGGGGGAGCCTTTACGCAACCCCACACTCAACAGGACTCTGCGTCTTCACTCTTTACTAACAACCCTAAACATAACCCTAACCGCAACAAGAAGCTCAACCCGAGTTAGACCCGAAAAAACACGTACGGTGCCACTTTCTGCCATCAAAAAGTGCTCTCAGCGGAAGCCTTTGGGTACACCTGAACTCCCTGGGGGAGCCTTTACGCAACCCCACACTCAACAGGACTCTGCGTCTTCACTCTTTCCTAACAACCCTAAACATAACCCTAACCGCAACAAGAAGCTCAACCCGAGTTAGACCCGAAAAAACACGTACGGTGCCACTTTCTGCCATCAAAAAGTGCTCTCAGCGGAAGCCTTTGGGTACACCTGAACTCCCTGGGGGAGCCTTTACGCAACCCCACACTCAACAGGACTCTGCGTCTTCACTCTTTCCTAACAACCCTAAACATAACCCTAACCGGAACAAGAAGCTCAACCCGAGTTAGACCCGAAAAAACACGTACGGTGCCACTTTCTGCCATCAAAAAGTGCTCTCAGCGGAAGCCTTTGGGTACACCTGAACTCGCTGGGGGAGCCTTTACGCAACCCCACACTCAACAGGACTCTGCGTCTTCACTCTTTCCTAACAACCCTAAACATAACCCTAACCGCAACAAGAAGCTGAACCCGAGTTAGACCCGAAAAAACACGTACGGTGCCACTTTCTGCCATCAAAAAGTGCTCTCAGCGGAAGCCTTTGGGTACACCTGAACTCCCTGGGGGAGCCTTTACGCAACCCCACACTCAACAGGACTCTGCGTCTTCACTCTTTCCTAACAACCCTAAACATAAGCCTAACCGGAACAAGAAGCTGAACCCGAGTTAGACCCGAAAAAACACGTACGGTGCCACTTTCTGCCATCAAAAAGTGCTCTCAGCGGAAGCCTTTGGGTACACCTGAACTCCCTGGGGGAGCCTTTACGCAACCCCACACTCAACAGGACTCTGCGTCTTCACTCTTTCCTAACAACCCTAAACATAACCCTAACCGGAACAAGAAGCTCAACCCGAGTTAGACCCGAAAAAACACGTACGGTGCCACTTTCTGCCATCAAAAAGTGCTCTCAGCGGAAGCCTTTGGGTACACCTGAACTCCCTGGGGGAGCCTTTACGCAACCCCACACTCAACAGGACTCTGCGTCTTCACTCTTTCCTAACAACCCTAAACATAACCCTAACCGCAACAAGAAGCTCAACCCGAGTTAGAGCCGAAAAAACACGTACGGTGCCACTTTCTGCCATCAAAAAGTGCTCTCAGCGGAAGCCTTTGGGTACACCTGAACTCCCTGGGGGAGCCTTTACGCAACCCCACACTCAACAGGACTCTGCGTCTTCACTCTTTCCTAACAACCCTAAACATAAGCCTAACCGGAACAAGAAGCTGAACCCGAGTTAGACCCGAAAAAACACGTACGGTGCCACTTTCTGCCATCAAAAAGTGCTCTCAGCGGAAGGCTTTGGGTACACCTGAACTCCCTGGGGGAGCCTTTACGCAACCCCACACTCAACAGGACTCTGCGTCTTCACTCTTTCCTAACAACCCTAAACATAACCCTAACCGCAACATGAAGCTGAACCTGAGTTAGACCCGAAAAAACACGTACGGTGCCACTTTCTGCCATCCAAAAGTGCTCTCAGCGGAAGCCTTTGGGTACACCTGAACTCCCTGGGGGAGCCTTTACGCAACCCCACACTCAACAGGACTCTGCGTCTTCACTCTTTCCTAACAACCCTAAACATAACCCTAACCGCAACAAGAAGCTCAACCCGAGTTAGACCCGAAAAAACACGTACGGTGCCACTTTCTGCCATCAAAAAGTGCTCTCAGCGGAAGCCTTTGGGTACACCTGAACTCCCTGGGGGAGCCTTTACGCAACCCCACACTCAACAGGACTCTGCGTCTTCACTCTTTCCTAACAACCCTAAACATAAGCCTAACCGCAACAAGAAGCTCAACCCGAGTTAGACCCGAAAAAACACGTACGGTGCCACTTTCTGCCATCAAAAAGTGCTCTCAGCGGAAGCCTTTGGGTACACCTGAATTCCCTGGGGGAGCCTTTACGCAACCCCACACTCAACAGGACTCTGCGTCTTCACTCTTTCCTAACAACCCTAAACATATGCCTAACCGGAACAAGAAGCTCAACCCGAGTTAGACCCGAAAAAACACGTACGGTGCCACTTTCTGCCATCAAAAAGTGCTCTCAGCGGAAGCCTTTGGGTACACCTGAACTCCCTGGGGGAGCCTTTACGCAACCCCACACTCAACAGGACTCTGCGTCTTCACTCTTTCCTAACAACCCTAAACATAACCCTAACCGCAACAAGAAGCTGAACCCGAGTTAGACCCGAAAAAACACGTACGGTGCCACTTTCTGCCATCAAAAAGTGCTCTCAGCGCAAGCCTTTGGGAACACCTGAACTCCCTGGGGGAGCCTTTACGCAACCCCACACTCAACAGGACTCTGCGTCTTCACTCTTTCCTAACAACCCTAAACATAACCCTAACCGCAACAAGAAGCTGAACCCGAGTTAGACCCGAAAAAACACGTACGGTGCCACTTTCTGCCATCAAAAAGTGCTCTCAGCGGAAGCCTTTGGGTACACCTGAACTCCCTGGGGGAGCCTTTACGCAACCCCACACTCAACAGGACTCTGCGTCTTCACTCTTTCCTAACAACCCTAAACATAACCCTAACCGCAACAAGAAGCTGAACCCGACTTAGACCCGAAAAAACACGTACGGTGCCACTTTCTGCCATCAAAAAGTGCTCTCAGCGGAAGCCTTTGGGTACACCTGAACTCCCTGGGGGAGCCTTTACGCAACCCCACACTCAACAGGACTCTGCGTCTTCACTCTTTCCTAACAACCCTAAACATAACCCTAACCGCAACAAGAAGCTGAACCCGAGTTAGACCCGAAAAAACACGTACGGTGCCACTTTCTGCCATCAAAAAGTGCTCTCAGCGGAAGCCTTTGGGTACACCTGAACTCCCTGGGGGAGCCTTTACGCAACCCCACACTCAACAGGACTCTGCGTCTTCACTCTTTCCTAACAACCCTAAACATAACCCTAACCGCAACAAGAAGCTGAACCTGAGTTAGACCCGAAAAAACACGTACGGTGCCACTTTCTGCCATCAAAAAGTGCTCTCAGCGGAAGCCTTTGGGTACACCTGAACTCCCTGGGGGAGCCTTTACGCAACCCCACACTCAACAGGACTCTGCGTCTTCACTCTTTCCTAACAACCCTAAACATAACCCTAACCGCAACAAGAAGCTCAACCCGAGTTAGACCCGAAAAAACACGTACGGTGCCACTTTCTGCCATCAAAAAGTGCTCTCAGCGGAAGCCTTTGGGTACACCTGAACTCTCTGGGGGAGCCTTTACGCAACCCCACACTCAACAGGACTCTGCGTCTTCACTCTTTCCTAACAACCCTAAACATAACCCTAACCGCAACAAGAAGCTGAACCTGAGTTAGACCCGAAAAAACACGTACGGTGCCACTTTCTGCCATCAAAAAGTGCTCTCAGCGGAAGCCTTTGGGTACACCTGAACTCCCTGGGGGAGCCTTTACGCAACCCCACACTCAACAGGACTCTGCGTCTTCACTCTTTCCTAACAACCCTAAACATAACCCTAACCGGAACAAGAAGCTGAACCCGAGTTAGACCCGAAAAAACACGTACGGTGCCACTTTCTGCCATCAAAAAGTGCTCTCAGCGGAAGCCTTTGGCTACACCTGAACTCCCTGGGGGAGCCTTTACGCAACCCCACACTCAACAGGACTCTGCGTCTTCACTGTTTCCTAACAACCCTAAACATAACCCTAACCGGAACAAGAAGCTGAACCCGAGTTAGACCCGAAAAAACACGTACGGTGCCACTTTCTGCCATCAAAAAGTGCTCTGAGCGGAAGCCTTTGGGTACACCTGAACTCCCTGGGGGAGCCTTTACGCAACCCCACACTCAACAGGACTCTGCGTCTTCACTCTTTCCTAACAACCGTAAACATAACCCTAACCGCAACAAGAAGCTGAACACGAGTTAGACCCGAAAAAACACGTACGGTGCCACTTTCTGCCATCAAAAAGCGCTCTCAGCGGAAGCCTTTGGGTACACCTGAACTCCCTGGGGGAGCCTTTACGCAACCCCACACTCAACAGGACTCTGCGTCTTCACTCTTTCCTAACAACCCTAAACATAACCCTAACCGCAACAAGAAGCTGAACCCGAGTTAGACCCGAAAAAACACGTACGGTGCCACTTTCTGCCATCAAAAAATGCTCTGAGCGGAAGCCTTTGGGTACACCTGAACTCCCTGGGGGAGCCTTTACGCAACCCCACACTCAACAGGACTCTGCGTCTTCACTCTTTCCAAACAACCCTAAACATAACCCTAACCGGAACAAGAAGCTGAACCCGAGTTAGACCCGAAAAAACACGTACGGTGCCACTTTCTGCCATCAAAAAGTGCTCTCAGCGGAAGCCTTTGGGTACACCTGAACTCCCTGGGGGAGCCTTTACGCAACCCCACACTCAACAGGACTCTGCGTCTTCACTCTTTCCTAACAACCCTAAACATAACCCTAACCGCAACAAGAAGCTCAACCCGAGTTAGACCCGAAAAAACACGTACGGTGCCACTTTCTGCCATCAAAAAGTGCTCTCAGCGGAAGCCTTTGGGTACACCTGAACTCCCTGGGGGAGCCTTTACGCAACCCCACACTCAACAGGACTCTGCGTCTTCACTCTTTCCTAACAACCCTAAACATAAGCCTAACCGCAACAAGAAGCTGAACCCGAGTTAGACCCGAAAAAACACGTACGGTGCCACTTTCTGCCATCAAAAAGTGCTCTCAGCGGAAGCCTTTGGGTACACCTGAACTCCCTGGGGGAGCCTTTACGCAACCCCACACTCAACAGGACTCTGCGTCTTCACTCTTTCCTAACAACCCTAAACATAACCCTAACCGGAACAAGAAGCTCAACCCGAGTTAGACCCGAAAAAACACGTACGGTGCCACTTTCTGCCATCAAAAAGTGCTCTCAGCGGAAGCCTTTGGGTACACCTGAACTCCCTGGGGGAGCCTTTACGCAACCCCACACTCAACAGGACTCTGCGTCTTCACTCTTTCCTAACAACCCTAAACATAACCCTAACCGCAACAAGAAGCTCAACCCGAGTTAGAGCCGAAAAAACACGTACGGTGCCACTTTCTGCCATCAAAAAGTGCTCTCAGCGGAAGCCTTTGGGTACACCTGAACTCCCTGGGGGAGCCTTTACGCAACCCCACACTCAACAGGACTCTGCGCCTTCACTCTTTCCTAACAACCCTAAACATAAGCCTAACCGGAACAAGAAGCTGAACCCGACTTAGACCCGAAAAAACACGTACGGTGCCACTTTCTGCCATCAAAAAGTGCTCTCAGCGGAAGGCTTTGGGTACACCTGAACTCCCTGGGGGAGCCTTTACGCAACCCCACACTCAACAGGACTCTGCGTCTTCACTCTTTCCTAACAACCCTAAACATAACCCTAACCGCAACATGAAGCTGAACCTGAGTTAGACCCGAAAAAACACGTACGGTGCCACTTTCTGCCATCCAAAAGTGCTCTCAGCGGAAGCCTTTGGGTACACCTGAACTCCCTGGGGGAGCCTTTACGCAACCCCACACTCAACAGGACTCTGCGTCTTCACTCTTTCCTAACAACCCTAAACATAACCCTAACCGCAACAAGAAGCTCAACCCGAGTTAGACCCGAAAAAACACGTACGGTGCCACTTTCTGCCATCAAAAAGTGCTCTCAGCGGAAGCCTTTGGGTACACCTGAACTCCCTGGGGGAGCCTTTACGCAACCCCACACTCAACAGGACTCTGCGTCTTCACTCTTTCCTAACAACCCTAAACATAACCCTAACCGCAACAAGAAGCTCAACCCGAGTTAGACCCGAAAAAACACGTACGGTGCCACTTTCTGCCATCAAAAAGTGCTCTCAGCGGAAGCCTTTGGCTACACCTGAATTCCCTGGGGGAGCCTTTACGCAACCCCACACTCAACAGGACTCTGCGTCTTCACTCTTTCCTAACAACCCTAAACATATGCCTAACCGGAACAAGAAGCTCAACCCGAGTTAGACCCGAAAAAACACGTACGGTGCCACTTTCTGCCATCAAAAAGTGCTCTCAGCGGAAGCCTTTGGGTACACCTGAACTCCCTGGGGGAGCCTTTACGCAACCCCACACTCAACAGGACTCTGCGTCTTCACTCTTTCCTAACAACCCTAAACATAACCCTAACCGCAACAAGAAGCTGAACCCGAGTTAGACCCGAAAAAACACGTACGGTGCCACTTTCTGCCATCAAAAAGTGCTCTCAGCGCAAGCCTTTGGGAACACCTGAACTCCCTGGGGGAGCCTTTACGCAACCCCACACTCAACAGGACTCTGCGTCTTCACTCTTTCCTAACAACCCTAAACATAACCCTAACCGCAACAAGAAGCTGAACCCGAGTTAGATCCGAAAAAACACGTACGGTGCCACTTTCTGCCATCAAAAAGTGCTCTCAGCGGAAGCCTTTGGGTACACCTGAACTCCCTGGGGGAGCCTTTACGCAACCCCACACTCAACAGGACTCTGCGTCTTCACTCTTTCCTAACAACCCTAAACATAACCCTAACCGCAACAAGAAGCTGAACCCGAGTTAGACCCGAAAAAACACGTACGGTGCCACTTTCTGCCATCAAAAAGTGCTCTCAGCGGAAGCCTTTGGGTACACCTGAACTCCCTGGGGGAGCCTTTACGCAACCCCACACTCAACAGGACTCTGCGTCTTCACTCTTTCCTAACAACCCTAAACATAACCCTAACCGCAACAAGAAGCTGAACCCGACTTAGACCCGAAAAAACACGTACGGTGCCACTTTCTGCCATCAAAAAGTGCTCTCAGCGGAAGCCTTTGGGTACACCTGAACTCCCTGGGGGAGCCTTTACGCAACCCCACACTCAACAGGACTCTGCGTCTTCACTCTTTCCTAACAACCCTAAACATAACCCTAACCGCAACAAGAAGCTGAACCTGAGTTAGACCCGAAAAAACACGTACGGTGCCACTTTCTGCCATCAAAAAGTGCTCTCAGCGGAAGCCTTTGGCTACACCTGAACTCCCTGGGGGAGCCTTTACGCAACCCCACACTCAACAGGACTCTGCGTCTTCACTCTTTCCTAACAACCCTAAACATAACCCTAACCGCAACAAGAAGCTCAACCCGAGTTAGACCCGAAAAAACACGTACGGTGCCACTTTCTGCCATCAAAAAGTGCTCTCAGCGGAAGCCTTTGGGTACACCTGAACTCCCTGGGGGAGCCTTTACGCAACCCCACACTCAACAGGACTCTGCGTCTTCACTCTTTCCTAACAACCCTAAACATAACCCTAACCGCAACAAGAAGCTGAACCTGAGTTAGACCCGAAAAAACACGTACGGTGCCACTTTCTGCCATCAAAAAGTGCTCTCAGCGGAAGCCTTTGGGTACACCTGAACTCCCTGGGGGAGCCTTTACGCAACCCCACACTCAACAGGACTCTGCGTCTTCACTCTTTCCTAACAACCCTAAACATAACCCTAACCGGAACAAGAAGCTGAACCCGAGTTAGACCCGAAAAAACACGTACGGTGCCACTTTCTGCCATCAAAAAGTGCTCTCAGCGGAAGCCTTTGGCTACACCTGAACTCCCTGGGGGAGCCTTTACGCAACCCCACACTCAACAGGACTCTGCGTCTTCACTGTTTCCTAACAACCCTAAACATAACCCTAACCGGAACGAGAAGCTGAACCCGACTTAGACCCGAAAAAACACGGACGGTGCCACTTTCTGCCATCAAAAAGTGCTCTGAGCGGAAGCCTTTGGGTACACCTGAACTCCCTGGGGGAGCCTTTACGCAACCCCACACTCAACAGGACTCTGCGTCTTCACTCTTTCCTAACAACCGTAAACATAACCCTAACCGCAACAAGAAGCTGAACACGAGTTAGACCCGAAAAAACACGTACGGTGCCACTTTCTGCCATCAAAAAGTGCTCTCAGCAGAAGCCTTTGGGTACACCTGAACTCCCTGGGGGAGCCTTTACGCAACCCCACACTCAACAGGACTCTGCGTCTTCACTCTTTCCTAACAACCCTAAACATAACCCTAACCGCAACAAGAAGCTGAACCCGAGTTAGACCCGAAAAAACACGTACGGTGCCACTTTCTGCCATCAAAAAATGCTCTGAGCGGAAGCCTTTGGGTACACCTGAACTCCCTGGGGGAGCCTTTACGCAACCCCACACTCAACAGGACTCTGCGTCTTCACTCTTTCCAAACAACCCTAAACATAACCCTAACCGCAACAAGAAGCTGAACCCGAGTTAGACCCGAAAAAACACGTACGGTGCCACTTTCTGCCATCAAAAAGTGCTCTCAGCGGAAGCCTTTGGGTACACCTGAACTCCCTGGGGGAGCCTTTACGCAACCCCACACTCAACAGGACTCTGCGTCTTCACTCTTTCCTAACAACCCTAAACATAACCCTAACCGCAACAAGAAGCTGAACCCGAGTTAGACCCGAAAAACACGTACGGTGCCACTTTCTGCCATCAAAAAGTGCTCTCAGCGGAAGCCTTTGGGAACACCTGAACTCCCTGGGGGAGCCTTTACGCAACCCCACACTCAACAGGACTCTGCGTCTTCACCCTTTCCTAACAACCCTAAACATAACCCTAACCGCAACAAGAAGCTGAACCCGAGTTAGACCCGAAAAAACACGTACGGTGCCACTTTCTGCCATCAAAAAGTGCTCTCAGCGGAAGCCTTTGGGTACACCTGAACTCCCTGGGGGAGCCTTTACGCAAACCCACACTCAACAGGACTCTGCGTCTTCACTCTTTCCTAACAACCCTAAACATAACCCTAACCGCAACAAGAAGCTCAACCCGAGTTAGACCCGAAAAAACACGTACGGTGCCACTTTCTGCCATCAAAAAGTGCTCTCAGCGGAAGCCTTTGAGTACAACTGAACTCCCTGGGGGAGCCTTTACGCAACCCCACACTCAACAGGACTCTGCGTCTTCACCCTTTCCTAACAACACTAAACATAACCCTTACCGCAACAAGAAGCTGAACCCGAGTTAGACCCGAAAAAACACGTACGGTGCCACTTTCTGCCATCAAAAAGTGCTCTCAGCGGAAGCCTTTGGGTACACCTGAACTCCCTGGGGGAGCCTTTACGCAACCCCACACTCAACAGGACTCTGCGTCTTCACTCTTTCCTAACAACCCTAAACATAACCCTAACCGCAACAAGAAGCTGAACCCGAGTTAGACCCGAAAAAACACGTACGGTGCCACTTTCTGCCATCAAAAAGTGCTCTCAGCGGAAGCCTTTGAGTACACCTGAACTCCCTGGGGGAGCCTTTACGCAACCCCACACTCAACAGGACTCTGCGTCTTCACCCTTTCCTAACAACCCTAAACATAACCCTTACCGCAACAAGAAGCTGAACCCGAGTTAGACCCGAAAAAACACGTACGGTGCCACTTTCTGCCATCCAAAAGTGCTCTCAGCGGAAGCCTTTGGGTACACCTGAACTCCCTGGGGGAGCCTTTACGCAACCCCACACTCAACAGGACTCTGCGTCTTCACTCTTTCCTAACAACCCTAAACATAACCCTAACCGCAACAAGAAGCTGAACCCGAGTTAGACCCGAAAAAACACGTACGGTGCCACTTTCTGCCATCAAAAAGTGCTCTCAGCGGAAGCCTTTGGGTACACCTGAACTCCCTGGGGGAGCCTTTACGCAACCCCACACTCAACAGGACTCTGCGTCTTCACTCTTTCCTAACAACCCTAAACATAACCCTAACCGCAACAAGAAGCTCAACCCGAGTTAGACCCGAAAAAACACGTACGGTGCCACTTTCTGCCATCAAAAAGTGCTCTGAGCGGAAGCCTTTGGGTACACCTGAACTCCCTGGGGGAGCCTTTACGCAACCCCACACTCAACAGGACTCTGCGTCTTCACTCTTTCCTAACAACCCTAAACATAACCCTAACCGCAACAAGAAGCTGAACCCGAGTTAGACCCGAAAAAACACGTACGGTGCCACTTTCTGCCATCAAAAAGTGCTCTCAGCGGAAGCCTTTGGGTACACCTGAACTCCCTGGGGGAGCCTTTATGCAACCCCACACTCAACAGGACTCTGCGTCTTCACTCTTTCCTAACAACCCTAAACATAACCCTAACCGCAACAAGAAGCTGAACCCGAGTTAGACCCGAAAAAACACGTACGGTGCCACTTTCTGCCATCAAAAAGTGCTCTCAGCGGAAGCCTTTGGGTACACCTGAACTCCCTGGGGGAGCCTTTACGCAACCCCACACTCAACAGGACTCTGCGTCTTCACTCTTTCCTAACAACCCTAAACATAACCCTAACCGCAACAAGAAGCTGAACCCGAGTTAGACCCGAAAAAACACGTACGGTGCCACTTTCTGCCATCAAAAAGTGCTCTCAGCGGAAGCCTTTGGGTACACCTGAACTCCCTGGGGGAGCCTTTACGCAACCCCACACTCAACAGGACTCTGCGTCTTCACTCTTTCCTAACAACCCTAAACATAACCCTAACCGCAACAAGAAGCTCAACCCGAGTTAGACCCGAAAAAACACGTACGGTGCCACTTTCTGCCATCCAAAAGTGCTCTCAGCGGAAGCCTTTGGGTACACCTGAACTCCCTGGGGGAGCCTTTACGCAACCCCACACTCAACAGGACTCTGCGTCTTCACTCTTTCCTAACAACCCTAAACATAACCCTAACCGCAACAAGAAGCTCAACCCGAGTTAGACCCGAAAAAACACGTACGGTGCCACTTTCTGCCATCAAAAAGTGCTCTCAGTGGAAGCCTTTGGGTACACCTGAACTCCCTGGGGGAGCCTTTACACAACCCCACACTCAACAGGACTCTGCGTCTTCACTCTTTCCTAACAACCCTAAACATAACCCTAACCGCAACAAGAAGCTCAACCCGAGTTAGACCCGAAAAAACACGTACGGTGCCACTTTCTGCCATCAAAAAGTGCTCTGAGCGGAAGCCTTTGGGTACACCTGAACTCCCTGGGGGAGCCTTTACGCAACCGCACACTCAACAGGACTCTGCGTCTTCACTCTTTCCTAACAACCCTAAACATAAGCCTAACCGGAACAAGAAGCTGAACCCGAGTTAGACCCGAAAAAAAACGTACGGTGCCACTTTCTGCCATCCAAAAGTGCTCTCAGCGGAAGCCTTTGGGTACACCTGAACTCCCTGGGGGAGCCTTTACGCAACCCCACACTCAACAGGACTCTGCGTCTTCACTCTTTCCTAACAACCCTAAACATAACCCTAACCGCAACAAGAAGCTCAACCCGAGTTAGACCCGAAAAAACACGTACGGTGCCACTTTCTGCCATCAAAAAGTGCTCTCAGCGGAAGCCTTTGGGTACACCTGAACTCCCTGGGGGAGCCTTTACGCAACCCCACACTCAACAGGACTCTGCGTCTTCACTCTTTCCTAACAACCCTAAACATAACCCTAACCGCAACAAGAAGCTCAACCCGAGTTAGACCCGAAAAAACACGTACGGTGCCACTTTCTGCCATCCAAAAGTGCTCTGAGCGGAAGCCTTTGGGTACACCTGAACTCCCTGGGGGAGCCTTTACGCAACCCCACACTCAACAGGACTCTGCGTCTTCACTCTTTCCTAACAACCCTAAACATAACCCTAACCGGAACAAGAAGCTGAACCCGAGTTAGACCCGAAAAAACACGGACGGTGCCACTTTCTGCCATCAAAAAGTGCTCTCAGCGGAAGCCTTTGGGTACACCTGAACTCCCTGGGGGAGCCTTTACGCAACCCCACACTCAACAGGACTCTGCGTCTTCACTCTTTCCTAACAACCCTAAACATAACCCTAACCGCAACAAGAAGCTGAACCCGAGTTAGACCCGAAAAAACACGTACGGTGCCACTTTCTGCCATCAAAAAGTGCTCTCAGCGGAAGCCTTTGGGTACACCTGAACTCCCTGGGGGAGCCTTTACGCAACCCCACACTCAACAGGACTCTGCGTCTTCACTCTTTCCTAACAACCCTAACATAACCCTAACCGGAACAAGAAGCTGAACCTGAGTTAGACCCGAAAAAACACGTACGGTGCCACTTTCTGCCATCAAAAAGTGCTCTCAGCGGAAGCCTTTGGGTACACCTGAACTCCCTGGGGGAGCCTTTACGCAACCCCACACTCAACAGGACTCTGCGTCTTCACTCTTTCCTAACAACCCTAAACATAACCCTAACCGCAACAAGAAGCTGAACCCGAGTTAGACCCGAAAAAACACGTACGGTGCCACTTTCTGCCATCAAATAGTGCTCTCAGCGGAAGCCTTTGGGTACACCTGAACTCCCTGGGGGAGCCTTTACGCAACCCCACACTCAACAGGACTCTGCGTCTTCACTCTTTCCTAACAACCCTAAACATAACCCTAACCGGAACAAGAAGCTGAACCCGAGTTAGACCCGAAAAAACACGTACGGTGCCACTTTCTGCCATCAAAAAGTGCTCTCAGCGGAAGCCTTTGGGTACACCTGAACTCCCTGGGGGAGCCTTTACGCAACCCCACACTCAACAGGACTCTGCGTCTTCACTCTTTCCTAACAACCCTAAACATAACCCTAACCGCAACAAGAAGCTGAACCCGAGTTAGACCCGAAAAAACACGTACGGTGCCACTTTCTGCCATCAAAAAGTGCTCTCAGCGGAAGCCTTTGGGTACACCTGAACTCCCTGGGGGAGCCTTTACGCAACCCCACACTCAACAGGACTCTGCGTCTTCACTCTTTCCTAACAACCCTAAACATAACCCTAACCGCAACAAGAAGCTGAACCCGAGTTAGACCCGAAAAAACATGTACGGTGCCACTTTCTGCCATCAAAAAGTGCTCTGAGCGGAAGCCTTTGGGTACACCTGAACTCCCTGGGGGAGCCTTTACGCAACCCCACACTCAACAGGACTCTGCGTCTTCACTCTTTCCTAACAACCCTAAACATAACCCTAACCGGAACAAGAAGCTGAACCCGAGTTAGACCCGAAAAAACACGTACGGTGCCACTTTCTGCCATCAAAAAGTGCTCTCAGCGGAAGCCTTTGGGTACACCTGAACTCCCTGGGGGAGCCTTTACGCAACCCCACACTCAACAGGACTCTGCGTCTTCACTCTTTCCTAACAACCCTAAACATAACCCTAACCACAACAAGAAGCTGAACCCGAGTTAGACCCGAAAAAACACGTACGGTGCCACTTTCTGCCATCAAAAAGTGCTCTCAGCGGAAGCCTTTGGGTACACCTGAACTCCCTGGGGGAGCCTTTACGCAACCCCACACTCAACAGGACTCTGCGTCTTCACTCTTTCCTAACAACCCTAAACATAACCCTAACCGGAACAAGAAGCTCAACCCGAGTTAGACCCGAAAAAACACGTACGGTGCCACTTTCTGCCATCCAAAAGTGCTCTCAGCGGAAGCCTTTGGGTACACCTGAACTCCCTGGGGGAGCCTTTACGCAACCCCACACTCAACAGGACTCTGCGTCTTCACTCTTTCCTAACAACCCTAAACATAACCCTAACCGCAACAAGAAGCTGAACCCGAGTTAGACCCGAAAAAACACGTACGGTGCCACTTTCTGCCATCAAAAAGTGCTCTCAGCGGAAGCCTTTGGGTACACCTGAACTCCCTGGGGGAGCCTTTACGCAACCCCACACTCAACAGGACTCTGCGTCTTCACTCTTTCCTAACAACCCTAACATAACCCTAACCGGAACAAGAAGCTGAACCTGAGTTAGACCCGAAAAAACACGTACGGTGCCACTTTCTGCCATCAAAAAGTGCTCTCAGCGGAAGCCTTTGGGTACACCTGAACTCCCTGGGGGAGCCTTTACGCAACCCCACACTCAACAGGACTCTGCGTCTTCACTCTTTCCTAACAACCCTAAACATAACCCTAACCGCAACAAGAAGCTGAACCCGAGTTAGACCCGAAAAAACACGTACGGTGCCACTTTCTGCCATCAAATAGTGCTCTCAGCGGAAGCCTTTGGGTACACCTGAACTCCCTGGGGGAGCCTTTACGCAACCCCACACTCAACAGGACTCTGCGTCTTCACTCTTTCCTAACAACCCTAAACATAACCCTAACCGGAACAAGAAGCTGAACCCGAGTTAGACCCGAAAAAACACGTACGGTGCCACTTTCTGCCATCAAAAAGTGCTCTCAGCGGAAGCCTTTGGGTACACCTGAACTCCCTGGGGGAGCCTTTACGCAACCCCACACTCAACAGGACTCTGCGTCTTCACTCTTTCCTAACAACCCTAAACATAACCCTAACCGCAACAAGAAGCTGAACCCGAGTTAGACCCGAAAAAACACGTACGGTGCCACTTTCTGCCATCAAAAAGTGCTCTCAGCGGAAGCCTTTGGGTACACCTGAACTCCCTGGGGGAGCCTTTACGCAACCCCACACTCAACAGGACTCTGCGTCTTCACTCTTTCCTAACAACCCTAAACATAACCCTAACCGGAACAAGAAGCTGAACCCGAGTTAGACCCGAAAAAACACGTACGGTGCCACTTTCTGCCATCAAAAAGTGCTCTCAGCGGAAGCCTTTGGGTACACCTGAGCTCCCTGGGGGAGCCTTTATGCAACCCCACACTCAACAGGACTCTGCGTCTTCACTCTTTCCTAACAACCCTAAACATAACCCTAACCGGAACAAGAAGCTGAACCCGAGTTAGACCCGAAAAAACACGTACGGTGCCACTTTCTGCCATCAAAAAGTGCTCTCAGCGGAAGCCTTTGGGTACACCTGAACTCCCTGGGGGAGCCTTTACGCAACCCCACACTCAACAGGACTCTGCGTCTTCACTCTTTCCTAACAACCCTAAACATAACCCTAACCGCAACAAGAAGCTCAACCCGAGTTAGACCCGAAAAAACACGTACGGTGCCACTTTCTGCCATCAAAAAGTGCTCTCAGCGGAAGCCTTTGGCTACACCTGAACTCCCTGGGGGAGCCTTTACGCAACCCCACACTCAACAGGACTCTGCGTCTTCACTCTTTCCTAACAACCCTAAACATAACCCTAACCGCAACAAGAAGCTGAACCCGAGTTAGACCCGAAAAAACATGTACGGTGCCACTTTCTGCCATCAAAAAGTGCTCTGAGCGGAAGCCTTTGGGTACACCTGAACTCCCTGGGGGAGCCTTTACGCAACCCCACACTCAACAGGACTCTGCGTCTTCACTCTTTCCTAACAACCCTAAACATAACCCTAACCGCAACAAGAAGCTGAACCCGAGTTAGACCCGAAAAAACACGTACGGTGCCACTTTCTGCCATCAAAAAGTGCTCTCAGCGGAAGCCTTTGGGTACACCTGAACTCCCTGGGGGAGCCTTTACGCAACCCCACACTCAACAGGACTCTGCGTCTTCACTCTTTCCTAACAACCCTAAACATAACCCTAACCGCAACAAGAAGCTCAACCCGAGTTAGACCCGAAAAAACACGTACGGTGCCACTTTCTGCCATCAAAAAGTGCTCTGAGCGGAAGCCTTTGGGTACACCTGAACTCCCTGGGGGAGCCTTTACGCAACCCCACACTCAACAGGACTCTGCGTCTTCACTCTTTCCTAACAACCCTAAACATAACCCTAACCGCAACAAGAAGCTCAACCCGAGTTAGACCCGAAAAAACACGTACGGTGCCACTTTCTGCCATCAAAAAGTGCTCTCAGCGGAAGCCTTTGGGTACACCTGAACTCCCTGGGGGAGCCTTTACGCAACCCCACACTCAACAGGACTCTGCGTCTTCACTCTTTCCTAACAACCCTAAACATAACCCTAACCGCAACAAGAAGCTGAACCCGAGTTAGACCCGAAAAAACATGTACGGTGCCACTTTCTGCCATCAAAAAGTGCTCTGAGCGGAAGCCTTTGGGTACACCTGAACTCCCTGGGGGAGCCTTTACGCAACCCCACACTCAACAGGACTCTGCGTCTTCACTCTTTCCTAACAACCCTAAACATAACCCTAACCGCAACAAGAAGCTCAACCCGAGTTAGACCCGAAAAAACACGTACGGTGCCACTTTCTGCCATCAAAAAGTGCTCTCAGCGGAAGCCTTTGGGTACACCTGAACTCCCTGGGGGAGCCTATACGCAACCCCACACTCAACAGGACTCTGCGTCTTCACTCTTTCCTAACAACCCTAAACATAACCCTAACCGCAACAAGAAGCTGAACCCGAGTTAGACCCAAAAAAACACGTACGGTGCCACTTTCTGCCATCAAAAAGTGCTCTGAGCGGAAGCCTTTGGGTACACCTGAACTCCCTGGGGGAGCCTTTACGCAACCCCACACTCAACAGGACTCTGCGTCTTCACTCTTTCCTAACAACCCTAAACATAACCCTAACCGCAACAAGAAGCTGAACCTGAGTTAGACCCGAAAAAACACGTACGGTGCCACTTTCTGCCATCAAAAAGTGCTCTGAGCGGAAGCCTTTGGGTACACCTGAACTCCCTGGGGGAGCCTTTACGCAACCCCACACTCAACAGGACTCTGCGTCTTCACTCTTTCCTAACAACCCTAAACATAACCCTAACCGGAACAAGAAGCTGAACCCGACTTAGACCCGAAAAAACACGTACGGTGCCACTTTCTGCCATCAAAAAGTGCTCTCAGCGGAAGCCTTTGGGTACACCTGAACTCCCTGGGGGAGCCTTTACGCAACCCCACACTCAACAGGACTCTGCGCCTTCACTCTTTCCTAACAACCCTAAACATAACCCTAACCGCAACAAGAAGCTCAACCCGAGTTAGACCCGAAAAAACACGTACGGTGCCACTTTCTGCCATCAAAAAGTGCTCTGAGCGGAAGCCTTTGGGTACACCTGAACTCCCTGGGGGAGCCTTTACGCAACCCCACACTCAACAGGACTCTGCGCCTTCACTCTTTCCTAACAACCCTAAACATAACCCTAACCGCAACAAGAAGCTGAACCCGAGTTAGACCCGAAAAAACACGTATGGTGCCACTTTCTGCCATCAAAAAGTGCTCTGAGCGGAAGCCTTTGGGTACACCTGAACTCCCTGGGGGAGCCTTTACGCAACCCCACACTCAACAGGACTCTGCGTCTTCACTCTTTCCTAACAACCCTAAACATAACCCTAACCGCAACAAGAAGCTGAACCCGAGTTAGACCCGAAAAAACACGTACGGTGCCACTTTCTGCCATCCAAAAGTGCTCTCAGCGGAAGCCTTTGGGTACACCTGAACTCCCTGGGGGAGCCTTTACGCAACCCCACACTCAACAGGACTCTGCGTCTTCACTCTTTCCTAACAACCCTAAACATAACCCTAACCGCAACAAGGAGCTCAACCCGAGTTAGACCCGAAAAAACACGTACGGTGCCACTTTCTGCCATCAAAAAGTGCTCTCAGCGGAAGCCTTTGGGTACACCTGAACTCCCTGGGGGAGCCTTTACGCAACCCCACACTCAACAGGACTCTGCGTCTTCACTCTTTCCTAACAACCCTAAACATAACCCTAACCGGAACAAGAAGCTGAACCCGAGTTAGACCCGAAAAAACACGGACGGTGCCACTTTCTGCCATCAAAAAGTGCTCTCAGCGGAAGCCTTTGGCTACACCTGAACTCCCTGGGGGAGCCTTTATGGAACCCCACACTCAGCAGGACTCTGAGCCTTCACTCTTTCCTAACAACCCTAAACACAACCCTAACCGGAACAAGAAGCTGAACCCGAGTTAGACCCAAAAAAACACGGACGGTGCCACTTTCTGCCATCAAAAAGTGCTCTCAGCGGAAGCCTTTGGCTACACCTGAACTCCCTGGGGGAGCCTTTACGGAACCCCACACTCAACAGGACTCTGCGCCTTCACTCTTTCCAAACAACCCTAAACATAACCCTAACCGGAACAAGAAGCTGAACCCGAGTTAGACCCGAAAAAACACGGACGGTGCCACTTTCTGCCATCAAAAAGTGCTCTCAGCGGAAGCCTTTGGCTACACCTGAACTCCCTGGGGGAGCCTTTACGCAACCCCACACTCAACAGGACTCTGCGCCTTCACTCTTTCCAAACAACCCTAAACATAACCCTAACCGGAACAAGAAGCTGAACCGAGTTAGACCCGAAAAAACACGGACGGTGCCACTTTCTGCCATCAAAAAGTGCTCTCAGCGGAAGCCTTTGGGTACACCTGAACTCCCTGGAGGAGCCTTTACGGAACCCCACACTCAACAGGACTCTGCGCCTTCACTCTTTCCTAACAACCCTAAACATAACCCTAACCGGAACAAGAAGCTGAACCCGACTTAGACCCGAAAAAACAAGGACGGTGCCACTTTCTGCCACCAAAAAGTGCTCTCAGCGGAAGCCTTTGGCTACACCTGAACTCCCTGGGGGAGCATTTACGCAACCCCACACTCAACAGGACTCTGCGCCTTCACTCTTTGCTAACAACCCTAAACATAACAATAACCGGAACAAGAAGCTGAACCCGAGTTAGACCCGAAAAAACACGGACGGTGCCACTTTCTGCCATCAAAAAGTGCTCTCAGCGGAAGCCTTTGGGTACACCTGAACTCCCTGGGGGAGCCTTTACGCAACCCCACACTCAACAGGACTCTGCGTCTTCACTCTTTCCTAACAACCCTAAACATAACCCTAACCACAACAAGAAGCTGAACCCGAGTTAGACCCGAAAAAACACGTACGGTGCCACTTTCTGCCATCAAAAAGTGCTCTCAGCGGAAGCCTTTGGCTACACCTGAACCCCCTGGGGGAGCCTTTACGGAACCCCATACTCAGCAAGACTCTGCACCTTCACTCTTTCCAAACAACCCTAAACATAACCCTAACCGGAACAAGAAGCTGAACCCGACTTAGACCCGAAAAACCACGGATGGTGCCACTTTCTGCCATCAAAAAGTGCTCTCAGTGGAAGCCCTTGGCTACACCTGAACTCCCTGGGGGAGCCTTTATGGAACCCCACACTCAGCAGGACTCTGCGCCTTCACTCTTTCCTAACAACCCTAAACACAACCCTAACCGCAACAAGAAGCTGAACAAGAGTTAGACCCGAAAAAACACGGACGGTGCCACTTTCTGCCATCAAAAAGTGCTCTCAGCGGAAGCCTTTGGCTACACCTGAACTCCCTGGGGGAGCCTTTATGGAACCCCACACTCAGCAGGACTCTACGCCTTCACTCTTTCCTAACAACCCTAAACACAACCCTAACCGGAACAAGAAGCTGAACAAGAGTTAGACCCGAAAAAACACGGACGGTGCCACTTTCTGCCATCAAAAAGTGCTCTCAGCGGAAGCCTTTGGCTACACCTGAACTCCCTGGGGGAGCCTTTACGCAACCCCACACTCAACAGGACTCTGCGCCTTCACTCTTTCCAAACAACCCTAAACATAACCCTAACCGGAACAAGAAGCTGAACCCGAGTTAGACCCGAAAAAACACGGACGGTGCCACTTTCTGCCATCAAAAAGTGCTCTCAGCGGAAGCCTTTGGCTACACCTGAACTCCCTGGGGGAGCCTTTACGCAACCCCACACTCAACAGGACTCTGCGCCTTCACTCTTTCCAAACAACCCTAAACATAACCCTAACCGGAACAAGAAGCTGAACCCGACTTAGACCCGAAAAAACACGGACGGTGCCACTTTCTGCCATCAAAAAGTGCTCTCAGCGGAAGCCTTTGGGTACACCTGAACTCCCTGGAGGAGCCTTTACGGAACCCCACACTCAACAGGACTCTGCGCCTTCACTCTTTCCTAACAACCCTAAACATAACCCTAACCGGAACAAGAAGCTGAACCCGAGTTAGACCCGAAAAAACACGGACGGTGCCACTTTCTGCCACCAAAAAGTGCTCTCAGCGGAAGCCTTTGGGTACACCTGAACTCCCTGGAGGAGCCTTTACGCAACCCCACACTCAACAGGACTCTGCGTCTTCACTCTTTCCTAACAACCCTAAACATAACCCTAACCGGAACAAGAAGCTGAACCCGACTTAGACCCGAAAAAACACGGACGGTGCCACTTTCTGCCATCAAAAAGTGCTCTCAGCAGAAGCCTTTGGCTACACCTGAACTCCCTGGGGGAGCCTTTACGCAACCCCACACTCAAGAGGACTCTGCGCCTTCACTCTTTCCTAACAACCCTAAACATAACCCTAACCGGAACAACAAGCTGAACCCGAGTTACACCCGAAAAAACACGTACAGTGCCACTTTCTGCCATCAAAAAGTGCTCTCAGCGGAAGCCTTTGGGTACACCTGAACTCCCTGGGGGAGCCTTTACGCAACCCCACACTCAACAGGACTCTGCGCCTTCACTCTTTCCTAACAACCCTAAACATAACCCTAACCGGAACAAGAACCTGAACCCGAGTTAGACCCGAAAAAACACGTACAGTGCCACTTTCTGCCATCAAAAAGTGCTCTCAGCGGAAGCCTTTGGGTACACCTGAACTCCCTGGGGGAGCCTTTACGCAACCCCACACTCAACAGGACTCTGCGCCTTCACTCTTTCCTAACAACCCTAAACATAACCCTAACCGGAACGAGAAGCTGAACCCGAGTTACACCCGAAAAAACACGGACGGTGCCACTTTCTGCCATCAAAAAGTGCTCTCAGCAGAAGCCTTTGGGTACACCTGAACCCCCTGGGGGAGCCTTTACGCAACCCCACACTCAACAGGACTCTGCGCCTTCACTCTTTCCTAACAACCCTAAACATAACCCTAACCGGAACAAGAAGCTGAACCCGAGTTAGACCCGAAAAAACACGGACGGTGCCACTTTCTGCCATCAAAAAGTGCTCTCAGCAGAAGCGTTTGGCTACACCTGAACTCCCTGGGGGAGCCTTTACGCAACCCCACACTCAACAGGACTCTGCGCCTTCACTCTTTCCTAACAACCCTAAACATAACCCTAACCGGAATGAGAAGCTGAACCCGAGTTACACCCGAAAAAACACGGACGGTGCCACTTTCTGCCATCAAAAAGTGCTCTCAGCAGAAGCCTTTGGGTACACCTGAACCCCCTGGGGGAGCCTTTACGCAACCCCACACTCAACAGGACTCTGCGCCTTCACTCTTTCCAAACAACCCTAAACATAACCCTAACCGGAACAAGAAGCTGAACCCGACTTAGACCCAAAAAAACACGGACGGTGCCACTTTCTGCCACCAAAAAGTGCTCTCAGCAGAAGCCTTTGGGTACACCTGAACTCCCTGGAGGAGCCTTTACGCAACCCCACACTCAACAGGACTCTGCGTCGTCACTCTTTCCTAACAACCCTAAACATAAACTTAACCGGAACAAGAGGCTGAACCCGACTTAGACCCGAAAAAACACGGACGGTGCCACTTTCTGCCATCAAAAAGTGCTCTCAGCAGAAGCCTTTGGCTACACCTGAACTCCCTGGGGGAGCCTTTACGCAACCCCACACTCAACAGGACTCTGCGCCTTCACTCTTTCCTAACAACCCTAAACATAACCCTAACCGGAACAAGAAGCTGAACCCGAGTTAGACCCGAAAAAACACGGACGGTGCCACTTTCTGCCATCAAAAAGTGCTCTCAGCGGAAGCCTTTGGGTACACCTGAACTCCCTGGGGGAGCCTTTACGCAACCCCACACTCAACAGGACTCTGCGCCTTCACTCTTTCCTAACAACCCTAAACATAACCCTAACCGGAACAAGAGGCTGAACCCGACTTAGACCCGAAAAAACACGTACGGTGCCACTTTCTGCCATCAAAAAGTGCTCTCAGCAGAAGCCTTTGGGTACACCTGAACTCCCTGGGGGAGCCTTTACGCAACCCCACACTCAACAGGACTCTGCGCCTTCACTCTTTCCTAACAACCCTAAACATAACCCTAACCGGAACAAGAAGCTGAACCCGAGTTAGACCCGAAAAAACACGGACGGTGCCACTTTCTGCCATCAAAAAGTGCTCTCAGCGGAAGCCTTTGGATACACCTGAACTCCCTGGGGGAGCCTTTACGCAACCCCACACTCAACAGGACTCTGCGCCTTCACTCTTTCCTAACAACCCTAAACATAACCCTAACCGGAACAAGAAGCTGAACCCAAGTTAGACCCGAAAAAACACGGACGGTGCCACTTTCTGCCATCAAAAAGTGCTCTCAGCGGAAGCCTTTGGCTACACCTGAACTCCCTGGGGGAGCCTTTACGCAACCCCACACTCAACAGGACTCTGCGCCTTCACTCTTTCCTAACAACCCTAAACATAACCCTAACCGGAACAAGAAGCTGAACCCGAGTTAGACCAGAAAAAACACGTACGGTGCCACTTTCTGCCATCAAAAAGTGCTCTCAGCGGAAGCCTTTGGGTACACCTGAACTCCCTGGGGGAGCCATTACGCAACCCCACACTCAACAGGACTCTGCGCCTTCACTCTTTCCAAACAACCCTAAACATAACCCTAACCGGAACAGGAGGCTGAACCCGACTTAGACCCGAAAAAACACGTACAGTGCCACTTTCTGCCATCAAAAAGTGCTCTCAGCGGAAGCCTTTGGCTACACCTGAACTCCCTGGGGGAGCCTTTACGCAACCCCACACTCAACAGGACTCTGTGCCTTCACTCTTTCCAAACAACCCTAAACATAACCCTAAGCGGAACAAGAGGCTGAACCCGACTTAGACCCGAAAAAACACGGACGGTGCCACTTTCTGCCATCAAAAAGTGCTCTCAGCGGAAGCCTTTGGGTACACCTGAACTCCCTGGGGGAGCCTTTACGCAACCCCACACTCAACAGGACTCTGCGCCTTCACTCTTTCCTAACAACCCTAAACATAACCCTAACCGCAACAAGAAGCTGAACCCGAGTTAGACCCGAAAAAACACGTACGGTGCCACTTTCTGCCATCAAAAAGTGCTCTCAGCGGAAGCCTTTGGCTACACCTGAACTCCCTGGGGGAGCCTTTACGCAACCCCACACTCAACAGGACTCTGCGCCTTCACTCTTTCCTAACAACCCTAAACATAACCCTAACCGGAACAAGAAGCTGAACCCGAGTTAGACCCGAAAAAACACGGACGGTGCCACTTTCTGCCATCAAAGTGCTCTCAGCGGAAGCCTTTGGCTACACCTGAACTCCCTGGGGGAGCCTTTACGCAACCCCACACTCAACAGGACTCTGCGTCTTCACTCTTTACTAACAACCCTAAACATAACCCTAACCGGAACAAGAAGCTGAACCCGAGTTAGACCCGAAAAAACACGGACGGTGCCACTTTCTGCCATCCAAAAGTGCTCTCAGCGGAAGCCCTTGGGTACACCTGAACTCCCTGGGGGAGCCATTACGCAACCCCACACTCAACAGGACTCTGCGCCTTCACTCTTTCCAAACAACCCTAAACATAACCCTAACCGGAACAAGAGGCTGAACCCGACTTAGACCCGAAAAAACACGTACGGTGCCACTTTCTGCCATCAAAAAGTGCTCTCAGCGGAAGCCTTTGGCTACACCTGAACTCCCTGGGGGAGCCTTTACGCAACCCCACACTCAACAGGACTCTGCGCCTTCACTCTTTCCTAACAACCCTAAACATAACCCTAACCGGAACAAGAAGATGACCCCGAGTTAGACCTGAAAAAACACGTACGGGGCCACTTTCTACCATCAAAAAGTGCTCTCAGCGGAAGCCTTTGGGTACACCTGAACTCCCTGGGGGAGCATTTACGCAACCCCACACTGAACGGGACTCTGTGTCTTCACTCTTTCCTAACAACCCTAAACATAACCCTAACCGGAACAAGAAGCTGAACCCAAGTTAGACCCGAGAAAACACGGACGGTGCCACCTTCTGCCATCAAAAAGTGCTCTCAGCGGAAGCCTTTGGGTACACCTGAACTCCCTGGGGGAGCCTTTACGCAACCCCACACTCAACAGGACTCTGCGCCTTCACTCTTTCCTAACAACCCTAAACATAACCCTAACCGGAACAAGAAGCTGAACCCGAGTTAGACCCGAAAAAACACGGACGGTGCCACTTTCTGCCATCAAAAAGTGCTCTCAGAGGAAGCCTTTGGCTACACCTGAACTCCCTGGGGGAGCCATTATGCAACCCCACACTCAACAGGACTCTGCGCCTTCACTCTTTCCAAACAACCCTAAACATAACCCTAACCGGAACAAGAGGCTGAACCCGACTTAGACCCGAAAAAACACGTACGGTGCCACTTTCTGCCATCAAAAAGTGCTCTCAGCGGAAGCCTTTGGCTACACCTGAACTCCCTAGGGGAGCCTTTACGCAACCCCACACTCAACAGGACTCTGCGTCTTCACTCTTTCCAAACAACCCTAAACATAACCCTAACCGGAACAAGAGGCTGAACCCGACTTAGACCTGAAAAAACACGGACGGTGCCACTTTCTGCCATCAAAAAGTGCTCTCAGAGGAAGCCTTTGGATACACCTGAACTCCCTGGGGGAGCCTTTACGCAACCCCACACTCAACAGGACTCTGCACCTTCACTCTTTCCAAACAACCCTAAACATAACCCTAACCGGAACAAGAAGCTGAACCCAAGTTAGACCCGAAAAAACACGGACGGTGCCACTTTCTGCCATCAAAAAGTGCTCTCAGCGGAAGCCTTTGGGTACACCTGAACTCCCTGGGGGAGCCTTTACGCAACCCCACACACAACAGGACTCTGCGCTTTCACTCTTTCCTAACAACCCTAAACATAACCCTAACCGGAACAAGAAGCTGAACCCGAGTTAGACCCGAAAAAACACGGACGGTGCCACTTTCTGCCATCAAAGTGCTCTCAGCGGAAGCCTTTGGCTACACCTGAACTCCCTGGGGGAGCCTTTACGCAACCCCACACTCAACAGGACTCTGCGCCTTCACTCTTTCCTAACAACCCTAAACATAACCCTAACCGGAACAAGAAGCTGAACCCGAGTAAGACCCGAAAAAACACGGACGGTGCCACTTTCTGCCATCAAAAAGTGCTCTCAGCGGAAGCCCTTGGGTACACCTGAACTCCCTGGGGGAGCCTTTACGCAACCCCACACTCAACAGGACTCTGCGCCTTCACTCTTTCCAAACAACCCTAAACATAACCCTAACCGGAACAAGAAGATGACCCCGAGTTAGACCTGAAAAAACACGGACAGTGCCACTTTCTACCATCAAAAAGTGCTCTCAGCAGAAGCCTTTGGGTACACCTGAACTCCCTGGGGGAGCATTTACGCAACCCCACACTGAACGGGACTCTGTGTCTTCACTCTTTCCTAACAACCCTAAACATAACCCTAACCGGAACGAGAAGCTGAACCCGACTTAGACCCGAAAAAACACGGACGGTGCCACTTTCTGCCATCAAAAAGTGCTCTCAGCAGAAGCCTTTGGCTACACTTGAACTCCCTGGGGGAGCCTTTACGCAACCCCACACTCAACAGGACTCTGCGCCTTCACTCTTTCCAAACAGCCCTAAACATAACCCTAACCGGAACAAGAAGCCGAACCCGAGTTAGACCCGAAAAAACACGGACGGTGCCACTTTCTGCCATCAAAAAGTGCTCTCAGCAGAAGCCTTTGGCTACACCTGAACTCCCTGGGGGAGCCTTTATGGAACCCCACACTCAGCAGGACTCTGCGCCTTCACTCTTTCCTAACAACCCTAAACACAACCCTAACCGGAACAAGAAGCTGAACCCGAGTTAGACCCAAAAAAACACGGACGGTGCCACTTTCTGCCATCAAAAAGTGCTCTCAGCGGAAGCCTTTGGCTACACCTGAACTCCCTGGGGGAGCCTTTACGGAACCCCACACTCAACAGGACTCTGCGCCTTCACTCTTTCCAAACAACCCTAAACATAACCCTAACCGGAACAAGAAGCTGAACCCGAGTTAGACCCGAAAAAACACGGACGGTGCCACTTTCTGCCATCAAAAAGTGCTCTCAGCGGAAGCCTTTGGCTACACCTGAACTCCCTGGGGGAGCCTTTACGCAACCCCACACTCAACAGGACTCTGCGCCTTCACTCTTTCCAAACAACCCTAAACATAACCCTAACCGGAACAAGAAGCTGAACCCGAGTTAGACCCAAAAAAACACGGACGGTGCCACTTTCTGCCATCAAAAAGTGCTCTCAGCGGAAGCCTTTGGGTACACCTGAACTCCCTGGAGGAGCCTTTACGGAACCCCACACTCAACAGGACTCTGCGCCTTCACTCTTTCCTAACAACCCTAAACATAACCCTAACCGGAACAAGAAGCTGAACCCGACTTAGACCCGAAAAAACACGGACGGTGCCACTTTCTGCCATCAAAAAGTGCTCTCAGCGGAAGCCTTTGGGTACACCTGAACTCCCTGGAGGAGCCTTTACGCAACCCCACACTCAAGAGGACTCTGCGCCTTCACTCTTTCCTAACAACCCTAAACATAACCCTAACCGGAACAAGAAGCTGAACCCGAGTTAGACCCGAAAAAACACGGACGGTGCCACTTTCTGCCATCAAAAAGTGCTCTCAGCGGAAGCCTTTGGGTACACCTGAACTCCCTGGGGGAGCCTTTACGCAACCCCACACTCAACAGGACTCTGCGCCTTCACTCTTTCCTAACAACCCTAAACATAACCCTAACCGGAACAAGAAGCTGAACCCGAGTTAGACCCGAAAAAACACGTACGGTGCCACTTTCTGCCATCAAAAAGTGCTCTCAGCGGAAGCCTTTGGCTACACCTGAACTCCCTGGGGGAGCATTTACGCAACCCCACACTCAACAGGACTCTGCGCCTTCACTCTTTGCTAACAACCCTAAACATAACAATAACCGGAACAAGAAGCTGAACCCGACTTAGACCCGAAAAAACACAGACGGTGCCACTTTCTGCCATCAAAAAGTGCTCTCAGCAGAAGCCTTTGGGTACACCTGAACTCCCTGGGGGAGCATTTACGCAACCCCACACTCAACAGGACTCTGCGCCTTCACTCTTTCCTAACAACCCTAAACATAACCCTAACCGGAACAAGAAGCTGAACCCGAGTTAGACCCGAAAAAACACGGACGGTGCCACTTTCTGCCATCAAAAAGTGCTCTCAGCAGAAGCCTTTGGCTACACGTGAACTCCCTGGGGGAGCCTTTACGCAACCCCACACTCAACAGGACTCTGCGCCTTCACTCTTTCCAAACAGCCCTAAACATAACCCTAACCGGAACAAGAAGCCGAACCCGAGTTAGACCTGAAAAAACACGTACGGTGCAACTTTCTGCCATCAAAAAGTGCTCTCAGCGGAAGCCTTTGGCTACACCTGAACCCCCTGGGGGAGCCTTTACGGAACCCCATACTCAGCAGGACTCTGCACCTTCACTCTTTCCAAACAACCCTAAACATAACCCTAACCGGAACAAGAAGCTGAACCCGACTTAGACCCGAAAAAACACGGACGGTGCCACTTTCTGCCATCAAAAAGTGCTCTCAGTGGAAGCCTTTGGCTACACCTGAACTCCCTGGGGGAGCCTTTATGGAACCCCACACTCAGCAGGACTCTGCGCCTTCACTCTTTCCTAACAACCCTAAACACAACCCTAACCGGAACAAGAAGCTGAACAAGAGTTAGACCCGAAAAAACACGGACGGTGCCACTTTCTGCCATCAAAAAGTGCTCTCAGCGGAAGCCTTTGGCTACACCTGAACTCCCTGGGGGAGCCTTTATGGAACCCCACACTCAGCAGGACTCTACGCCTTCACTCTTTCCAAACAACCCTAAATACAACCCTAACCGGAACAAGAAGCTGAACAAGAGTTAGACCCGAAAAAACACGGACGGTGCCACTTTCTGCCATCAAAAAGTGCTCTCAGCGGAAGCCTTTGGCTACACCTGAACTCCCTGGGGGAGCCTTTACGCAACCCCACACTCAACAGGACTCTGCGCCTTCACTCTTTCCTAACAACCCTAAACATAACCCTAACCGGAACAAGAAGCTGAACCCGACTTAGACCCGAAAAAACACGGACGGTGCCACTTTCTGCCACCAAAAAGTGCTCTCAGCGGAAGCCTTTGGGTACACCTGAACTCCCTGGAGGAGCCTTTACGCAACCCCACACTCAACAGGACTCTGCGTCTTCACTCTTTCCTAACAACCCTAAACATAACCCTAACCGGAACAAGAAGCTGAACCCGACTTAGACCCGAAAAAACACGGACGGTGCCACTTTCTGCCATCAAAAAGTGCTCTCAGCAGAAGCCTTTGGCTACACCTGAACTCCCTGGGGGAGCCTTTACGCAACCCCACACTCAAGAGGACTCTGCGCCTTCACTCTTTCCTAACAACCCTAAACATAACCCTAACCGGAACAAGAAGCTGAACCCGAGTTAGACCCGAAAAAACACGTACAGTGCCACTTTCTGCCATCAAAAAGTGCTCTCAGCGGAAGCCTTTGGGTACACCTGAACTCCCTGGGGGAGCCTTTACGCAACCCCACACTCAACAGGACTCTGCGCCTTCACTCTTTCCTAACAACCCTAAACATAACCCTAACCGGAACAAGAACCTGAACCCGAGTTAGACCCGAAAAAACACGTACAGTGCCACTTTCTGCCATCAAAAAGTGCTCTCAGCGGAAGCCTTTGGCTACACCTGAACTCCCTGGGGGAGCCTTTACGCAACCCCACACTCAACAGGACTCTGCGCCTTCACTCTTTCCTAACAACCCTAAACATAACCCTAACCGGAACGAGAAGCTGAACCCGAGTTACACCCGAAAAAACACGGACGGTGCCACTTTCTGCCATCAAAAAGTGCTCTCAGCAGAAGCCTTTGGGTACACCTGAACCCCCTGGGGGAGCCTTTACGCAACCCCACACTCAACAGGACTCTGCGCCTTCACTCTTTCCTAACAACCCTAAACATAACCCTAACCGGAACAAGAAGCTGAACCCGAGTTAGACCCTAAAAAACACGTACGGTGCCACTTTCTGCCATCAAAAAGTGCTCTCAGCAGAAGCCTTTGGCTACACCTGAACTCCCTGGGGGAGCCTTTACGCAACCCCACACTCAACAGGACTCTGCGCCTTCACTCTTTCCTAACAACCCTAAACATAACCCTAACCGGAATGAGAAGCTGAACCCGAGTTACACCCGAAAATCACGGACGGTGCCACTTTCTGCCATCAAAAAGTGCTCTCAGCAGAAGCCTTTGGGTACACCTGAACCCCCTGGGGGAGCCTTTACGCAACCCCACACTCAACAGGACTCTGCGCCTTCACTCTTTCCAAACAACCCTAAACATAACCCTAACCGGAACAAGAAGCTGAACCCGACTTAGACCCAAAAAAACACGGACGGTGCCACTTTCTGCCACCAAAAAGTGCTCTCAGCAGAAGCCTTTGGGTACACCTGAACTCCCTGGAGGAGCCTTTACGCAACCCCACACTCAACAGGACTCTGCGTCGTCACTCTTTCCTAACAACCCTAAACATAACCTTAACCGGAACAAGAAGCTGAACCCGACTTAGACCCGAAAAAACACGGACGGTGCCACTTTCTGCCATCAAAAAGTGCTCTCAGCAGAAGCCTTTGGCTACACCTGAACTCCCTGGGGGAGCCTTTACGCAACCCCACACTCAACAGGACTCTGCGCCTTCACTCTTTCCTAACAACCCTAAACATAACCCTAACCGGAACAAGAAGCTGAACCCGAGTTAGACCCGAAAAAACACGGACGGTGCCACTTTCTGCCATCAAAAAGTGCTCTCAGCGGAAGCCTTTGGCTACACCTGAACTCCCTGGGGGAGCCTTTACGCAACCCCACACTCAACAGGACTCTGCGCCTTCACTCTTTCCTAACAACCCTAAACATAACCCTAACCGGAACAAGAGGCTGAACCCGACTTAGACCCGAAAAAACACGTACGGTGCCACTTTCTGCCATCAAAAAGTGCTCTCAGCAGAAGCCTTTGGGTACACCTGAACTCCCTGGGGGAGCCTTTACGCAACCCCACACTCAACAGGACTCTGCGCCTTCACTCTTTCCTAACAACCCTAAACATAACCCTAACCGGAACAAGAAGCTGAACCCGAGTTAGACCCGAAAAAACACGGACGGTGCCACTTTCTGCCATCAAAGTGCTCTCAGCGGAAGCCTTTGGCTACACCTGAACTCCCTGGGGGAGCCTTTACGCAACCCCACACTCAACAGGACTCTGCGTCTTCACTCTTTACTAACAACCCTAAACATAACCCTAACCGGAACAAGAAGCTGAACCCGAGTTAGACCCGAAAAAACACGGACGGTGCCACTTTCTGCCATCAAAAAGTGCTCTCAGCGGAAGCCCTTGGGTACACCTGAACTCCCTGGGGGAGCCATTACGCAACCCCACACTCAACAGGACTCTGCGCCTTCACTCTTTCCAAACAACCCTAAACATAACCCTAACCGGAACAAGAGGCTGAACCCGACTTAGACCCGAAAAAACACGTACGGTGCCACTTTCTGCCATCAAAAAGTGCTCTCAGCGGAAGCCTTTGGCTACACCTGAACTCCCTGGGGGAGCCTTTACGCAACCCCACACTCAACAGGACTCTGCGCCTTCACTCTTTCCTAACAACCCTAAACATAACCCTAACCGGAACAAGAAGATGACCCCGAGTTAGACCTGAAAAAACACGTACGGTGCCACTTTCTACCATCAAAAAGTGCTCTCAGCGGAAGCCTTTGGGTACACCTGAACTCCCTGGGGGAGCATTTACGCAACCCCACACTGAACGGGACTCTGTGTCTTCACTCTTTCCTAACAACCCTAAACATAACCCTAACCGGAACAAGAAGCTGAACCCGAGTTACACCCGAGAAAACACGGACGGTGCCACCTTCTGCCATCAAAAAGTGCTCTCAGCGGAAGCCTTTGGGTACACCTGAACTCCCTGGGGGAGCCTTTACGCAACCCCACACTCAACAGGACTCTGCGCCTTCACTCTTTCCTAACAACCCTAAACATAACCCTAACCGGAACAAGAAGCTGAACCCGAGTTAGACCCGAAAAAACACGGACGGTGCCACTTTCTGCCATCAAAAAGTGCTCTCAGCGGAAGCCTTTGGCTACACCTGAACTCCCTGGGGGAGCCATTACGCAACCCCACACTCAACAGGACTCTGCGCCTTCACTCTTTCCAAACAACCCTAAACATAACCCTAACCGGAACAAGAGGCTGAACCCGACTTAGACCCGAAAAAACACGTACGGTGCCACTTTCTGCCATCAAAAAGTGCTCTCAGCGGAAGCCTTTGGCTACACCTGAACTCCCTAGGGGAGCCTTTACGCAACCCCACACTCAACAGGACTCTGCGTCTTCACTCTTTCCAAACAACCCTAAACATAACCCTAACCGGAACAAGAGGCTGAACCCGACTTAGACCTGAAAAAACACGGACAGTGCCACTTTCTGCCATCAAAAAGTGCTCTCAGAGGAAGCCTTTGGATACACCTGAACTCCCTGGGGGAGCCTTTACGCAACCCCACACTCAACAGGACTCTGCACCTTCACTCTTTCCAAACAACCCTAAACATAACCCTAACCGGAACAAGAAGCTGAACCCAAGTTAGACCCGAAAAAACACGGACGGTGCCACTTTCTGCCATCAAAAAGTGCTCTCAGCGGAAGCCTTTGGGTACACCTGAACTCCCTGGGGGAGCCTTTACGCAACCCCACACACAACAGGACTCTGCGCCTTCACTCTTTCCTAACAACCCTAAACATAACCCTAACCGGAACAAGAAGCTGAACCCGAGTTAGACCCGAAAAAACACGGACGGTGCCACTTTCTGCCATCAAAGTGCTCTCAGCGGAAGCCTTTGGCTACACCTGAACTCCCTGGGGGAGCCTTTACGCAACCCCACACTCAACAGGACTCTGCGTCTTCACTCTTTCCTAACAACCCTAAACATAACCCTAACCGGAACAAGAAGCTGAACCCGAGTAAGACCCGAAAAAACACGGACGGTGCCACTTTCTGCCATCAAAAAGTGCTCTCAGCGGAAGCCCTTGGGTACACCTGAACTCCCTGGGGGAGCCTTTACGCAACCCCACACTCAACAGGACTCTGCGCCTTCACTCTTTCCTAACAACCCTAAACATAACCCTAACCGGAACAAGAAGATGACCCCGAGTTAGACCTGAAAAAACACGTACGGTGCCACTTTCTACCATCAAAAAGTGCTCTCAGCAGAAGCCTTTGGGTACACCTGAACTCCCTGGGGGAGCATTTACGCAACCCCACACTGAACGGGACTCTGTGTCTTCACTCTTTCCTAACAACCCTAAACATAACCCTAACCGGAACGAGAAGCTGAACCCGACTTAGACCCGAAAAACCACACAGACGGTGCCACTTTCTGCCATCAAAAAGTGCTCTCAGCGGAAGCCTTTGGGTACACCTGAACTCCCTGGGGGAGCCATTACGCAACCCCACACTCAACAGGACTCTGCGCCTTCACTCTTTACTAACAACCCTAAACATAACCCTAACCGGAACAAGAGGCTGAACCCGACTTAGACCCGAAAAAACACGTACGGTGCCACTTTCTGCCATCAAAAAGTGCTCTCAGCGGAAGCCTTTGGCTACACCTGAACTCCCTAGGGGAGCCTTTACGCAACCCCACACTCAACAGGACTCTGCGTCTTCACTCTTTCCAAACAACCCTAAACATAACCCTAACCGGAACAAGAGGCTGAACCCGACTTAGACCTGAAAAAACACGGACGGTGCCACTTTCTGCCATCAAAAAGTGCTCTCAGAGGAAGCCTTTGGATACACCTGAACTCCCTGGGGGAGCCTTTACGCAACCCCACACTCAACAGGACTCTGCACCTTCACTCTTTCCAAACAACCCTAAACATAACCCTAACCGGAACAAGAAGCTGAACCCAAGTTAGACCCGAAAAAACACGGACGGTGCCACTTTCTGCCATCAAAAAGTGCTCTCAGCGGAAGCCTTTGGGTACACCTGAACTCCCTGGGGGAGCCTTTACGCAACCCCACACACAACAGGACTCTGCGCCTTCACTCTTTCCTAACAACCCTAAACATAACCCTAACCGGAACAAGAAGCTGAACCCGAGTTAGACCCGAAAAAACACGGACGGTGCCACTTTCTGCCATCAAAGTGCTCTCAGCGGAAGCCTTTGGCTACACCTGAACTCCCTGGGGGAGCCTTTACGCAACCCCACACTCAACAGGACTCTGCGTCTTCACTCTTTCCTAACAACCCTAAACATAACCCTAACCGGAACAAGAAGCTGAACCCGAGTAAGACCCGAAAAAACACGGACGGTGCCACTTTCTGCCATCAAAAAGTGCTCTCAGCGGAAGCCCTTGGGTACACCTGAACTCCCTGGGGGAGCCTTTACGCAACCCCACACTCAACAGGACTCTGCGCCTTCACTCTTTCCTAACAACCCTAAACATAACCCTAACCGGAACAAGAAGATGACCCCGAGTTAGACCTGAAAAAACACGGACAGTGCCACTTTCTACCATCAAAAAGTGCTCTCAGCAGAAGCCTTTGGGTACACCTGAACTCCCTGGGGGAGCATTTACGCAACCCCACACTGAACGGGACTCTGTGTCTTCACTCTTTCCTAACAACCCTAAACATAACCCTAACCGGAACGAGAAGCTGAACCCGACTTAGACCCGAAAAAACACGGACGGTGCCACTCTCTGCCACCAAGAAGTGCTCTCAGCGGAAGCCTTTGGATACACCTGAACTCCCTGGGGGAGCCTTTACGCAACCCCACACTCAACAGGACTCTGCGCCTTCACTCTTTCCAAACAACCCTAAACATAACCCTAACCGGAACAAGAAGCTGAACCCAAGTTAGACCCGAAAAAACACGTACGGTGCCACTTTCTGCCATCAAAAAGTGCTCTCAGCAGAAGCCTTTGGGTACACCTGAACTCCCTGGGGGAGCCATTACGCAACCCCACACTCAACAGGACTCTGCGCCTTCACTCTTTCCTAACAACCCTAAACATAACCCTAACCGGAACGAGAAGCTGAACCCGACTTAGACCCGAAAAAACACGGACGGTGCCACTTTCTGCCATCAAAAAGTGCTCTCAGCGGAAGCCCTTGGGTACACCTGAACTCCCTGGGGGAGCCTTTACGCAACCCCACACTCAACAGGACTCTGCGCCTTCACTCTTTCCTAACAACCCTAAACATAACCCTAACCGGAACAAGAAGCTGAACCCGACTTAGACCCGAAAAAACACGGACAGTGCCACTTTCTGCCATCAAAAAGTGCTCTCAGCGGAAGCCTTTGGGTACACCTGAACTCCCTGGGGGAGCCTTTACGCAACCCCACACTCAACAGGACTCTGCGCCTTCACTCTTTCCAAACAACCCTAAACATAACCCTAACCGGAACAAGAAGCTGAACCCGACTTAGACCCGAAAAAACACGGACGGTGCCACTTTCTGCCATCAAAAAGTGCTCTCAGCGGAAGCCTTTGGCTACACCTGAACTCCCTGGGGGAGCCTTTACGCAACCCCACACTCAACAGGACTCTGCGTCTTCACTCTTTCCTAACAACCCTAAACATAACCCTAACCGGAACAAGAAGCTCAACCCGAGTTAGACCCGAAAAAACACGGACGTGCCACTTTCTGCCATCAAAAAGTGCTCTCAGCGGAAGCCCTTGGGTACACCTGAACTCCCTGGGGGAGCCATTACGCAACCCCACACTCAACAGGACTCTGCGCCTTCACTCTTTCCAAACAACCCTAAACATAACCCTAACCGGAACAAGAGGCTGAACCCGACTTAGACCCGAAAAAACACGTACGGTGCCACTTTCTGCCATCAAAAAGTGCTCTCAGCGGAAGCCTTTGGCTACACCTGAACTCCCTGGGGGAGCCTTTACGCAACCCCACACTCAACAGGACTCTGCGCCTTCACTCTTTCCTAACAACCCTAAACATAACCCTAACCGGAACAAGAAGCTGAACCCGAGTTAGACCCGAAAAAACACGGACGGTGCCACTTTCTGCCATCAAAAAGTGCTCTCAGCGGAAGCCTTTGGCTACACCTGAACTCCCTGGGGGAGCCTTTACGCAACCCCACACTCAGCAGGACTCTGCGCCTTCACTCTTTCCTAACAACCCTAAACATAACCCTAACCGGAACGAAAAGCTGAACCCGAGTTAGACCCGAAAAAAAACGGACGGTGCCACTTTCTGCCATCAAAAAGTGCTCTCAGCGGAAGCCTTTGGGTACACCTGAACTCCCTGGGGGAGCCTTTACGCAATCCCACACTCAACAGGACTCCGCGTCTCCACTCTTTCCTAACAACCCTAAACATAACCCTAACCGGAACAAGAAGATGACCCCGAGTTAGACCCGAAAAAACACGGACGGTGCCACTTTCTGCCATCAAAAAGTGCTCTCAGCAGAAGCCTTTGGGTACACCTGAACTCCCTGGTGGAGCCTTTACGCAACCCCACACTCAACAGGACTCTGTGTCTTCACTCTTTCCTAACAACCCTAAACATAACCCTAACCGGAACGAGAAGCTGAACCCGACTTAGACCCGAAAAAACACGGACGGTGCCACTTTCTGCCATCAAAAAGTGCTCTCAGCGGAAGCCTTTGGCTACACCTGAACTCCCTGGGGGAGCCATTACGCAACCCCACACTCAACAGGACTCTGCGCCTTCACTCTTTCCTAACAACCCTAAACATAACCCTAACCGGAACAAGAGGCTGAACCCGACTTAGACCCGAAAAAACACGTACGGTGCCACTTTCTGCCATCAAAAAGTGCTCTCAGCAGAAGCCTTTGGGTACACCTGAACTCCCTGGGGGAGCCTTTACGCAACCCCACACTCAACAGGACTCTGCGCCTTCACTCTTTCCTAACAACCCTAAACATAACCCTAACCGGAACAAGAAGCTGAACCCGACTTAGACCCGAAAAAACACGGACGGTGCCACTTTCTGCCATCAAAAAGTGCTCTCAGCGGAAGCCTTTGGATACACCTGAACTCCCTGGGGGAGCCTTTACGCAACCCCACACTCAACAGGACTCTGCGCCTTCACTCTTTCCTAACAACCCTAAACATAACCCTAACCGGAACAAGAAGCTGAACCCAAGTTAGACCCGAAAAAACACGTACGGTGCCACTTTCTGCCATCAAAAAGTGCTCTCAGCAGAAGCCTTTGGGTACACCTGAACTCCCTGGGGGAGCCTTTACGCAACCCCACACTCAACAGGACTCTGCGCCTTCACTCTTTCCAAACAACCCTAAACATAACCCTAACCGGAACAAGAAGCTGAACCCGACTTAGACCCGAAAAAACACGGACGGTGCCACTTTCTGCCATCAAAAAGTGCTCTCAGCGGAAGCCTTTGGCTACACCTGAACTCCCTGGGGGAGCCTTTACGCAACCCCACACTCAACAGGACTCTGCGTCTTCACTCTTTGCTAACAACCCTAAACATAACCCTAACCGGAACAAGAAGCTGAACCCGAGTTAGACCCGAAAAAACACGGACGTAACACTTTCTGCCATCAAAAAGTGCTCTCAGCGGAAGCCCTTGGGTACACCTGAACTCCCTGGGGGAGCCATTACGCAACCCCACACTCAACAGGACTCTGCGCCTTCACTCTTTCCAAACAACCCTAAACATAACCCTAACCGGAACAAGAGGCTGAACCCGACTTAGACCCGAAAAAACACGTACGGTGCCACTTTCTGCCATCAAAAAGTGCTCTCAGCGGAAGCCTTTGGCTACACCTGAACTCCCTGGGGGAGCCTTTACGCAACCCCACACTCAACAGGACTCTGCGCCTTCACTCTTTCCTAACAACCCTAAACATAACCCTAACCGGAACAAGAAGCTGAACCCGAGTTAGACCCGAAAAAACACGGACGGTGCCACTTTCTGCCATCAAAAAGTGCTCTCAGCGGAAGCCTTTGGCTACACCTGAACTCCCTGGGGGAGCCTTTACGCAACCCCACACTCAGCAGGACTCTGCACCTTCACTCTTTCCTAACAACCCTAAACATAACCCTAACCGGAACGAAAAGCTGAACCCGAGTTAGACCCGAAAAAAAACGGACGGTGCCACTTTCTGCCATCAAAAAGTGCTCTCAGCGGAAGCCTTTGGGTACACCTGAACTCCCTGGGGGAGCCTTTACGCAATCCCACACTCAACAGGACTCCGCGTCTCCACTCTTTCCTAACAACCCTAAACATAACCCTAACCGGAACAAGAAGATGACCCCGAGTTAGACCCGAAAAAACACGGACGGTGCCACTTTCTGCCATCAAAAAGTGCTCTCAGCAGAAGCCTTTGGGTACACCTGAACTCCCTGGTGGAGCCTTTACGCAACCCCACACTCAACAGGACTCTGTGTCTTCACTCTTTCCTAACAACCCTAAACATAACCCTAACCGGAACGAGAAGCTGAACCCGACTTAGACCCGAAAAAACACGGACGGTGCCACTTTCTGCCATCAAAAAGTGCTCTCAGCGGAAGCCTTTGGCTACACCTGAACTCCCTGGGGGAGCCATTACGCAACCCCACACTCAACAGGACTCTGCGCCTTCACTCTTTCCTAACAACCCTAAACATAACCCTAACCGGAACAAGAGGCTGAACCCGACTTAGACCCGAAAAAACACGGACGGTGCCACTTTCTGCCATCAAAAAGTGCTCTCAGCAGAAGCCTTTGGGTACACCTGAACTCCCTGGGGGAGCCTTTACGCAACCCCACACTCAACAGGACTCTGCGCCTTCACTCTTTCCTAACAACCCTAAACATAACCCTAACCGGAACAAGAAGCTGAACCCAAGTTAGACCCGAAAAAACACGGACGGTGCCACTTTCTGCCATCAAAAAGTGCTCTCAGCGGAAGCCTTTGGCTACACCTGAACTCCCTGGGGAAGCCTTTACGCAACCCCACACTCAACAGGACTCTGCGCCTTCACTCTTTCCTAACAACCCTAAACATAACCCTAACCGGAACAAGAAGCTGAACCCGAGTTAGACCAGAAAAAACACGGACGGTGCCACTTTCTGCCATCAAAAAGTGCTCTCAGCAGAAGCCTTTGGGTACACCTGAACTCCCTGGTGGAGCCTTTACGCAACCCCACACTCAACAGGACTCTGTGTCTTCACTCTTTCCTAACAACCCTAAACATAACCCTAACCGGAACGAGAAGCTGAACCCGACTTAGACCCGAAAAAACACGGACGGTGCCACTTTCTGCCATCAAAAAGTGCTCTCAGCGGAAGCCTTTGGGTACACCTGAACTCCCTGGGGGAGCCATTACGCAACCCCACACTCAACAGGACTCTGCGCCTTCACTCTTTCCTAACAACCCTAAACATAACCCTAACCGGAACAAGAGGCTGAACCCGACTTAGACCCGAAAAAACACGGACGGTGCCACTTTCTGCCATCAAAAAGTGCTCTCAGCAGAAGCCTTTGGGTACACCTGAACTCCCTGGGGGAGCCTTTACGCAACCCCACACTCAACAGGACTCTGCGCCTTCACTCTTTCCTAACAACCCTAAACATAACCCTAACCGGAACAAGAAGCTGAACCCGACTTAGACCCGAAAAAACACGGACGGTGCCACTTTCTGCCATCAAAAAGTGCTCTCAGCGGAAGCCTTTGGATACACCTGAACTCCCTGGGGGAGCCTTTACGCAACCCCACACTCAACAGGACTCTGCGCCTTCACTCTTTCCTAACAACCCTAAACATAACCCTAACCGGAACAAGAAGCTGAACCCAAGTTAGACCCGAAAAAACACGTACGGTGCCACTTTCTGCCATCAAAAAGTGCTCTCAGCAGAAGCCTTTGGGTACACCTGAACTCCCTGGGGGAGCCTTTACGCAACCCCACACTCAACAGGACTCTGCGCCTTCACTCTTTCCAAACAACCCTAAACATAACCCTAACCGGAACAAGAAGCTGAACCCGACTTAGACCCGAAAAAACACGGACGGTGCCACTTTCTGCCATCAAAAAGTGCTCTCAGCGGAAGCCTTTGGCTACACCTGAACTCCCTGGGGGAGCCTTTACGCAACCCCACACTCAACAGGACTCTGCGTCTTCACTCTTTGCTAACAACCCTAAACATAACCCTAACCGGAACAAGAAGCTGAACCCGAGTTAGACCCGAAAAAACACGGACGGTGCCACTTTCTGCCATCAAAAAGTGCTCTCAGCGGAAGCCCTTGGGTACACCTGAACTCCCTGGGGGAGCCATTACGCAACCCCACACTCAACAGGACTCTGCGCCTTCACTCTTTCCAAACAACCCTAAACATAACCCTAACCGGAACAAGAGGCTGAACCCGACTTAGACCCGAAAAAACACGTACGGTGCCACTTTCTGCCATCAAAAAGTGCTCTCAGCGGAAGCCTTTGGCTACACCTGAACTCCCTGGGGGAGCCTTTACGCAACCCCACACTCAACAGGACTCTGCGCCTTCACTCTTTCCTAACAACCCTAAACATAACCCTAACCGGAACAAGAAGCTGAACCCGAGTTAGACCCGAAAAAACACGGACGGTGCCACTTTCTGCCATCAAAAAGTGCTCTCAGCGGAAGCCTTTGGCTACACCTGAACTCCCTGGGGGAGCCTTTACGCAACCCCACACTCAGCAGGACTCTGCACCTTCACTCTTTCCTAACAACCCTAAACATAACCCTAACCGGAACGAAAAGCTGAACCCGAGTTAGACCCGAAAAAAAACGGACGGTGCCACTTTCTGCCATCAAAAAGTGCTCTCAGCGGAAGCCTTTGGGTACACCTGAACTCCCTGGGGGAGCCTTTACGCAATCCCACACTCAACAGGACTCCGCGTCTCCACTCTTTCCTAACAACCCTAAACATAACCCTAACCGGAACAAGAAGATGACCCCGAGTTAGACCCGAAAAAACACGGACGGTGCCACTTTCTGCCATCAAAAAGTGCTCTCAGCAGAAGCCTTTGGGTACACCTGAACTCCCTGGTGGAGCCTTTACGCAACCCCACACTCAACAGGACTCTGTGTCTTCACTCTTTCCTAACAACCCTAAACATAACCCTAACCGGAAGGAGAAGCTGAACCCGACTTAGACCCGAAAAAACACGGACGGTGCCACTTTCTGCCATCAAAAAGTGCTCTCAGCGGAAGCCTTTGGCTACACCTGAACTCCCTGGGGGAGCCATTACGCAACCCCACACTCAACAGGACTCTGCGCCTTCACTCTTTCCTAACAACCCTAAACATAACCCTAACCGGAACAAGAGGCTGAACCCGACTTAGACCCGAAAAAACACGGACGGTGCCACTTTCTGCCATCAAAAAGTGCTCTCAGCAGAAGCCTTTGGGTACACCTGAACTCCCTGGGGGAGCCTTTACGCAACCCCACACTCAACAGGACTCTGCGCCTTCACTCTTTCCTAACAACCCTAAACATAACCCTAACCGGAACAAGAAGCTGAACCCAAGTTAGACCCGAAAAAACACGTACGGTGCCACTTTCTGCCATCAAAAAGTGCTCTCAGCGGAAGCCTTTGGCTACACCTGAACTCCCTGGGGAAGCCTTTACGCAACCCCACACTCAACAGGACTCTGTGTCTTCACTCTTTCCTAACAACCCTAAACATAACCCTAACCGGAACAAGAAGCTGAACCCGAGTTAGACCAGAAAAAACACGGACGGTGCCACTTTCTGCCATCAAAAAGTGCTCTCAGCAGAAGCCTTTGGGTACACCTGAACTCCCTGGTGGAGCCTTTACGCAACCCCACACTCAACAGGACTCTGTGTCTTCACTCTTTCCTAACAACCCTAAACATAACCCTAACCGGAACGAGAAGCTGAACCCGACTTAGACCCGAAAAAACACGGACGGTGCCACTTTCTGCCATCAAAAAGTGCTCTCAGCGGAAGCCTTTGGGTACACCTGAACTCCCTGGGGGAGCCATTACGCAACCCCACACTCAACAGGACTCTGCGCCTTCACTCTTTCCTAACAACCCTAAACATAACCCTAACCGGAACAAGAGGCTGAACCCGACCTAGACCCGAAAAAACACGTACGGTGCCACTTTCTGCCATCAAAAAGTGCTCTCAGCGGAAGCCTTTGGCTACACCTGAACTCCCTGGGGGAGCCTTTACGCAACCCCACACTCAACAGGACTCTGCGCCTTCACTCTTTCCTAACAACCCTAAACATAACCCTAACCGGAACAAGAAGCTGAACCCGAGTTAGACCAGAAAAAACACGGACGGTGCCACTTTCTGCCATCAAAAAGTGCTCTCAGCGGAAGCCTTTGGGTACACCTGAACTCCCTGGGGGAGCCTTTACGCAACCCCACACTCAACAGGACTCTGCGCCTTCACTCTTTCCAAACAACCCTAAACATAACCCTAACCGGAACAGGAGGCTGAACCCGACTTAGACCCGAAAAAACACGTACGGTGCCACTTTCTGCCATCAAAAAGTGCTCTCAGCGGAAGCCTTTGGCTACACCTGAACTCCCTGGGGGAGCCATTACGCAACCCCACACTCAACAGGACTCTGCGCCTTCACTCTTTCCTAACAACCCTAAACATAACCCTAACCGGAACAAGAGGCTGAACCCGACTTAGACCCGAAAAAACACGGACGGTGCCACTTTCTGCCATCAAAAAGTGCTCTCAGCAGAAGCCTTTGGGTACACCTGAACTCCCTGGGGGAGCCTTTACGCAACCCCACACTCAACAGGACTCTGCGCCTTCACTCTTTCCTAACAACCCTAAACATAACCCTAACCGGAACAAGAAGCTGAACCCAAGTTAGACCCGAAAAAACACGTACGGTGCCACTTTCTGCCATCAAAAAGTGCTCTCAGCGGAAGCCTTTGGCTACACCTGAACTCCCTGGGGAAGCCTTTACGCAACCCCACACTCAACAGGACTCTGTGTCTTCACTCTTTCCTAACAACCCTAAACATAACCCTAACCGGAACAAGAAGCTGAACCCGAGTTAGACCAGAAAAAACACGGACGGTGCCACTTTCTGCCATCAAAAAGTGCTCTCAGCAGAAGCCTTTGGGTACACCTGAACTCCCTGGTGGAGCCTTTACGCAACCCCACACTCAACAGGACTCTGTGTCTTCACTCTTTCCTAACAACCCTAAACATAACCCTAACCGGAACGAGAAGCTGAACCCGACTTAGACCCGAAAAAACACGGACGGTGCCACTTTCTGCCATCAAAAAGTGCTCTCAGCGGAAGCCTTTGGGTACACCTGAACTCCCTGGGGGAGCCATTACGCAACCCCACACTCAACAGGACTCTGCGCCTTCACTCTTTCCTAACAACCCTAAACATAACCCTAACCGGAACAAGAGGCTGAACCCGACCTAGACCCGAAAAAACACGTACGGTGCCACTTTCTGCCATCAAAAAGTGCTCTCAGCGGAAGCCTTTGGCTACACCTGAACTCCCTGGGGGAGCCTTTACGCAACCCCACACTCAACAGGACTCTGCGCCTTCACTCTTTCCTAACAACCCTAAACATAACCCTAACCGGAACAAGAAGCTGAACCCGAGTTAGACCAGAAAAAACACGGACGGTGCCACTTTCTGCCATCAAAAAGTGCTCTCAGCGGAAGCCTTTGGGTACACCTGAACTCCCTGGGGGAGCCTTTACGCAACCCCACACTCAACAGGACTCTGCGCCTTCACTCTTTCCAAACAACCCTAAACATAACCCTAACCGGAACAGGAGGCTGAACCCGACTTAGACCCGAAAAAACACGTACGGTGCCACTTTCTGCCATCAAAAAGTGCTCTCAGCGGAAGCCTTTGGCTACACCTGAACTCCCTGGGGGAGCCTTTACGCAACCCCACACTCAACAGGACTCTGCGCCTTCACTCTTTCCAAACAACCCTAAACATAACCCTAACCGGAACAAGAAGCTGAACCCGAGTTAGACCCGAAAAAACACGGACGGTGCCACTTTCTGCCATCAAAAAGTGCTCTCAGAGGAAGCCTTTGGGTACACCTGAACTCCCTGGGGGAGCCTTTATGGAACCCCACACTCAGCAGGACTCTGCGCCTTCACTCTTTCCTAACAACCCTAAACACAACCCTAACCGGAACAAGAAGCTGAACCCGAGTTAGACCCGAAAAAACAAGGACGGTGCCACTTTCTGCCATCAAAAAGTGCTCTCAGCGGAAGCCTTTGGCTACACCTGAACTCCCTGGGGGAGCCTTTACAGAACCCCACACTCAACAGGACTCTGCGTCTTCACTCTTTCCAAACAACCCTAAACATAACCCTAACCGGAACAAGAAGCTGAACCCGAGTTAGACCCGAAAAAACACGGACGGTGCCACTTTCTGCCATCAAAAAGTGCTCTCAGCGGAAGCCTTTGGCTACACCTGAACTCCCTGGGGGAGCCTTTATGCAACCCCACACTCAACAGGACTCTGCGCCTTCACTCTTTCCAAACAACCCTAAACATAACCCTAACCGGAACAAGAGGCTGAACCCGACTTAGACCCGAAAAAACACGTACGGTGCCACTTTCTGCCATCAAAAAGTGCTCTCAGCGGAAGCCTTTGGCTACACCTGAACTCCCTGGGGGAGCCTTTACGCAACCCCACACTCAACAGGACTCTGCGCCTTCACTCTTTCCTAACAACCCTAAACATAACCCTAACCGGAACAAGAAGATGACCCCGAGTTAGACCTGAAAAAACACGGACGGTGCCACTTTCTACCATCAAAAAGTGCTCTCAGCAGAAGCCTTTGGCTACACCTGAACTCCCTGGGGGAGCATTTACGCAACCCCACACTCAACAGGACTCTGCGCCTTCACTCTTTCCAAACAACCCTAAACATAACCCTAACCGGAACAAGAGGCTGAACCCGACTTAGACCCGAAAAAACACGTAAGGTGCCACTTTCTGCCATCAAAAAGTGCTCTCAGCGGAAGCCTTTGGCTACACCTGAACTCCCTAGGGGAGCCTTTACGCAACCCCACACTCAACAGGACTCTGCGTCTTCACTCTTTCCAAACAACCCTAAACATAACCCTAACCGGAACAAGAGGCTGAACCCGACTTAGACCTGAAAAAACACGGACGGTGCCACTTTCTGCCATCAAAAAGTGCTCTCAGAGGAAGCCTTTGGATACACCTGAACTCCCTGGGGGAGCCTTTATGCAACCCCACACTCAACAGGACTCTGCACCTTCACTCTTTCCAAACAACCCTAAACATAACCCTAACCGGAACAAGAAGCTGAACCCAAGTTAGACCCGAAAAAACACGGACGGTGCCACTTTCTGCCATCAAAAAGTGCTCTCAGCGGAAGCCTTTGGGTACACCTGAACTCCCTGGGGGAGCCTTTACGCAACCCCACACACAACAGGACTCTGCGCCTTCACTCTTTCCTAACAACCCTAAACATAACCCTAACCGGAACAAGAAGCTGAACCCGAGTTAGACCCGAAAAAACACGGACGGTGCCACTTTCTGCCATCAAAGTGCTCTCAGCGGAAGCCTTTGGCTACACCTGAACTCCCTGGGGGAGCCTTTACGCAACCCCACACTCAACAGGACTCTGCGTCTTCACTCTTTCCTAACAACCCTAAACATAACCCTAACCGGAACAAGAAGCTGAACCCGAGTTAGACCCGAAAAAACACGGACGGTGCCACTTTCTGCCATCAAAAAGTGCTCTCAGCGGAAGCCCTTGGGTACACCTGAACTCCCTGGGGGAGCCTTTACGCAACCCCACACTCAACAGGACTCTGCGCCTTCACTCTTTCCTAACAACCCTAAACATAACCCTAACCGGAACAAGAAGATGACCCCGAGTTAGACCTGAAAAAACACGGACAGTGCCACTTTCTACCATCAAAAAGTGCTCTCAGCAGAAGCCTTTGGGTACACCTGAACTCCCTGGGGGAGCATTTACGCAACCCCACACTGAACGGGACTCTGTGTCTTCACTCTTTCCTAACAACCCTAAACATAACCCTAACCGGAACAAGAAGCTGAACCCGACTTAGACCCGAAAAAACACGGACGGTGCCACTTTCTGCCATCAAAAAGTGCTCTCAGCGGAAGCCTTTGGGTACACCTGAACTCCCTGGGGGAGCCTTTACGCAACCCCACACTCAACAGGACTCTGCGCCTTCACTCTTTCCTAACAACCCTAAACATAACCCTAACCGGAACAAGAAGCTGAACCCAAGTTAGACCCGAAAAAACACGTACGGTGCCACTTTCTGCCATCAAAAAGTGCTCTCAGCAGAAGCCTTTGGGTACACCTGAACTCCCTGGGGGAGCCTTTACGCAACCCCACACTCAACAGGACTCTGCGCCTTCACTCTTTCCAAACAACCCTAAACATAACCCTAACCGCAACAAGAAGCTGAACCCGACTTAGACCCGAAAAAACACGGACGGTGCCACTTTCTGCCATCAAAAAGTGCTCTCAGCGGAAGCCTTTGGCTACACCTGAACTCCCTGGGGGAGCCTTTACGCAACCCCACACTCAACAGGACTCTGCGTCTTCACTCTTTGCTAACAACCCTAAACATAACCCTAACCGGAACAAGAAGCTGAACCCGAGTTAGACCCGAAAAAACACGGACGTGCCACTTTCTGCCATCAAAAAGTGCTCTCAGCGGAAGCCCTTGGGTACACCTGAACTCCCTGGGGGAGCCATTACGCAACCCCACACTCAACAGGACTCTGCGCCTTCACTCTTTCCAAACAACCCTAAACATAACCCTAACCGGAACAAGAGGCTGAACCCGACTTAGACCCGAAAAAACACGGACGGTGCCACTTTCTGCCATCAAAAAGTGCTCTCAGCGGAAGCCTTTGGGTACACCTGAACTCCCTGGGGGAGCCTTTACGCAATCCCACACTCAACAGGACTCCGCGTCTCCACTCTTTCCTAACAACCCTAAACATAACCCTAACCGGAACAAGAAGATGACCCCGAGTTAGACCCGAAAAAACACGGACGGTGCCACTTTCTGCCATCAAAAAGTGCTCTCAGCAGAAGCCTTTGGGTACACCTGAACTCCCTGGTGGAGCCTTTACGCAACCCCACACTCAACAGGACTCTGTGTCTTCACTCTTTCCTAACAACCCTAAACATAACCCTAACCGGAACGAGAAGCTGAACCCGACTTAGACCCGAAAAAACACGGACGGTGCCACTTTCTGCCATCAAAAAGTGCTCTCAGCGGAAGCCTTTGGCTACACCTGAACTCCCTGGGGGAGCCATTACGCAACCCCACACTCAACAGGACTCTGCGCCTTCACTCTTTCCTAACAACCCTAAACATAACCCTAACCGGAACAAGAGGCTGAACCCGACTTAGACCCGAAAAAACACGTACGGTGCCACTTTCTGCCATCAAAAAGTGCTCTCAGCAGAAGCCTTTGGGTACACCTGAACTCCCTGGGGGAGCCTTTACGCAACCCCACACTCAACAGGACTCTGCGCCTTCACTCTTTCCTAACAACCCTAAACATAACCCTAACCGGAACAAGAAGCTGAACCCGACTTAGACCCGAAAAAACACGGACGGTGCCACTTTCTGCCATCAAAAAGTGCTCTCAGCGGAAGCCTTTGGATACACCTGAACTCCCTGGGGGAGCCTTTACGCAACCCCACACTCAACAGGACTCTGCGCCTTCACTCTTTCCTAACAACCCTAAACATAACCCTAACCGGAACAAGAAGCTGAACCCAAGTTAGACCCGAAAAAACACGTACGGTGCCACTTTCTGCCATCAAAAAGTGCTCTCAGCGGAAGCCTTTGGCTACACCTGAACTCCCTGGGGGAGCCTTTACGCAACCCCACACACAACAGGACTCTGCGCCTTCACTCTTTCCTAACAACCCTAAACATAACCCTAACCGGAACAAGAAGCTGAACCCGAGTTAGACCAGAAAAAACACGGACGGTGCCACTTTCTGCCATCAAAAAGTGCTCTCAGCAGAAGCCTTTGGGTACACCTGAACTCCCTGGTGGAGCCTTTACGCAACCCCACACTCAACAGGACTCTGTGTCTTCACTCTTTCCTAACAACCCTAAACATAACCCTAACCGGAACGAGAAGCTGAACCCGACTTAGACCCGAAAAAACACGGACGGTGCCACTTTCTGCCATCAAAAAGTGCTCTCAGCGGAAGCCTTTGGGTACACCTGAACTCCCTGGGGGAGCCATTACGCAACCCCACACTCAACAGGACTCTGCGCCTTCACTCTTTCCTAACAACCCTAAACATAACCCTAACCGGAACAAGAGGCTGAACCCGACTTAGACCCGAAAAAACACGTACGGTGCCACTTTCTGCCATCAAAAAGTGCTCTCAGCGGAAGCCTTTGGCTACACCTGAACTCCCTGGGGGAGCCTTTACGCAACCCCACACTCAACAGGACTCTGCGCCTTCACTCTTTCCTAACAACCCTAAACATAACCCTAACCGGAACAAGAAGCTGAACCCGACTTAGACCCGAAAAAACACGGACGGTGCCACTTTCTGCCACCAAAAAGTGCTCTCAGAGGAAGCCTTTGGGTACACCTGAACTCCCTGGGGGAGCCTTTACGCAACCCCACACTCAACAGGACTCTGCGCCTTCACTCTTTCCAAACAACCCTAAACATAACCCTAACCGGAGCAGGAGGCTGAACCCGACTTAGACCCGAAAAAACACGTACGGTGCCACTTTCTGCCATCAAAAAGTGCTCTCAGCGGAAGCCTTTGGCTACACCTGAACTCCCTGGGGGAGCCTTTACGCAACCCCACACTCAACAGGACTCTGCGCCTTCACTCTTTCCAAACAACCCTAAACATAACCCTAACCGGAACAAGAAGCTGAACCCGAGTTAGACCCGAAAAAACACGGACGGTGCCACTTTCTGCCATCAAAAAGTGCTCTCAGAGGAAGCCTTTGGGTACACCTGAACTCCCTGGGGGAGCCTTTATGGAACCCCACACTCAGCAGGACTCTGCGCCTTCACTCTTTCCTAACAACCCTAAACACAACCCTAACCGGAACAAGAAGCTGAACCCGAGTTAGACCCGAAAAAACAAGGACGGTGCCACTTTCTGCCATCAAAAAGTGCTCTCAGCGGAAGCCTTTGGCTACACCTGAACTCCCTGGGGGAGCCTTTACGCAACCCCACACTCAACAGGACTCTGCGCCTTCACTCTTTCCAAACAACCCTAAACATAACCCTAACCGGAACAAGAAGCTGAACCCGAGTTAGACCCGAAAAAACACGGACGGTGCCACTTTCTGCCATCAAAAAGTGCTCTCAGCGGAAGCCTTTGGCTACACCTGAACTCCCTGGGGGAGCCTTTACGCAACCCCACACTCAACAGGACTCTGCGCCTTCACTCTTTCCAAACAACCCTAAACATAACCCTAACCGGAACAAGAGGCTGAACCCGACTTAGACCCGAAAAAACACGTACGGTGCCACTTTCTGCCATCAAAAAGTGCTCTCAGCGGAAGCCTTTGGCTACACCTGAACTCCCTGGGGGAGCCTTTACGCAACCCCACACTCAACAGGACTCTGCGCCTTCACTCTTTCCTAACAACCCTAAACATAACCCTAACCGGAACAAGAAGATGACCCCGAGTTAGACCTGAAAAAACACGGACGGTGCCACTTTCTACCATCAAAAAGTGCTCTCAGCAGAAGCCTTTGGGTACACCTGAACTCCCTGGGGGAGCATTTACGCAACCCCACACTGAACGGGACTCTGTGTCTTCACTCTTTCCTAACAACCCTAAACATAACCCTAACCGGAACAAGAAGCTGAACCCGAGTTAGACCCGAAAAAACACAGACGGTGCCACCTTCTGCCATTAAAATGTGCTCTCAGCGGAAGCCTTTGGGTACACCTGAACTCCCTGGGGGAGCCTTTACGCAACCCCACACTCAACAGGACTCTGCGCCTTCACTCTTTCCTAACAACCCTAAACATAACCCTAACCGGAACAAGAAGCTGAACCCGACTTAGACCCGAAAAAACACGTACGGTGCCACTTTCTGCCATCAAAAAGTGCTCTCAGCGGAAGCCTTTGGCTACACCTGAACCCCCTGGGGGAGCCATTACGCAACCCCACACTCAACAGGACTCTGCGCCTTCACTCTTTCCAAACAACCCTAAACATAACCCTAACCGGAACAAGAGGCTGAACCCGACTTAGACCCGAAAAAACACGTACGGTGCCACTTTCTGCCATCAAAAAGTGCTCTCAGCGGAAGCCTTTGGCTACACCTGAACTCCCTGGGGGAGCCTTTACGCAACCCCACACTCAACAGGACTCTGCGCCTTCACTCTTTCCTAACAACCCTAAACATAACCCTAACCGGAACAAGAAGATGACCCCGAGTTAGACCTGAAAAAACACGGACGGTGCCACTTTCTACCATCAAAAAGTGCTCTCAGCGGAAGCCTTTGGGTACACCTGAACTCCCTGAGGGAGCCTTTACGCAACCCCACACTCAACAGGACTCTGCGCCTTCACTCTTTCCTAACAACCCTAAACATAACCCTAACCGGAACAAGAAGCTGAACCCGACTTAGACCCGAAAAAACACGGACGGTGCCACTTTCTGCCATCAAAAAGTGCTCTCAGCGGAAGCCTTTGGGTACACCTGAACTCCCTGGGGGAGCCATTACGCAACCCCACACTCAACAGGACTCTGCGCCTTCACTCTTTCCAAACAACCCTAAACATAACCCTAACCGGAACAAGAGGCTGAACCCGAGTTAGACCCGAAAAAACACGGACGGTGCCACTTTCTGCCATCAAAAAGTGCTCTCAGCGGAAGCCTTTGGCTACACCTGAACTCCCTAGGGGAGCCTTTACGCAACCCCACACACAACAGGACTCTGCGCCTTCACTCTTTCCTAACAACCCTAAACATAACCCTAACCGGAACAAGAAGCTGAACCCGACTTAGACCCGAAAAAACACGGACGGTGCCACTTTCTGCCATCAAAAAGTGCTCTCAGCGGAAGCCTTTGGGTACACCTGAACTCCCTGGGGGAGCCATTACGCAACCCCACACTCAACAGGACTCTGCGCCTTCACTCTTTCCAAACAACCCTAAACATAACCCTAACCGGAACGAGAAGCTGAACCCAAGTTAGACCCGAAAAAACACGTACGGTGCCACTTTCTGCCATCAAAAAGTGCTCTCAGAGGAAGCCTTTGGGTACACCTGAACTCCCTGGGGGAGCCTTTACGCAACCCCACACACAACAGGACTCTGCGCCTTCACTCTTTCCTAACAACCCTAAACATAACCCTAACCGGAACAAGAAGCTGAACCCGAGTTAGACCCGAAAAAACACGGACGGTGCCACTTTCTGCCATCAAAGTGCTCTCAGCGGAAGCCCTTGGGTACACCTGAACTCCCTGGGGGAGCCTTTACGGAACCCCACACTCAACAGGACTCTGCGCCTTCACTCTTTCCAAACAACCCTAAACATAACCCTAACCGGAACAAGAGGCTGAACCCGACTTAGACCCGAAAAAACACGTACGGTGCCACTTTCTGCCATCAAAAAGTGCTCTCAGCGGAAGCCTTTGGGTACACCTGAACTCCCTGGGGGAGCCTTTACGCAACCCCACACTCAACAGGACTCTGCGCCTTCACTCTTTCCTAACAACCCTAAACATAACCCTAACCGGAACAAGAAGCTGAACCCGACTTAGACCCGAAAAAACACGGACGGTGCCACTCTCTGCCATCAAAAAGTGCTCTCAGCGGAAGCCTTTGGCTACACCTGAACTCCCTGGGGGAGCCTTTATGGAACCCCATACTCAGCAGGACTCTGCGCCTTCACTCTTTCCAAACAACCCTAAACATAACCCTAACCGGAACAAGAAGCTGAACCCGAGTTAGACCCGAAAAAACACGGACAGTGCCACTTTCTGCCATCAAAAAGTGCTCTCAGCGGAAGCCTTTGGCTACACCTGAACTCCCTGGGGGAGCCTTTACGCAACCCCACACTCAACAGGACTCTGCGCCTTCACTCTTTCCAAACAACCCTAAACATAACCCTAACCGGAACAAGAAGCTGAACCCGACTTAGACCCGAAAAAACACGGACGGTGCCACTTTCTGCCATCAAAAAGTGCTCTCAGCGGAAGCCTTTGGGTACACCTGAACTCCCTGGGGGAGCCATTACGCAACCCCACACTCAACAGGACTCTGCGCCTTCACTCTTTCCTAACAACCCTAAACATAACCCTAACCGGAACAAGAGGCTGAACCCGACTTAGACCCGAAAAAACACGTACGGTGCCACTTTCTGCCATCAAAAAGTGCTCTCAGCGGAAGCCTTTGGCTACACCTGAACTCCCTGGGGGAGCCTTTACGCAACCCCACACTCAACAGGACTCTGCGCCTTCACTCTTTCCTAACAACCCTAAACATAACCCTAACCGGAACAAGAAGCTGAACCCGACTTAGACCCGAAAAAACACGGACGGTGCCACTTTCTGCCACCAAAAAGTGCTCTCAGAGGAAGCCTTTGGGTACACCTGAACTCCCTGGGGGAGCCTTTACGCAACCCCACACTCAACAGGACTCTGCGCCTTCACTCTTTCCAAACAACCCTAAACATAACCCTAACCGGAGCAGGAGGCTGAACCCGACTTAGACCCGAAAAAACACGTACGGTGCCACTTTCTGCCATCAAAAAGTGCTCTCAGCGGAAGCCTTTGGCTACACCTGAACTCCCTGGGGGAGCCTTTACGCAACCCCACACTCAACAGGACTCTGCGCCTTCACTCTTTCCAAACAACCCTAAACATAACCCTAACCGGAACAAGAAGCTGAACCCGAGTTAGACCCGAAAAAACACGGACGGTGCCACTTTCTGCCATCAAAAAGTGCTCTCAGAGGAAGCCTTTGGGTACACCTGAACTCCCTGGGGGAGCCTTTATGGAACCCCACACTCAGCAGGACTCTGCGCCTTCACTCTTTCCTAACAACCCTAAACACAACCCTAACCGGAACAAGAAGCTGAACCCGAGTTAGACCCGAAAAAACAAGGACGGTGCCACTTTCTGCCATCAAAAAGTGCTCTCAGCGGAAGCCTTTGGCTACACCTGAACTCCCTGGGGGAGCCTTTACGCAACCCCACACTCAACAGGACTCTGCGCCTTCACTCTTTCCAAACAACCCTAAACATAACCCTAACCGGAACAAGAAGCTGAACCCGAGTTAGACCCGAAAAAACACGGACGGTGCCACTTTCTGCCATCAAAAAGTGCTCTCAGCGGAAGCCTTTGGCTACACCTGAACTCCCTGGGGGAGCCTTTACGCAACCCCACACTCAACAGGACTCTGCGCCTTCACTCTTTCCAAACAACCCTAAACATAACCCTAACCGGAACAAGAGGCTGAACCCGACTTAGACCCGAAAAAACACGTACGGTGCCACTTTCTGCCATCAAAAAGTGCTCTCAGCGGAAGCCTTTGGCTACACCTGAACTCCCTGGGGGAGCCTTTACGCAACCCCACACTCAACAGGACTCTGCGCCTTCACTCTTTCCTAACAACCCTAAACATAACCCTAACCGGAACAAGAAGATGACCCCGAGTTAGACCTGAAAAAACACGGACGGTGCCACTTTCTACCATCAAAAAGTGCTCTCAGCAGAAGCCTTTGGGTACACCTGAACTCCCTGGGGGAGCATTTACGCAACCCCACACTGAACGGGACTCTGTGTCTTCACTCTTTCCTAACAACCCTAAACATAACCCTAACCGGAACAAGAAGCTGAACCCGAGTTAGACCCGAAAAAACACAGACGGTGCCACCTTCTGCCATTAAAATGTGCTCTCAGCGGAAGCCTTTGGGTACACCTGAACTCCCTGGGGGAGCCTTTACGCAACCCCACACTCAACAGGACTCTGCGCCTTCACTCTTTCCTAACAACCCTAAACATAACCCTAACCGGAACAAGAAGCTGAACCCGACTTAGACCCGAAAAAACACGTACGGTGCCACTTTCTGCCATCAAAAAGTGCTCTCAGCGGAAGCCTTTGGCTACACCTGAACCCCCTGGGGGAGCCATTACGCAACCCCACACTCAACAGGACTCTGCGCCTTCACTCTTTCCAAACAACCCTAAACATAACCCTAACCGGAACAAGAGGCTGAACCCGACTTAGACCCGAAAAAACACGTACGGTGCCACTTTCTGCCATCAAAAAGTGCTCTCAGCGGAAGCCTTTGGCTACACCTGAACTCCCTGGGGGAGCCTTTACGCAACCCCACACTCAACAGGACTCTGCGCCTTCACTCTTTCCTAACAACCCTAAACATAACCCTAACCGGAACAAGAAGATGACCCCGAGTTAGACCTGAAAAAACACGGACGGTGCCACTTTCTACCATCAAAAAGTGCTCTCAGCGGAAGCCTTTGGGTACACCTGAACTCCCTGAGGGAGCCTTTACGCAACCCCACACTCAACAGGACTCTGCGCCTTCACTCTTTCCTAACAACCCTAAACATAACCCTAACCGGAACAAGAAGCTGAACCCGACTTAGACCCGAAAAAACACGGACGGTGCCACTTTCTGCCATCAAAAAGTGCTCTCAGCGGAAGCCTTTGGGTACACCTGAACTCCCTGGGGGAGCCATTACGCAACCCCACACTCAACAGGACTCTGCGCCTTCACTCTTTCCAAACAACCCTAAACATAACCCTAACCGGAACAAGAGGCTGAACCCGAGTTAGACCCGAAAAAACACGGACGGTGCCACTTTCTGCCATCAAAAAGTGCTCTCAGCGGAAGCCTTTGGCTACACCTGAACTCCCTAGGGGAGCCTTTACGCAACCCCACACACAACAGGACTCTGCGCCTTCACTCTTTCCTAACAACCCTAAACATAACCCTAACCGGAACAAGAAGCTGAACCCGACTTAGACCCGAAAAAACACGGACGGTGCCACTTTCTGCCATCAAAAAGTGCTCTCAGCGGAAGCCTTTGGGTACACCTGAACTCCCTGGGGGAGCCATTACGCAACCCCACACTCAACAGGACTCTGCGCCTTCACTCTTTCCAAACAACCCTAAACATAACCCTAACCGGAACGAGAAGCTGAACCCAAGTTAGACCCGAAAAAACACGTACGGTGCCACTTTCTGCCATCAAAAAGTGCTCTCAGAGGAAGCCTTTGGGTACACCTGAACTCCCTGGGGGAGCCTTTACGCAACCCCACACACAACAGGACTCTGCGCCTTCACTCTTTCCTAACAACCCTAAACATAACCCTAACCGGAACAAGAAGCTGAACCCGAGTTAGACCCGAAAAAACACGGACGGTGCCACTTTCTGCCATCAAAGTGCTCTCAGCGGAAGCCCTTGGGTACACCTGAACTCCCTGGGGGAGCCTTTACGGAACCCCACACTCAACAGGACTCTGCGCCTTCACTCTTTCCAAACAACCCTAAACATAACCCTAACCGGAACAAGAGGCTGAACCCGACTTAGACCCGAAAAAACACGTACGGTGCCACTTTCTGCCATCAAAAAGTGCTCTCAGCGGAAGCCTTTGGGTACACCTGAACTCCCTGGGGGAGCCTTTACGCAACCCCACACTCAACAGGACTCTGCGCCTTCACTCTTTCCTAACAACCCTAAACATAACCCTAACCGGAACAAGAAGCTGAACCCGACTTAGACCCGAAAAAACACGGACGGTGCCACTCTCTGCCATCAAAAAGTGCTCTCAGCGGAAGCCTTTGGCTACACCTGAACTCCCTGGGGGAGCCTTTATGGAACCCCATACTCAGCAGGACTCTGCGCCTTCACTCTTTCCAAACAACCCTAAACATAACCCTAACCGGAACAAGAAGCTGAACCCGAGTTAGACCCGAAAAAACACGGACAGTGCCACTTTCTGCCATCAAAAAGTGCTCTCAGCGGAAGCCTTTGGCTACACCTGAACTCCCTGGGGGAGCCTTTACGCAACCCCACACTCAACAGGACTCTGCGCCTTCACTCTTTCCAAACAACCCTAAACATAACCCTAACCGGAACAAGAAGCTGAACCCGACTTAGACCCGAAAAAACACGGACGGTGCCACTTTCTGCCATCAAAAAGTGCTCTCAGCGGAAGCCTTTGGCTACATCTGAACTCCCTGGGGGAGCCTTTACGGAACCCCACACTCAACAGGACTCTGCGCCTTCACTCTTTCCAAACAACCCTAAACATAACCCTAACCGGAACAAGAAGCTGAACCCGAGTTAGACCCGAAAAAACACGGACGGTGCCACTTTCTGCCATCAAAAAGTGCTCTCAGCGGAAGCCCTTGGGTACACCTGAACTCCCTGGGGGAGCCATTACGCAACCCCACACTCAACAGGACTCTGCGTCTTCACTCTTTCCTAACAACCCTAAACATAACCCTAACCGGAACAAGAAGATGACCCCGAGTTAGACCTGAAAAAACACGTACGGTGCCACTTTCTACCATCAAAAAGTGCTCTCAGCGGAAGCCTTTGGGTACACCTGAACTCCCTGGGGGAGCATTTACGCAACCCCACACTGAACGGGACTCTGTGTCTTCACTCTTTCCTAACAACCCTAAACATAACCCTAACCGGAACAAGAAGCTGAACCCGAGTTAGACCCGAAAAAACACGGACGGTGCCACCTTCTGCCATCAAAAAGTGCTCTCAGCGGAAGCCTTTGGGTACACCTGAACTCCCTGGGGGAGCCTTTGCGCAACCCCACACTCAACAGGACTCTGCGCCTTCACTCTTTCCTAACAACCCTAAACATAACCCTAACCGGAACAAGAAGCTGAACCCGAGTTAGACCCGAAAAAACACGGACGGTGCCACTTTCTGCCATCAAAGTGCTCTCAGCGGAAGCCCTTGGGTACACCTGAACTCCCTGGGGGAGCCTTTACGGAACCCCACACTCAACAGGACTCTGCGCCTTCACTCTTTCCAAACAACCCTAAACATAACCCTAACCGGAACAAGAGGCTGAACCCGACTTAGACCCGAAAAAACACGTACGGTGCCACTTTCTGCCATCAAAAAGTGCTCTCAGCGGAAGCCTTTGGGTACACCTGAACTCCCTGGGGGAGCCTTTACGCAACCCCACACTCAACAGGACTCTGCGCCTTCACTCTTTCCTAACAACCCTAAACATAACCCTAACCGGAACAAGAAGCTGAACCCGACTTAGACCCGAAAAAACACGGACGGTGCCACTCTCTGCCATCAAAAAGTGCTCTCAGCGGAAGCCTTCGGCTACACCTGAACTCCCTGGGGGAGCCTTTATGGAACCCCATACTCAGCAGGACTCTGCGCCTTCACTCTTTCCAAACAACCCTAAACATAACCCTAACCGGAACAAGAAGCTGAACCCGAGTTAGACCCGAAAAAACACGGACGGTGCCACTTTCTGCCATCAAAAAGTGCTCTCAGCGGAAGCCTTTGGCTACACCTGAACTCCCTGGGGGAGCCTTTACGCAACCCCACACTCAACAGGACTCTGCGCCTTCACTCTTTCCAAACAACCCTAAACATAACCCTAACCGGAACAAGAAGCTGAACCCGACTTAGACCCGAAAAAACACGGACGGTGCCACTTTCTGCCATCAAAAAGTGCTCTCAGCGGAAGCCTTTGGCTACACCTGAACTCCCTGGGGGAGCCTTTACGGAACCCCACACTCAACAGGACTCTGCGTCTTCACTCTTTGCTAACAACCCTAAACATAACCCTAACCGGAACAAGAAGCTGAACCCGAGTTAGACCCGAAAAAACACGGACGGTGCCACTTTCTGCCATCAAAAAGTGCTCTCAGCGGAAGCCTTTGGCTACACCTGAACTCCCTGGGGGAGCCTTTACGCAACCCCACACTCAACAGGACTCTTCGTCTTCACTCTTTCCAAACAACCCTAAACATAACCCTAACCGGAACAAGAAGCTGAACCCGAGTTAGACCCGAAAAAACAAGGACGGTGCCACTTTCTGCCATCAAAAAGTGCTCTCAGCGGAAGCCTTTGGCTACACCTGAACTCCCTGGGGGAGCCTTTACGGAACCCCACACTCAACAGGACTCTGCGCCTTCACTCTTTCCTAACAACCCTAAACATAACCCTAACAAGATGCTGAACCCGAGTTAGACCCGAAAAAACACGGACGGTGCCACTTTCTGCCATCAAAAAGTGCTCTGAGCGGAAGCCTTTGGCTACACCTGAACTCCCTGGGGGAGCCTTTACGCAATCCCACACTCAACAGGACTCCGAGTCTTCACTCTTTCCTAACAACCCTAAACATAACCCTAACCGGAACAAGAAGCTGAACCCGAGTTAGACCCGAAAAAACACGGACGGTGCCACTTTCTGCCATCAAAAAGTGCTCTCAGCAGAAGCCTTTGGGTACACCTGAACTGCCTGGAGGAGCCTTTACGCAACCCCACACTCAACAGGACTCTGCGCCTTCACTCTTTCCAAACAACCCTAAACATAACCCTAACCGGAACAAGAAGCTGAACCCGACTTAGACCCGAAAAAACACGTACGGTGCCACTTTCTGCCATCAAAAAGTGCTCTCAGCGGAAGCCTTTGGGTACACCTGAACTCCCTGGGGGAGCCTTTACGCAACCCCACACTCAACAGGACTCTGCGTCTTCACTCTTTCCTAACAACCCTAAACATAACCCTAACCGGAACGAGAAGCTGAACCTGAGTTAGACCCGAAAAAACACGGACGATGCCACTTTCTGCCATCAAAAAGTGCTCTCAGCAGAAGCCTTTGGCTACACCTGAACTCCCTGGGGGAGCCTTTACGCAACCCCACACTCAACAGGACTCTGCGCCTTCACTCTTCCCAAACAACCCTAAACATAACCCTAACCAGAACAAGAGGCTGAACCCGAGTTAGACCCGAAAAAACACGTACGGTGCCACTTTCTGCCATCAAAAAGTGCTCTCAGCGGAAGCCTTTGGCTACACCTGAACCCCCTGGGGGAGCCATTACGCAACCCCACACTCAACAGGACTCTGCGTCTTCACTCTTTCCTAACAACCCTAAACATAACCCTAACCGGAACAAGAAGATGACCCCGAGTTAGACCCGAAAAAACACGGACGGTGCCACTTTCTACCATCAAAAAGTGCTCTCAGCAGAAGCATTTCGGTACACCTGAACTCCCTGGGGGAGCCATTACGCAACCCCACACTCAACGGGACTCTGCGCCTTCACTCTTTCCAAACAACCCTAAACATAACCCTAACTGGAACAAGAAGCTGAACCCGAGTTAGACCCGAAAAAACACAGACGGTGCCACTTTCTGCCATCAAAAAGTGCTCTCAGCAGAAGCCTTTGGGTACACCTGAACTCCCTGGGGGAGCCTTTACGCAACCCCACACTCAACAGGACTCTGCGCCTTCACTCTTTCCTAACAACCCTAAACATAACCCTAACCGGAACAAGAAGCTGAACCCAAGTTAGACCCGAAAAAACACGGACGGTGCCACTTTCTGCCATCAAAAAGTGCTCTCAGCGGAAGCCTTTGGCTACACCTGAACTCCCTGGGGGAGCCTTTACGCAACCCCACACTCAGCAGGACTCTGCGCCTTCACTCTTTCCTAACAACCCTAAACATAACCCTAACCGGAACGAAAAGCTGAACCCGAGTTAGACCCGAAAAAAAACGGACGGTGCCACTTTCTGCCATCAAAAAGTGCTCTCAGCGGAAGCCTTTGGGTACACCTGAACTCCCTGGGGGAGCCTTTACGCAATCCCACACTCAACAGGACTCCGCGTCTCCACTCTTTCCTAACAACCCTAAACATAACCCTAACCGGAACAAGAAGCTGAACCCGACTTAGACCCTAAAAAACACGGACGGTGCCACTTTCTGCCATCAAAAAGTGCTCTCAGCAGAAGCCTTTGGCTACACCTGAACTCCCTGGGGGAGCCTTTACGGAACCCCACACTCAACAGGACTCTGCGCCTTCACTCTTTCCTAACAACCCTAAACATAACCCTAACAAGAAGCTGCACCCGAGTTAGACCCGAAAAAACACGGACGGTGCCACTTTCTGCCATCAAAAAGTGCTCTCAGCGGAAGTCTTTAGCTACACCTGAACTCCCTGGGGGAGCCTTTACGCAATCCCACACTCAACAGGACTCCGAGTCTTCACTCTTTCCTAACAACCCTAAACATAACCCTAACCGGAACAAGAAGCTGAACCCGAGTTAGACCCGAAAAAACACGGACGGTGCCACTTTCTGCCATCAAAAAGTGCTCTCAGCAGAAGCCTTTGGGTACACCTGAACTCCCTGGAGGAGCCTTTACGCAACCCCACACTCAACAGGACTCTGCGCCTTCACTCTTTCCAAACAACCCTAAACATAACCCTAACCGGAACAAGAAGCTGAACCCGACTTAGACCCGAAAAAACACGGACGGTGCCACTTTCTGCCATCAAAAAGTGCTCTCAGCGGAAGCCTTTGGGTACACCTGAACTCCCTGGGGGAGCCTTTACGCAACCCCACACTCAACAGGACTCTGCGTCTTCACTCTTTCCTAACAACCATAAACATAACCCTAACCGGAACGAGAAGCTGAACCCGAGTTAGACCCGAAAAAACACGGACGATGCCACTTTCTGCCATCAAAAAGTGCTCTCAGCAGAAGCCTTTGGCTACACCGGAACTCCCTGGGGGAGCCTTTACGCAACCCCACACTCAACAGGACTCTGCGCCTTCACTCTTCCCAAACAACCCTAAACATAACCCTAACCAGAACAAGAGGCTGAACCCGAGTTAGACCCGAAAAAACACGTACGGTGCCACTTTCTGCCATCAAAAAGTGCTCTCAGCGGAAGCCTTTGGCTACACCTGAACTCCCTGGGGGAGCCTTTACGCAACCCCACACTCAACAGGACTCTGCGCCTTCACTCTTTCCTAACAACCCTAAACATAACCCTAACCGGAACAAGAAGATGACCCCGAGTTAGACCTGAAAAAACACGTACGGTGCCACTTTCTACCATCAAAAAGTGCTCTCAGCGGAAGCCTTTGGGTACACCTGAACTCCCTGGGGGAGCCATTACGCAACCCCACACTCAACAGGACTCTGCGCCTTCACTCTTTCCTCACAACCCTAAACATAACCCTAACCGGAACAAGAGGCTGAACCCGAGTTAGACCCGAAAAAACACGTACGGTGCCACTTTCTGCCATCAAAAAGTGCTCTCAGCGGAAGCCTTTGGCTACACCTGAACTCCCTAGGGGAGCCTTTACGCAACCCCACACTCAACAGGACTCTGCGTCTTCACTCTTTCCAAACAACCCTAAACATAACCCTAACCGGAACAAGAGGCTGAACCCGACTTAGACCTGAAAAAACACGGACGGTGCCACTTTCTGCCATCAAAAAGTGCTCTCAGAGGAAGCCTTTGGATACACCTGAACTCCCTGGGGGAGCCTTTACGCAACCCCACACTCAACAGGACTCTGCACCTTCACTCTTTCCAAACAACCCTAAACATAACCCTAACCGGAACAAGAAGCTGAACCCAAGTTAGACCCGAAAAAACACGGACGGTGCCACTTTCTGCCATCAAAAAGTGCTCTCAGTAGAAGCCTTTGGGTACACCTGAACTCCCTGGGGGAGCCTTTACGCAACCCCACACTCAACAGGACTCTGCGCCTTCACTCTTTCCTAACAACCCTAAACATAACCCTAACCGGAACAAGAAGCTGAACCCGAGTTAGACCCGAAAAAACACGGACGGTGCCACTTTCTGCCATCAAAAAGTGCTCTCAGCGGAAGCCTTTGGGTACACCTGAACTCCCTGGGGGAGCCTTTACGCAACCCCACACTCAACAGGACTCTGCGCCTTCACTCTTTCCTAACAACCCTAAACATAACCCTAACCGGAACAAGAAGCTGAACCTGAGTTAGACCCGAAAAAACACGGACGGTGCCACTCTCTGCCATCAAAAAGTGCTCTCAGCGGAAGCCTTTGGCTACACCTGAACTCCCTGGGGGAGCCTTTATGGAACCCCATACTCAGCAGGACTCTGCGCCTTCACTCTTTCCAAACAACCCTAAACATAACCCTAACCGGAACAAGAAGCTGAACCCGAGTTAGACCCGAAAAAACACGGACGGTGCCACTTTCTGCCATCAAAAAGTGCTCTCAGCGGAAGCCTTTGGCTACACCTGAACTCCCTGGGGGAGCCTTTACGCAACCCCACACTCAACAGGACTCTGCGCCTTCACTCTTTCCAAACAACCCTAAACATAACCCTAACCGGAACAAGAAGCTGAACCCAACTTAGACCCGAAAAAACACGGACGGTGCCACTTTCTGCCATCAAAAAGTGCTCTCAGCGGAAGCCTTTGGCTACACCTGAACTCCCTGGGGGAGCCTTTACGGAACCCCACACTCAACAGGACTCTGCGTCTTCACTCTTTGCTAACAACCCTAAACATAACCCTAACCGGAACAAGAAGCTGAACCCGAGTTAGACCTGAAAAAACACGGACGGTGCCACTTTCTGCCATCAAAAAGTGCTCTCAGCGGAAGCCTTTGGCTACACCTGAACTCCCTGGGGGAGCCTTTACGCAACCCCACACTCAACAGGACTCTTCGTCTTCACTCTTTCCAAACAACCCTAAACATAACCCTAACCGGAACAAGAAGCTGAACCCGAGTTAGACCCGAAAAAACACGGACGGTGCCACTTTCTGCCATCAAAAAGTGCTCTCAGCAGAAGCCTTTGGCTACACCTGAACTCCCTGGGGGAGCCTTTACGGAACCCCACACTCAACAGGACTCTGCGCCTTCACTCTTTCCTAACAACCCTAAACATAACCCTAACAAGAAGCTGAACCCGAGTTAGACCCGAAAAAACACGGACGGTGCCACTTTCTGCCATCAAAAAGTGCTCTCAGCGGAAGCCTTTGGCTACACCTGAACTCCCTGGGGGAGCCTTTACGCAATCCCACACTCAACAGGACTCCGAGTCTTCACTCTTTCCTAACAACCCTAAACATAACCCTAACCGGAACAAGAAGCTGAACCCGAGTTAGACCCGAAAAAACACGGACGGTGCCACTTTCTGCCATCAAAAAGTGCTCTCAGCAGAAGCCTTTGGGTACACCTGAACTCCCTGGGGGAGCCTTTACGCAACCCCACACTCAACAGGACTCTGCGCCTTCACTCTTTCCAAACAACCCTAAACATAACCCTAACCGGAACAAGAAGCTGAACCCGACTTAGACCCGAAAAAACACGTACGGTGCCACTTTCTGCCATCAAAAAGTGCTCTCAGCGGAAGCCTTTGGCTACACCTGAACTCCCTGGGGGAGCCTTTACGCAACCCCACACTCAACAGGACTCTGCGTCTTCACTCTTTCCTAACAACCCTAAACATAACCCTAACCGGAACGAGAAGCTGAACCTGAGTTAGACCCGAAAAAACACGGACGATGCCACTTTCTGCCATCAAAAAGTGCTCTCAGCAGAAGCCTTTGGCTACACCTGAACTCCCTGGGGGAGCCTTTACGCAACCCCACACTCAACAGGACTCTGCGCCTTCACTCTTCCCAAACAACCCTAAACATAACCCTAACCAGAACAAGAGGCTGAACCCGAGTTAGACCCGAAAAAACACGTACGGTGCCACTTTCTGCCATCAAAAAGTGCTCTCAGCGGAAGCCTTTGGCTACACCTGAACCCCCTGGGGGAGCCATTACGCAACCCCACACTCAACAGGACTCTGCGTCTTCACTCTTTCCTAACAACCCTAAACATAACCCTAACCGGAACAAGAAGATGACCCCGAGTTAGACCCGAAAAAACACGGACGGTGCCACTTTCTACCATCAAAAAGTGCTCTCAGCAGAAGCATTTTGGTACACCTGAACTCCCTGGGGGAGCCATTACGCAACCCCACACTCAACGGGACTCTGCGCCTTCACTCTTTCCAAACAACCCTAAACATAACCCTAACCGGAACAAGAAGCTGAACCTGAGTTAGACCCGAAAAAACACAGACGGTGCCACTTTCTGCCATCAAAAAGTGCTCTCAGCAGAAGCCTTTGGCTACACCTGAACTCCCTGGGGGAGCCTTTACGCAACCCCACACTCAACAGGACTCTGCGCCTTCACTCTTTCCTAACAACCCTAAACATAACCCTAACCGGAACAAGAAGCTGAACCCAAGTTAGACCCGAAAAAACACGGACGGTGCCACTTTCTGCCATCAAAAAGTGCTCTCAGCGGAAGCCTTTGGCTACACCTGAACTCCCTGGGGGAGCCTTTACGCAACCCCACACTCAGCAGGACTCTGCGCCTTCACTCTTTCCTAACAACCCTAAACATAACCCTAACCGGAACGAAAAGCTGAACCCGAGTTAGACCCGAAAAAAAACGGACGGTGCCACTTTCTGCCATCAAAAAGTGCTCTCAGCGGAAGCCTTTGGGTACACCTGAACTCCCTGGGGGAGCCTTTACGCAATCCCACACTCAACAGGACTCCGCGTCTCCACTCTTTCCTAACAACCCTAAACATAACCCTAACCGGAACAAGAAGCTGAACCCGACTTAGACCCGAAAAAACACGGACGGTGCCACTTTCTGCCATCAAAAAGTGCTCTCAGCAGAAGCCTTTGGCTACACCTGAACTCCCTGGGGGAGCCTTTACGGAACCCCACACTCAACAGGACTCTGCGCCTTCACTCTTTCCTAACAACCCTAAACATAACCCTAACAAGAAGCTGCACCCGAGTTAGACCCGAAAAAACACGGACGGTGCCACTTTCTGCCATCAAAAAGTGCTCTCAGCGGAAGTCTTTGGCTACACCTGAACTCCCTGGGGGAGCCTTTACGCAATCCCACACTCAACAGGACTCCGAGTCTTCACTCTTTCCTAACAACCCTAAACATAACCCTAACCGCAACAAGAAGCTCAACCCGAGTTAGACCTGAAAAAACACGGACGGTGCCACTTTCTGCCATCAAAAAGTGCTCTCAGCAGAAGCCTTTGGGTACACCAGAACTCCCTGGAGGAGCCTTTACGCAACCCCACACTCAACAGGACTCTGCGCCTTCACTCTTTCCAAACAACCCTAAACATAACCCTAACCCGAACAAGAAGCTGAACCCGACTTAGACCCGAAAAAACACGGACGGTGCCACTTTCTGCCATCAAAAAGTGCTCTCAGCGGAAGCCTTTGGGTACACCTGAACTCCCTGGGGGAGCCTTTACGCAACCCCACACTCAACAGGACTCTGCGTCTTCACTCTTTCCTAACAACCCTAAACATAACCCTAACCGGAACGAGAAGCTGAACCCGAGTTAGACCCGAAAAAACACGGACGATGCCACTTTCTGCCATCAAAAAGTGCTCTCAGCAGAAGCCTTTGGCTACACCTGAACTCCCTGGGGGAGCCTTTACGCAACCCCACACTCAACAGGACTCTGCGCCTTCACTCTTCCCAAACAACCCTAAACATAACCCTAACCAGAACAAGAGGCTGAACCCGAGTTAGACCCGAAAAAACACGTACGGTGCCACTTTCTGCCATCAAAAAGTGCTCTCAGCGGAAGCCTTTGGCTACACCTGAACTCCCTGGGGGAGCCTTTACGCAACCCCACACTCAACAGGACTCTGCGCCTTCACTCTTTCCTAACAACCCTAAACATAACCCTAACCGGAACAAGAAGATGACCCCGAGTTAGACCTGAAAAAACACGTACGGTGCCACTTTCTACCATCAAAAAGTGCTCTCAGCGGAAGCCTTTGGGTACACCTGAACTCCCTGGGGGAGCATTTACGCAACCCCACACTGAACGGGACTCTGTGTCTTCACTCTTTCCTAACAACCCTAAACATAACCCTAACCGGAAAAAGAAGCTGAACCCGAGTTAGACCCGAAAAAACACGGACGGTGCCACCTTCTGCCATCAAAAAGTGCTCTCAGCGGAAGCCTTTGGGTACACCTGAACTCCCTGGGGGAGCCTTTACGCAACCCCACACTCAACAGGACTCTGCGCCTTCACTCTTTCCTAACAACCCTAAACATAACCCTAACCGGAACAAGAAGCTGAACCCGACTTAGACCCGAAAAAACACGGACGGTGCCACTTTCTGCCATCAAAAAGTGCTCTCAGCGGAAGCCTTTGGCTACACCTGAACTCCCTGGGGGAGCCATTACGCAACCCCACACTCAACAGGACTCTGCGCCTTCACTCTTTCCAAACAACCCTAAACATAACCCTAACCGGAACAAGAGGCTGAACCCGACTTAGACCCGAAAAAACACGTACGGTGCCACTTTCTGCCATCAAAAAGTGCTCTCAGCGGAAGCCTTTGGCTACACCTGAACTCCCTAGGGGAGCCTTTACGCAACCCCACACTCAACAGGACTCTGCGTCTTCACTCTTTCCAAACAACCCTAAACATAACCCTAACCGGAACAAGAGGCTGAACCCGACTTAGACCTGAAAAAACACGGACGGTGCCACTTTCTGCCATCAAAAAGTGCTCTCAGAGGAAGCCTTTGGATACACCTGAACTCCCTGGGGGAGCCTTTACGCAACCCCACACTCAACAGGACTCTGCACCTTCACTCTTTCCAAACAACCCTAAACATAACCCTAACCGGAACAAGAAGCTGAACCCGAGTTAGACCCAAAAAAACACGGACGGTGCCACTTTCTGCCATCAAAAAGTGCTCTCAGCGGAAGCCTTTGGGTACACCTGAACTCCCTGGGGGAGCCTTTACGCAACCCCACACACAACAGGACTCTGCGCCTTCACTCTTTCCTAACAACCCTAAACATAACCCTAACCGGAACAAGAAGCTGAACCCGAGTTAGACCCGAAAAAACACGGACGGTGCCACTTTCTGCCATCAAAGTGCTCTCAGCGGAAGCCTTTGGCTACACCTGAACTCCCTGGGGGAGCCTTTACGCAACCCCACACTCAACAGGACTCTGCGCCTTCACTCTTTCCTAACAACCCTAAACATAACCCTAACCGGAACAAGAAGATGACCCCGAGTTAGACCTGAAAAAACACGGACAGTGCCACTTTCTACCATCAAAAAGTGCTCTCAGCAGAAGCCTTTGGGTACACCTGAACTCCCTGGGGGAGCATTTACGCAACCCCACACTGAACGGGACTCTGTGTCTTCACTCTTTCCTAACAACCCTAAACATAACCCTAACCGGAACAAGAAGCTGAACCCGAGTTAGACCCGAAAAAACACGGACGGTGCCACTTTCTGCCATCAAAAAGTGCTCTCAGCGGAAGCCTTTGGCTACACCTGAACTCCCTGGGGGAGCCTTTACGCAACCCCACACTCAACAGGACTCTGCGCCTTCACTCTTTCCTAACAACCCTAAACATAACCCTAACCGGAACAAGAAGCTGAACCCAAGTTAGACCCGAAAAAACACGTACGGTGCCACTTTCTGCCATCAAAAAGTGCTCTCAGCGGAAGCCTTTGGGTACACCTGAACTCCCTGGGGGAGCCATTATGCAACCCCACACTCAACAGGACTCTGCGCCTTCACTCTTTCCTAACAACCCTAAACATAACCCTAACCGGAACGAGAAGCTGAACCCGACTTAGACCCGAAAAAACACGGACGGTGCCACTTTCTGCCATCAAAAAGTGCTCTCAGCGGAAGCCCTTGGGTACACCTGAACTCCCTGGGGGAGCCATTACGCAACCCCACACTCAACAGGACTCTGCGCCTTCACTCTTTCCAAACAACCCTAAACATAACCCTAACCGGAACAAGAAGCTGAACCCAAGTTAGACCCGAAAAAACACGGACGGTGCCACTTTCTGCCATCAAAAAGTGCTCTCAGCGGAAGCCTTTGGCTACACCTGAACTCCCTGGGGGAGCCTTTACGCAACCCCACACTCAACGGGACTCTGCGCCTTCACTCTTTCCAAACAACCCTAAACATAACCCTAACTGGAACAAGAAGCTGAACCCGAGTTAGACCCGAAAAAACACGGACGTGCCACTTTCTGCCATCAAAAAGTGCTCTCAGCGGAAGCCCTTGGGTACACCTGAACTCCCTGGGGGAGCCATTACGCAACCCCACACTCAACAGGACTCTGCGCCTTCACTCTTTCCAAACAACCCTAAACATAACCCTAACCGGAACAAGAGGCTGAACCCGACTTAGACCCGAAAAAACACGGACGGTGCCACTTTCTGCCATCAAAAAGTGCTCTCAGCAGAAGCCTTTGGCTACACCTGAACTCCCTGGGGGAGCCTTTACGCAACCCCACACTCAACAGGACTCTGCGCCTTCACTCTTTCCTAACAACCCTAAACATAACCCTAACCGGAACAAGAAGCTGAACCCGAGTTAGACCTGAAAAAACACGGACAGTTCCACTTTCTGCCATCAAAAAGTGCTCTCAGCGGAAGCCTTTGGGTACACCTGAACTCCCTGGGGGAGCCTTTACGCAACCCCACACTCAGCAGGACTCTGCGCCTTCACTCTTTCCTAACAACCCTAAACATAACCCTAACCGGAACGAAAAGCTGAACCCGAGTTAGACCCGAAAAAACACGGACGGTGCCACTTTCTGCCATCAAAAAGTGCTCTCAGCGGAAGCCCTTGGGTACACCTGAACTCCCTGGGGGAGCCTTTACGCAACCCCACACTCAACAGGACTCCGCGTCTCCACTCTTTCCTAACAACCCTAAACATAACCCTAACCGGAACAAGAAGATGACCCCGAGTTAGACCTGAAAAAACACGGACAGTGCCACTTTCTGCCATCAAAAATTGCTCTCAGCAGAAGCCTTTGGGTACACCTGAACTCCCTGGTGGAGCCATTACGCAACCCCACACTCAACAGGACTCTGCGCCTTCACTCTTTCCTCACAACCCTAAACATAACCCTAACCGGAACAGGAGGCTGAACCCGACTTAGACCCGAAAAAACACGTACGGTGCCACTTTCTGCCATCAAAAAGTGCTCTCAGCGGAAGCCTTTGGCTACACCTGAACTCCCTAGGGGAGCCTTTACGCAACCCCACACTCAACAGGACTCTGCGTCTTCACTCTTTCCAAACAACCCTAAACATAACCCTAACCGGAACAAGAGGCTGAACCCGACTTAGACCTGAAAAAACACGGACAGTACCACTTTCTGCCATCAAAAAGTGCTCTCAGAGGAAGCCTTTGGATACACCTGAACTCCCTGGGGGAGCCTTTACGCAACCCCACACTCAACAGGACTCTGCACCTTCACTCTTTCCAAACAACCCTAAACATAACCCTAACCGGAACAAGAAGCTGAACCCAAGTTAGACCCGAAAAAACACGGACGGTGCCACTTTCTGCCATCAAAAAGTGCTCTCAGCGGAAGCCTTTGGGTACACCTGAACTCCCTGGGGGAGCCTTTACGCAACCCCACACACAACAGGACTCTGCGCCTTCACTCTTTCCTAACAACCCTAAACATAACCCTAACCGGAACAAGAAGCTGAACCCGAGTTAGACCCGAAAAAACACGGACGGTGCCACTTTCTGCCATCAAAGTGCTCTCAGCGGTAGCCTTTGGCTACACCTGAACTCCCTGGGGGAGCCTTTACGCAACCCCACACTCAACAGGACTCTGCGTCTTCACTCTTTCCTAACAACCCTAAACATAACCCTAACCGGAACAAGAAGCTGAACCCGACTTAGACCCGAAAAAACACGGACGGTGCCACTTTCTGCCATCAAAAAGTGCTCTCAGCGGAAGCCCTTGGGTACACCTGAACTCCCTGGGGGAGCCTTTACGCAACCCCACACTCAACAGGACTCTGCGCCTTCACTCTTTCCAAACAACCCTAAACATAACCCTAACCGGAACAGGAGGCTGAACCCGACTTAGACCCGAAAAAACACGTACGGTGCCACTTTCTGCCATCAAAAAGTGCTCTCAGCGGAAGCCTTTGGCTACACCTGAACTCCCTGGGGGAGCCTTTACGCAACCCCACACTCAACAGGACTCTGCGCCTTCACTCTTTCCAAACAACCCTAAACATAACCCTAACCGGAACAAGAAGCTGAACCCGAGTTAGACCCGAAAAAACACGTACGGTGCCACTTTCTGCCATCAAAAAGTGCTCTCAGAGGAAGCCTTTGGGTACACCTGAACTCCCTGGGGGAGCCTTTATGGAACCCCACACTCAGCAGGACTCTGCGCCTTCACTCTTTCCTAACAACCCTAAACACAACCCTAACCGGAACAAGAAGCTGAACCCGAGTTAGACCCGAAAAAACAAGGACGGTGCCACTTTCTGCCATCAAAAAGTGCTCTCAGCGGAAGCCTTTGGCTACACCTGAACTCCCTGGGGGAGCCTTTACGGAACCCCACACTCAACAGGACTCTGCGCCTTCACTCTTTCCAAACAACCCTAAACATAACCCTAACCGGAACAAGAGGCTGAACCCGACTTAGACCCGAAAAAACACGTACGGTGCCACTTTCTGCCATCAAAAAGTGCTCTCAGCGGAAGCCTTTGGCTACACCTGAACTCCCTGGGGGAGCCTTTACGCAACCCCACACTCAACAGGACTCTGCGTCTTCACTCTTTCCTAACAACCCTAAACATAACCCTAACCGGAACAAGAAGCTGAACCCGACTTAGACCCGAAAAAACACGGACGGTGCCACTTTCTGCCATCAAAAAGTGCTCTCAGCGGAAGCCTTTGGCTACACCTGAACTCCCTGGGGGAGCCTTTACGCAACCCCACACTCAACAGGACTCTGCGTCTTCACTCTTTCCTAACAACCCTAAACATAACCCTAACCGGAACAAGAAGCTGAACCCGAGTTAGACCCGAAAAAACACGGACGGTGCCACTTTCTGCCATCAAAAAGTGCTCTCAGCGGAAGCCCTTGGGTACACCTGAACTCCCTGGGGGAGCCATTACGCAACCCCACACTCAACAGGACTCTGCGCCTTCACTCTTTCCTAACAACCCTAAACATAACCCTAACCGGAACAAGAAGCTGAACCCGAGTTAGACCCGAAAAAACACGGACGGTGCCACTTTCTGCCATCAAAAAGTGCTCTCAGCGGAAGCCCTTGGGTACACCTGAACTCCCTGGGGGAGCCTTTACGCAACCCCACACTCAACAGGACTCTGCGCCTTCACTCTTTCCTAACAACCCTAAACATAACCCTAACCGGAACAAGAAGATGACCCCGAGTTAGACCTGAAAAAACACGGACAGTGCCACTTTCTACCATCAAAAAGTGCTCTCAGCAGAAGCCTTTGGGTACACCTGAACTCCCTGGGGGAGCATTTACGCAACCCCACACTCAACAGGACTCTGCGCCTTCACTCTTTCCAAACAACCCTAAACATAACCCTAACCGGAACAAGAAGCTGAACCCGAGTTAGACCCGAAAAAACACGTACGGTGCCACTTTCTGCCATCAAAAAGTGCTCTCAGAGGAAGCCTTTGGGTACACCTGAACTCCCTGGGGGAGCCTTTATGGAACCCCACACTCAGCAGGACTCTGCGCCTTCACTCTTTCCTAACAACCCTAAACACAACCCTAACCGGAACAAGAAGCTGAACCCGAGTTAGACCCGAAAAAACACGGACGGTGCCACTTTCTGCCATCAAAAAGTGCTCTCAGCGGAAGCCTTTGGCTACACCTGAACTCCCTGGGGGAGCCTTTACGGAACCCCACACTCAACAGGACTCTGCGCCTTCACTCTTTCCAAACAACCCTAAACATAACCCTAACCGGAACAAGAGGCTGAACCCGACTTAGACCCGAAAAAACACGTACGGTGCCACTTTCTGCCATCAAAAAGTGCTCTCAGCGGAAGCCTTTGGCTACACCTGAACTCCCTGGGGGAGCCTTTACGCAACCCCACACTCAACAGGACTCTGCGTCTTCACTCTTTCCTAACAACCCTAAACATAACCCTAACCGGAACAAGAAGCTGAACCCGACTTAGACCCGAAAAAACACGGACGGTGCCACTTTCTGCCATCAAAAAGTGCTCTCAGCGGAAGCCTTTGGCTACACCTGAACTCCCTGGGGGAGCCTTTACGCAACCCCACACTCAACAGGACTCTGCGTCTTCACTCTTTCCTAACAACCCTAAACATAACCCTAACCGGAACAAGAAGCTGAACCCGAGTTAGACCCGAAAAAACACGGACGGTGCCACTTTCTGCCATCAAAAAGTGCTCTCAGCGGAAGCCCTTGGGTACACCTGAACTCCCTGGGGGAGCCATTACGCAACCCCACACTCAACAGGACTCTGCGCCTTCACTCTTTCCTAACAACCCTAAACATAACCCTAACCGGAACAAGAAGCTGAACCCGAGTTAGACCCGAAAAAACACGGACGGTGCCACTTTCTGCCATCAAAAAGTGCTCTCAGCGGAAGCCCTTGGGTACACCTGAACTCCCTGGGGGAGCCTTTACGCAACCCCACACTCAACAGGACTCTGCGCCTTCACTCTTTCCTAACAACCCTAAACATAACCCTAACCGGAACAAGAAGATGACCCCGAGTTAGACCTGAAAAAACACGGACAGTGCCACTTTCTACCATCAAAAAGTGCTCTCAGCAGAAGCCTTTGGGTACACCTGAACTCCCTGGGGGAGCATTTACGCAACCCCACACTGAACGGGACTCTGTGTCTTCACTCTTTCCTAACAACCCTAAACATAACCCTAACCGGAACAAGAAGCTGAACCCGAGTTAGACCCGAAAAAACACGGACGGTGCCACTTTCTGCCATCAAAAAGTGCTCTCAGCGGAAGCCTTTGGGTACACCTGAACTCCCTGGGGGAGCCTTTACGCAACCCCACACTCAACAGGACTCTGCGCCTTCACTCTTTCCTAACAACCCTAAACATAACCCTAACCGGAACAAGAAGCTGAACCCAAGTTAGACCCGAAAAAACACGTACGGTGCCACTTTCTGCCATCAAAAAGTGCTCTCAGCAGAAGCCTTTGGGTACACCTGAACTCCCTGGGGGAGCCATTACGCAACCCCACACTCAACAGGACTCTGCGCCTTCACTCTTTCCTAACAACCCTAAACATAACCCTAACCGGAACGAGAAGCTGAACCCGACTTAGACCCGAAAAAACACGGACGGTGCCACTTTCTGCCATCAAAAAGTGCTCTCAGCGGAAGCCCTTGGGTACACCTGAACTCCCTGGGGGAGCCATTACGCAACCCCACACTCAACAGGACTCTGCGCCTTCACTCTTTCCAAACAACCCTAAACATAACCCTAACCGGAACAAGAAGCTGAACCCGAGTTAGACCCGAAAAACCACGGACGGTGCCACTTTCTGCCATCAAAAAGTGCTCTCAGCGGAAGCCTTTGGCTACACCTGAACTCCCTGGGGGAGCCTTTACGCAACCCCACACTCAACAGGACTCTGCGCCTTCACTCTTTCCAAACAACCCTAAACATAACCCTAACCGGAACAAGAAGCTGAACCCGACTTAGACCCGAAAAAACACGGACGGTGCCACTTTCTGCCATCAAAAAGTGCTCTCAGCGGAAGCCTTTGGGTACACCTGAACTCCCTGGGGGAGCCTTTACGCAACCCCACACTCAACAGGACTCTGTGTCTTCACTCTTTGCTAACAACCCTAAACATAACCCTAACCGGAACAAGAAGCTGAACCCGAGTTAGACCCGAAAAAAAACGGACGTGCCACTTTCTGCCATCAAAAAGTGCTCTCAGCGGAAGCCCTTGGGTACACCTGAACTCCCTGGGGGAGCCATTACGCAACCCCACACTCAACAGGACTCTGCGCCTTCACTCTTTCCAAACAACCCTAAACATAACCCTAACCGGAACAAGAGGCTGAACCCGACTTAGACCCGAAAAAACACGTACGGTGCCACTTTCTGCCATCAAAATGTGCTCTCAGCGGAAGCCTTTGGCTACACCTGAACTCCCTGGGGGAGCCTTTACGCAACCCCACACTCAACAGGACTCTGCGCCTTCACTCTTTCCTAACAACCCTAAACATAACCCTAACCGGAACAAGAAGCTGAACCCGAGTTAGACCTGAAAAAACACGGACAGTGCCACTTTCTACCATCAAAAAGTGCTCTCAGCAGAAGCCTTTGGGTACACCTGAACTCCCTGGGGGAGCATTTACGCAACCCCACACTGAACGGGACTCTGTGTCTTCACTCTTTCCTAAAAACCCTAAACATAACCCTAACCGGAACAAGAAGCTGAACCCGAGTTAGACCCGAAAAAACACGGACGGTGCCACTTTCTGCCATCAAAAAGTGCTCTCAGCGGAAGCCTTTGGCTACACCTGAACTCCCTGGGGGAGCCTTTACGCAACCCCACACTCAACAGGACTCTGCGCCTTCACTCTTTCCTAACAACCCTAAACATAACCCTAACCGGAACGAAAAGCTGAACCCGAGTTAGACCCGAAAAAAAACGGACGGTGCCACTTTCTGCCATCAAAAAGTGCTCTCAGCGGAAGCCTTTGGGTACACCTGAACTCCCTGGGGGAGCCTTTACGCAATCCCACACTCAACAGGACTCCGCGTCTCCACTCTTTCCTAACAACCCTAAACATAACCCTAACCGGAACAAGAAGATGACCCCGAGTTAGACCCGAAAAAACAAGGACGGTGCCACTTTCTGCCATCAAAAAGTGCTCTCAGCAGAAGCCTTTGGGTACACCTGAACTCCCTGGTGGAGCCTTTACGCAACCCCACACTCAACAGGACTCTGTGTCTTCACTCTTTCCTAACAACCTTAAACATAACCCTAACCGGAACGAGAAGCTGAACCCGACTTAGACCCGAAAAAACACGGACGGTGCCACTTTCTGCCATCAAAAAGTGCTCTCAGCGGAAGCCTTTGGCTACACCTGAACTCCCTGGGGGAGCCATTACGCAACCCCACACTCAACAGGACTCTGCGCCTTCACTCTTTCCTAACAACCCTAAACATAACCCTAACCGGAACAAGAGGCTGAACCCGACTTAGACCCGAAAAAACACGGACGGTGCCACTTTCTGCCATCAAAAAGTGCTCTCAGCAGAAGCCTTTGGGTACACCTGAACTCCCTGGGGGAGCCTTTACGCAACCCCACACTCAACAGGACTCTGCGCCTTCACTCTTTCCTAACAACCCTAAACATAACCCTAACCGGAACAAGAAGCTGAACCCGACTTAGACCCGAAAAAACACGGACGGTGCCACTTTCTGCCATCAAAAAGTGCTCTCAGCGGAAGCCTTTGGGTACACCTGAACTCCCTGGGGGAGCCTTTACGCAACCCCACACTCAACAGGACTCTGCGCCTTCACTCTTTCCTAACAACCCTAAACATAACCCTAACCGGAACAAGAAGCTGAACCCAAGTTAGACCCGAAAAAACACGGACGGTGCCACTTTCTGCCATCAAAAAGTGCTCTCAGCGGAAGCCTTTGGGTACACCTGAACTCCCTGGGGGAGCCTTTACGCAACCCCACACTCAACAGGACTCTGCGCCTTCACTCTTTCCAAACAACCCTAAACATAACCCTAACCGGAACAGGAGGCTGAACCCGACTTAGACCCGAAAAAACACGTACGGTGCCACTTTCTGCCATCAAAAAGTGCTCTCAGCGGAAGCCTTTGGCTACACCTGAACTCCCTGGGGGAGCCTTTACGCAACCCCACACTCAACAGGACTCTGCGCCTTCACTCTTTCCAAACAACCCTAAACATAACCCTAACCGGAACAAGAAGCTGAACCCGAGTTAGACCCGAAAAAACACGGACGGTGCCACTTTCTGCCATCAAAAAGTGCTCTCAGAGGAAGCCTTTGGGTACACCTGAACTCCCTGGGGGAGCCTTTATGGAACCCCACACTCAGCAGGACTCTGCGCCTTCACTCTTTCCTAACAACCCTAAACACAACCCTAACCGGAACAAGAAGCTGAACCCGAGTTAGACCCGAAAAAACAAGGACGGTGCCACTTTCTGCCATCAAAAAGTGCTCTCAGCGGAAGCCTTTGGCTACACCTGAACTCCCTGGGGGAGCCTTTACGGAACCCCACACTCAACAGGACTCTGCGCCTTCACTCTTTCCAAACAACCCTAAACATAACCCTAACCGGAACAAGAAGCTGAACCCGAGTTAGACCCGAAAAAACACGGACGGTGCCACTTTCTGCCATCAAAAAGTGCTCTCAGCGGAAGCCTTTGGCTACACCTGAACTCCCTGGAGGAGCCTTTACGCAACCCCACACTCAACAGGACTCTGCGTCTTCACTCTTTCCTAACAACCCTAAACATAACCCTAACCGGAACAAGAAGCTGAACCCGACTTAGACCCGAAAAAACACGGACGGTGCCACTTTCTGCCATCAAAAAGTGCTCTCAGCAGAAGCCTTTGGCTACACCTGAACTCCCTGGGGGAGCCTTTACGCAACCCCACACTCAACAGGACTCTGCGTCTTCACTCTTTCCTAACAACCCTAAACATAACCCTAACCGGAACAAGAAGCTGAACCCGACTTAGACCCGAAAAAACACGGACGGTGCCACTTTCTGCCATCAAAAAGTGCTCTCAGCAGAAGCCTTTGGCTACACCTGAACTCCCTGGAGGAGCCTTTACGCAACCCCACACTCAACAGGACTCTGCGTCTTCACTCTTTCCTAACAACCCTAAACATAACCCTAACCGGAACAAGAAGCTGAACCCGACTTAGACCCGAAAAAACACGGACGGTGCCACTTTCTGCCATCAAAAAGTGCTCTCAGCGGAAGCGCTTGGGTACACCTGAACTCCCTGGGGGAGCCATTACGCAACCCCACACTCAACAGGACTCTGCGCCTTCACTCTTTCCTAACAACCCTAAACATAACCCTAACCGGAACAAGAGGCTGAACCCGACTTAGACCCAAAAAAACACGGACGGTGCCACTTTCTGCCATCAAAAAGTGCTCTCAGCGGAAGCCTTTGGCTACACCTGAACTCCCTGGGGGAGCCTTTACGCAACCCCACACTCAACAGGACTCTGCGCCTTCACTCTTTCCTAACAACCCTAAACATAACCCTAACCGGAACAAGAAGATGACCCCGAGTTAGACCTGAAAAAACACGGACGGTGCCACTTTCTACCATCAAAAAGTGCTCTCAGCAGAAGCCTTTGGGTACACCTGAACTCCCTGGGGGAGCATTTACGCAACCCCACACTGAACGGGACTCTGTGTCTTCACTCTTTCCTAACAACCCTAAACATAACCCTAACCGGAACAAGAAGCTGAACCCGAGTTAGACCCGAAAAAACACAGACGGTGCCACCTTCTGCCATCAAAATGTGCTCTCAGCGGAAGCCTTTGGGTACACCTGAACTCCCTGGGGGAGCCTTTACGCAACCCCACACTCAACAGGACTCTGCGCCTTCACTCTTTCCTAACAACCCTAAACATAACCCTAACCGGAACAAGAAGCTGAACCCGAGTTAGACCCGAAAAAACACGGACGGTGCCACTTTCTGCCATCAAAAAGTGCTCTCAGCGGAAGCCTTTGGCTACACCTGAACCCCCTGGAGGAGCCATTACGCAACCCCACACTCAACAGGACTCTGCGCCTTCACTCTTTCCAAACAACCCTAAACATAACCCTAACCGGAACAAGAGGCTGAACCCGACTTAGACCCGAAAAAACACGTACGGTGCCACTTTCTGCCATCAAAAAGTGCTCTCAGCGGAAGCCTTTGGCTACACCTGAACTCCCTGGGGGAGCCTTTACGCAACCCCACACTCAACAGGACTCTGCGCCTTCACTCTTTCCTAACAACCCTAAACATAACCCTAACCGGAACAAGAAGATGACCCCGAGTTAGACCTGAAAAAACACGGACGGTGCCACTTTCTACCATCAAAAAGTGCTCTCAGCAGAAGCCTTTGGCTACACCTGAACTCCCTGGGGGAGCATTTACGCAACCCCACACTCAACGGGACTCTGTGTCTTCACTCTTTCCTAACAACCCTAAACATAACCCTAACCGGAACAAGAAGCTGAACCCGAGTTAGACCCGAAAAAACACAGACGGTGCCACCTTCTGCCATCAAAATGTGCTCTCAGCGGAAGCCTTTGGGTACACCTGAACTCCCTGGGGGAGCCTTTACGCAACCCCACACTCAACAGGACTCTGCGCCTTCACTCTTTCCTAACAACCCTAAACATAACCCTAACCGGAACAAGAAGCTGAACCCGAGTTAGACCCGAAAAAACACGGACGGTGCCACTTTCTGCCATCAAAAAGTGCTCTCAGCGGAAGCCTTTGGGTACACCTGAACCCCCTGGGGGAGCCATTACGCAACCCCACACTCAACAGGACTCTGCGCCTTCACTCTTTCCAAACAACACTAAACATAACCCTAACCGGAACAAGAGGCTGAACCCGACTTAGACCCGAAAAAACACGTACGGTGCCACTTTGCCATCAAAAAGTGCTCTCAGCGGAAGCCTTTGGCTACACCTGAACTCCCTGGGGGAGCCTTTACGCAACCCCACACTCAACAGGACTCTGCGCCTTCACTCTTTCCTAACAACCCTAAACATAACCCTAACCGGAACAAGAAGATGACCCCGAGTTAGACCTGAAAAAACACGTACGGTGCCACTTTCTACCATCAAAAAGTGCTCTCAGCGGAAGCCTTTGGGTACACCTGAACTCCCTGGGGGAGCATTTACGCAACCCCACACTGAACGGGACTCTGTGTCTTCACTCTTTCCTAACAACCCTAAACATAACCCTAATCGGAACTAGAAGCTGAACCCGAGTTAGACCTGAAAAAACACGGACGGTGCCACCTTCTGCCATCAAAAAGTGCTCTCAGCGGAAGCCTTTGGGTACACCTGAACTCCCTGGGGGAGCCTTTACGCAACCCCACACTCAACAGGACTCTGCGCCTTCACTCTTTCCTAACAACCCTAAACATAACCCTAACCGGAACAAGAAGCTGAACCCGAGTTAGACCCGAAAAAACACGGACGGTGCCACTTTCTGCCATCAAAAAGTGCTCTCAGCGGAAGCCTTTGGGTACACCTGAACTCCCTGGGGGAGCCATTACGCAACCCCACACTCAACAGGACTCTGCGCCTTCACTCTTTCCAAACAACCCTAAACATAACCCTAACCGGAACAAGAGGCTGAACCCGACTTAGACCCGAAAAAACACGGACGGTGCCACTTTCTGCCATCAAAAAGTGCTCTCAGCGGAAGCCTTTGGCTACACCTGAACTCCCTAGGGGAGCCTTTACGCAACCCCACACTCAACAGGACTCTGCGTCTTCACTCTTTCCAAACAACCCTAAACATAACCCTAACCGGAACAAGAGGCTGAACCCGACTTAGACCTGAAAAAACACGGACGGTGCCACTTTCTGCCATCAAAAAGTGCTCTCAGAGGAAGCCTTTGGATACACCTGAACTCCCTGGGGGAGCCTTTACGCAACCCCACACTCAACAGGGCTCTGCGTCTTCACTCTTTCCTAACAACCCTAAACATAACCCTAACCGGAACGAGAAGCTGCACCCGAGTTAGACCCGAAAAAACACGTACGGTGCCACTTTCTGCCATCAAAAAGTGCTCTCAGAGGAAGCCTTTGGGTACACCTGAACTCCCTGGGGGAGCCTTTACGCAACCCCACACACAACAGGACTCTGCGCCTTCACTCTTTCCTAACAACCCTAAACATAACCCTAACCGGAACAAGAAGCTGAACCCGAGTTAGACCCGAAAAAACACGGACGGTGCCACTTTCTGCCATCAAAGTGCTCTCAGCGGAAGCCCTTGGGTACACCTGAACTCCCTGGGGGAGCCTTTACGGAACCCCACACTCAACAGGACTCTGCGCCTTCACTCTTTCCAAACAACCCTAAACATAACCCTAACAGGAACAAGAGGCTGAACCCGACTTAGACCCGAAAAAACACGTACGGTGCCACTTTCTGCCATCAAAAAGTGCTCTCAGCGGAAGCCTTTGGGTACACCTGAACTCCCTGGGGGAGCCTTTACGCAACCCCACACTCAACAGGACTCTGCGCCTTCACTCTTTCCTAACAACCCTAAACATAACCCTAACCGGAACAAGAAGCTGAACCCGACTTAGACCCGAAAAAACACGGACGGTGCCACTCTCTGCCATCAAAAAGTGCTCTCAGCAGAAGCCTTTGGCTACACCTGAACTCCCTGGGGGAGCCTTTATGGAACCCCATACTCAGCAGGACTCTGCGCCTTCACTCTTTCCAAACAACCCTAAACATAACCCTAACCGGAACAAGAAGCTGAACCCGAGTTAGACCCAAAAAAACACGGACGGTGCCACTTTCTGCCATCAAAAAGTGCTCTCAGCGGAAGCCTTTGGCTACACCTGAACTCCCTGGGGGAGCCTTTACGCAACCCCACACTCAACAGGACTCTGCGCCTTCACTCTTCCCAAACAACCCTAAACATAACCCTAACCGGAACAAGAAGCTGAACCCGAGTTAGACCCGAAGAAACACGGACGGTGCCACTTTCTGCCATCAAAAAGTGCTCTCAGCGGAAGCCTTTGGCTACACCTGAACTCCCTGGGGGAGCCTTTACGGAACCCCACACTCAACAGGACTCTGCGTCTTCACTCTTTGCTAACAACCCTAAACATAACCCTAACCGGAACAAGAAGCTGAACCCGAGTTAGACCCGAAAAAACACAGATGGTGCCACCTTCTGCCATCAAAAAGTGCTCTCAGCGGAAGCCTTTGGGTACACCTGAACTCCCTGGGGGAGCCTTTACGCAACCCCACACTCAACAGGACTCTGCGCCTTCACTCTTTCCTAACAACCCTAAACATAACCCTAACCGGAACAAGAAGCTGAACCCGAGTTAGACCCGAAAAAACACGGACGGTGCCACTTTCTGCCATCAAAAAGTGCTCTCAGCGGAAGCCCTTGGGTACACCTGAACTCCCTGGGGGAGCCATTACGCAACCCCACACTCAACAGGACTCTGCGCCTTCACTCTTTCCAAACAACCCTAAACATAACCCTAACCGGAACAAGAGGCTGAACCCGACTTAGACCCGAAAAAACACGTACGGTGCCACTTTCTGCCATCAAAAAGTGCTCTCAGCAGAAGCCTTTGGCTACACCTGAACTCCCTGGGGGAGCCTTTACGCAACCCCACACTCAACAGGACTCTGCGCCTTCACTCTTTCCTAACAACCCTAAACATAACCCTAACCGGAACAAGAAGATGACCCCGTGTCCTGGTTCCAGTTAGAACAGAGTTAAGTAGCTCATAGTAGCTGGTAGGGTGCTATGTTTTGGATTAGGATGAGAAGAGCGCTGATAACATGCTGATGTTTTAATTGTTGCAGAGCAGTGTTTACACCAGGCCAAGGACTTTTCGGCTTCTTGCTCTGTCCTGCCAGCGAGCAGGCTGGGGGTGCAGCAGGAGCTGGGAGGGGACAGACCCAGGACAGCTGACCCAAACTGGCCAAAGGGGTATTCCATACCATCTGACGTCATGCTAAACAATATATAGGGGTGGCTGGCCGGGGTGGGGGGGCCGGCTGCTCGGGGATAGGCTGGGCATCGGTCAGCGGGTGGTGAGCAATTGCATCGTGCATCACTTGTTTTCTTACACATTATTATTGTTAATACTATTACCGTTATCACTATTATTATTATTATTGTTATTATTATTTTCCTGTCTTAATAAACTGTCTTTATCTCAACTCACAGGCTTCACTTTCCCGTTTCTCTCCCCCATCCCACAGAGGGAGGGGGGAGGGTGAGCGAACGGCTGTGTGGTGTTTAGCTGCCAGCCGGGTTAAACCACAACACCCCGAGTTAGACCTGAAAAAACACGTACGGTGCCACTTTCTACCATCAAAAAGTGCTCTCAGCGGAAGCCTTTGGGTACACCTGAACTCCCTGGGGGAGCATTTACGCAACCCCACACTCAACAGGACTCTGTGTCTTCACTCTTTCCTAACAACCCTAAACATAACCCTAACCGGAACAAGAAGCTGAACCCGAGTTAGACCCGAAAAAACACGGACGGTGCCACCTTCTGCCATCAAAAAGTGCTCTCAGCGGAAGCCTTTGGGTACACCTGAACTCCCTGGGGGAGCCTTTACGCAACCCCACACTCAACAGGACTCTGCGCCTTCACTCTTTCCTAACAACCCTAAACATAACCCTAACCGGAACAAGAGGCTGAACCCGACTTAGACCCGAAAAAACACGGACGGTGCCACTTTCTGCCATCAAAAAGTGCTCTCAGCGGAAGCGCTTGGGTACACCTGAACTCCCTGGGGGAGCCATTACGCAACCCCACACTCAACAGGACTCTGCGCCTTCACTCTTTCCTAACAACCCTAAACATAACCCTAACCGGAACAAGAGGCTGAACCCGACTTAGACCCAAAAAAACACGGACGGTGCCACTTTCTGCCATCAAAAAGTGCTCTCAGCGGAAGCCTTTGGCTACACCTGAACTCCCTGGGGGAGCCTTTACGCAACCCCACACTCAACAGGACTCTGCGCCTTCACTCTTTCCTAACAACCCTAAACATAACCCTAACCGGAACAAGAAGATGACCCCGAGTTAGACCTGAAAAAACACGGACGGTGCCACTTTCTACCATCAAAAAGTGCTCTCAGCAGAAGCCTTTGGGTACACCTGAACTCCCTGGGGGAGCATTTACGCAACCCCACACTGAACGGGACTCTGTGTCTTCACTCTTTCCTAACAACCCTAAACATAACCCTAACCGGAACAAGAAGCTGAACCCGAGTTAGACCCGAAAAAACACAGACGGTGCCACCTTCTGCCATCAAAAAGTGCTCTCAGCGGAAGCCTTTGGGTACACCTGAACTCCCTGGGGGAGCCTTTACGCAACCCCACACTCAACAGGACTCTGCGCCTTCACTCTTTCCTAACAACCCTAAACATAACCCTAACCGGAACAAGAAGCTGAACCCGAGTTAGACCCGAAAAAACACGGACGGTGCCACTTTCTGCCATCAAAAAGTGCTCTCAGCGGAAGCCTTTGGCTACACCTGAACCCCCTGGAGGAGCCATTACGCAACCCCACACTCAACAGGACTCTGCGCCTTCACTCTTTCCAAACAACCCTAAACATAACCCTAACCGGAACAAGAGGCTGAACCCGACTTAGACCCGAAAAAACACGTACGGTGCCACTTTCTGCCATCAAAAAGTGCTCTCAGCGGAAGCCTTTGGCTACACCTGAACTCCCTGGGGGAGCCTTTACGCAACCCCACACTCAACAGGACTCTGCGCCTTCACTCTTTCCTAACAACCCTAAACATAACCCTAACCGGAACAAGAAGATGACCCCGAGTTAGACCTGAAAAAACACGGACGGTGCCACTTTCTACCATCAAAAAGTGCTCTCAGCAGAAGCCTTTGGCTACACCTGAACTCCCTGGGGGAGCATTTACGCAACCCCACACTCAACGGGACTCTGTGTCTTCACTCTTTCCTAACAACCCTAAACATAACCCTAACCGGAACAAGAAGCTGAACCCGAGTTAGACCCGAAAAAACACAGACGGTGCCACCTTCTGCCATCAAAATGTGCTCTCAGCGGAAGCCTTTGGGTACACCTGAACTCCCTGGGGGAGCCTTTACGCAACCCCACACTCAACAGGACTCTGCGCCTTCACTCTTTCCTAACAACCCTAAACATAACCCTAACCGGAACAAGAAGCTGAACCCGAGTTAGACCCGAAAAAACACGGACGGTGCCACTTTCTGCCATCAAAAAGTGCTCTCAGCGGAAGCCTTTGGGTACACCTGAACCCCCTGGGGGAGCCATTACGCAACCCCACACTCAACAGGACTCTGCGCCTTCACTCTTTCCAAACAACACTAAACATAACCCTAACCGGAACAAGAGGCTGAACCCGACTTAGACCCGAAAAAACACGTACGGTGCCACTTTGCCATCAAAAAGTGCTCTCAGCGGAAGCCTTTGGCTACACCTGAACTCCCTGGGGGAGCCTTTACGCAACCCCACACTCAACAGGACTCTGCGCCTTCACTCTTTCCTAACAACCCTAAACATAACCCTAACCGGAACAAGAAGATGACCCCGAGTTAGACCTGAAAAAACACGTACGGTGCCACTTTCTACCATCAAAAAGTGCTCTCAGCGGAAGCCTTTGGGTACACCTGAACTCCCTGGGGGAGCATTTACGCAACCCCACACTGAACGGGACTCTGTGTCTTCACTCTTTCCTAACAACCCTAAACATAACCCTAATCGGAACTAGAAGCTGAACCCGAGTTAGACCTGAAAAAACACGGACGGTGCCACCTTCTGCCATCAAAAAGTGCTCTCAGCGGAAGCCTTTGGGTACACCTGAACTCCCTGGGGGAGCCTTTACGCAACCCCACACTCAACAGGACTCTGCGCCTTCACTCTTTCCTAACAACCCTAAACATAACCCTAACCGGAACAAGAAGCTGAACCCGAGTTAGACCCGAAAAAACACGGACGGTGCCACTTTCTGCCATCAAAAAGTGCTCTCAGCGGAAGCCTTTGGGTACACCTGAACTCCCTGGGGGAGCCATTACGCAACCCCACACTCAACAGGACTCTGCGCCTTCACTCTTTCCAAACAACCCTAAACATAACCCTAACCGGAACAAGAGGCTGAACCCGACTTAGACCCGAAAAAACACGGACGGTGCCACTTTCTGCCATCAAAAAGTGCTCTCAGCGGAAGCCTTTGGCTACACCTGAACTCCCTAGGGGAGCCTTTACGCAACCCCACACTCAACAGGACTCTGCGTCTTCACTCTTTCCAAACAACCCTAAACATAACCCTAACCGGAACAAGAGGCTGAACCCGACTTAGACCTGAAAAAACACGGACGGTGCCACTTTCTGCCATCAAAAAGTGCTCTCAGAGGAAGCCTTTGGATACACCTGAACTCCCTGGGGGAGCCTTTACGCAACCCCACACTCAACAGGGCTCTGCGTCTTCACTCTTTCCTAACAACCCTAAACATAACCCTAACCGGAACGAGAAGCTGCACCCGAGTTAGACCCGAAAAAACACGTACGGTGCCACTTTCTGCCATCAAAAAGTGCTCTCAGAGGAAGCCTTTGGGTACACCTGAACTCCCTGGGGGAGCCTTTACGCAACCCCACACACAACAGGACTCTGCGCCTTCACTCTTTCCTAACAACCCTAAACATAACCCTAACCGGAACAAGAAGCTGAACCCGAGTTAGACCCGAAAAAACACGGACGGTGCCACTTTCTGCCATCAAAGTGCTCTCAGCGGAAGCCCTTGGGTACACCTGAACTCCCTGGGGGAGCCTTTACGGAACCCCACACTCAACAGGACTCTGCGCCTTCACTCTTTCCAAACAACCCTAAACATAACCCTAACAGGAACAAGAGGCTGAACCCGACTTAGACCCGAAAAAACACGTACGGTGCCACTTTCTGCCATCAAAAAGTGCTCTCAGCGGAAGCCTTTGGGTACACCTGAACTCCCTGGGGGAGCCTTTACGCAACCCCACACTCAACAGGACTCTGCGCCTTCACTCTTTCCTAACAACCCTAAACATAACCCTAACCGGAACAAGAAGCTGAACCCGACTTAGACCCGAAAAAACACGGACGGTGCCACTCTCTGCCATCAAAAAGTGCTCTCAGCAGAAGCCTTTGGCTACACCTGAACTCCCTGGGGGAGCCTTTATGGAACCCCATACTCAGCAGGACTCTGCGCCTTCACTCTTTCCAAACAACCCTAAACATAACCCTAACCGGAACAAGAAGCTGAACCCGAGTTAGACCCAAAAAAACACGGACGGTGCCACTTTCTGCCATCAAAAAGTGCTCTCAGCGGAAGCCTTTGGCTACACCTGAACTCCCTGGGGGAGCCTTTACGCAACCCCACACTCAACAGGACTCTGCGCCTTCACTCTTCCCAAACAACCCTAAACATAACCCTAACCGGAACAAGAAGCTGAACCCGAGTTAGACCCGAAGAAACACGGACGGTGCCACTTTCTGCCATCAAAAAGTGCTCTCAGCGGAAGCCTTTGGCTACACCTGAACTCCCTGGGGGAGCCTTTACGGAACCCCACACTCAACAGGACTCTGCGTCTTCACTCTTTGCTAACAACCCTAAACATAACCCTAACCGGAACAAGAAGCTGAACCCGAGTTAGACCCGAAAAAACACAGATGGTGCCACCTTCTGCCATCAAAAAGTGCTCTCAGCGGAAGCCTTTGGGTACACCTGAACTCCCTGGGGGAGCCTTTACGCAACCCCACACTCAACAGGACTCTGCGCCTTCACTCTTTCCTAACAACCCTAAACATAACCCTAACCGGAACAAGAAGCTGAACCCGAGTTAGACCCGAAAAAACACGGACGGTGCCACTTTCTGCCATCAAAAAGTGCTCTCAGCGGAAGCCCTTGGGTACACCTGAACTCCCTGGGGGAGCCATTACGCAACCCCACACTCAACAGGACTCTGCGCCTTCACTCTTTCCAAACAACCCTAAACATAACCCTAACCGGAACAAGAGGCTGAACCCGACTTAGACCCGAAAAAACACGTACGGTGCCACTTTCTGCCATCAAAAAGTGCTCTCAGCAGAAGCCTTTGGCTACACCTGAACTCCCTGGGGGAGCCTTTACGCAACCCCACACTCAACAGGACTCTGCGCCTTCACTCTTTCCTAACAACCCTAAACATAACCCTAACCGGAACAAGAAGATGACCCCGTGTCCTGGTTCCAGTTAGAACAGAGTTAAGTAGCTCATAGTAGCTGGTAGGGTGCTATGTTTTGGATTAGGATGAGAAGAGCGCTGATAACATGCTGATGTTTTAATTGTTGCAGAGCAGTGTTTACACCAGGCCAAGGACTTTTCGGCTTCTTGCTCTGTCCTGCCAGCGAGCAGGCTGGGGGTGCAGCAGGAGCTGGGAGGGGACAGACCCAGGACAGCTGACCCAAACTGGCCAAAGGGGTATTCCATACCATCTGACGTCATGCTAAACAATATATAGGGGTGGCTGGCCGGGGTGGGGGGGCCGGCTGCTCGGGGATAGGCTGGGCATCGGTCAGCGGGTGGTGAGCAATTGCATCGTGCATCACTTGTTTTCTTACACATTATTATTGTTAATACTATTACCGTTATCACTATTATTATTATTATTGTTATTATTATTTTCCTGTCTTAATAAACTGTCTTTATCTCAACTCACAGGCTTCACTTTCCCGTTTCTCTCCCCCATCCCACAGAGGGAGGGGGGAGGGTGAGCGAACGGCTGTGTGGTGTTTAGCTGCCAGCCGGGTTAAACCACAACACCCCGAGTTAGACCTGAAAAAACACGTACGGTGCCACTTTCTACCATCAAAAAGTGCTCTCAGCGGAAGCCTTTGGGTACACCTGAACTCCCTGGGGGAGCATTTACGCAACCCCACACTGAACGGGACTCTGTGTCTTCACTCTTTCCTAACAACCCTAAACATAACCCTAACCGGAACAAGAAGCTGAACCCGAGTTAGACCCGAAAAAACACGGACGGTGCCACCTTCTGCCATCAAAAAGTGCTCTCAGCGGAAGCCTTTGGGTACACCTGAACTCCCTGGGGGAGCCTTTACGCAACCCCACACTCAACAGGACTCTGCGCCTTCACTCTTTCCTAACAACCCTAAACATAACCCTAACCGGAACAAGAGGCTGAACCCGACTTAGACCCGAAAAAACACGTACGGTGCCACTTTCTGCCATCAAAAAGTGCTCTCAGCGGAAGCCTTTGGGTACACCTGAACTCCCTGGGGGAGCCTTTACGCAACCCCACACTCAACAGGACTCTGCGCCTTCACTCTTTCCTAACAACCCTAAACATAACCCTAACCGGAACAAGAAGCTGAACCCGACTTAGACCCGAAAAAACACGGACGGTGCCACTCTCTGCCATCAAAAAGTGCTCTCAGCGGAAGCCTTTGGCTACACCTGAACTCCCTGGGGGAGCCTTTATGGAACCCCATACTCAGCAGGACTCTGCGCCTTCACTCTTTCCAAACAACCCTAAACATAACCCTAACCGGAACAAGAAGCTGAACCCGAGTTAGACCCGAAAAAACACGGACGGTGCCACTTTCTGCCATCAAAAAGTGCTCTCAGCGGAAGCCTTTGGCTACACCTGAACTCCCTGGGGGAGCCTTTACGCAACCCCACACTCAACAGGACTCTGCGCCTTCACTCTTTCCAAACAACCCTAAACATAACCCTAACCGGAACAAGAAGCTGAACCCGACTTAGACCCGAAAAAACACGGACGGTGCCACTTTCTGCCATCAAAAAGTGCTCTCAGCGGAAGCCTTTGGCTACACCTGAACTCCCTGGGGGAGCCTTTACGGAACCCCACACTCAACAGGACTCTGCGTCTTCACTCTTTGCTAACAACCCTAAACATAACCCTAACCGGAACAAGAAGCTGAACCCGAGTTAGACCCGAAAAAACACGGACGGTGCCACTTTCTGCCATCAAAAAGTGCTCTCAGCGGAAGCCTTTGGCTACACCTGAACTCCCTGGGGGAGCCTTTACGCAACCCCACACTCAACAGGACTCTTCGTCTTCACTCTTTCCAAACAACCCTAAACATAACCCTAACCGGAACAAGAAGCTGAACCCGAGTTAGACCCGAAAAAACACGGACGGTGCCACTTTCTGCCATCAAAAAGTGCTCTCAGCGGAAGCCTTTGGCTACACCTGAACTCCCTGGGGGAGCCTTTACGGAACCCCACACTCAACAGGACTCTGCGCCTTCACTCTTTCCTAACAACCCTAAACATAACCCTAACAAGAAGCTGAACCCGAGTTAGACCCGAAAAAACACGGACGGTGCCACTTTCTGCCATCAAAAAGTGCTCTCAGCGGAAGCCTTTGGCTACACCTGAACTCCCTGGGGGAGCCTTTACGCAATCCCACACTCAACAGGACTCCGAGTCTTCACTCTTTCCTAACAACCCTAAACATAACCCTAACCGCAACAAGAAGCTGAACCCGAGTTAGACCTGAAAAAACACGGACGGTGCCACTTTCTGCCATCAAAAAGTGCTCTCAGCAGAAGCCTTTGGGTACACCTGAACTGCCTGGAGGAGCCTTTACGCAACCCCACACTCAACAGGACTCTGCGTCTTCAATCTTTGCTAACAACCCTAAACATAACCCTAACCGGAACAAGAAGCTGAACCCGAGTTAGACCCGAAAAAACACGGACGGTGCCACTTTCTGCCATCAAAAAGTGCTCTCAGCGGAAGCCTTTGGGTACACCTGAACCCCCTGGGGGAGCCTTTACGCAACCCCACACTCAACAGGACTCTTCGTCTTCACTCTTTCCAAACAACCCTAAACATAACCCTAACCGGAACAAGAAGCTGAACCCGAGTTAGACCCGAAAAAACACGGACGGTGCCACTTTCTGCCATCAAAAAGTGCTCTCAGCGGAAGCCTTTGGCTACACCTGAACTCCCTGGGGGAGCCTTTACGGAACCCCACACTCAACAGGACTCTGCGTCTTCACTCTTTCCTAACAACCCTAAACATAACCCTAACCGGAACAAGAAGCTGAACCCGAGTTAGACCCGAAAAAACACGTACGGTGCCACCTTCTGCCATCAAAAAGTGCTCTCAGCGGAAGCCTTTGGGTACACCTGAACTCCCTGGGGGAGCCTTTACGCAACCCCACACTCAACAGGACTCTGCGCCTTCACTCTTTCCTAACAACCCTAAACATAACCCTAACCGGAACAAGAAGCTGAACCCGAGTTAGACCCGAAAAAACACGGACGGTGCCACTTTCTGCCATCAAAAAGTGCTCTCAGCGGAAGCCCTTGGGTACACCTGAACTCCCTGGGGGAGCCATTACGCAACCCCACACTCAACAGGACTCTGCGCCTTCACTCTTTCCAAACAACCCTAAACATAACCCTAACCGGAACAAGAGGCTGAACCCGACTTAGACCCGAAAAAACACGTACGGTGCCACTTTCTGCCATCAAAAAGTGCTCTCAGCGGAAGCCTTTGGCTACACCTGAACTCCCTGGGGGAGCCTTTACGCAACCCCACACTCAACAGGACTCTGCGCCTTCACTCTTTCCTAACAACCCTAAACATAACCCTAACCGGAACAAGAAGATGACCCCGTGTCCTGGTTCCAGTTAGAACAGAGTTAAGTAGCTCATAGTAGCTGGTAGGGTGCTATGTTTTGGATTAGGATGAGAAGAGCGCTGATAACATGCTGATGTTTTAATTGTTGCAGAGCAGTGTTTACACCAGGCCAAGGACTTTTCGGCTTCTTGCTCTGTCCTGCCAGCGAGCAGGCTGGGGGTGCAGCAGGAGCTGGGAGGGGACAGACCCAGGACAGCTGACCCAAACTGGCCAAAGGGGTATTCCATACCATCTGACGTCATGCTAAACAATATATAGGGGTGGCTGGCCGGGGTGGGGGGGCCGGCTGCTCGGGGATAGGCTGGGCATCGGTCAGCGGGTGGTGAGCAATTGCATCGTGCATCACTTGTTTTCTTACACATTATTATTGTTAATACTATTACCGTTATCACTATTATTATTATTATTGTTATTATTATTTTCCTGTCTTAATAAACTGTCTTTATCTCAACTCACAGGCTTCACTTTCCCGTTTCTCTCCCCCATCCCACAGAGGGAGGGGGGAGGGTGAGCGAACGGCTGTGTGGTGTTTAGCTGCCAGCCGGGTTAAACCACAACACCCCGAGTTAGACCTGAAAAAACACGTACGGTGCCACTTTCTACCATCAAAAAGTGCTCTCAGCGGAAGCCTTTGGGTACACCTGAACTCCCTGGGGGAGCATTTACGCAACCCCACACTGAACGGGACTCTGTGTCTTCACTCTTTCCTAACAACCCTAAACATAACCCTAACCGGAACAAGAAGCTGAACCCGAGTTAGACCCGAAAAAACACGGACGGTGCCACCTTCTGCCATCAAAAAGTGCTCTCAGCGGAAGCCTTTGGGTACACCTGAACTCCCTGGGGGAGCCTTTACGGAACCCCACACTCAACAGGACTCTGCGTCTTCACTCTTTCCTAACAACCCTAAACATAACCCTAACCGGAACAAGAAGCTGAACCCGAGTTAGACCCGAAAAAACACAGACGGTGCCACCTTCTGCCATCAAAAAGTGCTCTCAGCGGAAGCCTTTGGGTACACCTGAACTCCCTGGGGGAGCCTTTACGCAACCCCACACTCAACAGGACTCTGCGCCTTCACTCTTTCCTAACAACCCTAAACATAACCCTAACCGGAACAAGAAGCTGAACCCGAGTTAGACCCGAAAAAACACGGACGGTGCCACTTTCTGCCATCAAAAAGTGCTCTCAGCGGAAGCCCTTGGGTACACCTGAACTCCCTGGGGGAGCCATTACGCAACCCCACACTCAACAGGACTCTGCGCCTTCACTCTTTCCAAACAACCCTAAACATAACCCTAACCGGAACAAGAGGCTGAACCCGACTTAGACCCGAAAAAACACGTACGGTGCCACTTTCTGCCATCAAAAAGTGCTCTCAGCGGAAGCCTTTGGCTACACCTGAACTCCCTGGGGGAGCCTTTACGCAACCCCACACTCAACAGGACTCTGCGCCTTCACTCTTTCCTAACAACCCTAAACATAACCCTAACCGGAACAAGAAGATGACCCCGTGTCCTGGTTCCAGTTAGAACAGAGTTAAGTAGCTCATAGTAGCTGGTAGGGTGCTATGTTTTGGATTAGGATGAGAAGAGCGCTGATAACATGCTGATGTTTTAATTGTTGCAGAGCAGTGTTTACACCAGGCCAAGGACTTTTCGGCTTCTTGCTCTGTCCTGCCAGCGAGCAGGCTGGGGGTGCAGCAGGAGCTGGGAGGGGACAGACCCAGGACAGCTGACCCAAACTGGCCAAAGGGGTATTCCATACCATCTGACGTCATGCTAAACAATATATAGGGGTGGCTGGCCGGGGTGGGGGGGCCGGCTGCTCGGGGATAGGCTGGGCATCGGTCAGCGGGTGGTGAGCAATTGCATCGTGCATCACTTGTTTTCTTACACATTATTATTGTTAATACTATTACCGTTATCACTATTATTATTATTATTGTTATTATTATTTTCCTGTCTTAATAAACTGTCTTTATCTCAACTCACAGGCTTCACTTTCCCGTTTCTCTCCCCCATCCCACAGAGGGAGGGGGGAGGGTGAGCGAACGGCTGTGTGGTGTTTAGCTGCCAGCCGGGTTAAACCACAACACCCCGAGTTAGACCTGAAAAAACACGTACGGTGCCACTTTCTACCATCAAAAAGTGCTCTCAGCGGAAGCCTTTGGGTACACCTGAACTCCCTGGGGGAGCCTTTACGCAACCCCACACTGAACGGGACTCTGTGTCTTCACTCTTTCCTAACAACCCTAAACATAACCCTAACCGGAACAAGAAGCTGAACCCAAGTTAGACCCGAAAAAACACGGACGGTGCCACTTTCTGCCATCAAAGTGCTCTCAGCGGAAGCCCTTGGGTACACCTGAACTCCCTGGGGGAGCCTTTACGGAACCCCACACTCAACAGGACTCTGCGCCTTCACTCTTTCCAAACAACCCTAAACATAACCCTAACCGGAACAAGAGGCTGAACCCGACTTAGACCCGAAAAAACACGTACGGTGCCACTTTCTGCCATCAAAAAGTGCTCTCAGCGGAAGCCTTTGGCTACACCTGAACTCCCTGGGGGAGCCTTTACGCAACCCCACACTCAACAGGACTCTGCGTCTTCACTCTTTCCTAACAACCCTAAACATAACCCTAACCGGAACAAGAAGCTGAACCCGACTTAGACCCGAAAAAACACGGACGGTGCCACTCTCTGCCATCAAAAAGTGCTCTCAGCGGAAGCCTTTGGCTACACCTGAACTCCCTGGGGGAGCCTTTATGGAACCCCATACTCAGCAGGACTCTGCGCCTTCACTCTTTCCAAACAACCCTAAACATAACCCTAACCGGAACAAGAAGCTGAACCCGAGTTAGACCCGAAAAAACACGGACGGTGCCACTTTCTGCCATCAAAAAGTGCTCTCAGCGGAAGCCTTTGGCTACACCTGAACTCCCTGGGGGAGCCTTTACGCAACCCCACACTCAACAGGACTCTTCGTCTTCACTCTTTCCAAACAACCCTAAACATAACCCTAACCGGAACAAGAAGCTGAACCCGACTTAGACCCGAACAAACACGGACGGTGCCACTTTCTGCCATCAAAAAGTGCTCTCAGCAGAAGCCTTTGGCTACACCTGAACTCCCTGGGGGAGCCTTTACGGAACCCCACACTCAACAGGACTCTGCGCCTTCACTCTTTCCTAACAACCCTAAACATAACCCTAACAAGAAGCTGAACCCGAGTTAGACCCGAAAAAACACGGACGGTGCCACTTTCTGCCATCAAAAAGTGCTCTCAGCGGAAGCCTTTGGCTACACCTGAACTCCCTGGGGGAGCCTTTACGCAATCCCACACTCAACAGGACTCCGAGTCTTCACTCTTTCCTAACAACCCTAAACATAACCCTAACCGGAACAAGAAGCTGAACCCGAGTTAGACCCGAAAAAACACGGACGGTGCCACTTTCTGCCATCAAAAAGTGCTCTCAGCGGAAGCCCTTGGGTACACCTGAACTCCCTGGGGGAGCCTTTACGGAACCCCACACTCAACAGGACTCTGCGCCTTCACTCTTTCCAAACAACCCTAAACATAACCCTAACCGGAACAAGAGGCTGAACCCGACTTAGACCCGAAAAAACACGTACGGTGCCACTTTCTGCCATCAAAAAGTGCTCTCAGCGGAAGCCTTTGGCTACACCTGAACTCCCTGGGGGAGCCTTTACGCAACCCCACACTCAACAGGACTCTGCGCCTTCACTCTTTCCTAACAACCCTAAACATAACCCTAACCGGAACAAGAAGCTGAACCCGACTTAGACCCGAAAAAACACGGACGGTGCCACTCTCTGCCATCAAAAAGTGCTCTCAGCGGAAGCCTTTGGCTACACCTGAACTCCCTGGGGGAGCCTTTATGGAACCCCATACTCAGCAGGACTCTGCGCCTTCACTCTTTCCAAACAACCCTAAACATAACCCTAACCGGAACAAGAAGCTGAACCCGAGTTAGACCCGAAAAAACACGGACGGTGCCACTTTCTGCCATCAAAAAGTGCTCTCAGCGGAAGCCTTTGGCTACACCTGAACTCCCTGGGGGAGCCTTTACGCAACCCCACACTCAACAGGACTCTTCGTCTTCACTCTTTCCAAACAACCCTAAACATAACCCTAACCGGAACAAGAAGCTGAACCCGACTTAGACCCGAACAAACACGGACGGTGCCACTTTCTGCCATCAAAAAGTGCTCTCAGCGGAAGCCTTTGGCTACACCTGAACTCCCTGGGGGAGCCTTTACGGAACCCCACACTCAACAGGACTCTGCGCCTTCACTCTTTCCTAACAACCCTAAACATAACCCTAACAAGAAGCTGAACCCGAGTTAGACCCGAAAAAACACGGACGGTGCCACTTTCTGCCATCAAAAAGTGCTCTCAGCGGAAGCCTTTGGCTACACCTGAACTCCCTGGGGGAGCCTTTACGCAATCCCACACTCAACAGGACTCCGAGTCTTCACTCTTTCCTAACAACCCTAAACATAACCCTAACCGGAACAAGAAGCTGAACCCGAGTTAGACCCGAAAAAACACGGACGGTGCCACTTTCTGCCATCAAAAAGTGCTCTCAGCAGAAGCCTTTGGGTACACCTGAACTGCCTGGAGGAGCCTTTACGCAACCCCACACTCAACAGGACTCTGCGCCTTCACTCTTTCCAAACAACCCTAAACATAACCCTAACCGGAACAAGAAGCTGAACCCGACTTAGACCCGAAAAAACACGTACGGTGCCACTTTCTGCCATCAAAAAGTGCTCTCAGCGGAAGCCTTTGGGTACACCTGAACTCCCTGGGGGAGCCTTTACGCAACCCCACACTCAACAGGACTCTGCGTCTTCACTCTTTCCTAACAACCCTAAACATAACCCTAACCGGAACGAGAAGCTGAACCTGAGTTGGACCCGAAAAAACACGGACGATGCCACTTTCTGCCATCAAAAAGTGCTCTCAGCAGAAGCCTTTGGCTACACCTGAACTCCCTGGGGGAGCCTTTACGCAACCCCACACTCAACAGGACTCTGCGCCTTCACTCTTCCCAAACAACCCTAAACATAACCCTAACCAGAACAAGAGGCTGAACCCGAGTTAGACCCGAAAAAACACGTACGGTGCCACTTTCTGCCATCAAAACGTGCTCTCAGCGGAAGCCTTTGGCTACACCTGAACCCCCTGGGGGAGCCATTACGCAACCCCACACTCAACAGGACTCTGCGTCTTCACTCTTTCCTAACAACCCTAAACATAACCCTAACCGGAACAAGAAGATGACCCCGAGTTAGACCCGAAAAAACACGGACGGTGCCACTTTCTACCATCAAAAAGTGCTCTCAGCAGAAGCATTTCGGTACACCTGAACTCCCTGGGGGAGCCATTACGCAACCCCACACTCAACAGGACTCTGCGCCTTCACTCTTTCCAAACAACCCTAAACATAACCCTAACCGGAACAAGAAGCTGAACCCGAGTTAGACCCGAAAAAACACAGACGGTGCCACTTTCTGCCATCAAAAAGTGCTCTCAGCAGAAGCCTTTGGCTACACCTGAACTCCCTGGGGGAGCCTTTACGCAACCCCACACTCAACAGGACTCTGCGCCTTCACTCTTTCCTAACAACCCTAAACATAACCCTAACCGGAACAAGAAGCTGAACCCAAGTTAGACCCGAAAAAACACGGACGGTGCCACTTTCTGCCATCAAAAAGTGCTCTCAGCGGAAGCCTTTGGCTACACCTGAACTCCCTGGGGGAGCCTTTACGCAACCCCACACTCAGCAGGACTCTGTGCCTTCACTCTTTCCTAACAACCCTAAACATAACCCTAACCGGAACGAAAAGCTGAACCCGAGTTAGACCCGAAAAAAAACGGACGGTGCCACTTTCTGCCATCAAAAAGTGCTCTCAGCGGAAGCCTTTGGGTACACCTGAACTCCCTGGGGGAGCCTTTACGCAACCCCACACTCAACAGGACTCCGCGTCTCCACTCTTTCCTAACAACCCTAAACATAACCCTAACCGGAACAAGAAGCTGAACCCGACTTAGACCCGAAAAAACACGGACGGTGCCACTTTCTGCCATCAAAAAGTGCTCTCAGCAGAAGCCTTTGGCTACACCTGAACTCCCTGGGGGAGCCTTTACGGAACCCCACACTCAACAGGACTCTGCGCCTTCACTCTTTCCTAACAACCCTAAACATAACCCTAACAAGAAGCTGCACCCGAGTTAGACCCGAAAAAACACGGACGGTGCCACTTTCTGCCATCAAAAAGTGCTCTCAGCGGAAGTCTTTGGCTACACCTGAACTCCCTGGGGGAGCCTTTACGCAATCGCACACTCAACAGGACTCCGAGTCTTCACTCTTTCCTAACAACCCTAAACATAACCCTAACCGGAACAAGAAGCTGAACCCGAGTTAGACCCGAAAAAACACGGACGGTGCCACTTTCTGCCATCAAAAAGTGCTCTCAGCAGAAGCCTTTGGGTACACCTGAACTCCCTGGAGGAGCCTTTACGCAACCCCACACTCAACAGGACTCTGCGCCTTCACTCTTTCCAAACAACCCTAAACATAACCCTAACCGGAACAAGAAGCTGAACCCGACTTAGACCCGAAAAAACACGTACGGTGCCAATTTCTGCCATCAAAAAGTGCTCTCAGCGGAAGCCTTTGGGTACACCTGAACTCCCTGGGGGAGCCTTTACGCAACCCCACACTCAACAGGACTCTGCGTCTTCACTCTTTCCTAACAACCCTAAACATAACCCTAACCGGAACGAGAAGCTGAACCCGAGTTAGACCCGAAAAAACACGGACGATGCCACTTTCTGCCATCAAAAAGTGCTCTCAGCAGAAGCCTTTGGCTACACCTGAACTCCCTGGGGGAGCCTTTACGCAACCCCACACTCAACAGGACTCTGCGCCTTCACTCTTCCCAAACAACCCTAAACATAACCCTAACCAGAACAAGAGGCTGAACCCGAGTTAGACCCGAAAAAACACGTACGGTGCCACTTTCTGCCATCAAAAAGTGCTCTCAGCAGAAGCCTTTGGCTACACCTGAACTCCCTGGGGGAGCCTTTACGCAACCCCACACTCAACAGGACTCTGCGTCTTCACTCTTTCCTAACAACCCTAAACATAACCCTAACCGGAACAAGAAGATGACCCCGAGTTAGACCCGAAAAAACACGGACGGTGCCACTTTCTACCATCAAAAAGTGCTCTCAGCAGAAGCATTTCGGTACACCTGAACTCCCTGGGGGAGCCATTACGCAACCCCACACTCAACGGGACTCTGCGCCTTCACTCTTTCCAAACAACCCTAAACATAACCCTAACCGGAACAAGAAGCTGAACCCGAGTTAGACCCGAAAAAACACAGACGGTGCCACTTTCTGCCATCAAAAAGTGCTCTCAGCAGAAGCCTTTGGCTACACCTGAACTCCCTGGGGGAGCCTTTACGCAACCCCACACTCAGCAGGACTCTGCGCCTTCACTCTTTCCTAACAACCCTAAACATAACCCTAACCGGAACGAAAAGCTGAACCCGAGTTAGACCCGAAAAAAAACGGACGGTGCCACTTTCTGCCATCAAAAAGTGCTCTCAGCGGAAGCCTTTGGGTACACCTGAACTCCCTGGGGGAGCCTTTACGCAATCCCACACTCAACAGGACTCTGCGCCTTCACTCTTTCCTAACAACCCTAAACATAACCCTAACCGGAACATGAACCTGAACCCGAGTTAGACCCGAAAAAACACGGACGGTGCCACTTTCTGCCATCAAAAAGTGCTCTCAGCGGAAGCCTTTGGGTACACCTGAACTCCCTGGGGGAGCCTTTACGCAACCCCACACTCAACAGGACTCTGCGCCTTCACTCTTTCCTAACAACCCTAAACATAACCCTAACAAGAAGCTGCACCCGAGTTAGACCCGAAAAAACACGGACGGTGCCACTTTCTGCCATCAAAAAGTGCTCTCAGCGGAAGTCTTTGGCTACACCTGAACTCCCTGGGGAGCCTTTACGCAATCCCACACTCAACAGGACTCCGAGTCTTCACTCTTTCCTAACAACCCTAAACATAACCCTAACCGGAACAAGAAGCTGAACCCGAGTTAGACCCGAAAAAACACGGACGGTGCCACTTTCTGCCATCAAAAAGTGCTCTCAGCAGAAGCCTTTGGGTACACCTGAACTCCCTGGAGGAGCCTTTACGCAACCCCACACTCAACAGGACTCTGCGTCTTCACTCTTTCCTAACAACCCTAAACATAACCCTAACCGGAACGAGAAGCTGAACTCGAGTTAGACCCGAAAAAACACGGACGATGCCACTTTCTGCCATCAAAAAGTGCTCTCAGCAGAAGCCTTTGGCTACACCTGAACTCCCTGGGGGAGCCTTTACGCAACCCCACACTCAACAGGACTCTGCGCCTTCACTCTTCCCAAACAACCCTAAACATAACCCTAACCAGAACAAGAGGCTGAACCCGAGTTAGACCCGAATAAACACGTACGGTGCCACTTTCTGCCATCAAAAAGTGCTCTCAGCGGAAGCCTTTGGCTACACCTGAACTCCCTGGGGGAGCCTTTACGCAACCCCACACTCAACAGGACTCTGCGTCTTCACTCTTTCCTAACAACCCTAAACATAACCCTAACCGGAACAAGAAGATGACCCCGAGTTAGACCCGAAAAAACACGGACGGTGCCACTTTCTGCCATCAAAAAGTGCTCTCAGCAGAAGCATTTCGGTACACCTGAACTCCCTGGGGGAGCCATTACGCAACCCCACACTCAACGGGACTCTGCGCCTTCACTCTTTCCAAACAACCCTAAACATAACCCTAACCGGAACAAGAAGCTGAACCCGAGTTAGACCCGAAAAAACACAGACGGTGCCACTTTCTGCCATCAAAAAGTGCTCTCAGCAGAAGCCTTTGGCTACACCTGAACTCCCTGGGGGAGCCTTTACGCAACCCCACACTCAACAGGACTCTGCGCCTTCACTCTTTCCTAACAACCCTAAACATAACCCTAACCGGAACAAGAAGCTGAACCCAAGTTAGACCCGAAAAAACACGGACGGTGCCACTTTCTGCCATCAAAAAGTGCTCTCAGCGGAAGCCTTTGGCTACACCTGAACTCCCTGGGGGAGCCTTTACGCAACCCCACACTCAGCAGGACTCTGCGCCTTCACTCTTTCCTAACAACCCTAAACATAACCCTAACCGGAACGAAAAGCTGAACCCGAGTTAGACCCGAAAAAAAACGGACGGTGCCACTTTCTGCCATCAAAAAGTGCTCTCAGCGGAAGCCTTTGGGTACACCTGAACTCCCTGGGGGAGCCTTTACGCAATCCCACACTCAACAGGACTCCGCGTCTCCACTCTTTCCTAACAACCCTAAACATAACCCTAACCGGAACAAGAAGCTGAACCCGAGTTAGACCCGAAAAAACACGGACGGTGCCACTTTCTGCCATCAAAAAGTGCTCTCAGCGGAAGCCTTTGGCTACACCTGAACTCCCTGGGGGAGCCTTTACGCAACCCCACACTCAACAGGACTCTGCGCCTTCACTCTTTCCAAACAACCCTAAACATAACCCTAACCGGAACATGAACCTGAACCCGAGTTAGACCCGAAAAAACACGGACGGTGCCACTTTCTGCCATCAAAAAGTGCTCTCAGCGGAAGCCTTTGGGTACACCTGAACTCCCTGGGGGAGCCTTTACGCAACCCCACACTCAACAGGACTCTGCGCCTTCACTCTTTCCTAACAACCCTAAACATAACCCTAACCGGAACAAGAAGCTGAACCCGAGTTAGACCCGAAAAAACACGGACGGTGCCACTTTCTGCCATCAAAAAGTGCTCTCAGCAGAAGCCTTTGGCTACACCTGAACTCCCTGGGGGAGCATTTACGCAACCCCACACTCAACAGGACTCTGCGCCTTCACTCTTTCCTAACAACCCTAAACATAACCCTAACCGGAACAAGAAGATGACCCCGAGTTAGACCCGAAAAAACACGGACGGTGCCACTTTCTACCATCAAAAAGTGCTCTCAGCAGAAGCATTTCGGTACACCTGAACTCCCTGGAGGAGCCTTTACGCAACCCCACACTCAACAGGACTCTGCGCCTTCACTCTTTCCTAACAACCCTAAACATAACCCTAACCGGAACAAGAAGCTGAACCCGAGTTACACCCGAAAAAACACGGACGGTGCCACTTTCTGCCATCAAAAAGTGCTCTCAGCGGAAGCCTTTGGGTACACCTGAACTCCCTGGGGGAGCCTTTACGCAACCCCACACTCAGCAGGACTCTGCGCCTTCACTCTTTCCAAACAACCCTAAACACAACCCTAACCGGAACAAGAAGCTGAACCCAAGTTAGACCCGAAAAAACATGGACGGTGCCACTTTCTGCCATCAAAAAGTGCTCTCAGCAGAAGCCTTTGGGTACACCTGAACTCCCTGGGGGAGCCTTTACGCAACCCCACACTCAACAGGACTCTGCGCCTTCACTCTTTCCAAACAACCCTAAACATAACCCTAACCGGAACAAGAAACTGAACCCGACTTAGACCCGAAAAAACACGGACGGTGCCACTTTCTGCCATCAAAAAGTGCTCTCAGCGGAAGCCTTTGGGTACACCTGAACTCCCTGGGGGAGCCTTTACGCAATCCCACACTCAACAGGACTCCGCGTCTCCACTCTTTCCTAACAACCCTAAACATAACCCTAACCGGAACAAGAAGCTGAACCCGAGTTAGACCCGAAAAAACACGGACGGTGCCACTTTCTGCCATCAAAAAGTGCTCTCAGCGGAAGCCTTTGGCTACACCTGAACTCCCTGGGGGAGCCTTTACGCAACCCCACACTCAACAGGACTCTGCGCCTTCACTCTTTCCAAACAACCCTAAACATAACCCTAACCGGAACATGAACCTGAACCCGAGTTAGACCCGAAAAAACACGGACGGTGCCACTTTCTGCCATCAAAAAGTGCTCTCAGCGGAAGCCTTTGGGTACACCTGAACTCCCTGGGGGAGCCTTTACGCAACCCCACACTCAACAGGACTCTGCGCCTTCACTCTTTCCTAACAACCCTAAACATAACCCTAACCGGAACAAGAAGCTGAACAAGAGTTAGACCCGAAAAAACACGTACGGTGCCACTTTCTGCCATCAAAAAGTGCTCTCAGCGGAAGCCTTTGTCTACACCTGAACTCCCTGGGGGAGCCTTTACGCAACCCCACACTCAACAGGACTCTGCGCCTTCACTCTTTCCTAACAACCCTAAACATAACCCTAACCGGAACAAGAAGATGACCCCGAGTTAGACCCGAAAAAACACGGACGGTGCCACTTTCTACCATCAGAAAGTACTCTCAGCGGAAGCATTTCGGTACACCTGAACTCCCTGGAGGAGCCTTTACGCAACCCCACACTCAGCAGGACTCTGCGCCTTCACTCTTTCCTAACAACCCTAAACACAACCCTAACCGGAACAAGAAGCTGAACCCAAGTTAGACCCGAAAAAACATGGACGGTGCCACTTTCTGCCATCAAAAAGTGCTCTCAGCAGAAGCCTTTGGGTACACCTGAACTCCCTGGGGGAGCCTTTACGCAACCCCACACTCAACAGGACTCTGCGCCTTCACTCTTTCCAAACAACCCTAAACATAACCCTAACCGGAACAAGAAACTGAACCCGACTTAGACCCGAAAAAACACGGACGGTGCCACTTTCTGCCATCAAAAAGTGCTCTCAGCGGAAGCCTTTGGCTACACCTGAACTCCCTGGGGGAGCCTTTACGCAACCCCACACTCAGCAGGACTCTGCGTCTTCACTCTTTCCTAACAACCCTAAACACAACCCTAACCGGAACAAGAAGCTGAACCCAAGTTAGACCCGAAAAAACATGGACGGTGCCACTTTCTGCCATCAAAAAGTGCTCTCAGCAGAAGCCTTTGGCTACACCTGAACTCCCTGGGGGAGCCTTTACGCAACCCCACACTCAACAGGACTCTGCGCCTTCACTCTTTCCTAACAACCCTAAACATAACCCTAACCGGAACAAGAAGCTGAACCCGAGTTAGACCCGAAAAAACACGGACGGTGCCACTTTCTGCCATCAAAAAGTGCTCTCAGCGGAAGCCTTTGGGTACACCTGAACTCCCTGGGGGAGCCATTACGCAACCCCACACTCAACAGGACTCTGCGCCTTCACTCTTTTTAACAACCCTAAACATAACCCTAACCGGAACAAGAAGCTGAACCCGACTTAGACCCGAAAAAACACGGACGGTGCCACTTTCTGCCATCAAAAAGTGCTCTCAGCGGAAGCCTTTGGCTACACCTGAACTCCCTGGGGGAGCCTTTACGCAACCCCACACTCAACAGGACTCTGCGCCTTCACTCTTTCCTAACAACCCTAAACATAACCCTAACCGGAACAAGAAGCCGAACCCGACTTAGACCCGAAAAAACACGGACGGTGCCACTTTCTGCCATCAAAAAGTGCTCTCAGCGGAAGCCTTTGGCTACACCTGAACTCCCTGGGGGAGCCTTTACAGAACCCCACACTCAGCAGGACTCTGCGCCTTCACTCTTTCCAAACAACCCTAAACATAACCCTAACCGGAACAAGAAGCTGAACCCGAGTTAGACCCGAAAAAACACGGACGGTGCCACTTTCTGCCATCAAAAAGTGCTCTCAGCGGAAGCCTTTGGGTACACCTGAACCCCCTGGGGGAGCCTTTACGCAACCCCACACTCAACAGGACTCTGCGCCTTCACTCTTTCCTAACAACCCTAAACATAACCCTAACCGGAACAAGAAGCTGAACCCGAGTTAGACCCGAAAAAACACGGACGGTGCCACTTTCTGCCATCAAAAAGTGCTCTCAGTGGAAGCCTTTGGGTACACCTGAACTCCCTGGGGGAGCCTTTACGGAACCCCACACTCAACAGGACTCTGCGCCTTCACTCTTTCCAAACAACGCTAAACATAACCCTAACCGGAACAAGAAGCTGAACCCGAGTTAGACCCGAAAAAACACGGACGGTGCCACTTTCTGCCATCAAAAAGTGCTCTCAGCGGAAGCCTTTGGGTACACCTGAACTCCCTGGGGGAGCCATTACGCAACCCCACACTCAACAGGACTCTGCGCCTTCACTCTTTCCTAACAACCCTAAACATAACCCTAACCGGAACAAGAAGCTGAACCCGACTTAGACCCGAAAAAACACGGACGGTGCCACTTTCTGCCATCAAAAAGTGCTCTCAGCGGAAGCCTTTGGCTACACCTGAACTCCCTGGGGGAGCCTTTACGCAACCCCACACTCAACAGGACTCTGCGTCTTCACTCTTTCCTAACAACCCTAAACATAACCCTAACCGGAACGAGAAGCTGAACCCGAGTTAGACCCGAAAAAACACGGACGATGCCACTTTCTGCCATCAAAAAGTGCTCTCAGCAGAAGCCTTTGGCTACACCTGAACTCCCTGGGGGAGCCTTTACGCAACCCCACACTCAACAGGACTCTGCGCCTTCACTCTTCCCAAACAACCCTAAACATAACCCTAACCAGAACAAGAGGCTGAACCCGAGTTAGACCCGAAAAAACACGTACGGTGCCACTTTCTGCCATCAAAAAGTGCTCTCAGCGGAAGCCTTTGGCTACACCTGAACTCCCTGGGGGAGCCTTTACGCAACCCCACACTCAACAGGACTCTGCGTCTTCACTCTTTCCTAACAACCCTAAACATAACCCTAACCGGAACAAGAAGATGACCCCGAGTTAGACCCGAAAAAACACGGACGGTGCCACTTTCTACCATCAAAAAGTGCTCTCAGCAGAAGCATTTCGGTACACCTGAACTCCCTGGGGGAGCCATTACGCAACCCCACACTCAACGGGACTCTGCGCCTTCACTCTTTCCAAACAACCCTAAACATAACCCTAACCGGAACAAGAAGCTGAACCCGAGTTAGACCCGAAAAAACACAGACGGTGCCACTTTCTGCCATCAAAAAGTGCTCTCAGCAGAAGCCTTTGGCTACACCTGAACTCCCTGGGGGAGCCTTTACGCAACCCCACACTCAACAGGACTCTGCGCCTTCACTCTTTCCTAACAACCCTAAACATAACCCTAACCGGAACAAGAAGCTGAACCCAAGTTAGATCCGAAAAAACACGGACGGTGCCACTTTCTGCCATCAAAAAGTGCTCTCAGCGGAAGCCTTTGGCTACACCTGAACTCCCTGGGGGAGCCTTTACGCAACCCCACACTCAGCAGGACTCTGCGCCTTCACTCTTTCCTAACAACCCTAAACATAACCCTAACCGGAACGAAAAGCTGAACCCGAGTTAGACCCGAAAAAAAACGGACGGTGCCACTTTCTGCCATCAAAAAGTGCTCTCAGCGGAAGCCTTTGGGTACACCTGAACTCCCTGGGGGAGCCTTTACGCAATCCCACACTCAACAGGACTCCGCGTCTCCACTCTTTCCTAACAACCCTAAACATAACCCTAACCGGAACAAGAAGCTGAACCCGAGTTAGACCCGAAAAAACACGGACGGTGCCACTTTCTGCCATCAAAAAGTGCTCTCAGCGGAAGCCTTTGGCTACACCTGAACTCCCTGGGGGAGCCTTTACGCAACCCCACACTCAACAGGACTCTGCGCCTTCACTCTTTCCAAACAACCCTAAACATAACCCTAACCGGAACATGAACCTGAACCCGAGTTAGACCCGAAAAAACACGGACGGTGCCACTTTCTGCCATCAAAAAGTGCTCTCAGCGGAAGCCTTTGGGTACACCTGAACTCCCTGGGGGAGCCTTTACGCAACCCCACACTCAACAGGACTCTGCACCTTCACTCTTTCCTAACAACCCTAAACATAACCCTAACAAGAAGCTGCACCCGAGTTAGACCCGAAAAAACACGGACGGTGCCACTTTCTGCCATCAAAAAGTGCTCTCAGCGGAAGTCTTTGGCTACACCTGAACTCCCTGGGGGAGCCTTTACGCAATCCCACACTCAACAGGACTCCGAGTCTTCACTCTTTCCTAACAACCCTAAACATAACCCTAACCGGAACAAGAAGCTGAACCCGAGTTAGACCCGAAAAAACACGGACGGTGCCACTTTCTGCCATCAAAAAGTGCTCTCAGCAGAAGCCTTTGGGTACACCTGAACTCCCTGGAGGAGCCTTTACGCAACCCCACACTCAACAGGACTCTGCGCCTTCACTCTTTCCAAACAACCCTAAACATAACCCTAACCGGAACAAGAAGCTGAACCCGACTTAGACCCGAAAAAACACGTACGGTGCCACTTTCTGCCATCAAAAAGTGCTCTCAGCGGAAGCCTTTGGGTACACCTGAACTCCCTGGGGGAGCCTTTACGCAACCCCACACTCAACAGGACTCTGCGTCTTCACTCTTTCCTAACAACCCTAAACATAACCCTAACCAAAACGAGAAGCTGAACCCGAGTTAGACCCGAAAAAACACGGACGATGCCACTTTCTGCCATCAAAAAGTGCTCTCAGCAGAAGCCTTTGGCTACACCTGAACTCCCTGGTGGAGCCTTTACGCAACCCCACACTCAACAGGACTCTGCGCCTTCACTCTTCCCAAACAACCCTAAACATAACCCTAACCAGAACAAGAGGCTGAACCCGAGTTAGACCTGAATAAACACGTACGGTGCCACTTTCTGCCATCAAAAAGTGCTCTCAGCGGAAGCCTTTGGCTACACCTGAACTCCCTGGGGGAGCCTTTACGCAACCCCACACTCAACAGGACTCTGCGTCTTCACTCTTTCCTAACAACCCTAAACATAACCCTAACCGGAACAAGAAGATGACCCCGAGTTAGACCCGAAAAAACACGGACGGTGCCACTTTCTGCCATCAAAAAGTGCTCTCAGCAGAAGCATTTCGGTACACCTGAACTCCCTGGGGGAGCCATTACGCAACCCCACACTCAACGGGACTCTGCGCCTTCACTCTTTCCAAACAACCCTAAACATAACCCTAACCGGAACAAGAAGCTGAACCCGAGTTAGACCCGAAAAAACACAGACGGTGCCACTTTCTGCCATCAAAAAGTGCTCTCAGCAGAAGCCTTTGGCTACACCTGAACTCCCTGGGGGAGCCTTTACGCAACCCCACACTCAACAGGACTCTGCGCCTTCACTCTTTCCTAACAACCCTAAACATAACCCTAACCGGAACAAGAAGCTGAACCCAAGTTAGACCCGAAAAAACACGGACGGTGCCACTTTCTGCCATCAAAAAGTGCTCTCAGCGGAAGCCTTTGGCTACACCTGAACTCCCTGGGGGAGCCTTTACGCAACCCCACACTCAGCAGGACTCTGCGCCTTCACTCTTTCCTAACAACCCTAAACATAACCCTAACCGGAACGAAAAGCTGAACCCGAGTTAGACCCGAAAAAAAACGGACGGTGCCACTTTCTGCCATCAAAAAGTGCTCTCAGCGGAAGCCTTTGGGTACACCTGAACTCCCTGGGGGAGCCTTTACGCAATCCCACACTCAACAGGACTCCGCGTCTCCACTCTTTCCTAACAACCCTAAACATAACCCTAACCGGAACAAGAAGCTGAACCCGAGTTAGACCCGAAAAGACACGGACGGTGCCACTTTCTGCCATCAAAAAGTGCTCTCAGCGGAAGCCTTTGGCTACACCTGAACTCCCTGGGGGAGCCTTTACGCAACCCCACACTCAACAGGACTCTGCGCCTTCACTCTTTCCAAACAACCCTAAACATAACCCTAACCGGAACATGAACCTGAACCCGAGTTAGACCCGAAAAAACACGGACGGTGCCACTTTCTGCCATCAAAAAGTGCTCTCAGCGGAAGCCTTTGGGTACACCTGAACTCCCTGGGGGAGCCTTTACGCAACCCCACACTCAACAGGACTCTGCGCCTTCACTCTTTCCTAACAACCCTAAACATAACCCTAACCGGAACAAGAAGCTGAACCCGAGTTAGACCCGAAAAAACACGGACGGTGCCACTTTCTGCCATCAAAAAGTGCTCTCAGCAGAAGCCTTTGGCTACACCTGAACTCCCTGGGGGAGCATTTACGCAACCCCACACTCAACAGGACTCTGCGCCTTCACTCTTTCCTAACAACCCTAAACATAACCCTAACCGGAACAAGAAGATGACCCCGAGTTAGACCCGAAAAAACACGGACGGTGCCACTTTCTACCATCAAAAAGTGCTCTCAGCAGAAGCATTTCGGTACACCTGAACTCCCTGGAGGAGCCTTTACGCAACCCCACACTCAACAGGACTCTGCGCCTTCACTCTTTCCTAACAACCCTAAACACAACCCTAACCGGAACAAGAAGCTGAACCCAAGTTAGACCCGAAAAAACACGGACGGTGCCACTTTCTGCCATCAAAAAGTGCTCTCAGCGGAAGCCTTTGGGTACACCTGAACTCCCTGGGGGAGCCTTTACGCAACCCCACACTCAGCAGGACTCTGCGCCTTCACTCTTTCCAAACAACCCTAAACACAACCCTAACCGGAACAAGAAGCTGAACCCAAGTTAGACCCGAAAAAACATGGACGGTGCCACTTTCTGCCATCAAAAAGTGCTCTCAGCAGAAGCCTTTGGGTACACCTGAACTCCCTGGGGGAGCCTTTACGCAACCCCACACTCAACAGGACTCTGCGCCTTCACTCTTTCCAAACAACCCTAAACATAACCCTAACCGGAACAAGAAACTGAACCCGACTTAGACCCGAAAAAACACGGACGGTGCCACTTTCTGCCATCAAAAAGTGCTCTCAGCGGAAGCCTTTGGGTACACCTGAACTCCCTGGGGGAGCCTTTACGCAATCCCACACTCAACAGGACTCCGCGTCTCCACTCTTTCCTAACAACCCTAAACATAACCCTAACCGGAACAAGAAGCTGAACCCGAGTTAGACCCGAAAAAACACGGACGGTGCCACTTTCTGCCATCAAAAAGTGCTCTCAGCGGAAGCCTTTGGCTACACCTGAACTCCCTGGGGGAGCCTTTACGCAACCCCACACTCAACAGGACTCTGCGCCTTCACTCTTTCCAAACAACCCTAAACATAACCCTAACCGGAACATGAACCTGAACCCGAGTTAGACCCGAAAAAACACGGACGGTGCCACTTTCTGCCATCAAAAAGTGCTCTCAGCGGAAGCCTTTGGGTACACCTGAACTCCCTGGGGGAGCCTTTACGCAACCCCACACTCAACAGGACTCTGCGCCTTCACTCTTTCCTAACAACCCTAAACATAACCCTAACCGGAACAAGAAGCTGAACCCGATTTAGACCCGAAAAAACACGTACGGTGCCACTTTCTGCCATCAAAAAGTGCTCTCAGCGGAAGCCTTTGTCTACACCTGAACTCCCTGGGGGAGCATTTACGCAACCCCACACTCAACAGGACTCTGCGCCTTCACTCTTTCCTAACAACCCTAAACATAACCCTAACCGGAACAAGAAGATGACCCCGAGTTAGACCCGAAAAAACACGGACGGTGCCACTTTCTACCATCAGAAAGTGCTCTCAGCGGAAGCATTTCGGTACACCTGAACTCCCTGGAGGAGCCTTTACGCAACCCCACACTCAACAGGACTCTGCGCCTTCACTCTTTCCTAACAACCCTAAACATAACCCTAACCGGAACAAGAAGCTGAACCCGAGTTAGACCCGAAAAAACACGGACGGTGCCACTTTCTGCCATCAAAAAGTGCTCTCAGCGGAAGCCTTTGGGTACACCTGAACTCCCTGGGGGAGCCTTTACGCAACCCCACACTCAGCAGGACTCTGCGCCTTCACTCTTTCCTAACAACCCTAAACACAACCCTAACCGGAACAAGAAGCTGAACCCAAGTTAGACCCGAAAAAACATGGACGGTGCCACTTTCTGCCATCAAAAAGTGCTCTCAGCAGAAGCCTTTGGGTACACCTGAACTCCCTGGGGGAGCCTTTACGCAACCCCACACTCAACAGGACTCTGCGCCTTCACTCTTTCCAAACAACCCTAAACATAACCCTAACCGGAACAAGAAACTGAACCCGACTTAGACCCGAAAAAACACGTACGGTGCCACTTTCTGCCATCAAAAAGTGCTCTCAGCGGAAGCCTTTGGGTACACCTGAACTCCCTGGGGGAGCCTTTACGCAACCCCACACTCAACAGGACTCTGCGCCTTCACTCTTTCCAAACAACCCTAAACATAACCCTAACCGGAACAAGAAACTGAACCCGACTTAGACCCGAAAAAACACGGACGGTGCCACTTTCTGCCATCAAAAAGTGCTCTCAGCGGAAGCCTTTGGCTACACCTGAACTCCCTGGGGGAGCCTTTACGCAACCCCACACTCAACAGGACTCTGCGCCTTCACTCTTTCCTAACAACCCTAAACATAACCCTAACCGGAACAAGAAGCTGAACCCGAGTTAGACCCGAAAAAACACGGACGGTGCCACTTTCTGCCATCAAAAAGTGCTCTCAGCGGAAGCCTTTGGCTACACCTGAACTCCCTGGGGGAGCCTTTACGCAACCCCACACTCAACAGGACTCTGCGCCTTCACTCTTTCCTAACAACCCTAAACATAACCCTAACCGGAACAAGAAGCCGAACCCGACTTAGACCCGAAAAAACACGGACGGTGCCACTTTCTGCCATCAAAAAGTGCTCTCAGCGGAAGCCTTTGGCTACACCTGAACTCCCTGGGGGAGCCTTTACAGAACCCCACACTCAGCAGGACTCTGCGCCTTCACTCTTTCCAAACAACCCTAAACATAACCCTAACCGGAACAAGAAGCTGAACCCGAGTTAGACCCGAAAAAACACGGACGGTGCCACTTTCTGCCATCAAAAAGTGCTCTCAGCGGAAGCCTTTGGGTACACCTGAACCCCCTGGGGGAGCCTTTACGCAACCCCACACTCAACAGGACTCTGCGCCTTCACTCTTTCCTAACAACCCTAAACATAACCCTAACCGGAACAAGAAGCTGAACCCGAGTTAGACCCGAAAAAACACGTACGGTGCCACTTTCTGCCATCAAAAAGTGCTCTCAGTGGAAGCCTTTGGGTACACCTGAACTCCCTGGGGGAGCCTTTACGGAACCCCACACTCAACAGGACTCTGCGCCTTCACTCTTTCCAAACAACGCTAAACATAACCCTAACCGGAACAAGAAGCTGAACCCGAGTTAGACCCGAAAAAACACGGACGGTGCCACTTTCTGCCATCAAAAAGTGCTCTCAGCGGAAGCCTTTGGGTACACCTGAACTCCCTGGGGGAGCCATTACGCAACCCCACACTCAACAGGACTCTGCGCCTTCACTCTTTCCTAACAACCCTAAACATAACCCTAACCGGAACAAGAAGCTGAACCCGACTTAGACCCGAAAAAACACGGACGGTGCCACTTTCTGCCATCAAAAAGTGCTCTCAGCGGAAGCCTTTGGGTACACCTGAACTCCCTGGGGGAGCCTTTACGCAACCCCACACTCAACAGGACTCTGCGCCTTCACTCTTTCCTAACAACCCTAAACATAACCCTAACCGGAACAAGAAGCCGAACCTGACTTAGACCCGAAAAAACACGGACGGTGCCACTTTCTGCCATCAAAAAGTGCTCTCAGCGGAAGCCTTTGGCTACACCTGAACTCCCTGGGGGAGCCTTTACGGAACCCCACACTCAGCAGGACTCTGCGCCTTCACTCTTTCCAAACAACCCTAAACATAACCCTAACCGGAACGAGAAGCTGAACCCGAGTTAGACCCGAAAAAACACGGACGGTGCCACTTTCTGCCATCAAAAAGTGCTCTCAGCGGAAGCCTTTGGCTACACCTGAACTCCCTGGGGGAGCCTTTACGCAACCCCACACTCAACAGGACTCTGCGCCTTCACTCTTTCCAAACAACCCTAAACATAACCCTAACCGGAACAAGAAGCTGAACCCGACTTAGACCCGAAGAAACACGGACGGTGCCACTTTCTGCCATCAAAAAGTGCTCTCAACGGAAGCCTTTGGGTACACCTGAACCCCCTGGGGGAGCCTTTATGCAACCCCACACTCAACAGGACTCTGCGCCTTCACTCTTTCCAAACAACCCTAAACATAACCCTAACCGTAACAAGAAGCTGAACCCGACTTAGACCCGAAAAAACACGGACGGTGCCACTTTCTGCCATCAAAAAGTGCTCTCAGCGGAAGCCTTTGGGTACACCTGAACCCCCTGGGGGAGCCTTTACGCAACCCCACACTCAACAGGACTCTGCGCCTTCACTCTTTCCTAACAACCCTAAACATAACCCTAACCGGAACAAGAAGCTGAACCCGAGTTAGACCCGAAAAAACACGGACGGTGCCACTTTCTGCCATCAAAAAGTGCTCTCAGCAGAAGCCTTTGGGTACACCTGAACTCCCTAGGGGAGCCTTTACGCAACCCCACACTCAACAGGACTCTGCGCCTTCACTCTTTCCAAACAACGCTAAACATAACCCTAACCGGAACAAGAAGCTGAACCCGAGTTAGACCCGAAAAAACACGGACGGTGCCACTTTCTGCCATCAAAAAGTGCTCTCAGCGGAAGCCTTTGGGTACACCTGAACCCCCTGGGGGAGCCTTTACGGAACCCCACACTCAACAGGACTCTGCGCCTTCACTCTTTCCTAACAACCCTAAACATAACCCTAACCGGAACAAGAAGCTGAACCCGAGTTAGACCCGAAAAAACAAGGACGGTGCCACTTTCTGCCATCAAAAAGTGCTCTCAGCGGAAGCCTTTGGCTACACCTGAACTCCCTGGGGGAGCCTTTACGCAACCCCACACTCAGCAGGACTCTGCGCCTTCACTCTTTCCAAATACCCTAAACATAACCCTAACCAGAACAAGAACCTGAACCCGAGTTAGACCCGAAAAAACACGTACCGTGCCACTTTCTGCCATCAAAGTTTTCACCTCTCCATTTCACAGTTCTTCCCCGCAATTTTGGTGTTCCTTCCCCTATTTTGGTGCTTCGCCCCCCCAGTTTTGGGGTTCCCCCTCCGTGTTGGGGATTCCCCCTAATTCCAAGCCCCCCACAATTTTGGAGTCCCCCACCATCCTTTCTTGGCCTGCCACCCTAATATTAAGGTTCTCTCCCCCAATGTTGGGGTTCTCACCACATTTTTGAGGTTCCTTCCCTTAATTTGGGGCTTAGCTCCCCTGGATCTGGGGCTTTAACTCCAATTTTGTGGGTCCCCCCCAAGTTTGGGGATTCCTCCCCAGGTCTGTGGGGGGTCCACATTCAATTCTGGAATTTCACACTTCCATTGAAGTCTTCTTCCCCCCCCCAATTTGGGGGTTCGCCCACCCAATTTTGGGGGTTCCTCCCCTAATTTGGGGGGACCCGACCAATTTTGGGGGTCCCCCCCAATTTTAGAGTCCCCCACCCTCCTTTTTTGGGTTCCCCCTTAATATTAAGAGTTCTTCCACCCAATTTTGGGGGACCCCACAATTTTGACATTCCTTCCCCTAACTTTGGGCTTCAACCCTTCAATTTTGGGGGGGCTTCAACCCTTCAATTTTGGGGGGGCTTCAACCCTTCAATTTTGGGGGGGCTTCAACCCTTCAATTTTGGCCTTCCGCCCTAATATTAGGCCTAACCCCTAAGAACCTTGACCCCTAACCCTATGGCAACCACACATCTAACCCTAACCCCTACCCCAACAAACCCTAGAAACCCTAACCCTAAAAACCCTTACAGCCCTAACCCGATAAAATTTACCACACTAAACCCCTGAAGACCTACGCCTAAAAACCCTAACCCTAAAAATTAGGACCCTCTAAACCCTAACCCAAAAAATAAAGATTCTCAAAGCCCTAACCCTGGAGACCTTTAAAAAACCTAACCTTTAAAAAAAAAAAAAAAAGACCTTAAAACCCTAACCCTAAATACCTGACCATAACTAAAACCCTAAGACCCTAACCCTAAAAACCCTATCAACACTAAAACCACAAAATACTTTAAAACCTTAACACACTAACCCCCAAACCCTAACCCTTATAACTCCAACCCTAACAACCTTAAAATCCTAACCCTAAACCCTGGAAACCCTAACCCTGAAACCCAACCCTAGTGCCTTAGCCCTGAAACCTTAAAACCCAACACCTTGTTAGAAACACTCTGTAACCAATAACATAGGCTCAGGCAAGGATCTCAGTGAAGTAGCATTTTTATTCACGATTGCAATGGCAGGCGTCCCACAAACTACCTACTAGTTCCATAACACAGTTTATATAATTTTTCTTTTCCTCTCGGTGACCAGGACCCTCCCCAGTTTCCCCATTGACTGGGTAATCCAGGTTCACGATTTATCAGGTGCTTCACTGAAAATACACAGCTGCTGGCCTGTTACAAGTCAATTTTCTTTCTTCCTTGACTGTTTTCCTCTTTGAGGTGGTAATGTTTCTTACACCGTGATTTCCACCCAATTGCTCTAAGGATTCTGGTTGTCTGCATTTCACAAGGTTGTCTGTTAAGCTTTCTTATCACTGCAAACATATCTCAATACCACCTTCCTTCCCTCTAAACAATGTAACTCTGTGCAAAAACATTTTTATTCCCACAACCTTGATCCCCTTACCCTAAAATCCTTATTCCCTTTAACCCTAACAACTCTAACCACAACCCTAACCCTTCATATCAACCCCCCAACGCTAATGACGCTGACTAATGATCCAAACCCCAAACTGCCCCTAACCCCAGGCAACCGACAAAGAAACTGACACAAAGCTGAAAACTACAAAAAAGGCAAAACCCTGGATACAGACCCCAAATCACAAACACGCGACCAAAATGCTACAGAAAAGCCCCAGACGCAGGCCCCAAGCACTACAGCTAGGCCCCAGAAGCTCAAGACACATCCCAAAGCCAAAATGCAAGCCCCAAACGCTACAGAAAAGCCCCCAAACACCAGACGCAGGCTGCAGAAGTCTACAAGCGGGCCACAACCCACCCCCAGACGCAGACCCCAACTGTCCACAAGCAGCTCCCAACCCGCTCCCCCCATGAACTGGACCCCACCCAACCCCACCCAGATGCAGGCCCCAGCCCCAGCCCCCATGCCCCAGACTCAGGCCCCAAAGGCGTACAACCAGCTCCCAACTGCCCCCCTCAAAGGGAGGCTCCAAAGCCCACCAGAGGACCCTAGAGTGTACAACCAGCTCCCAACCCCCCCGGCACAGGCCCCAACCCCCCCCAGACACAGGCCCCAAAGGTGTACAAGCAACTCCCCGCCCTCCCCAGAGGCATGCCCCAAAGGCGTACAAACAGCCCCAACCCCCCAAGACCCAGACCCCTACAGCGTAGAAGCACCTCCCAACCCCCCCCCCAAAAGGCACATGCCACAACCCCCCCCCCCCAAGGCAGGCCCTACCAGTGTACAAGCAGCTCCCACCCCCCCCAGAGAAGCAGGCCCCAAAGGTGTACAAGCAGGCCCCTACAGTATACAAACAGCTCACAACCACCCCCCAAAAGGCAGGCAGGCCCCAACCCCCTCCAGATGCAATCCCGAAAGGTGTACAACCAGCTCCAACCCCCCCCCCCAAGACGCAGGCCCCAAGCCCCCCCAGACACAGGCCCCAAAGGTGTACAAGCAATTCCCCACCCTCCCTCCCCAGAGGCAGGCCCCAAAGGTGTACAACCAGCACCCGACCCCCCCCAGATGCAAGCCCCAAGGGGGAAAAGCAGCTCCAAACCTCCCCCCCCATCCCAGGCTTCCAGTGTACAAGCAGCTCTGAACCCCCCCCCCCCCAACACAGGCTCCTATACTGTACAACCAGCTTTGAACCCCCCCACTCCCCAGACGCAAGCACCAAGCCCCCGCAGAGGCAGGCCCCAAGGGTGTGCAAGCAGCTCCAAACCACCCACCCCCCCCAGATGCAAGCCCCAAAGGTGCACAAGCAGCTCAAAACCTCCCCCCCCCCAACCCAGGCGTCCAGTGTACGAGCAGCTCCCAAACCCCCCCCCCCCCAAGAGGCAGGCCCCAAAGCCCCATAGAGGGAAGCCCCTAGCGTGCACAAGCAACTCCCCACCCTCCCCAGAGGCACGCCCCAAAGGTGTACAAACAGCCCCAACCCCCCAAGACCCAGACCCCTACAGCACAGAAGCAGCTGCCAATCCCACCCCCCCAGGCACGTGCCCCAACCCCCCCCCCCAAGGCAGGCCCTAACAGTGTACAAGCAGCTCCCAACCGCCCCCAGATGCAAGCCCCAAAGGTGCACAAGCAGCTCCAAACCTCCCCCCCCCACCCCAGGCTTCCAGTGTACGAGCAGCTCCCAACCCCCCCCCCACAACGCAGGCTCCTATACTGTACAACCAGCTCTGAACCCCCCCACTCCCCAGACGCAGGCACCAAGCCCCCGCAGAGGCAGGCCCCAAGGGTGTGCAAGCAGCTCCCAACCCCCCCCCCAGAGGCAGGCCCCAAAGCCCCATAAAGGGAAGCCCCTAGCGTGTACAAGCAACTCACAACCCCTCCCAGCTGCAGGCCCCAAAAGTGTACAAGCAGCTCCCAACTCCCCAAACATGGGCACCTACAGTGGACAAGCACCTCTCAACCACCCCCCAGCTGCAGACCCCAAAGCTGTACAAGCAGCTACAAACCCTGCCCAAGGCAGGACCCTGCAGTGTACAAGCAGCTCCCAACCCCCTCCAGATGCAAGTCCCAAAGGTGTACAAGCAGCTCCCAACCCCCCCCCAGACGCAAGTCCCTGCAGTGTACAAGCAGCTCCCAACCCCCCCCCCCAGACGCAAGTCCCTGCAGTGTACAAGCAGCTCCCAACCCCCCCCCCCAGACGCAAGTCCCAAAGGTGGGCAAGCAGCTCCCAACCCCCTCCAGATGCAGATCCCTGCATTGTACAAGCAGCTCGCAACACCCGCCCCCAAACGCAAGCCCATACTGTGTACAAGCAGCTCCCAACCCCCACAGATACAGATCCCTACATTGTAGGGGCAGCTTCCAACCCCCCCACATGCAGGCCCTGACCCCCCCCCAAGACAGTCCCCAAAGGTGTTCAAGCAACTCCCAACACCCCCCGCCCAGATGCAAGCCCCAAAGGTGTACAAGCAGCTCCACACCCCCCCAAGACACTGGCCTCAACCCTCCCCCCAAGACACAGGCCCCAAAAGCCTAAACATACGCCAAGAAAGTACTAATGCAGGTGCCAAATGCTACAGACAGGCCCAAAAGCACAGGCACAAGCCCCAGATGCTCGAGGCCGAGACGTAACTTGGCTTTCTGAATTACTGGAAAGCGGCTTTCGTTCTCAGCGAGGTGTGCGCAGGCTAGACAGGATGGGGCTTCAGGCACCTCTTCATCTGTGGAAACACAGTGCCATCAGGCACTGCCACGCCAGACAAGCTTTTTCTGTTAAAACACCCTTCTCAGATGCCCTGCGGCATTCCAGTGACCTGCTTTGCTCCGATTCTAAAGACTAGTGTCACAGCCCACCTTGCCTGTGGCACCTGATCAACAGAAGAGAAAGCAACCATACCGTTTGGAAACCGTCACTGCACGTGCCGCTCCTTGATGCTCTGTAACCTCTTCTCAAATCCTCGGCCACTTCTGTGTAGAGCCTGCCATGACACCTGCAAAGCAAGATGGATACCCTTCGCAGTCACCTTGCGCAACTTGGCCATTCTGCTCCAACCCCACTCACGACCAGCCTGCCCTTCTCGTGCTGCTCTTCAGAGTGCAGCTTGGCCCCTCTGAGTCTGTGCAAGGCACCTGCAAAAGAAAAAGAAAAGCATAGGCCGCGGCAGCATCCAAAGCCGCAGCACAGCTAGGACAGGTACTCTCATCTGCTCCCTTACTCTGCCCCCTCACCTGCCCTCGAGGCAGATGCTTCCACCTGCTCTCTTAAGCCAGCCACAACACCTCTGGAATATAAACAGGACTTTAACTGTATTTTGTGTAGTTAAGTAACTGCAGTGACAACCGCACCCCTAAAATAACTGCTACATCTGTTCATCGCTCACCTTGCCAAAACCAGCTCTGGTCGTGAAGTCCCAGGTTGTACGCTGTGTTGCAGCTTTAACAAATGAAAACAGTCAGAAGATAATCATTCAGATGCCAGCATTAGCACCCATCCCTCAACAACACAAGGGACCCCATGTCTCATTTTATCATTTCAAAGCAGCAGCCCCCTTGCCTCAGCACCTGGAAAGTAGATCAAGCCAGTCACCGGGTTGCCTACCAAGTCCTTGACAGTTCCAAAAGGAGCTCTTTCCTGTGACCAGTTCCTCCTAAGGTTTACCCCTCCTACTGGGGAGGGGAAAGAAATACAAATAAACAAATCAAAACCCCACATCTGCGAGCTTTCAAGATTCAATGACAGACCTCTCCTCTAGCACTACTCAAGCACTATGCAAACAGCTGCTCGCAAGCAGCTCAGGTCTCCCCCTCCACATTTGCCAAACACCATGGAGATGACTCTGTGCCAGCTGCCCTTCAGTACGTGCCCAGAGGCAGACCGGATGTCTTTGCCAAAACAGTCCAGACAATGTATTAGTACACCGCCACGTTAGCTACCATCACTAACTGCCTGGCAGGACAGCTCCAGGCCAAACACACAGGCACGCTACAAACATTACGAACAAAACACAGAACACAAGGCGCAAAAAAAAAGGACTCCCAGAGGGAAGCCCTACAGCAAGTCAGAACAGGTGCTCTGCAGCAGACCCAAGGAGAGACTCAAATGTCACGACCTGTGACTGGAAGCAACTGCCAGAACTGGGATGATAGAGGCATAAAAAGCCTGCCTTCAAGGCAAGAGACCAGAAGGATGGGGAGTGCAAACCCCAGAAGAAATCTCTTAGGAAATGAATTCCCAAGCAAGCGCTCCTGATGCGACCCAGATGACTTCTGCAAGAGTGAGGATGGAAACAGACGCGATCAGAAACCGAATATGATGCACAAGACCTGAAACACATCTGCGCTTTAAGCTGCAACTGCAAGACAAGAAGTGCTCGGATCAGACCCATGATGACGAAACAAGCATTTAGGACCTTTGGCACGGCTACCAAGTTGCCTGTCTAGACAGTCCAGAGCAAAAAGCAATGAGGATATCAAGACCTGAGGAGTGCATGACACAGAACACACACTGCAGAAGCAGCACTACAAGACAAATAAACAGATGGGAACTGTCCTGCCTGGCACATACACTCACACTACCAAATACCCCCTCCTCCTTCTATTAGCCTGGAGACCCAGCCTCAAGCAGCCTGAAGGTGACCCAGCCTAAACCACCCTCACAGTGTCACCAAGTATATTCAGCCGGCTGGCTCCATGCTGCTCCGGCTCCCAGCTCCCATCAGCCACACCACATATGCAAATAACAGGTGCCCCTCAACTTAGCTCTCAGATTGCTGGATGGTAAATTCCTTCCACCTCAAGAAATGCACAGGCACTGAGAGACGTCTTAGTCCATTGCCGGGCTTATCATCATCTGCAAAAACAGCGTACCAGCACTCACTAGCACACCGGCCATGATGCCCACCTCCTCCGCAATACTGACTACCACTGAAGCAACATACCGTTGTGCTCACCCGTTCCTCTCTGAGTCCAAGCTCCAACAGCACAGCCAGTATCACCCACACGACCTGGGAAAACAGAGATAAAATGATCGTTGTGTTCTCAAGTAATCACCCACCACACTGCTTCTCTACCCCACCCAGCCTCACCTCAGACCCTCAGCAGATTCTGAGGAAGGCCTGCCGCAGCACCTGCTAAAACAGAGGGGAAGCACTTCAAAGACTTTCCTTAATGGGACCTTGCTTAAGAACACTAACTGGGCTGATGACCCTCTTGTTTTTCCTCAGCACTCCACAATGTGGGGATTCAACTCTCCAAGGCTGCAGGAAGCACCCACAAAAGAAAAAAAAGAAAAGGCAGATCCTCAGGCACCTCACAGGCACAACCTACCTGCTGCAATACCTCTTTCACTAGCTCTTTTCCTTCAGCTGCTCACATGCTCCAACTCGGCTGGGCCGGCACCACACAGCAGCAAGGCGGGCCGCAGCAGACCTGCGCCATGCAGGGAGCCACCCCCCCACACCCCAAACCAGAAACATTAGTCCAAAACCACAGAACCAGGACCCCAAACCACATGGAGCCAGGCTCCCAAACCGTACATGAACATGAACACACACAAGCCCAAGACTGAGGGCCATGATGGCTACCATCAAGAAATGTAGACAACGTCAAGCTCTTCAGAGAGATCAGCCTTTTGAAGTCCCGATGAAAGACAAGAAACACTTCATTACTAGTCCCATGCCACCAAGACAATACATTTAAGACCCATGATATGGTGCTCAGCAAGCACTGCAGAAGCCAAGAACTATGGGAACAAGACCTGATAAATGGATACTATAGTACAGAAACAAACATACACCACAGAACACATGCTGGAACTGCCCTGCCTGGCACACGCTAGGCTGAAAAGGATGAACCCAGGGCCTCTTTATCCAGTTGTTACTGGATCCTGTTCCTCTGCTGCACTGATTTAAAAGCCCTCCCCAGGCACGTATCACACACACGCCAAGGTACAACCATACCCAAGACACAGACAGGGCATTTCAGGTCAAACTTAGCTTTCGGGACTGCTGGAAAGCAGGCTTTATCATCAAGACACACGCAGGCTAGATGAGATGGGGCTCCAGGCACCTCTTCACCTGTGGAAACACACTGCCATCAGACGCCGCCACGCCAGACGAACTTTTCCTGTTAAAACACCCTTCTCAGATGCCCTGCGGCATTCAAGTGACCCGCTTTGCTCCAATTCTAAAGACTGATGTCACAGCCCACCTTGCCTGTGGCACCTGATCAACAGAAGAGAAAGCAACCGCAGCGCTTGAAAACCATCCCTGCACGTGCTGCTCCTTGTCACTCTCCAGCCTCATCTCAAGTCCTCAGCCACTTCTGTGTAGAGCCTGCCATGGCACCTGCAAAGCAAGACAGAGACATTTCATAGTCACCTTGCGCAACTTGGCCATTCCGCTCCAACCCAGCTCATCAGCAGCCCCCCTACTTACGCAGCTCTTCAGAATGCAGTTTGCTCCTTTGAGCCTGTGCGAGACACCTGTGAAACAGGAAGAAAAGCATAGGCCAAGGCAGCATCCAAAGCCGCAGCACAGCTAGGACAGTTACTCTCATCTGCTGCCTTACCTCTACCCGCTTACCTACCCCGAGGCAGATGCTTCCATCTGCCCTCTTAAGCCAGCTACAACACCTCTAAAACAGAAAAGAGGGGACACAGAGTGACAGTGAAAACCACAAACCAACTTTAACTGCTAAATCTGTTCATCGCTCACCTTGCCAGAGGCAGCTCTGGGTGTTACGTCCCAGGTTGTACGCTGTGCTTCAGCTTTAACAAACGAAAACAGTCAGAAGACAATCATTCAGCTGCCAGCATTAGCACCCATCCCTCAACAACACAAGGGACCCCATTTCCAATGTTATTGTTTCAAAACAGCAGACAACTTGCCTCAGCACCTCAGAAGTAGATCAAGCCAGTCACCGAGCTGCCGAACGAGAGCTTGACAGCTCCAGAAGGAGCTCTTTCCTTTGACCGGTTCCTCCTAAGGTTTATCTACGACTGGAGAAAAAAAAAAAACACTCCACATCTGCGAGCTTTCAAGATTCAATGACAGACCTCTCCTCTAGCACTACTCAAGCACTATGCGAACAGCTGCTCGCAAGCAGCTCAGGTCTCCCCCTCCACATTTGCCAAACACCACAGAGATGACTCTGTGCCAGCTGCCCTTCAGTACGTGCCCAGAGGCAGACCGGATGTCTTTGCCAAAACAGTCCGGACAATGTATTAGTACACCGTCACGGTAGCTACCATCACTAACTGCCAGGCAGGACAGCTCCAGGCCAAACACACACACACACACACACACAGGCACGCTACAAACATTACGAACAAAACACAGAACACAAGGCGCAAAAAAAAAGGACTCCCAGAGGGAAGCCCTACAACAACAGCAAGTCAGAACAGGTGCTCTGCAGCAGCAGACCCAAGGAGAGACTCAAATGTCACGACCTGTGACTGGAAGCAACTGCCAGAACTGGGATGATGGAGGCATAAAAAGCCTGCCTTCAAGGCAAGAGACCAGAAGGATGGGGAGTGCAAACCCCAGAAGAAATCTCTTAGGAAATGAATTCCCAAGCAAGCGCTCCTGATGCGACCCAGATGACTTCTGCAAGAGTGAGGATGGAAACAGACGCGATCAGAAACCGAATATGATGCACAAGACCTGAAACACATCTGCGCTTTAAGCTGCGACTGCCAGTCAAGAAGTGCTCAGATCAGCCCTACGATGATGAAACAAGCATTTAGGACCTTTGGTGTGGCTAACAAGTTGCCTATCTAATCTGTCCAGTGGAAAAAGGCAATGAGGATATCAAGACCTGAGGAGCACGTAACATATGATCATCACATCAAGAAACATTTGATACAAAAAAAATTACACGCACAGAAGAAATGATCTCTTTAGGCTCCCACTGCAAGACAAGAAATGCTCAGCTTCCGATTGAGCATCAGCATTATTCCAGTGAGGTCAAGTGTTCAACACCCTCAGGATGGCTTCCCCAGGGGCTGCCAAGCACCAGGAGCAACAGCACAGCACAGACAACACAGAACACAGACACCAAGCTGGAACTGCCCTGCCTGGCACGTGCTCAAGCCCTACCTGACAGAATCCCACGCCCCCACACACTGTCTGACCGTGATCAATCCTAAAAGGCCCCATCCACAGCAATGACTTAAAAGCACAGACCCTCGCCCTATGTGTGCATTCAAAACCCGAAAGCAAACATAGCACTTGCCCCACAACTTAGCTTGGGAACGATGGGAGGCAGGTTCCATCCTCATCAAGGAGCACGAAGGCTAGCCAGGACATTGCTTCCAGCACGAGGCTCCTCTTCACCTGCAGAAATAAAGTGCCATCAGGCACTGGCACACCAGCTAAACCTCTTCTAGTGAAACACCCACCTCAAAAACAAAACAGTAGTCCACTGACCTGCTCTGCTACTGAAGTCAGATAGACCAACTCGAAACAACTGCCCGCCTTCCCCTGCCTACCACCCCCAAACACACAGTATTTGCCCCTGGACTTAATTCTCAGGGGTCACAATCCGTCCTCAAGGTGGACCACAGAGGCCAACTAGGATGTTCCCAGTATCTTCTTCGTCCCCGGAAAAGAGGAGTCACCCAGAGGTGGGACCAATAGACTACCAAACCAAAAACAATGCCCTTTTTCCAACTGTACTCCATTCACCCTCCCGATCCAGGCTTAGCGCTTCCATTTACTGTGCTGAGCCAAGGTCACGTAGCTTAGACCAAGGAGAAAGAACAAACAAAAATGACAATCCACAAAACAGTCTATACCCACTCCTCTTCTTTCCTCCCCTACCCCAACAGCCAAGAAGCCCCAGACCCACGTTCCCCCACCCAGTACCACCGCTTCGCTCACATAACATCCCAAGGAGATGCATCACGCTCCCAGCTCCTCTTGTGCTCCGAGCATCTCCAGCATTTCAGGAACTGGAACCGCTGACGCCTGGCGCACCTCAGGAACGTGGCAGGAGATGTACTCTGCTGTCGCAAGGTGCTTCCAAAGCCTGCGTAACAGGCAAAACAGACTAACACAATCCACTGACCAACTCAGGGCCCACACTGCTGTCTACTCACCCTCGTGCCTCATTCAAGTGTCCGTGCCCATGCCCTGGGCTACAAGAAACAAAAATAGGAGGTCATATCCGTGATGGACACACAAACAGTACAGCTCCTTGCACAGGACTCAAACACAGAGACGAGAGCCAGAAAAAAAAAAACACCATCAGGTCCACAAATACCAAAAGGCCATGAATGCACAGCAGCCCCAACAGGGGTAATCACAGACTTACCCTTTACAGATGAAAAAGGTGACCCTGCTCAGTCTCTTGGTAATACTACAGCGCTTATGCAGTCGAGGAACCGTACCCCACCATTTCTTAAAAACGAGTTAGCCGGCAACACCTCCTAAGCACACCTCTATTACGTGAATTCCAAGCACTTAAAATCTAGAAGGCTGCAACGTCTAAAGACTCTACAGCCACCCAAACCGCAGGCAAAAGCTCCAAAACTATAACAAACTGTCCCTAACCCTGAAAAAGACCACCCCTCACACGCCTACTGCTGCTCTTTTCAGATACATGCTTATACAGGGAGCTTCAATTATAATTATCTCCTAAACCCTGCTCCATCACTTTGCCATCAAGGTTGTAACTTTGATAATATTTGCCTTAATTCTGCAGAAATCATAAGGGACCCAGAACCACAAAGCAAACACACAAAGTAACATTGACATCCTATCCGTAAACATGCTATAACAATTACTCACCTGAAGAAGAGCTGCATACAATACAGGCACCTATTACTAGATTGGTTTACTCTAACAGATCCTACTAGTTGTTACCTCACAAAGATGGGCGTACCGGTCTCTACTTGGAAACGCATCGGTCCATGGACTCTTAACCACCTAAAGAAACCTGCAACTGACTGAAGGAAAAACAAAGCACTTACCCCAAAGTGCAGCCCAGGCACAATGAGCTCTCTGATGGGATGCCTGTGACTCAATTACCACTAGGCCCTGCATGGAACCCAAAGCCAATCACCTGGGAAAGGGGAGGGGCAAAGCACAAGTAGAAAGAGGAGAAGCAGCAGCTGTGGTTTATTTATTTTTGCTTCAGCTTTGAATATTGAAAGCTTTTCTCCTCTACAACACCTTTCTCAGGAACCAAACAGCATTCCAGTGACCTGCTTTGCTCCTATTCTAAAGACTATCACGGCCCACCTTGCCTGTGGCACCTGATAAGCAGAAGAGAAAGCAACCACAGCAATAAAAGCCACTGCACCCTTAGGACAGTTACTCTCATCCCCTCCTTTACCTCAGCCGCTTACCTACCCCACATGGCAGATGCTTCCACCCGTTCTCTGAAGCCACCTATAGCACCTCTAAAAGAGAAACTGGAATTTTACTCTATTTGATGTAGTAGAGTAAGTGCAGCGACAACCGCACCCCAAAAATAACAGCTACCTCTGTTCATCACTCACCAGAGTCACTCCAGAGGTAGCTCGGGTCGTGACGTCATGTACTGCACACTGCGTTTCAGCCTGAACAAAGGAAAACACAGTCAGAAGACAAACATTCAGCTGACAGCATTAGCACCCATCCCTCAACAACAGAAGTGACCCCATATTTAATGTTTTCGTTTCAAAACAGCAGTCCACTTGCCTCTGTACCTGGAAGTTAGATCCAAGCTCGAAAGGAACGGCCACCATCACCCATGCCACCTGAAAATACTTAGGGACAAAATGACCACTGTATTCGCAAGCGACCACCTGCCACACTGCTCCTCTGTCCCAAACAGCCTCACCTCAGACCCTCAGAGGGAAACACCTGAACATCTTCCCCTGTGGTAGTTTTACTGGGGTGGGCAACCGAGCTCCACCACAATAACTCTCTCACTCCCCCTCCTCAAAGAATAACAGGGAAAAAATATGATGAAAAGGGCTCAAGGGTTGAGATAAGGACGAGGAGATTACACAGTAAATATAGTGACAGGCAAAACACACTCAGCATAGGAAGACAGAAAGATTTATTGCTTATTACTACACGATGTAGAGAAGCGAGATACGAAGGAAAGCAACCAAAAGCACCTTCCCCCCCCCAACCACCCTCTTCCGACTTCTCCCCCCCAGCGGTGCAGGTGACCGGTGTTTATGGTCAGTCTATAGCGCTTCTTCGCCGCCACTCCTTCTCGGACGCCCTCGTCCCCTGTGCTGTGGGGTTCCTCCCACAGGATGCAGTCCTTGGTGAACTGATCTAGCATGGCCTTCCCACAGGCAGCGGCTTTTCAAGAACTGCTCCAGACGTAGGTCCATTCCACGGGGTCCACCCCTCAAGGAGCAAACTGCTCCAACCTGGGTCCCCCACGGGCAGCAGTTCCTGCCAGCTTGCCAGCTCACCTGCTCCTGCAGGATCTCTTCTCCACGGTCTACAGGTCCGGCCCGGAATCTGCTCCGGCAAGGGTCTTCCACAGGCCGCAGCCTCAGACAGTGCAGGTCCACCTTCTGCACCGTGGTCTCCCCCACCAGCTGCAGCGTGGAACCCTGCTCCACCGTGGTACTCCATGGCCTGCAGGGGGACAGCCTGCTTCACCATGGTCCTCACCACAGGCCGCAGGGGACTTCTGCTCCGGCACCTGGAGTACCTCTCGCCCTCCTTCTTCACTGACCTTGGCGCCTGCAAGGCTGTTCCTCACTCCTCTTGCTCTCCCAGCTGATGCGTGGCACAGCGTGTTTTTATTTTTTTTTTTTCCTGTCTTAAATATACTCTCACAGACGCGCAAACAACATCGCTTATTGGCTCCGCTCAGCAGCGGGGCCCTTACCTAACGTGGGGCAGCTTCTAGATTCTTCTCACAGAAGCCACCCCTAGAACCCCCTGCTACCAAAACCTTGCCACATAAACTCACTACACCCCTTCACTTCGGTTAAGGGACGACCAGGCTGACAACATGCTCACCTTCCCTCACTGCTCCGTGACACGGGGATTTCCCTGTCCAACACTGCACGAAGCACCTGCAGAGACGACAGAAAAAGCACACCCTGAGGCACCTCACAGCCACAGCGTACCTGCTGCAATACCTCCCTCGTCCCAGCTCCTTTACCTCAGCTGCTCGTTAGCTTGATCTGAGATAAACGAGCCCGGGCGGCGCCGCGCGAAAAATCACAGACTTACCCTTTACAGATGAAAGAGGTGACCCTGCTCAGTCTCTTGGTAATACTACAGCGCTTATGCGGTCGAGGAACCGTACCCCACCATTTCCCAAAATTTTTTTTTCCTTCAATTATACTCATCTCCTAAACCCTGCTCCATCACTTTGCCATCAAGGTTGTAACTTTGATAATATTTGCCTTAATTCTGCAGAAATCATAAGGGACCCAGAACCACAAAGCAAACACACATAGTAAGATTGCCACCCTATCCATAAACATGCTATAACAATTACTCACCTGAAGAAGAGCTGCATACAATACAGGCACCTATTACTAGATTGGTTTACTCTAACAGATCCTACTAGTTGTTACCTCACAAAGATGGGCGTACCGGTCTCTACCTGGAAATGCATCGGTCCATGGACTCTTAACCACCTAAAGAAACCTGCAACTGACTGAAGGAAAAACAAAGCACTTACCCCAAAGTGCAGCCCAGGCACAATGAGCTCTCTGATGGGATGCCTGTGACTCAATTACCACTAGGCCCTGCATGGAACCCAAAGCCAATCACCTGGGAAAGGGGAGGGGCAAAGCACAAGTAGAAAGAGGAGGAGCACCAGCTGTGGTTTATTTATTTATTTGGCTTAGCTCAACAGCATGCAGAGGGCAGACAAGAGAACTGGGGTGTTTCTAGAAGCAACAATCCCCATGCTTTTGCTTCATCCTTGAACATTGAAAGCTTTGAATATTGGAACCCTGCTCCACCATGGTACTCCATGGCCTGCAGGGGGACAGCCTGCTTCACCATGGTCCTCACCACAGGCCGCAGGGGACTTCTGCTCCGGCACCTGGAGTACCTCTCGCCCTCCTTCTTCACTGACCTTGGCGCCTGCAAGGCTGTTCCTCACTTCTCTTGCTCTCCCAGCTGCTGCATGGACCAGCGTGTTTGTTTTTTTTTTTTTCCTGTCTTAAATATGCTCTCACAGAGGTGCAAACAACATCACTTATTGGCTCCGCTCAGCAGCAGGGCCCTTACCTAATGTGGGGCAGCTTCTAGATTCTTCTCACAGAAGCCACCCCTAGAGCCCCCTGCTACCAAAACCTTGCCACATAAACTCACTACACCCCTTCACTTCGGTTAAGGGACGACCAGGCTGACAACATGCTCACCTTCCCTCACTGCTCCGTGACACGGGGATTTCCCTGTCCAAGACTACACCAGGCACCTGCAGAGACGAGAGAAAAGCACACCCTGATGCACCTCACAGCCACAGCGTACCTGCTGCAATACCTCTCTCTTCCCAGTTGCTTTACTTCAGCTGCTCGTTAGCTCGATCTAAGACAAATGTGCCCGGGCAGCACCACACGAAAATGTGCCCAGGCAGCACCACATGAAAATGTGCCCAGGCGGGCAGCACCAATCACAGACCTACCCTTTACAGATGAAAAAGGTAACTCTGATACGACCCTGCTCAGTCTCTTGGTAATACTGCGCCTACGTGGTCAAGCCTCTTGTAGTGTGTAATCAAGCTCTTTTTAGTCCTCTAGAGAGTTACACAAGTGGCTTGATACATCCAGAGATTCAAATATAACCCAAAAACACAAGTGTATCCCGCCATCCCAAAAACAAGTGAGCCAGCAATCTCTGCTAAATATCCCTCTAGTAAGTGATTTCCAAGCACTTAAAATCTAGAAATCCATAGACTCCAACCAGCCCAAAGAACCCTGCAACTGACTGAAGGAAAAACAAAACACTTACCCCAAAGAGCAGCCCAGGCACAATGAACTCTCTAATGGCATACCTGGGGCTCATATACCATTTGGCCCCGCCCAGCACCCAAACCCAACCACCTGGGAAAGGGGAGGGGCAAAGCACAAGAAAGTAGAAAGAGCACAAGCAACAGCAGCTGTGGTTTTTTTTTTTTTTTTTTAAATCTGGTTTAGCTCAACAGCATGCAGACTGCAGACAAGAGAACTGGGGTGTTTCTAGAAGCAACAATCCCCATGCTTTTGCTGCAGCTTTGAATATTGAAAGGACAATACGACCAAGCAAGTAACTGATTTTTTCTCGGCTAGAATTAGCTCTAACATTTCTTTAGATAGAAAGAAAAATCTAGGAGCATAACAGATCACACATCAAAAAAAGTCACCAATTCCATGTAATAACATCACTCGCAGAAAAATTCACGTACTTGAGTAGGCTATCTGAAAACCAAAAGGCTATGCTGATGGGTCAAAACACACTACAGGACAACGGAGCCTGGCCCTCTGCTGCACCAACTTAAAACTCATCCCTACACTCACCAAGGTGCAAGCCCAACCCAAACACAGACACACCATTTCAGCCTCAACACAGTTTTGGGAACTGCTGGAAAGCAGGCTTCATCCTCAGCGAGGCATGCTCAGGCTCCACAGGATGGGGCTTCAGGCACCGCTTCACCTACTGAAGAAGACCACCATCAGGAGCTGCCACGCCAGACCACCTTTTTCCTCTGCAACACCTTTCTCAGGAACCAAACAGCATTCCAGTGACCTGCTTTGCTCCTATTCTAAAGACTGTCACAGCCCACCTTGCCTGTGGCACCTGATAAACAGAAGAGAAAGCAACCACAGCAATAAAAGCCACTGCGCCCTTAGGACAGTTACTCTCATGCCCTCCTTTACCTCAGCCGCTTACCTACCCCACATGGCAGATGCTTCCACCCGTTCTCTGAAGCCACCTATAGCACCTCTAAAAGAGAAACTGGAATTTTACTCTATTTGATGTAGTAGAGTGATTCAAAGATCATAAATCCAATTTCTTTAAGTGATTTATTCTTTATTGACGGCGCCGGATGCACAGGGGATCTTTCCGCCTATCGTGCATCCCGAAGTGAAAAGCCATCCCAAATTTATACATCACAGTGATTAATATTTTATTAACGCCTATACATATTCATTATCTAACCCCGCCTACTCTCGCTTCTCATGCTAATCAGTTTTGTGTCCTGCGCCTGCGCAGATCCTCTCGGTGGTCTTGGGCAGGGGTCGTCGAGCTGTGGTCGGTGGTCTCAGAGAGGAAGGCCATAAGTCTTCCTCACAGTGTACTTTTCACCCTTGGTCAGGATTCTGCTGAGTTAGCTTTCTTCCTAACCGCAAGGACTGTTTTTTCTTCGAATCTTCTGCTCATTATTTTCTTATCTTGGATTCCAATGTCTTGTTCGAGATATATTGCCCGTATATGTCCTATTTCGAGATACATTGTCCGTACATCTGTTTCCTGCCCTACACCTAATGTTCTGTTCTCCTTTAATAGTTACATTCTTAACCCTTTCTTATCTGGAATCGCCTCAGCTTCCCTAATCAATCCCCCCTTTTCTTTTCCCCATGCAAATTCTTTTGCATTGCATGCCCTTATCATTAGCAGTATCGCAGTAACATACATACAAATATTCCTACTACCAATAACATAACCAGATCAGTAAAAACTTGTTCTAACTATTGAAAGTTGGGTAACCATGAGGTTAACTTATTCCATATTTCCTCAAAGCCCCATGAAATGTTATCCTTACTAATCTTATACAGAACCTTTGTTTGTTTCTATATTTCCTCTATGTCGGTAGAGACCTTTCCGAATACAAAAATTCTTCTTCCCAGCCTCTACGATATGTATCCCTTAATACCTTGCCATGTACTTTCGTCAGGGAAGCTAATATTGCCATTCGTTGTAACAATTTCCAATTCCAAACAAGTATTACAAAAGACAATATTAAACTTATACCAACTAACATCAATAGAACAATTGGGTGACACAATGTGTTCAAAATCCCAGTTGCAGTTGGCGACCATCCAAAGAGTTTGTCCCACCAGCTATGATCTGTGTCTTGTTTTACTCTTTGCAAAACTCTGTTTATTTCTTTTGTATCATGGTGGACCGTGATTAAAGTCTTCTCTCCATCTTCCTGAATGCCTTTTAAAATTTTGATCAGGTCTTGGTGTTTAAGTAATTGCTTCACTAGCGTGAGGTTCATCCCAATAGGTGTGGGTAATAACTTGTGATACATTGTGTTGTTGGACTTGATCAACTGGTGGGATACCACTGGTGCTGAATATAAAAAAATCACACCCGATGATTCTAACAAAGTTAGAAATACAAAAGTTAGAATGATTTTTGCTAGGTAGAGTTATGTTTTCCTTATCTACTTCTACAAAAGCACAAGCAGTTCTTAAACACACACAGCCTTGACCAATATATACAAGCACAGTCTTTTGACTAGTATTTGGATGAATTTCAAAGTGGCAAACACCTTGCTCAGTGTCAAGACAGACATCCTGAGCATCAATTGTGTTGCTCTCACAAATAAATCCTTGTTGTTCCTGGGTAACACATGATTCTAGATTCACAGACTGCCATTTCCCGTTCTTCATCCGGGCCCAGGTTCTATGCTCCGAAGGATAGAGCACTGTTTCCTCATGATTTAATCCTAGTGCAATAATGGGGTGGATAACATAAACTGTAGCATTACGTATAGTAAGCACAAAGGCAGTAGCCATGTTAATAATGGGATCATAGGTAAAATTTACCAGAGTCCACCAAGATTGGAACTTCTTTTCAAAATCATTGGCATTGTCCCAAACAATCTTTCGGACTTCAGCCGGAAAAATGCCTTCACTTCCTTCCCTAATGATCAAGGCAGCCGTTGCCTGCATCCATAACTGTATCTGTATACAACTAAGAGCTAAAGATACATTATCTTGCGCCATACTAAGTGCATCTATTATTAGTCTGTGGTCCTGGTCTTCAGCCTTTTCTACGGCTTCAGACCAAGGCCACCCACCATTCTCTATCATCACAGAAGCACCTTCCAATTCTTGAATCACAATTACAACTATAAGCCACAGAAATAAAACAATTCTGTTAACTAAATTTCTGCTAACTACATTACTAAATACTCCTGACCATAGTGTCTTCATTTCGCTTGACTGAACTTTAGTTTCAGTTCACCGTCACCCAGCGTTACTTTTCAGGGGGCTTTTGGAGCTTTCTTCACTCTCGAATAATGGATCCAGACCGTTTGCTCCTTAATCTTGATGGCGGTATGTGTTGTCAGCAGCACCTGGTATGGTCCCGTCCACTTTTCTTCCAAAGGGCGACCTGCAAATGCTTTTACATACACATAATCCCCAGGTTTAAAGGGGTGGATTGGTTGGTCCAGCCCTCTAGCCCTGGTTCCTGAGACAACTTTAGATATTTGATCCAACTGTTTTTGGAGTCCTATTAAATAATTACACAAGTATCCCGACCCCAGTTGCGTCAGGTCCTCCCCGCTGAACAAAAACTGATAGGGTCTTCCGTATAATATTTCAAAAGGGCTTAGATTTTCCTTTGTCCGTGGTTTTACTCTAATTCTAAGTAAAGCCAAAGGGAGAGACTGAGGCCATGATAAATTAGTCTCTTGTCCTATTTTGGCTATTTGTTGTTTGATTAGATGATTCATCTTTTCCACTTGTCCGCTTGCCTGTGGTCTGTAAGGGGTATGGAGTTGCCAGTCTACCCCTAAGACCTTACTTACTTCTTGAACTATTTGCGCACAAAAATGAGAGCCTCTATCCGAGGACATTGCTGCCGGAATTCTGAAATGCGGTATTATCTCATTCAGTAAAACCTTAACCACTTCTCTTGCCTTGTTGGTTCGACAGGGAAAAGCCTCCGGCCACCCGGAAAAAGTATCTGTCAAAACCAACAAGTATCGATACCCCCCTTTTCTTGGCAGTTCTGAAAAATCTATCTGCCATTGTTGTCCTGGATAGTTTCCTTTACTGATTATTCCGAACTTTACCCTATTTTCTGTATTAGGGTTATGATGCAAACAAATACTGCATTGCTGGGTTACTTGTTTTACCGTAGTATACAGATTTCTTCCCACCAAGACTCGACTCAGATTTTTATATAAGGTGTCTGCTCCCCAATGAGTCTTATTATGTTCTGCCATGACCGTAGGCCATATTAAATTAGAGGGTAGTACAACCCTATTATCTTTCAGGTATACCCATCCATCACTCCTTGCTTTTCCTCCCAGGTCCCCAATTAACTTTTGATCTTCCCGTGTGTACCTAGGTTCCTGTCCTTCACCTAAAGTTTGTATTTTACCGTCTGGTATTAAAGTGAGCGCTTCTGCCTCAGCCAATCCGGCCACCCTTTTTGCTTCTTGGTCAGCCAATCAGTTCCCTACCTCGAAGTCAGCGGTTCCTTTTTGGTGTCCCCGGCAATGTATAACAGCCACCTTCTCTGGGTGCTTTACCGCTTCCAACAACTTCAAAATCTCCTCAGCATATTTTATTTGTTTTCCTTGGGCCGTTAATAATCCTCGTTCCTTCCAGATAGCCCCACGTGCATGCACCACACCAAATGCATACTTAGAGTCTGTCCAGATATTTACTTTCTTTCCTGCTGCTAGTTCCAATGCCTGCGTAAGGGCAATTATTTCTGCTTTCTGAGCAGACGTCCCAGGGGGTAATGGTTTCGACTCAATTACCTGTTGAGTGGTCGTCACCGCATACCCTGCTTTGCGTTGTCCTTGTTTCACAAAGCTGCTTCCATCAGTATACCATGATTCGTCCGCGTCTTCCAAGGGCTCCTCCTTGAGACCTGGTCGGCTAGAATACACAGTTTCCATAGTTTCCTTAACCCTTTCTTATCTGGAATCGCCTCAGCTTCCCTAATCAAGAGTAAGTGCAGCGACAACCGCACCCCAAAAATAACAGCTACTTCTGTTCATCAATCACAAGAGTCACTCCAGAGGTAGCTCGGGTTGTGACGTCCTGTACTGCACACTGCGTTTCAGCCTGAACAAAGGAAAACACAGTCAGAAGACAAACATTCAGCTGACAGCATTAGCACCCATCCCTCAACAACAGAAGTGACCCCATATTTAATGTTTTCGTTTCAAAACAGCAGTCCACTTGCCTCTGTACCTGGAAGTTAGATCCAAGCTCGAAAGGAACGGCCACCATCACCCATGCCACCTGGGAATACTAAAGGACAAAATGACCACTGTATTCGCAAGCGACCATCTGCCACACTGCTCCTCTGTCCCAAACAGCCTCACCTCAGACCCTCAGAGGGAAACACCTGAACATCTTCCCCTGTGGTAGTTTTACTGGGGTTGTTAGCGTAGCAACCACATAACCACCAAGTGATTATATGAAGGTGCTTTATTCAGCGCTGGAAGCCGGGGCAGGTGCCCAAATCTGGCTTCAAGTCCCGTTACTTCCCAGCCATTATTTATACTTTCATCATTATGTAAGACATACATATTCATTACAGGTGGTAACATCAGCCTCGCATTCCATTCTAATTAGCTCCCCTCCCCTTTGCACATGCGTGGCACTCTCTGGCAGTCGTCCAGGTGGTCGTCCAGATGAAGTAAGGAGTCTTCCTCTCCGCTAAACTTTTCACCTTTCTCACTCGACGCATGCTCCTTCCGCTCCTTGGTTCTGCTTCAACTCATTTCAGCATTTCCAGGCCCTTATCCAAGGTCAGGTTGTACCTGTTCCCTCCCAGGGTTCCCCTTCAAAGATTCATTTGACTGTTCAGTATACTCCCTAAGTCTCCCAGTGTACATAGATTAATTGATAATATACTCCCTACACTTCCCAGTATACATAAATTAATTGATAATATAAGTACATTTGGCAATGCTTAATTATACTTTATGACCCATCACCTAAGAGACATTAATAAAACATCCGTTCGATTCTCCTACTCCTCTCCACTAACATTTCCCCCCTTTGAAAATACTTCACTCATACCGAGAGCAAGTATTTTCATTACTATTAGGTTGAATCAGGTTAGTAGAGGTTAGTGAGTATAACTTGATATAGAGATTAGTAAGTATAATCTTAATGCATCTTCGTTAGTCTACTATCTTATTGATTCCTCTATGCCTGCTTGTTAACGCTAATACTATAGGATGGGGGTGGAGTAAGTGGGATAGGGTGTTCTGGGTGATTCCCAGTAAGGACTCTCATTATTCGGCGATTCCATGCACTGCTCCTAACTATTTCTCCCTTCACACACGAGAATATTACTCCCATTGCAGCGAATACAATTAGCAGCAGCACAATGCTTTGTAGGAGGGACTTGAGCCATCCTTCCAGATGAAGGCCTAGTCCCTCAAAAGTTGCTCCCAACCAATTTTGCTCAGCTTCTTGCTTTTCTTCCTCTAGCTCATGTTCCACATGAACTAGTTGGGATATGTCATTTTCCACATCTGTAGTTACATTTGGAATACGTACACAGCAATGATCAATTCTGCCTTTCAAATATTCACACACCCCATGCTCTTTTAACAAAAGCATGTCCAGAGCCATTCTGTTTTGCAGGGTCATTTTGGTTGTGGCCTGTAATTGTAAGTTTAAATCTTTGAACCCCTTCTTGGTTACCTTTGCCAACCTGTTTACTTGGCCCATTAAGCTATATATTATTTCCCTATTCTGGTATGTTGCTATTGGGGCAAATAGTGATTCTATCACCCATCCTATCCTGATTGCAGTTGAGGGGTCTTGCCAATCATCATCTTGGTCTACCTCCCTTCTTATTCTAGTTCGCAAATTTGTCGAACTCCCTTTAAAAGGAGATTTCTTCCAGAGCGGACACAAGGTGGGCAAGCCTAGTGTTATTTCTTTCGCCGGACCATCTAGTTCCAGGTGTGTTGTCCAGGTTCCATCATTAGCAGCCCATACGAAGTGTCCCATACTCCGTATCGTTGAATATTTGCAATTTACCTTGATTCTCTTGTTGCTCTTCTGACTGGTTATATTTCCGTTGACTCGCAGTCCCCTACATGCACATCCGGTCGCTAAAGCTATTTTTACTGGGAGTAAAGGTATGGTTTTCAGGTCCGTATCGCAACTCAGGATCTGGGTGCAGTTCCACCATGGGACTGCCTTCACTCGTTCTCGACTACTAGTTTCCTTCTGATCTGCCATATATTCTTGGTCCCTTTGGCTATCATTTGTCTTACCAGTCCACTGTATGCACCAGGGAGTATTTCCTCCATATTGATATCTCTGCAGTATGCTTATGGTCCATGCGCTATCCCAGCCTTCTAATTCTCCTGATTCACTTACTTCCTCGCTTTCCCATTTAACTTTCTCCTGTGATTTTGTACGTTCCTCATCATACTCACACCATCCTAGTTGTCTGCTCACGGTGTTTAAATTCGTGAATTGATAGTTTCTTTTCTTTTCGCATTGTGAGTAGTAGGCAATTACCCTTTCCCTGTAATATCCCTCGATCTTTTCCGTTTCCACAGTCTTTTCTGCTTTGCATTGAATTGTTTTATTCCGCTCAATCTGGGGCAATGAAGATGTTATTATGCCCCATGGTATAGGGTCCCCTGCTTACTTGGGTATAGGTAAACAAGCAGTTACTTGACTCACATTCTGCATTTTTGCAAAGTCCCTAATCAAACCTATCATCAGATTTTCTTCTCGATTCTTTACTACCCATTGCATTCCTGGTGTTGTAGGCTGAATTGATCTTTTCCTTTTGGTTTCGGAGACTGTAATCTTACTAAATCCTCCAGCAGTTCCGTTATTATACGAACCTTGATATTCTTCTAAGTTCTACCTGGTAACTCCTCTAATTGTTAGGGTCATCTGGCCTCCCAATCCTATATCTGTCTTGTGTTTCTCATCCTCCTCAACTGGATCGTTGTTCCTTGTCCAGCTGGTATTGGCTCTACTGTTACCCTGTAACCTACAACAATGACCAGGCCTAATTCCATAGCCCTCTTTTCCTCTCAGATCCTCACCAATTCTCACCAAGCACCTATACTTTCCTTGGCCTTCGAGAGTCAGGTTCCGGGGGTGCAGCTCTACACTTCCTTCTTTCCCTTGACATTTTTCATTTACCCATCCTTTCTTTTTCCAGTGCTCCCATAATCCCTCATGCCCGCCCTTGTTGTAGTAAATTGTATCGGGGTCTTGCGGGGGGTCTCGAATCTTTTCCCATACAATCTGGGCTTTAGACAGATCTATCGGGGAATCACTTTTGACCCTGCAGGCCAGAGTGGCATTATTCCCAACATATACGATCTTATTCTCTTTCTTCTGAGGTATTTTCAGAGAAGCAGCATTTGTCTCACTATAATACGATAGTACCCACCAACCCCAAAACACTCCCAAAATTTGATAAACAATCATATCAGATACTCTGGATCTTTAATTTTGTAGGGCCCAGTGGCTGTGCCTCCCAAAGTCTCGGTACTCGTTTCACCCGAGCGTAATGTATCCAAGCATCTACCCCTTCTACCTTGACAGCGGTGAAGGTTACCAGTAGAACTTGGTAAGGTCCATCCCACCATTCCTTCAAGGGTTCCTCGTTCCAAGTTTTGATGTAGACTCTGTCTCCTGGCTGCATATCATGCACTGGATTCTCCAAGGCCAGGGGTCGGTTCCACACCAGAACGCTGCGTAGTTGAGCTAAAGTCTTACCAAGGGATAAAACATAATTATATACATCCTGTTTACCGGTAACATGCATATTCGGGTTCGGTTCAGGAGACTCATAAGGTTTTCCATCCATGATTTCATAGGGACTTACTGACATCCCACTTCTTGGCTTTATTCTAATTCTTAGCAAGGCTATTGGTAAGGCCTGTGGCCACTGTATCTTAGCTTCCTGACAGATTTTGCTTAATTGTCCTTTTAAAGTTTGGTTCATCCTCTCTACCTGACCACTAGATTGAGGCCTCCACGGGGTATGTAAGTTCCAGGTAATTCCCAGTAACCTACTAACCTCCTTAACCACATTGGCAATAAAATGTGGTCCCCTGTCTGAAGAAATACCCAATGGTACACCAAATCTAGGGATTATTTCCTGTAGTAACCATTTTACCGTTTCCTTTGCTTGATTGGTGCGACAGGGAAGGGCCTCCGGCCATCCTGAAAAAGTATCAACCCCTACCAATAGGTATTTATAACCTCTTGCTTTGGGCAGTTCCACGAAGTCTATTTGCCAGTAATCTCCAGGCTCTATCCCAGCCCTAGTTCTTCCCATCTCAGCATGTTTCCTTGCTACCGGATTATTCTTTAAGCAAAGCTCACACTTTGACATTACTGGCTTTGCCATTGTTAACATGTGTACCGAGATGACACCTCGTTTCAAATAGGTCACCATTGCTCCTGCACCCCAGTGACATTCGTTATGTTTTATTTGTAAAATTTCTCGCATTACTATAGGAGGCACTATGAGTTGCCCTGTCGTAGTCACATACCATCTGTCAGGATTCTTTTGGGCCTTCATCAAATTCGCAAGTCTCTCATCTTCTGCCGAATACTTTGGGTCTTTAGGTAATTTAAAACGAGAGGCCTACCTTTGATGGAATTAGAGTCATTACTTTCCATACTTCACACGCAACCTTCCGGGCCGTCAAATCTGCCAGTCTGTTACCTTCTGCAATCTCTGACACCCCTCCTTGATGGGCTTTACAATGCATTATGGCCACCTGTTGGGGCTTCTGTACAGCTGTTATTAATTTCAATATTTCTTCCTGGTATTTTATATTAGTCCCTTGTGAGGATAACATTCCCCTTTCTTTCCGTAATGCCCCATGTACATGAACTACCCCGAATGCATATTTTGAATCTGTCCAAATATTCACGTTCTTACCCTCGCTTAGTTCCAGGGCTCGTGTCAGGGCAATTATTTCTGCTCGTTGGGCTGAAGTTCCCGGAGGTAGGGAATTTGCCTCAATCACTACCTTTGATGTAGTTACTGCGTATCCTGCGTAACGAGTCGCATTTTCCACAAAGCTGCTTCCATCCGTGAAAAGTTCCCAATCCGGTCTCCCCAGAGGCTGATCCTTTAAGTCTGTTCTGCTGGCATAGGTATGTTCGATGATCTCCACGCAATCATGACTGAGGTCTCCTTCCTCTGTAGTTGTTCCTAGAAACACTGCTGGGTTCAATAAGTTAGTAGTTCTTAAGATTACATCATCTTGCTCAGTTAGTATAGCTTGATATTTCATCATTCGGCTGGGTGATAGCCAATGGCCCCCCTTTGCTCCAATACCGTAGTCACCATATGTGGCGCGAACACCTCAATTCGTTTCCCTAATGTGAGCTTCCTGGCTTCCTGTATTAAAAGGACTATGGCTGCCACGGCCCTTAAACACGAGGGCCATCCAGCGCTTACCGCATCCAATTGTTTAGAAAAATACCCCACAGGTCTTTTCCAGCTTCCAAGTCGCTGGGTCAGTACTCCTAATGCCAATCGTTGTCTCTCATGCACAAACAGCTGCAAGTCCTTTGATAAGTCCGGCAAGCCCAAGGCAGGCACCTTTATCAGGGCTTCCTTTAAGTTCTTGAAGGCCTCTTGTTGTGGCTTTCCCCAGGTATATGTACAGGCCTTTTGGGTTTCATAGAGGGGCTTTGCTATGAGTCCATAGTCCATTACCCACAGTCTGCACCACCCAGCCATACCTAGGAAAGCCCGTAGTTCATGCAAATTTCACAGCTCGGGGATTTCACAAATAGCTTGTATTCGGTTAACTCCCAACTTTCTTTGTCCTTGAGAAATTTCACATCCCAAATAAATTACTGTTGTGCACGCGATTTGTGCCTTTTGTTTAGAAACCTTGTACCCATTTAGTCCCAATTGATTCAAAATATCAATAGTTACCTGAATACATTCTGACTCTCCTTCAGTAGCTATTAATATATCGTCCACATTGTAACAGCAGGTATCGATCCTTTGGTACCTGAATCTGTCCTTGGTTAATCCAATCTTCTATTTCTTTAGCTAGTTGACCGCCGAAGAGGGTCGGGCTATTCTTGAATCCTTGAGGCAATCTTGTCCAGGTCAGATGCATCTTTCGTCCGTTCCGTGGATTTTCCCATTCAAAAGCAAAGAGTTTTCTACTATCCTTGTCAATGGGTATGCAGAAGAAGGCATCTTTTAAATCAATTACCGTAAACCACTTATATTTCTCTTTTACAGATGTTAACAATGTATAAGGGTTAGCCACCACTGGGTGAATATCTTTTGTTATTTTGTTTATTGCCCTAAGGTCCTGCACTAGCCTGTATTCCCCATTAGGTTTCTTTACTGGGAAAATTGGGGTGTTATATTCGGATTTGCATTCTTACAGAATGTGGTAGCTAAGAAATTTATCTATAATCTTTACTATTCTTAGCCTAGCTTCTAGCTTCAACGGGTACTGTTTAATCCGTACCAGTCGGGCCCCTTCCTTAAGTTCAATTTTTACTGGCTGGGCTACTTTCGATTTTCCGGGTACGTCTGTTTCCCAAATCGTAGGCATTACTGCATTTTCTACCTCTTTTGGTATATGAGGAACATATATGTTTGGTATATGAGGAACATATTAATCATTAATATTTGTCCCACTTTTGATTCCGGGATTCTCATAATCAATTCTCCATCTTCAAACGTTATGGTAGCGTTTAGTTTCGTTAACAAATCCCGTCCCAAAAGAGGAATAGGGCATTCTGGTACATATAAAAATTCATGCGTAATTTCTTTACGTTCAAACCGTAAATCAAGGGGTTGTAAGAACGGCCGTATTTCCTCCTTCCCGGTGGCACCTACAATAGTAGTTTTCCTTTCCCCTATCTTACCACTCAATCTATTGAGTACTGAATATGTGGCCCCTGTATCAATTAAAAATTTTACTTCCTTATTTCCTATTTGAATTTTTACTAAGGGCTCTTTAGTTTCTGCTACCGGATCTCCTAGTCAGCTATTATATTCCCCCAGAACCATCGCCTTGGCCGCTTCTTGGTTTCGGAACGAATTTCCCCCACCAACGATCAGCTGTCCACGGAGAGGGCACTCATTTTTCCAACGACCCTCCCCCTTACAATGGGCACATTGGTTAAGACCCAGCCGGTTTCCCCCTGAGCTCGGGTAGCCTCTCCCTGTTCCTCTACCTCGACCGTTAATATTTCCTCTTCCCCTGCCCCTTAATCCTGCATGTTCTCTCCCTCGAATTACTGCTAATAAGTTCTGTTGTTGCCTTTTTGTCGTTTCCTTTTCTCTGTTATTATACACTTTCCAGGCTATTTCCAACAGCCTATCCAAATTTCTCAAATCTGCACCTTCCAACTTTTGCAATTTCTTCCTAATATCCTCTTGGGCTTGTCCCAGGAAAATGAGTGCTAACTGAGCTTTAGCTTGCTCAGTCTCTACATCTAAATCCGTATATTTCTTAGCAGCTTCTTTCAATCTCTCTAAAAAGGCGGAAGGTGATTCCGCTTTTTCTTGCCTGACATTATACAATTTTGACCAATTTATGGTCCGGGGCATGGCATTCTGTACCCCGACTTGTACCCAATCTTGATATCTCTTCAGCCTCCTTATTCCATCCCCTGTGTTATAATCCCATTGGGGATCCTCAGTGGGGAAGTTTTGATCTAGATTTCCAAGCACTAATCCATTTCATACATCCTCTCGGGCTCTCTCTAGCTGCCCGCAATACCATGTCTTTTTCTGTCGAGTCCATCAAAGTATCCAGGATCACCTGGAGATCATCCCAATCGGGATTTTGGGTTTTAATTATCATTTTCATTACCCTGGCTACTTTATCTGGGTTTTCCCTGTAGGTGCCGGCTGCTTGTTTCCATATCATTAAATCCCCAGCTGAAAAAGGCACCTTAACATATACCGGTCCTTCTGTCCCCACTCCTTGCCTGAGGGGAGCGATTATCTTCCCTCTCTGTTCATTTATAGTTTCTCCTGCCCTTCGCTGTTGCCGAGTCCTATGTGACACAGGGGAGACTAAAGTCGGGGATTCTCCATCACTACTGCTATCTTCATTCTCCCTTTTCCCTCCCTGTCCTGGCTCTTCCGGCGGAGCCGACGGCGAAACTTCCAAATCAATATTTCCATTATTCATTTCCCCATGGTACTTATTATTCTCTATTGCCTGATGCTGTATACAGCGTCCCTCCTTAGTACATGCACAACAACGTTCCTCAGTTGAAACTTCAAGCACCATTATTCCACAAGCATGCTGCCATTCAGGCTTTCGGCGCAAATAAAAGAATAATTCCACATACGGCAGTTCATCATATTTTCCTTCCCGCTTGCAAAATAGCATTAATTGTAAAATTGTGTTATATTGCAATGTTCCATTCTCAGGCCAAGTTTCTTGGTCCTCTAGTTTATACTGTGGCCACCAAATATTACAATAATCAATCAGCTTTCCTTTCTGCATTTCTTGACCAAAACCTCCCTCTTTCCAATGCGCTAGCAAACACCCCAGTGGGGATGTTCGCGAGATAGGTACATCTTTTCCCAAAATTCCTTTAATCTTTTTCATTTTGAACTTATGATACAAACCCAAAAGCTGCCGGAGCAGCAGCAGCACACTCCCCCAGAAGCTGCCGGAGCAGCAGCACACTCCCCCAGAAGCTGCCGGAGCAGCAGCGTGCTTACCACATACCAATAATACCAGGTGCTGACCCTTCAGCACGAACCAATACAATTACCAATACCAAACCACCAATGCCGAACCTGCAGAGCTTTCGCTCTGTCTAACGGACAGCGCCTAGGCTTACCCCGGGAGCTCCCTGCCCAACCGAGTGTGGCTTTTGCCGCGTCTGACCGGCAGGCTTTCCCAACCAAATCGGTACCGAATACCCAAAGTCGAAAGCACCTTTGCTTACCGCTCCAGTGGTACGTCGTGAGCAGCGGAGGTCGGTCACGGTCAACTGCTCCCCAAGAATCCCTCGGTGCCGGCTGGAGCAAAACCGAGACAAGATCTGCCTCAGCAGTGCCAACGCCGTCCCATCTGGGTCGCCAAAATGTTAGCGTAGCAACCACATAACCACCAAGTGATTATATGAAGGTGCTTTATTCAGCGCTGGAAGCCGGGGCAGGTGCCCAAATGTGGCTTCAAGTCCCGCTACTTCCCAGCCATTATTTATACTTTCAACATTACGTAAGGCATACATATTCATTACAGGTGGTAACATCAGCCTCGCATTCCATTCTAATTAGCTCCCCTCCCCTTTGCACATGCGTGGTGCTCTCTGGCGGTCATCCAGGTGGTCGTCCAGATGAAGTAAGGAGTCTTCCTCTCCGCTAAACTTTTCACCTTTCTCACTCGACGCATGCTCCCTCCGCTCCTTGGTTCTGCTTCAACTCATTTCAGCATTTCCAGGCCCTTATCCAAGATCAGGTTGTACCTGTTCCCTCCCAGGGTTCCCCTTCAAAGATTCATTTGACTGTTCAGTATACTCCCTAAGTTTCCCAGTATACATAGATTAATTGATAATATACTCCCTACACTTCCCAGTATACATAAATTGATAATATAAGTACATTTGGCAATGCTTAATTATACTTTATGACCCATCATCTAAGAGACATTAATAAAACATCCGTTCGATTATCCCTAACACTAACAGGGTGGGCAACCGAGCTCCACCACAATAACTCTCTCACTCCCCCTCCTCAAAGAATAACAGGGAAAAAATATGATGAAAAGGGCTCAAGGGTTGAGATAAGGACGAGGAGATTACACAGTAAATATAGTGACAGGCAAAACACACTCAGCATAGGAAGACAGAAAGATTTATTGCTTATTACTACACGATGTAGAGAAGCGAGATACGAAGGAAAGCAACCAAAAGCACCTTCCCCCCCCCCCAACCACCCTCTTCCACCTTCTCCCCCCCAGCGGTGCAGGTGACCGGTGTTTATGGTCAGTCTATAGTGCTTCTTCGCCGCCACTCCTTCTCGGACGCCCTCGTCCCCTGTGCTGTGGGGTTCCTCCCACAGGATGCAGTCCTTGGTGAACTGATCTAGCATGGCCTTCCCACAGGCAGCAGCTTTTCAAGAACTGCTCCAGACGTAGGTCCATTCCACGGGGTCCACCCCTCAAGGAGCAAACTGCTCCAACCTGGGTCCCCCACGGGCAGCAGTTCCTGCCAGCTTGCCAGCTCACCTGCTCCTGCAGGATCTCCTCTCCATGGTCTACAGGTCCGGCCCGGAATCTGCTCCGGCAAGGGTCTTCCACAGGCCGCAGCCTCAGACAGTGCAGGTCCACCTTCTGCACCGTGGTCTCCTCCAGCAGCTGCAGCGTGGAACCCTGCTCCACCGTGGTACTCCATGGCCTGCAGGGGGACAGCCTGCTTCACCATGGTCCTCACCACAGGCCGCAGGGGACTTCTGCTCCGGCACCTGGAGTACCTCTCGCCCTCCTTCTTCACTGACCTTGGCGCCTGCAAGGCTGTTCCTCACTCCTCTTGCTCTCCCAGCTGATGCGTGGCACAGCGTGTTTTCATTTTTTTTTTCCTGTCTTAAATATGCTCTCACAGACGCGCAAACAACATCGCTTATTGGCTCCGCTCAGCAGCGGGGCCCTTACCTAACGTGGGGCAGCTTCTAGATTCTTCTCACAGAAGCCACCCCTAGAGCCACCTGCTACCAAAACCTTGCCACATAAACTCACTACACCCCTTCACTTCGGTTAAGGGACGACCAGGCTGACAACATGCTCACCTTCCCTCACTGCTCCGTGACACGGGGATTTCCCTGTCCAACACTGCACGAAGCACCTGCAGAGACGACAGAAAAAGCACACCCTGAGGCACCTCACAGCCACAGCGTACCTGCTGCAATACCTCCCTCGTGCCAGCTCCTTTACCTCAGCTGCTCGTTAGCTTGATCTGAGATAAACGAGCCCGGGCGGCGCCGCGCCAAAAAGAGCCCGGGCGGCGCCGCGCCAAAAAGAGCCCTCAGCCGCAATGTTACCACTGCAAACATAGCGCTGCACAAAAATTCAACTCAAGATAAAGGAACAATCATTAGCTTGAGTAACAATCAAACCACTTGAGTAACAATCATTAGCTACGCCTACACTTAAAGCCAGGACTACACTTATCTACTTAGCATTTCCCCTTATTATGACTACACAACTACCTTGGAATACAGAAAATTGTATTTTTATGTATCTCAGGGAAAGACTGGCCGCGCACCCCGGAGCCCACGTGGCCTCCCGGCACCGCAGAACTACAGCTCCCAGCATGCCTTGGAATGGAGCAGTCCATCGAACCCAGAGCGGAGTCGGCCAAGCGCACACAACCGCCCCTTCCCCCCCGGCGCTCCAAACCCAAAAATTCAGACCATGTGACTAAGTGAACAGTCCAAACGCTTCTTAAACTCCGACAGGCGTGGTGCAGTGACTACTTCCTTGGGGAGACCGCTCCAGTGCACGTAACCCTCTCGGTGAAGAACCTCTTCCTGCCCTAACCCTAGACCCAAAAAAAAAAAAAAAAAAAAACCACACTACCCCTAACACTATCCCCAACCCTACCCCCAATCCAAAAAAAATAAAAAACCCTAACCCTAAACCTAACCCAAAAACAAAAAAACCTAACCCTAAACCCTAACCCTATCCCTAACCCTAACCAAAAAAAAAGACTCTAATCCTAACCCTAACACTAACCCAAAAACAAAAAAAATACCCTAACCCTAACTGTAAACCTAACACTAAAACCTACCCATACCCCTAACCCTACCTCTACCCTAGCGCTAACCCTAAACCCTAACCCAAAACTCCTAACCCTAACAGTAACACTAACCCAACCCTAACCCAAAACCTAACCCTAAATCTAAGCCTACACATAACCGTAACCCTAACGCCGAACACTAACCCTAAACCTAACACTAAACATAACACTAACCTTAATACTTAACCCTAATAGCTAACCCTAAACATAACCATAACCCTAACGGCCTACCAACCCTAACCCCTAAACCTAACCATAACCCTAACCCTATTCCTAACCCTAAAAATAACAGTAACACTAACCCTAACCTAAACCCTAACCATAACGTAGCTACCCCTAACCCTAACAGGTAACACTAACCCACACCCTAACCATAACCCTAACCCATACCGTAATGCTAACCCTAACTGAGCTAACCCTAATTAGGGCCCTAGGAAACACATACGGCACCACTTTCTCCCATCAAAAAGTACTCCCAACAGAAGCCTTTGGGTACACCTGAACTCCCTTGGGGAGCCTTTATGCAACCCCACACACAACAGGACTCTGCACCTTCTCTCTTTCCAAACCCTAATTGTATCCATTCCTGTAACACTAACCCTAACCGAAAATCCACAAGACAGTATATATCCTCTCCCCTTCTTTCCTCCCCTACCCCAACAGCCAAGCCCCAGAGCCACCATGTCCCCCAGCCCAGCACCACTGCTTTGCTCACCTAATGTCCCAAAGAGATCCATCACACTCCCTGCTCCTGCACTCTGAGCATCTCCAACACCTCAGGAACTGGAACTGCTGACATCCGGTGTACCTCAGGAATGTGGCATGAGATGCACACTACTGTCATGCGGTGCTTTCCAAGACTGCCCAAATAACTCAAACACAGATACCGGAACCCAAAAAAAAAAAAAAAAAGCAGATCCACAAATGCACAAAAGCCATGCATACACAGCAGCCCTGGCAGGGGTAATCACAGACTTAACCTTTATAGGTGAAAAAGGTAACTCTGCTATGACCCTGCTCAGTCTTTTGGTATTACCACACCTATGAGGTCAAGCCCCTCATGGTGTGTACTGAAGCTCTTTTGAGTCCTCTGGAGAGTTACTCAAGTGGTCTGATATATCTAGAGATTAAAACATAACCTAAAAACAGAAGTATACCCCACCACGTCCCAGAAACAATCTGGCCAGCAACCTCTACCAAATATCCACTTATTAACTGAATTCTAAGCACTTAAAATCTAGAAGGCTACAAGGTCTAAAGACTCAACAGCCAGCAAAACAGCAGACAAAAGTTCCAGAATTATAATCAACTACAGCTAACCCTGAAAAAGATTACTCCTTATGTGCTTACTGCTGCTGTTTTCAGATATATAGTTGCACATAGATCTTAGATGATACATTGACCCTAAACCCTGCTCCATCATTTCACCATCCAGGTTATATCTTTGGTAATATTTGACAGAACAGGTGAAGACATAAGGTCACATTCACAGTAAGCCCTATAATTGTGCAAAAATCAAACAGGGCCTAGAATTACAAAGCAAACACAAAGTAATGTCATCTTTCTAACCATAGACGCCATAAAAATTACTCACCTGAAGAAGAGCTGTAGGCAATAAATGCACCTACTACTATATAGATTGTTTTACTTTAAATGATCCTACTAGTTGTTACCTCAAAAAGATGTGTTTACCTCTCTCAGTGTGGAAACACATCAGCACACAGACTCTGACCCACACTAAAAAAGAAAAAAAAAAAACTGCAACTGACTGAGGAAAAAACAAAGCACTTACCCCCCAAAAAAGCAGCTCAGGCAGAATGAACTCTGATGGGATGCCTGTGGCTCATATACCATTGGGCCCCGCCTGGCACCCCGCCCCAATCACCTGGGAAAGGGGAGGGGCAAAGCTCAAGAAGGGATGAAGAGAAAAGGAGGAGCAGCAGCCCTGTTTTTTGGCTGGCTTAGGTCAACAGTGTGCAGAGCACAACAAAGAGAACTGGGCTGTTTCTAGAGGCAACAATTCCCATGCTTTTGCTTCAGCTTTCAGTATTGAAAGGACAATACGACCAAGCAAGTAACTGAAACTATTTCAACTGAAATTAGCTTAAACCTTTCTTTACATAGGTAAAAATAATCTAGGAGTGTAACAGACTACACATGCACACACACTCACTCGCTCACTCTCAACGTAATAACATTACTAAGAGGAGAAATCACAGGCTTGAGTAGGATATCTGAAAAAACATAAGGCTGTGCTGATAGGTCAAAACAGGACACAGGATACTGGTCCTCTGCTGCGCCAACTTAAACCCCATTGCCACAAGGTGGGATGAGAGAGCAATGTGCCATTACAGCATGTGAGTGACACCTGCTCGGGGATAGGCTGGGCATCGGTCAGCGGGTGGTGAGCAATTGCATTGTGCATCGCTTGTTTCGTACACATTATTATTAGTTGTACTATTATCATTATTATTATTATTATTATTCTCTGCCTAAATAAACTGTCTCTATCTCAACCCACAGGCTTTATTTTCCTGTTTCTCTCCCCCATCCCAGAGAGGGAGGGGGGAGGGTGAGTGGAACAGCTGTGTAGTGCTTAGCTGCTGGCCACAACAAGTGGAAACAGTGGGGAAACGTGGAAAGTCACACGTGAAAACAGCAGAAAAATGCACCCCACGCTCTCGGGGAGGAAATAACTATCCTGAGCAACGTGCTGCTCTCGGCATGGAAGCCGAACGGCAACGTAAAACTACATTTTCCGGCATGCCCCAGTGTTCCAGTTCCAGCTCCTGCAGATTTGGGATTTGACGACGTCCATTTTGCCATTTTATTCCTAAAAACTGGATCTCTTGTGCAGGTCCTTTACCTTTATTTTGTTTTATGGCAAAACCAGCCTTCAGAAGGATTTGGACTATTTTCTTCCCTTTCTCGAAAACTTCCTCTGCAGTGTCACCCCACACAATGATGTCTTCGATGTACTGCAGGTGTTCAGGAGCTTCCCCCTGCTCCAGCGCAGACTGGATCAGTCCATGGCAAATGGTAGGGCTGTGTTTCCACCCCTGGGGCAGCCGATTCCAAGTATATTGGACTCCCCTCCAAGTGAAAGCGAACTGTGGCCTGCACTCTGCTGCTAGAGGGATGGAGAAAAATGCATTAGCGATATCGATTGTGGCATACCACTTGGCTGCCTTTGATTCCAGTTCATACTGGAGTTCTAGCATGTCCGGCACTGCAGCACTCAGTGGTGGCGTGACTTCGTTCAGGCCACGATAGTCCACTGTTAGTCTCCACTCACCATTAGACTTTCGCACTGGCCATATAGGACTATTAAAAGGTGAATGAGTCTTGCTGATCACTCCTTGGCTCTCCAGTTGACGAATTAGCTTATGGATGGGACTCAGGGAGTCTCGGTTGGTGCGATATTGCCGCCGGTGCACAGTTGTGGTAGCGATCGGCACTTGCTGTTCTTCAACCCTCAGCAACCCCACAACAGAAGGGTCCTCTGAGAGACCGGGCAAGGTAGACAACTGTTTAATGTCCTCTGTCTCTAAGGCAGCTATGCTAAAAGCCCAGCGGAACCCTTTTGGGTCCTTGAAATATCCTCTTCTAAGATAGTCTATGCCAAGGATGCACGGAGCATCCGGGCCAGTCACAATACGGTGCTTTTGCCACGCATTACCAGTTAGACTCACTACAGCCTCCAATACAGTTAACTGCTGGGATCCCCCCGTCACACCATAAATACAGATGGGCTCTGGCCCTTTATAGCTTGATGGCATTAGAGTACATTGTGCACCGGTGTCTACTAAAGCCTTATACTTCTGTGCGTCTGACGTGCCAGGCCATCGAATCCACACAGTCCAATAAACTCGATTGTCCCTTTCCTCCCCCTGGCTGGAGGCAGGGCCCCTCTAGTCCTGGTCAGAATCTTCATTTCTGTGTTTAAAGGACTGCCTGCTGGAAGTTGGAGCAGCAAACTTTTCAGAGAACCCCTTTTTCCCAATTGTTTTCTTTTGCAACTCACGTACCCGTGCCTCTAGGGTCGCAGGAGATTTTCCATCCCGTTTTCTCATGTCCTCTCCATGGTCACGTAGGTAAAACCACAGGGTGGCGTGGGGTGTGTGCCCACCATATTGTCTTCCTTGCACAGATGAACGTTTACCCCTAATAGCTGAGACACTGGTTTGTACAGGTGGGGAGGAACATAAACTCTCTTTAAGTTGGTGGACCTCTTCAGAAAGTTTCTCCAAAGTATTCTCTTTTAGCTGGTGGACACTGGTTCGTTCAGGTGGAGGGGAAGATAAATTCTCTTTCAGTTGGTAGAACTCTTCAGAGAGTTTCTCCACAGCCGAGACGCAGGCCTGTAGGAAAGAGGAGAGACTTTCTTCGTACTGCCGGAGTTGTTTAGCCACTTCATCCACTGTGGGTTCCTCTTCCTCTTTCCAGGCTATTATTGCGAATGAGCTGGCATATGATGATGGTGCACTCCGTACAAACTTCCGCCACATGGGTCGTGTACACTGGACTTCATCTGGATCTGTGGATATTTGTGCGTCGTCTAGGTTCTTATAAATTACTTCCCGTACGGCTAATTCCCTCAGGTACTGAATTCCCTTCTCCATGGTGGTCCACTTGCCTGGTAGACATACAAGTTCTTCCTTGAAGGGATACCTTTCCTGCACAGCTGACAGGAGACGCCTCCAGAGGCTGTGAGATTGTGCTCCATCTCCAATTGCTTTGTCAATGCCTGCGTCTCTAGCAAGGGATCCCAGCCGCCTGGCTTCCCTGCCCTCTAATTCCACACAATTGGCTCTGGTGTCCCAGCACCGGAGCAGCCAGGTGACAAGCTGCTCACCTATACAGCGACCAAAATCTTTTTGCACATCTCATAGCTCACGCTGGTATAGGGTTCAGGTAGTTACTGTTGATTTTTCGACATCCTCATCCTCATCTTCATCCTCCTGCACATTTGATGGCCCAGCCTCATCTTCTCTATACCTAGACCTAGCAGAAGACTGTCTGCGTTCTAAACGACCTGAGTCTCTATACCATTTTTTCACCTTGTCTACAGGGGCAACTTGCACTGCTACAGCTCGTTTCTCTGACCCAGCCACAGGGTCTGCCACAGGGCTTGGAATACCCTCTGCAGGGGCAACTTGCACTGCTACAGCTCGTTTCTCTGACCCAGCCACAGGGTCTGCCACAGGGCTTGGAATACCCTCTGCAGGGGCAACTTGCACTGCTACAGCTTGCTTCTCTGACCCAGCCACAGGGTCTGCCACAGGGCTTGGAATACCCTCTGCAGGGGCAACTTGCACTGCTACAGCTCGCTTCTCTGACCCAGCCACAGGAGTGGGAGCGGCTGCAGGAGCTGGAGCTGCTGCAGGGGCTGGAGTGGCTGCGGGAGCTGGAACTGGAATGGCTGCAGGAGCTGGAACTGGGATGGCTGCAGGAGCTGGAGCGGCTGCAGGAGCTGGAACTGGAACGGCTACGGGAGCTGGAGTGGCTACGGGAGCTGGAACTGGAACGGCTGCAGGAGCTGGAACTGGAGCGGCTACAGGAGCTGTCGCTAGGTTGATAGTAGCATCAATTGCAGCTCGATAGGCACAAGCCAGACCCCAGCACGCTACAGTGATTTGTGTCACTTTGGAACTGCCAGAGTCATGACACCTTTTTTCAAGCATTCTGCCAGCTTTTTAGGATTTTGCAGTTGTTCAGGGATGAATGTCCAAAACACTGGAGGTGACCACTGCTCTAGAAACCTGCCCATATCCTCCCACACTCCCTGCCACTTGCAACTATCCCGCCTCAAGACAGATATCCAGATGAAATTCCTAAGTAGTTGTTTAACCTTAAACAAAACCTGAAGCGCATTCAGGAGACATAACAACAAGAACATGCTGGTCTGAGTATCCCAAGGATATTCAACATCTTGGAGATCTACCGTAACTAGCTCGGGGGATAAGAGGGTGGTGAAGGAGAAAGAGAGAGTGCACAGGTAGGGAAACATGTCTTCCCCTGTCCCCTCCACAGATTGGCTCCCTGTTGAAAAAAGGCAATAGGTGTAATTGCTAATAGTTTCCGAGATATGGTTTCCAAAGTATAGAGTCGATGACAGTGCTGAGTACAAGTACCAGGTTAGAGTCATGACCAGAAATCTCATCATTTCACAAGCCATTGTTACACCGCACAGTACCACAACAATCTTAAACCAGGGCCCGGAAAGGATAAACAGTGCAACAGGGAGCACATACAGAAAGTAACGCACCATAAAACTCAATTTGGAAAACAGGCACAGCAGACTGGAGATTAAGGCAATCAACATCGCGACTAGCAACTATTAAGCAGGTCCAATACTTATACCAATTTCAGTTTAACACACTCCGATCAAATCTGCCGATATCTCAATCCTTTGAGCCCCACGTTGGGCGCCAAAAGGACTGTTGTGGTTTAACCCGGCTGGCAGCTAAACACCACACAGCCGTTCGCTCACCCTCCCCCCTCCCTCTCTGGGATGGGGGAGAGAAACGGGAAAGTGAAGCCTGTGAGTTGAGATAAAGACAGTTTATTAAGACAGGAAAATAATAATAGCAATAATAATAATAATGATAATAGTATTAATAATAATAATGTGTAAGAAAACAAGTGATGCACGATGCAATTGCTCACCACCCGCTGACCGATGCCCAGCCTATCCCCAAGCAGCCGGCCCCCCCACCCCAGCCAGCCACCCCTATATATTGTTTAGCATGACGTCAGATGGTATGGAATACCCCTTTGGCCGGTTTGGGTCAGCTGTCCTGGGTCTGTCCCCTCCCAGCTCCTGCTGCACCCCCAGCCCGCTCGCCGGCAGGACAGAGCGAGAAGCTGAAAAGTCCTTGGCTTGGTGCAAGCACCGCTCTGCAACAATTAAAACATCAGCATGTTATCAGCGCTCTTCTCATCCTAATCCAAAACATAGCACCCTACCAGCTACTAGGAGGAAAATTAACTCTGTCCTAACTGGAACCAGGACACCCGGGAACCAACACGGCCGACCGGAAGCCTGGAGCGCAAAGACCACAACTCCCGGCATGCTGCGGGGCACGACGCCTGGCCACAGCTACAGCGCATGCGCGGTACATCTCTGCCTGCAGTACCAACTCTTCGCCAGCAGGTGGGAGAAGAGTGCAACGCGCCACGACTCCGCATGCGCTGCGCATGTCCGCCTGCAGTACTCATTTTTCTCCAGCAGGTGGGAGCAGAGAGCGAGTCGCCGCTGTGGTGCCTCTCCGCCTGCAGTACCGCTCTTCGGCCAGGAGGTGGCGGCAGAGTGCGGCAGTTGCACGTGCCAAGAACGGCAGGCACGGCTTCACAAACTGTTTTCTCGTTAACGGAAGCAGTGGGATCCTCACGGAAAGTTAGACATGAAAAGAGCAGAAAGAAATGCACACCACACTGTCGAGGGGAGGAAATAACTGCCCTGAGCAACGTGCCGCTCCTGGTTTGGAAGCCGAGCAGTAACGGAACACTACATTTCCCGACATGCCCCAGAAACCAACATGGCCGACCGGAAGTCCGGAGCACCGGAGCCTAAAGACCACAACTCCCGGCATTCTGCGGGGGGCGAGGCCTGGCCACAGCTATGGCGCATGCGCAAAGCCTCTCCTCCTGCAGTACCGATTCTTCACCAGCAGGTGGGAGCAGAGTGCCACGTGACGCTACTGCGCATGTGCTGCGCATCTCCGTCTGCAATACCGATTTTTGTCCAGCAGGTGGGAGCAGAGAGCGAGTCGCCGCTGTGACGCCTCTCCGCCTGCAGTACCGCTGTTCGGCCAGCAGGTGTCACCCGACACCGCCCCGGCGCCCGTGCCGACTCATCCTTCTCTCATGCGCGGAAGCAGAACTGCAGGCACGGCTTCCAAAACCGTCTGCTCGTAAAGGGAAGCAGCGGGAACCAGGCGGAACACCGCACGAAAACGGCAAGAAAAGTCACCCCGCTTCACTGACGCGGACGAAGGAACTGCCGTTCCAAACTGCCCACGTGACACTCCGGGATTGGAAGCTGAGTGGCAACGTGAAACTACATTTCCCGGCGTGCCCCAGAAAGCAGCTTGGCCGACCGGAAGCCTGGAGCCCAAAGACCACAACTCCCGGCATGCTGCAGGGCAGGGTGCTCACAGCCACCTGACCGTGTGGACGCCCCAGAGCCAGCCCCGAGCTTTCTGACCTGCTCCCCCGCCCCGCAGTTTCGCCCCCCTGCCAGAGGCTTTGCCTGTCCCAGGAATTGAGGAGCGTGAAGAATGACGCTGGGGCGGGGAGAGAATCTAATGAAACCTAGGGGGAAATTTACTGTTTTGTGAGGGAAATTCTGTGATAGCATTAGAGGATAAGAAACTACATTTATGGATTAAAATCTGAGATAACTTGAAGGGGACAAATGGAGCATTTTGTGAGGGAAATTCTGTGGTAACGTTTGGGGATATGAAATAATATGTTGGGGATAAAATCTGAGGTAACTTCAGAGGGCAGAGAATGACACCGTTAGGGGGTGGAATCTAATGAAACCTAGAGGGGAGAATTATCATTTTTGCAGGGAAAACCTGTGGTAACATTAGAGGATATAAAACTGCAAATACATTTATGGGTTAAAATCGGGGGTACCTAGAAGGGGACAAATGGAGCATTTTGTGAGGGAAAATCTGTGGTAACATAAGAGGATATAAAACTACATTTATGGATTAAAATCTCAGGTAAGTTGAAGGGGACAAGTGAAGCATTTTGTGAGGGAAAATCTACAGTAACGTTAGAGGATATGAAATTACAATTATGGGTTAAAATCTGAGGTACCTTGAAAGGGACAAACTAAGCATTTTTGCAGGGAAAAACTGTGGTAACAAGAGGACAAATGGACGCAGCGGGCATCCCCATATCCTTCAGCTGCAGGAGCTGGCTCTTGTCCTGTCTCACGGCGTCATCCTTCCTTTTTGCAGCGTCCGATGGTGCAGGAGGAAGAAAGAAGAGTCCTGGTGTGGAGCTGTGAGGCAAGAGGAGCGGAGGACTGATGAGGTGGCAAGAGAAAGGCAGCCAGGGCAAAGGGAACCCCCTGTCACCGGGGCTGTGGTCATGGGAGAGCATGGCTGGTTTGTGCTGGGCGCCCTCCCTGTAAGCAGGGCTGGGTCTTTGCACTCTTTTTGGCCTTTTGGCCCGTTGCTCCTCTGGCTGCCCAGAGAGTGCAGCCCCCCTGTAGGCAGGGCGAGAGGCAGCATCTCCGCACCCAAGGGGGAGATGGAGCTCGCCAGACCCCAAGGCCTCCCTGTAAGCAGGGGCGGTCTGTTTCCCTGCTCCTGCGGCCCCAGTGGCTTTCTGCCTGCCGTTGGCCCAGCCAGCGTGACCCCCTGTCATCGGGGTGTGTCACGGCTCTTGGCCTTTGCCTCCTGAGAAGCCCCTGTTGGCATGTTGAGGTCTGTGGCCTCCATGGAGCCCTTCGGGGCTGGCCTGAGGCTCTCACATCCTGCTGGCGGGGAGGGAGAGGCTGCTTCCCAGGCGCTGGCTGCACGGAGCTCTCTTTCTCTTCTGGAATGCTAACTTTACCCCACAAGGAATGGAGGAGGAAAAACAGTGATGGGTGGCAGGACAGATGGAGGAAGGAAAAACAGGGACAGGGAGCAGGACAGAGGTATGAAGAGCAAAACGGGAACAGGGAACAGGACATAGGAAGGAATAGAGAGCAAGGAGAAAGGCCAGAGAATCAAAGAGAAACAGGGACACAGATTGGGACAGAGGAATCAAGAGAACAAGAAATGAGTGGGAAGAAAGACAGGGACAGTGGCCTACAGAAAACCAAACCAGGGACAGTGAGCAGGACAGAGGGAAAGAGAGAGAAAGGACAGGAAGAAGGAAAGAAGAATAGAGAAAAAATGGCACAGGGAGCAGGACATACAGAGAGAGAGAAAAACAAAGAGGACAAGACAGACATGCTTGGCCTGGTAGTATGGAATTTTGGTTATCGGGTCACAGAAGAGAGCTCGGTAGTGCTACAGTTTTCCTCCTCATATGTGCTTGTATTTCTTAAAACTGAGGGTTCAGTGTCTTTCAATTATCGTTTACAGTGGTCGTAGTTGAGGGTTTCTTACTCAGGGGTTATAGTTTATTAATTTATTGGGTGGGACTTAGTATTTGTCTGGGTTTATAGTTTACTCATTTACTGATCAGGCATCAGGGTTTACAATCTAACATCATCCACAAACTTTAAATCCCTGACAATAATTTGTTGGCCCCAGGTCTCTGCAAAGCTCCCAGCTGTGACACTCCTTCAACTGTTAGGGTACACCTCAGCATCTGCAAAAGACTGAACAGTTAACAAATGGCCAGGCACAACCCCCACAGAACTATGCCCTAGTCTGTGGTTGCCACAATTAAGGCTGACTCTATGCTACTTTGGTCACCTTCTCTGGCTCTGTTTCATTACCAGGATGTCAAGTAGCCCTGAAGGTCTGACAGTTCACTTAGGTGCCCAGCTAACTCCAGCCCTCTGTTGATGACAGTCCTCAGAAACTGCAGCACAAACTGAGACTGCAATGCTAAGTGTCTCCCCTACTTGGCCTGACAATGCACACACCCAACACAGAAAGGAGGAACAAGCAGTCCCCTCACTTAACCACCCTCTCACTCATCACAGGCAGAAGGAAAGTGAAGCAACCAGCTGTCACAGTGCCTGAGCAGTGTGTTCAGCATACCGTCATCAGAAAAGTGCCTCTCATCCATCTGAGAGCCAGGAAGACAGCCCACCGCAGCTGTCTGTACCCAGCTGTCTGTCACTCCTTCTCCACTAATGCTTCTGCATTAGGTGCAGCCCTAGTCCTTCCTTCAAAGAGAACACTGCCACAGCATGCAAAATTTGTGGTCACCTTCAGACCGCTCATAAAGCTGTGTCCAGCCAAAACAGGATGAGAACGACGGTCTCTTAAAAACAAGAGACACTGGAGGGACTGAGCTACTGAGGCACTGACCCTGGCCTGGACAATGACCGAAGCAGGGCTCCGCGTCCCTCGCTCGAGCAGCCTAGTAAACAACGCCGGCGCCCTCCCTGCGGCCCGCGCCGTGGACCCGCGGGCTCTAGGACCCGGGCTCCGCGGCCTGCGCCATGGCGTGCGGCGGAGGGGACACGGGCTGCCGCGGCGCCGGGCCGCAGCGCAACCCTCGCCGGCGGCCTCCGCCCCCGTGCGCTCGCCTGGTCTGCGTTAGCAGGGCAGATCCGAAACCGAGGGGAGCGCGGGGGCGCCGCGGCGGGAAGCGTCCTGATGCCCTTCTCAGGTGCGCCGGACAGCTTCACCTCCAGCTGCTGCTGGTGCCCGGCGCCTCTGAGAGTTCTCTGGTAACTACCTGGCTCGGGAGCGTCCGAGAACTGCGGGCTCTCGGCCGGCGGGGTGGTGCCGGGAAGCGCCGCCGCTCCGGCAGCGCGGGCGGTGGGCGGGCCCCGGGCGCGGCGGTGCCGGGCCCTACAGCCGGGCTTTCCGAGGGCAGCGGCGCCGGCTGGTGCTGGCACCGCCAGCCTGGGAGGGGCGGGCGAGCCGCACGTTCTCTCCGTTGTTCGGCGGTGGCCTGCCCGGCTTGGTGGCGACTCTGAAACATGGGAAAACAGACAAAACGCCTTCAGAGATCTGTCTAAAATAAACCGAGAAACAGAAGATCTATGAAGAACTCATCCGAATGAGGTCTGTGGGTGAACCTGCCGGCCCTTGATAAGGCAATGTTTTCTTTGGTATGGGTTCTATACGTGTATTCAATGGTATTTATGTCTTTGTGTATGTATAGGTAGGCACACACATATTCTCAGAGACATAAGAATGTCTTGCCTATAGGAAAAGAAATTCTTGTCCTTTTATTTTGCTTTACAGATCATTCAAAACTGTCCCTAGAAATGTATAGATGAATTTTTCATGTGGGAAATTTAGAATGTTTTTAAAAGGAAGTGTTATCTTGTTTTCTTTAAAACTTTTATTTTTTTCTTTATCCACTGCTTTGCTGAAGTATTTAAAACATTTTAATTACTGAGAATAATTTATATATATATAGAGAGAGAAACATCCAGCTTTACCAGCTGTCTGCAAAAATAGCTAGAGTTGAGTCAATCTTGAAAAGTTTTCAGTACATTTTAGAAGATAATTACCTTAGTTCGACCTGTGCAAGATACCATTTTTTCCTAGAAGAAAATACAGCATAATGGCCTTTTTTTCCACTACAAGTTACACATTTTGTGCATTAGCCTGCTTAAAAATTTTCATCAGTTGTACTTTTTTTTTTTTTTTTTAACAGCTCATGTTCTGTTTGGGGATTTATCAGATTAACTGGGTTTCGTTTGGATTTTCATCATTTTTTGCACCAGCTGTGTAATTGCAAGACACCCCCCTCCTTTTTTTTTCTAGAACTTTTTGGTCTAGAATACCAAATTCTCCATTTCCTGCTGAGATTCTGCCTGCCTGTGTGGTGCCATATACGCTTTAGAGAATGTTATTGTGGTTCTTCTGGTTCTTTACTTCTAAGTATTTTAAGTGTGCCTGCAGTATTAGTATTTTATCTGTTCTCTCTTATTGCTCTCTCCACAAACTGTGATGACTGGCTTTTTCTCAGTGTTCAGTATGATGCTATCTAGCTTCCTTATAAATTCCATTGCTTTCAGGGAAGTTGCCATGCATGCCCAGTATTTTAATATAATAGTGTGAAGGGTGTCTTGAATCAGGAGCAGCAAAACTTTCATGTCTCCTTGGCTAACTTGGAACTGGCTGGTTTCTGCTACTTGTAGGCATACTGAATACTCTCCACAGAAAACTCTCTGTAGGCAACTGAAATTATGTGATAACTTTACAATCCCATAAATGATCAACATACAGCAGGGTACTAGGAAGCAGATGAGTCTGCTCCTCTGGATCCATTGCCATGTATGCATATATATATATATATATATGCATATATAGATATATAAGTTTGGAGATATAGCTAGTTCAGGAGCTTAACTGAAGTACTTTGACTCTCATGTTATATGGTTGGTTTGCATGCATGCTGGGTGAGCCTTCAGAGACAGGGATTATAGAAGAGTGCAGAATCTCAAACTTGCCCAGGTCAACTTCTGCCACTTCAGGTCTGCACAGGTCCATTGAATAGACAGTGTGAAGGGGCAAGCTTGGAAGTAGTAATAGTGAGTAAAGTTTGGCTGTGCACTAGGAATGTTTATGGCTGGAAGCCAATGCAAACCTTCTGGTCAAGATCCAAGTGGTCTGATTTCTACCTGTCATTATGACTGCTGTTCCTAGTTGGCTAACTGCATTTGAAGGTTCAAAATGGATGACACAGAAAATGCTGGTTATGTGGACTTAATTATATTTTGAGCCACCTTACTCTAGCCCAGAGTTTTCAAGACCTCATTATTTATTTTGCAAACATTTAAAAATAAATAAATAAAACACCAAAACTTCAGTATTTGTGGCTTAGCCTGCTTTTCAGAACTTTGCTTCTAGATGTCTTCGTACCAATTTGGTTGTGGAAAAGATGAGTGATTTTGATTTCATCTAATAAAAGGAAATGGAACATCAGTTCTCTTCCTGGATCCTTTATGTTATGTAAGTATTTTGTTCTGCTTGCTTCAGAAGATGTGAGGTGCATCACCAGCAGAGAGTTACTAAGTGGTGTGGCTATAAAGGGAACGTTCATCCTTTAAAGGTGTCACTAAAAGCGTATTTATGCTCTTTGTGGAAAGCCAAGGAGATAAAATGGACTGATAGAGTTGTTTTGAAATCCTGCTAGTATCGTTACTTGTCAGGTTGAGATGTACCAGCTATATTCCTATATAAGAGTCTGCAATCCCTTCCAAAGTATCTTCCGTGTCTGCAAAATGCTGAGGATCTCATCTGTCCTAAAGTTGGTTAAAGAGTAAGATTTGTTTCACAAGGCTATAACAAAAGTAATGAAGACTGTGTTTGTGGTGGTTTTACCTTGCTAGGCAGCTGAACTCCACCACAACTGCGCTCTCACTCCCCCTCCTCTTCTTAGGAGGGGGAAGAAGAAAAGGAAAAAAAAAAAAAAACAGCTCATGGGTTGAGATAAGGATAATTTAATTAAAGGAAAAATAATTATTAGGGGGAAATTATTATTAATTAAATAATTTAACTAAAGAGTAAAGGAAAAGGGGGAAAGGGAAAAAAAAAGAAAAAGAAAAGGCTGTGTGGAAGCACAGAGGAAAAAAATAGCTCTCTACTTCCCGCCAATGAGCAATGTTTGACCACTATGTCCTTGAAGCAGGGCCTCAATGTGCCTAGGATTGTTGTTCGGGAGGACAGACATTTTCACGAGAGCCCACCTCTCCCCTCCCCTTCCTTTTTTCACCTTTTATTACTGACTGTGACATCATATGGCATGGAATATACCTTTGGTTGGTTTAGGTCAGCTGCCCTGGTGATGTTCCCGCCCCACCTCTTGCCCACCTGCAGCCTGCTGGCTCTTGGGGGGTTAGAGGGAGTCCTGATTCTGTGCCAGTATTGCTCAGCAGTAGACACCACACTGGTGTGATACCAATTCTGTTCTAGCTACACATGCAGAGCACAGCACTGTATGGGCTGCTGCAGGGAAAGTTAACTCTATCCCAGCCAGAACCAGTACAGTGTTTTAGGAGAAGTATAGCACTATTTGAAATTGCTGACAGTACAGATACCACAAGTCTGGTGAATTAAGCCCTTCATTTATCGTTATATAAATCATACAAAATGGAATGCTGTTATAAAGGCAGAAGCAGATTAAAGGAGATGTAACTCTGGAAATTAAACAGAAAAAGTAGGGGGTCATTTTGATTTATACTTTTCTTCAGGTTTATTACCATGCCATATAAAGTAAATCACTTCTTTTTCCTAATATGTCCGTAATTCTATTTCTCAGACTTTCTTCTTTAAATCATACATTGTGGGTCTTCTTTAAATCATACATTGTGGGCTCATTTGTCTGGCCTGTTTTAAAATATTCTCTCTCTGTTTATCACTACATGTGCTTAGAAAATCCATTTCTGTGTGTATAAATATTTCTTTTTGAGGGAGTATAGGGAGAAACTTGGCAAACAGTCAGCAGCAATTACAAATAAAGCAAAAGCAGTTCTTTGTGTCTCTGCCAGCCTGTTACTGCAGAGACATGCTGCATCCTGCAACAGAATAAGAAGCATCTATCGTTGCTATAAGCTGCCAACAGGAATCCCACATCTTATTAGGCAGCATCCAAGTAACCTTTCCTAGTTCCACCTCTGTGTGCTTATTGTTTAAAAAATAGGAAAAGAATTACTGACAGCGTGTTGTAAGGGAGGAAGCCCTTTGTGCAAAGAATATTGTGTTTTTATCATGTTTAAGATTTATTACAGCATTGAAATGATAGCATGCTACAGAAATCTGATGTGCTGTTCTTTCTCATGCAGAGGGTCTGTGTTTGCATTCCACTCTGGCTGGAATTTTGGCATGCTTTTGGACTTCAGTGTGGTGTAACACAGGCCCAGAACTTACTCAGGCTTTTCATTTCAGAAGACCTTCTTAGGAAGGAGTTGATTGAGGAAAAAGCTCAGTCTGAAAAACTGAAGTGAGAATCTTCAGCCTTGTTGTAGTTTCTAAGGTCTGTGCAAAAGTAGGTGTTGTTTCTTTTCTGTTTGAAAGAGAGGTGGTCGTGTTTTGGTATTACTTTTTCAGGATGACAGTGGGGCACTGCAAAGCAAATACTTACATTTGAATGCATGCATGTGTTCTTTTTTACTCTGTTTTATACCTAGTGCTTAGAAGGGAAGAGGAATAGGGTAAATGACAACTGCGTCAAAGTGAAAATTAAATACATTAAGTAGTAGGTTCTTTCTGTTTCATTACTTCCATAGAAGTAGGTTCTTCTGAAGGAGCAAGAGAAATGAAGCTTCACTTACGGCAAGCTTCTAAAGCAGTCCACGTATTCATAGAGAACGAATATTGTGGTTTAGTACAAAATGCTGAGGAGGGGTAATATTTTGTTGTTGTTGTTTGTTTGTTTGCTTGTTTGTTTTTCTCCAGTAAATATTTTTGCTTCTCTAACATGGAAGATCCCTTGAAGCTGTTTTACTGGGTATGCCTTTTCTTGTCTATTAGGGTGTTTCTCAGTATACAGGCAGTCAGTCTTAAGTTTCCTGTTATATTAGGTGAAAATTACTTTCAGCTGGCATGTGGAATATATTAATTTAGGTTTGCAATAAACTTGTTTGTGGTAAGTGGTTGGATTTGTGTTCTGACATTGAAGTTACGATGTAATGGACTCTATACACGTAGTCTGCAAACAAGTGAATTATTCTTTACAATGTTTAACGTTACAAGACTAGTATCAATTATTTCCATTGATGTTCAAAACTGGAAGATCTTTTCAATACATGGGGGGTAATCCTTTAATAACAAAAGCAACTTTTACAGTTAACTAGTATGAAGACTTGTTTGCAGTACTTAACCAGTTATCTTGTAGTTTCTTGCCTGTAGACATAAGTTTTAGATGCACTTTTTTAAAAGAAAGTTGTAGTTGGTAAGGTGCAGATTTCTGTCTCCTGTTAGCTTTGAAGGTTTGTCAAGGTGCTGCTGTCATGTTTATACATTTAATATTGAGTAAAATCACAATAGTATAGATAGTGAGGGGAGATTACTCTCCAAATTATTAAATGTTACTGATTTAAATTTGATAGCATTATGTCTATCTGAAAGAATTATGACATGCTATAATTACATATATGAGGAAAAAAGTGTGCAGGAGAAAGCATGAAGAGATGTTACTCCAGGAGTGCTCCATGCATGGAATTCTTGCTCTGTTTTAGCATTGGGGATCAAAACAAAGAAAATAAAAAGTATGTAAGTATATTTAAATTTTATTCACCGAGCATCATGTTCCAGACTTAGATGCAGCCATCAACTGCCTGCAGTTTGCCCTTTCTACATTGACTTTCAGAGGTTGAAAACTACCTTGGCACTGATACATGCTTCTCTAGTAATAACAGCCAGTTTTGTGTGAGGAGATGGATGAGTGGATGCAATTTTATTTTATTTTTTATTTGGACCTCAGGAGCCACCTGCCAAACTGAGCAGCTGTTGGACATGTAACTTGTAGGTGGTCCTACATGATGATGTGAGGTTCAGAATAAAGGCAAGCTAGGTTCCAATTGCATTTTATCACTTTATTCATGCTTGCAGTTTGCTCGTATTAATCTACCATTAAACTCACAGTCCAACTGTGTTCCATTAATTCCTTGTATAACAAAAGAGTCTCTCTACCTTTTTTTGGAAGGCTTCCTCCCCCTTCCTCCCCCTTTTATTGAGTAGCTGGTAGTGTGGCTCCTTAAACACACCTTATCAGAATTAATAGTGAGGGGTAATGCTGTGACATAGAAGGAAGAGTAAGTTACTGGTGGAGGATGCAGACTTACTTAGACAGCATTGCTGCCAGAAGCTTGTATTATGAAGCTATCCTCAGGTGTCAAAATGTTGTAAACTTTGCTTATAGAAGATCCAAATTAATTTTCTGGTGGCTGACACAGTAAGCAGAGAGACTCAGAACAATATGAATTCTGGAAATTGAATTTCTTAACACTAGGGTAGCTTTTCATTAAAATCAAACCTCAAAGTTTTAGTATGTTACCTGAAGTTGCAATTTCATGGTAATGGTTGTAAAGAAAGCTAAGAATATACACACGATTACATCATGTAATAATTCATTACAGTTTACTACCTGGATGGCTGTGGTATTTCATAATACACAGTAGTGCACTTAAGTTTGTTACAAAACATGCGAGCCATTGAAATTATTGAAGGAGTTGGTGTAAACAGAGTACAGCCATGCAAGTTAAATTACTTGAGATACAAGTTGTTACTCTAGCAAAGAACTGTTTCATCTTTAGTCATAATGGTTGATTTCAGTACTGGTTTCAACTCCTACTGAAAAGTTTTAAAATAAGTCTTCACATGGTCAAAGTACTTTATGTCACGTTGTCATGCGTAGATTCGTGATGTGAAGGTGATAAGCATTGACTATGTTTACCTCTTGGAAAGATAGAGAACAATAGCATGTATCTACATTAAAGGAGAAAGCAGGGAGAAGAGCTTCACACGCTTGAAAGTGTTTCCCATTTGGTTTGTGTTAGACTCTTAAAGGCGTGCAGGGCTTGTTGAAGGCTCAATTGCAATGAAGTGGTCTGGTGCCAGCTAGCAAAACCAAAGATTCTGTGCATGTGCCGTCTGAATTTTCAACTTTGTGAATGAAGTAATACTGGATAGAGCTGCCATTCTGTCCCCAGTAAGGTTTTGCCCTGATGGCTGGCTGGTTGTGTTTGAACATGACAGAATAGTCTGTGAGATGACTGCACTTCTGAAGTGTTCGAGCTGTAGCCAGGCAGGCTGAGAAGACCTTTTTATGTGCCTTTACTGATATAACAGTAGCCAGATTAAGCCTGGCTTCTAGGATGCAGCAGAAACCAGAAGCAGACAGTGAGCTGGCTGAAGAGTATTGCTGTGCGGAATGTTTTCCTCGGTGTTTTGCTCCTATTAAATAGCAACCAGCTCTGAGAAAACGACTCTACAGGAGCCTGCTTCTCTACGTCCCGCGTTTACCAAGACAGAGTTCGCACGGAGTGCTGCCGCGAGCCTGGCCCCTGTCTGTGTGTGGAGGGGCCGCAGGAGGCCCCCGTCTGTGGAGGAGCCCGGCGACCCGCGGGGCCCGTTTGTTCCCCTCGTGTAGCCAGCTCCCGGCTGCGGAGGACGGGCCGCTCGCTCTTGGGACTACAGCTCCCGGCGTGCCTCGCGGCGGCGCGGCAGCTGAGCGGCTGGCGCGCCGTGCCTGCGCGCCAGGGCAGCGGGATGTGTGAGGGGAGCTCTCGTCGTCTCTCCCGAGCGGGACGAAACCGCGGAAGCGACGCAGGAGCGGTGAGGCCTCCGCACGCATGGAACTGAGAAGCGCAGAGGCGGTCTCCAGTCGGCTCCTCGGCCTCACTCAGCGGTACTGGGGCCAGGGAGGCGGGGGCTGATCTCGGGTGGGGCGCGGCGTGGGCCTGCGCTGTCGATGGCGGTCGGACGGTACCGTAATTGCACCGGCTGGGACCCTGCGTGTGGGGGCCGGAGGGGCGGTGCCGGGCCGGCCCCCGGGCGGCGGAGCGGTGTGAGTCCCGGAGCGGTGTGAGTCCCGGAGCGGCGGCCGCCTCCCTCAGGGACCGTCGCCGCTGGTGTGAGCAGGGCCAGATGTGGTGTCCCCGGGGTGGATTTCTCAGCCTGTTCAGCGTCGTGCTCGTGCAGGCAGGTATCACTGGGAAAGTAACTGTGCGATTACTCGTCTGCCTAGCGTGTTTGTACCCGTGCCTACCTGTTCAGTGAAAATAGATTAACAGCTACGATATGTCAAAGGGCTAACAAGTAATGATCGAGATGGTATGGAGATAGGAGAGCTGAAGAGGCGTGCAGGCCTTGTAATCAAACAGGTGCAGTGTGCAAGCTCACCCCTTTCTGCCGCTGTTCTCCCCCCACCTCTCCCTGGTGAATTGCTCTCAGGTGTCAAAGTCCTAAACCACAAAACTTTTGACGTGACACTAGGATACTAAAATCACGTGCTTAAGTTTAGATTATCCGATATGTGGAAACTTGCTTTGCCATTTGACTTTCAGGACTGTTGAAGTTTGTAGGAACCTGTGTTCCCAAATAAATGGGTGAGGGAAATGGAATATATCCTGCTAGTGTACAAATGGGTTTAGACTGGTTTGTTTGTTTGTTTTCCATTGGAATAAGGGCTTGTCTGTATTAAAGCACTTTACAATAAAAGTAAATTCTAACTTATTAAACAGATATGAGCCACTGGTAAACTAACATTAGTATTTCAGTGCTGGCAATTCATCTTAATGCCATGAAAACTATTTTTTAAATTGTCATAACTGGAACACTAGTGTTTTTGTAGTGTAGGTCAGGTCAGGACTGAGGAAGGATGTGATCCGGTGAAGAAAATTAAAAAGAAAAGCTTTTATGTATAATTCTGATTTCAAAAGGACTGATAGTGTGTGGAAGTTAGGTATATTTTGGGTATTTTGATTCAGGATGCAGAAGGACAAGACTATTAATACTAAAACACTAGTGGAAACTGTCGCTGAGCTGTGCACTTATGTATGTAGTGGTGAGCATGGGGAGTTCTTTTTTATTTATGTTTTGATCCTATTCTCTCTGGAAGTTGTTTGGGAAAAAAATCGGTCTTGTTTGCACAGATTGTTAAAGAACTTATTTGCCATTCATAGAATAAGTATGTTGAGCAAACCGTCACTACAGTAACAGATCTGTTTAACATTTTTAGCAATGGTCTAGATGCAGGAGTTGAATGCATACTTAGCAAGTTTGCTGACAGTACTAAACTGGGAGATGCTGTTGACTCTGGAAGGGCGAGAAGCAGAGGGATCTAGGTAGATCGGAGCAATGGCATGAAATTCAACAAAGGTGAAAGCTAGATGCTGCACCAGGAATGGAGTAATGCTGATCAGAAGTACACAATGGGAGATGAATGGCTGTAGAGCAGCTCAGCAGAAAGAGATCTGGGGGTGCTGGTCGTCAGCAGGTTCAACATGAGTCAGCAGTGTGCCCTGGCAGCCAAGAGGGCAAACTGCATTTTGGGATGCATTAAACACAGCATAGCCAGCTGGTCAAAAGAAGTGATGCTCCTACTATATTTAGCATCGGTGCAGCTTCATCTTGAATATTGTGTGCAGTTCTGTGTTCCACAATAAAAAAAGAATATTAAGATACTTGAATGCATCCAGAGGAGGGCAACAAAGCTAGTAAAAGGGCTGGAAGGCTTGTCTTGTGAGGAGAGGCTGCGGATACTTGGTTTGTCTTGTCTGGAGAAAAAAAGACAGAGGCGATCTCATTGCTCTCCTGAGGAAGGGACTCTCCCGGAGGAGGGAACATGCAGAGAGAGGTGCCTGTCTCTGCTCCCTGATAACTGATGGCAGGACGTGGGGCAGCAGCACAAAGCTGTGCTGGGGAGGTTCAGACTGGATGTTAGGAAAAAAGTCTTTAGCCTGAGGGTGATCAAAAACTGGAACAGGCTTCCTAGAGAGGTGGTTGATGCCCCATTCCTGTCAGTGTTCGAGGCATTTGGACAATGCCCTCAATAATATGCTTTAACTTTTGGGTAGCCCTGAAGTGGTCAGGCAGTTGGACTTGGTGGTCTTTGTAGGTCCCTTCCAAATGAACTACTCTGTTCTACTGTTTGCAGCTTATATTGTACATGCATTTGAACATGGAATGCATGATTGTGTTTATACGCCTATTTTCAAAAATGTTGTGCTACATTAATTTTAATTTCTACATTTTTTATGGGTGGAAAAAATAATCTCTGTTCATTATTGTGAGTATATGTAAGACTGATGAATTGAAACTATTGATGCTTAATTTCTTACCCTTCTTCAGCAGCAGAAATTCCTCAGTGAAAGAAAAAGCATCAGAGAAATGTCTTTGGTATTGAAAGGTGTCATTTGTGGTGGGACAATGTATTTTCTTAAATTATGTGACAATAGTTTGTGGAGGGGATAGGAGCGCGAACATTTTTGGTGTATAAGCTGTTCTTTGTTTTTTCTAAGCTTGTCTGTGTTTTCCATCCGTATCTCATGGTCTGAGAAAATAGATTTTTTTCTCCCATTAAACACACTTGCTCTTGGGGTTCTCCTCTGCATAATTTCATGAATATGCCCACCACTCTCACTGCATCTGGGAGTCTCTACTATACCCTTAGTAGGGTTAGATCTTAGGTATTCGGGTTAGAATGCCTCACAAGGCATGCATGCATATCAGTTCCTTTTTTTCACCTGTATTGACATGCATCTCTGTGACCATGGGGTTGCGTTGGAGGTTGGCAGTGGTATTGCAGTAACTCTTACCAAGATCCAATGATGAGTGGTGCAAAGCCTCTGCCGATGTTCTTGCAGAAAGCAACAGTGCTAACTCTTCATTGTTTTATATATACTGCTGCTGGCTGTTTTCTGCTTATCGTTGTGTCTATCATGCAGTGACAGAACTCTAACGCAGCACTGCTCCCTGTCATTCTGTGGCAAGCAAAACTGATATAACATGAGATGTACCCAGTACTTTACAGTGCCTCCTAAAGGTAGCTATTTTATTGCTCGTCATTATGGAAATGCTTAAAAAAAAATCAAATAACTGTACTGGGATTGTCTAGATTGTGTTTTTCTTTGTTTGTTTGTTTTTGAGAATCTGGAGTAAAGAATCACACCAGCCATGAAGAGCTTTTGTATTTGCAAGTGCAGGTAAAATGTAAGTTTATGTATCAGCTGGTCTCCTTCAACATCTACTCTGTCATGGAAATCAGGGAGTCTTCATGGTGAACCGTTCTTTGGGCTAGTTGACCTCCAGAATATTGCTAGAAGAGGTGTTGCATGCAGCTGATCATATGGAGGACAATCACCTATTCCATGTTGGAAAAAAAAAAATTTACATTTGAATTTACTCTGCACCTCACTTTGTTTTGTTGTGACTTTCTAGTTGGGAAATGTTAGTGCAGTATTTGTTGTTGAAGTGTAGTCTGATCTGGTCTCCGGATTTTGGACGTTACTTCCCAGGCTCTTTACCTGGGTTGCCAGGCATATAGGCATATACATTAATATATGCATTACATTTTTATATTCAATTTTGCTTTCAATTTTGCCCTCCTTTACCTTGACAACCTGTACCCTTGTTACATTAGTGCACTTGTGTTGTATATGTATACCATTTCTTAGTTATATAATGTTTATTTTTTGGATTTCCGATTATCAATGCAGACAAACTCAATAAAGAGGTTAGGATTGGAGGCAGTCTGGGATGCAGAGACCGTGCCCTGGTTGAGCTTGTGATCTTGAGGAATATGGGCCTGGCAAAGAGAAAAGTCAGGACCCTGAACTTCTAAAGAGCAAACTTCAGGCCATTTAAAGACCTAGTGGATTAGATCCCCTGGAACGCTGTCCTGAAGGATAAAGTAGCTGAATAGAGCTGGCAACTCTTTAAGGATGTAAGGAAGAACTCTCTATCGCCCTGTGTAAGAAAGTGAACAAGGAGGGCAGAAAACCAGGATGGCTGTGCAAGGACCTGCTGGTCAAACTGAGGTGCTAGAAGGAAATGCACAGTCAGTGGAAGCAGGGACATGTGGCCTGGGAAGAGTACAGGCATGCTATCCAGATGTACAGGGATGGGATGAAGAAAGCCAAGGTACAGATAGAATCGAGCTTGGCAAGGGATGTAAAAAATAACAAGAGGGGAATCTGTAGGTATGTTGGTCAGAAAAGAAAGGCCAAGGAGAGTGTACCCCCTCTGATGGATGAGAAGTGAGGACTGGTAACAACAGACGTGGAGAAGGCTGAGGTATTCAACAACTTCACTTCAGTCTTCACTGCTAGTCAGACTTCCCATGTCTCTTGTTTCCCTGAACCTCTGGGTGACAGCTGAGGGAGCAAAGACCCTCCCACTGTAAGCGAAGAGCAGGTTCAAGACCACCTGATGAAACTGAACAAGTACAAGTCTATAGGGCCTGATGACATGCATCCCAGGGTCTGGAGTGAACTGGCTGATGAAGTTGACAAGCCTCTTTCCATCATATTTGAAAAGTCCTGGCATTCAGGTGAAGTCCCTGGTGACTGGAGAAACATCCAAACTGGAAACATCACCCCCATTTTTAAAAAGGGTAGGAAGGAGGACTCGAGGAACTACAGACCAGTGAGCCTCACTTCTGTGCCTGGAAAGATCATGGAAAAGATCCTTCTGGAAGTAATGTCGAGGTACATGCAAGACAAAGAGTTGATCTGAGAGAGCCAGCATGGCTTCACCAAGCGTAAATCATGCCTGACCAATCTGGTGGCCTTCTACAATGGAGTGACTGCATCAGCTGACAAGGGAAGACCAACTGATGTCATCTGCCTGGACTTCTGTAAGGCCTTTGACGCGGTCCCACATGACATCCTGATCTTCAGCTTGGAGAGATACAGATTTGAAAGGTGGACCATTCAGTGGATAAGGAATTGGCTTGGAGGTCGCACCCAGAGAGTGGTGGTCAATGGCTCCATGTCCAGGTGGAGTCTGTTGATGAGTGATGTCCTTCAATGGTCCGTTCTGGGACTGGTACTGTTTACTATCTTTATCAACAACATAGACAGAAGGATCGAGTACACCCTCGACAAATTTGCAATGACACCAAGCTGAGTGGTGCAGTTGATACCAAAGAGGGAACGGATGCCATCCAAAGGGACCTGGATGAGCTAAGTCTAAGTGCAAAGTGCTGCACCTGGGTCAGGGCAATCCCAGACACGAGGACAGACTGGAAGAAGAACTCATTGAGAGCAGCCTTGCAGAGAAGGACTCGGGAGTTCTAGTGGACAAAAAGTTTGACATGAGCCAGCAGTGTGCGCTTGCAGGCCAGAAGGCCAACTGCATCCTGGGCTGCATCAACAGCGGAGTGGCCAGCCGGTTACGGGAGGGGATTGTCCCCCTCTACTCTGCCCTTGTGAGACCCCACTTGGAGTACTGCATCTATATCTGGGGCCCGCAGCACGGGAAGGATGTGGACCTGTTACAGTGAGTCCAGAGGAGGGCCAGAAAGCTGATCAGAGGGCTGGAGCACCTCTCCTGTGAAGAAAAGCTGAGAGAGCTGGGGATGTTGAGCCTAAAGAAGAGAAGGCTCTGGGATGACCTTTTTGCAGCTTTTCTGTACTTAAAGGGGACTTATTTTAAAAAAAAAAAAAAAAGAGCAACTTTTTGCTTTGTCAAATAATGGCAGGACAAGGGGGAATGGCTTTAAACTAAAAGAGGGGAGATTTAGATCAGAGGTTAGAAGGAAATTCTTTACTTGGAGGGTGGTGAGGCACTGGAACAGGTTGCCCAGAGAAGTTGTGGATGCCTTATCTCTGGAGGTGCTCAAGACCAGGTTGGACGAGGCCCTGGGCAACTTGATCGAGTGGGTGGCATCCGTGACCATTACATGGGGGTTGGAACGGGATGATCTTAAAGGTCCTTTCCAACCCAAGATGTTCTTTGAATGCTCTTTTTATATTTTATTTTTGAAGCTTTTTTTTAGCAATTGATTTTGTTATCTCCGCAGCATTAATATGTAGCATCCTGAAGTAGTCTTACTCATTGGAACTGACTCCTGTTGTGGCTCATTTGTAATTTATGTAAATCTTATTATTACTCTTATTACCCTTTCTTATACACCAATAGCAAGCACTTGAATTATTTTCGTGAGTTTTAAAGTTTTGTTAGATATGTCTTGTTTGTATTGTTCTTCCTTGTTTGAAGACATGGAATCCAAATAAACAGAACTAAGAATTAATGAATCATGTTTAATAAATTCTGAGTACCTATAAGTACAAATCCAAATGGAAAAGCTGTTTAAATCAAGATATTTCAGGGTTCCAGTGTCACAGTATCTCTTACACTCAAGAACCAAGTATGAGGGTGTTGAATTAAAATTCAAGTATTTCTTTTTGTACTGATGTAATGTTACAACTTACGGTACTTATCATTCTCAGAAAATTTAATCCCTTATTGCTGGTTGGTGGGTTACTGCCATTTAATTTTAATGTGAAAAAAAGGCGTTATCTTCATTAGGGCTGACATAGTGGTGAACTGTGAGTTCGGAATATGATGGAGTTACTTAGTTGATAGCCTTCTCAGCTGCTAGATGAGGTAATAAAGGTTTATTTTATATTTGCATCTAAATCTTTATTTAGCTTGTATTTGTAACGTCTACCGCTAAGCCTTCCATTACAAATTTGAGAGGCTTGGTGTTTATAGCTAGCAGAGGTATTTGCCGTCTGTTTTGAGCTCATGAAACACATGCTGATGTGCTTAATGGGACATGATGGTATAAAATTATAAGCGATAATGCATGTAGATTTTGAACGTGGTGTTCGAGGCTTCCCTTTGCTTACCTGACAATTTTATTTTTGTCAGTGTTATGGGAGGGGGAAATCTATGAAATACCGTTCCTTCTTTCTGCTTTTGAATTGAAATAATTGTTTAATTTAATTGTGTGTAGTCTAAAGAGAGACTTTCTGGAGAAAAAAAACACACAGCAACATACTAAGCAAAGTTTATTAAGCGTAGACATTTGGAACTCTCTGTTGGTTCCATCATGACTAGATATTTAATCGTAGTTTTTGCTTTCAGTCAAGACACAGATATTTCTTTTCCTTTGGCTGGTAGTACGAACACCAGACTGCAATGGCTAGATTGAGCACATTGTAAGGAGTGTTCATTGCAGTAACGAGCTTATGCACTGCAAACCTCGTTCAGCAGGAATGATATTTGTTAATGGCAGCATATAGTGTTGCAGGAGTTCTAAGGCTAATTGACTGTGTATACTGATGAAGTGTTTCTATTCCAGCTCTGTCTCTGAAGATCTGGGTTGCAGACGTGGAGAGTTTAGCAGAAAGCACTATGGATCTGTGGAGCTTGTAAGTTTACTTTGCCCATCCTTTAATTTAAACACCTTATAACGCAAAGTGCAAATCCTTTTCATTTCCAGGTAAAAATTCGAATTTAGTTTGGAAGATGTGCTTTCTAAGCTGGACTTGAAAATTTTAGAGTAATAAAAAGAGGCTGCCAATTACCTGAATTAGATGTGTGCTAGGAAATCTTTTTACAACCTTATTTATGAATCTTTCATCTTAATGTGACAGAAAATATTATATAAATACCCTGTTTACCCCAGTTGATTCAGGAAGATGGAAATTGAGCATTTTTTCCCCTCTATAAGCTGAAGATTGTGAAATATTAGGGCTATATTTGATGAAGCATTTGTGGTGATCAGAGTTAAAAACTGTATCCGTGCTCATGTGTTGGCGTGTGTATGTCATTTTATGTGTACTTGCCCCTGAGTAGTGGGAAAGGGTGTAAAATTAAAAGAACTAGGCAACATAAGAATATTGAAAAATCTGTTTCCTGAAATCTGCTAGTTTTTCTGAATTTTCTTCAAAGATTAGCTCAGCACTTTTTTTTTTTCTCTCATGTAGAAATTCTTTCTGTGAATTATTTATTCTATGTCAGGAGTTAAAATAGTATCACTGTATACGAAGTCATAATAAAATCTACGTAAGCGTGGAGGGGCACAAAAAGTAAACTTCAGCTCTGTTGCTACAGGAAGAAATCATTAATGTTCTGTTAACTAAGGTTGTACTTTCAAGATCTTGGCTTGTGTATTTATAAATATAAATGCTTTCAGTTGGTGGCTTAGTTTCTGGAATTTTCATTGCAAGAACACCAGGTACCTATCTTCACTTTCCATACATTCCATGTATTAGAGATGGTATTTTAATCAAAAAGGCAAGTGAAACACTTTGTGCTAAGAGGCACTTTCATTCCTAGTATTTTGGTTCTTTAGCTGGAAAAGAGAAATATATTGGTAATTATAAATTCACATTAACCTCGTACAAGTAGTCTTGTCTTGTGATTGGTTTTCTTAAAATTCTGCTAGTATTTTATGAAAGCATGGGTGGTAGTTTAACGAGGGATGAGTTAAACCACGCTGCCCTCACACTCCACCTCCTCAGAAGGACAGAGAAAGAAAATATGATGAAGAAAGAAAAGCTCTTGGGTTGAGATAAGGATAGGGAGAGATCACTCGCCAATTACTGTCACAGGCAAAACAGACTCAGTATAAGGGAGATTAATGTAATTTATTACCTATTGATAACATACTGGAGCAGTGAGAACTAAAAGCAAGCACAGGCATCTTCCCCCTCTCCCCCCCCAGCCTCTTCTGTGTCCTCCCATTGAGTGGTTCAGGTGAATAGGGTTTGTGATCAGTCCATAATGCTTCATCTCTGCTGGTCCCTCAGGGTCCTTCCCCTGGTCCAGTGTAGCATCTGTCCTGTGGGATGCAGTTCTTCTGAACTGATCCTACATGGGCTTCCCACAGACTACAGTTCTTCAAGAACTGTTCCCATGTGGGTCTGTACCATCGGGTGCAGTCCTTCAGGGCCGGACTGTTCCGGCATGGGTCCCCCACAGGCGGCAGCTATGGCCAGATCCACCTGCTCCTGCATGGGCTCCTTCATGGGCTGCAGCATGGAGATCTGCTCCACTGTGATATACCACAGGCTGCAGGGTGACAGCCTGCTCCACTGTGTTCCTTACCACAAGCTTCAGGGGAACTTCTGCCCTGGTGCCTGGAGCACTTCCTCCCCTCCTTCTTCACTGACCTTGGTGTCTTCAGGATTCTTTCTTTCCTGGTGGCTCACTACTCTCTCCCAGCTGCTGTTGCGCAGCAGTTTTTTCCCTTTCTCTAATATGTTTTCCCAGAGGCGCAACCTGCATCACTCATGGCTTGGCTCTGACCAGTGGTGGGTCCCTTTTGGAGCTGGCTGGAACTGGCCCTTTTCTAACACAGGGCAGCAGCTGAACTCCTCACAAAGGCTACCCCCGCAGCCCCCCTGCCCCTGCTACCAAAACCTTGCCATGTAAGCGAAATACTCTCTTTATCTTTTGAAATAAAAATGTAAAAAGGTGTTTGCCCTTTTAAGTTTCTAAATATTTAATTCCTTAGTATTTTCCTCAACGGCATCCCTATTGCTCAATGATTTTTATCTTTTATTTATTATAACACATTTGTTTTGTCTCAGCACCTAAACAGTTTCTCCTATGTCCTTCCTACTGGTCTGCTATGACCAGTTGTCCCTACGGTTTTTCTTGCAGTTCATACTGGGTCTGTTGCAGTTCTTGCCTTGTTAGCTTATTCCTGACATAGTCTCAGACCCCTTCAAAGGAAGGGGCAAAGAGAACAAAACATTCCGATAACTCTTCCACCAAGCAAAGAGAGAAAGTATTATCATGTAATAACATGGATTGCTGGAGGGAAGTGAAAAAGGGTATACTAATGCATTATTGTTGTTCAGATCCTATTTCCTAAGTTTGGTATAATATGTGACAATCTCTTTTTTACAGTTTTTAGGGGAGCAACATGCAGTGTTATTTACAGCTGATCTTTGAGGGGAAAAAAAACATTCTCCTCTTCTCTGCTGCTTCCTTTTATGGATCGAAAAACTTCTGAAAACTTACATAAATATGTAATAAATGCAATAAAAGACTGCTAGTCACAGTGACACTACCAACAAGTAGAGTTTTAAACATAGCAAAGCTGAGAGGACTAGAATCAACATGTCTGTAAGAGCCATTGTTTGGAAAGGAGTGAACTTCAAGATCAGTTTCTGGAAGGTGGCATGTACCTCTGTATGCATTGTGCATGTTGGTGTAGCCAAAACCTGAGACAGGAGAATTTCTGAATAGCACTGGATATACCAGAAGAAAGTACAGCTTTCCCACTCACGCATTCTTAGAGTTATAATTGGGTCATTCCAAATCTGTAGTCAAGTTGGTAATGGATAACACCTGGGAGAAGGAGAAACCAAGTAAGATTTGTTTGCTGATCATATTGGTGTCTTTGGAACTAGAACGTTTATCTTAAGCTCTTTCATAGCTTATATCTAGTGATGCTGATGGAGCCATCCAAAGAGCTGGAAGATTCCGTGTGGAAAATGGCTCCTCTGATGAGGTAAGTGGCTACATATACTCATAGAAAACAAAAAATAGATCAGTTTCAGTTACTCTTCACAACTGAAAGGTGGATTTACAGTCAATTACTAGGGGACTGGTCTTAAAAATGTTAGATAATATGAGAATATAAGAGTCTGAGAGTAGGGAGATGGTGGGCTTTTACCCTCAAGTCTAGGGTTTTATTTCAAGAGTACAAAATCTTGACAATTTACTTTTTAAGGACAGAGATGATATTTATTTTAGTTTTGGTGATATTTTGCTCATTTGATCAGGTTAGAAGAAAAAAAAAGTCTTATTCTCTGAATAACACTTTGCAGACTTTAGTTCACTTTGTTACAATGGTGTCTTGATGATACTATAGTGTTCAAGCTAACCTTTGTGATTTTAAGTTTGTTCATGAGTGTGATGAGTTTATAGCTTTTTTTTTTCCTCTTATATGTGTTTAGGCAGCTATGCTCATCTTTTAAATGAGAGATGAAGAAGCTGAATGGTGTCTGAAAGAGTCATTCCTTCCAGATTCCTGTGCTATTAATCTCATGGTGTTCCCCCTTAACCACTCCAGTGATATTTAGATTTCTCCTTAAATGGAGGACGGGAGTTATCTTCCTTTGTAAAACATTTTTAGCTATAAATATCAACTTAATACTTGAAGAAATAAAACTTCATAGTCTAGAAATGTGCATGAGGTCTTGGTAAACTTGTATTGAACTAATATTAACCATAAACTGTTACAGATCATCTGTTTGCATCTGCACTGGGTGCAGCATTAAAGCAAACGTTTCTGCATTTACTCCCTGTGAGGTCATGTTCTGTACACTGTTTTTTCAGTTTAGTTTCATGCATTTCAAAAGCTGATTAACTTGTATCACAGAGAGATCCTCTGGGTGACTGATTATGCAACATGGAGAATGGACCTGGAGAATGGCTTTTTCTTTGCATATGCTCTTAGTAGAAAGGGAGTGAGGCATGCTGGAGAACTTATTTTAACTAGTCAATCCAGAAAGAATGCTGAAAAACTTCCACAGCATGATTGGCTTTAATGAGGAGTCCTTGAGGAAGAACTGAGAAAATGAAACTTGTGGGACAGGAATCTGTTCATCTATTGATTTTTAGGTTTTAAAAATCCAGGTCTTCAAACTCCACATTAAAATATCTGCTTGTTAGTGGAATACTAAGTTATTACCTATAATGGTGGTACAAAGGGAAAAGTTATTTTAAAAATATGTAGAGAGAGATACATTTTAATTTCATCTGCACAACAACTGACTTCAGGATAATTCTTTGCTTTTTATAAAAAAAAAAAAGTATACAACTAAAATTCTTCTGGTGAATTGGCCACGCTTGCTTGACTTTTCCCTCTATTATGTTCTCAATTTTTTTCTTCAGCATTTGATCTGCAGTCTTCCAATTCTGTTTCAGAATACAGACTACACTCCAGGAACATGGCACAGAACGGATGTGCATTTGGAAAATCCAGAATATTATACAAGATGGTATTTCAAATATTTTTTAGGAAAAGGTATTAATGTTTTTGTGAATGTATTTGAAGTTTTGTTCAATGCAAAAGCACTGTAGCTTTGAATTGCAAGTATTTAAATATGGGGAAAAAATGACGTTAATGTAATACTAACACATTTTTGCCCTGTACTCAAAGCAAGTTCTTGTTTGATGTATTTTTAACTTGAAGACAGAGAATGGTGTTCTGTAAGCAGCGGAACCCATGCTACCAAACAGAAAACAAACAGAAACCCCTCTAGGCCTCGAAGTCTATACCTGTCTCTTGTCTTTTATACGTATCTACATAACTATGTATTTATATATAGATAAGTATATATTTCCACATGTAAACCTGTGTGTGTGTGTTTTCTTTAAAATACATAACACTTATTTTTCTCTAACAGTTCATCAAAATTACATAGGTACAGATTCAGAGAAGAACCCTTTCTTTCTGTCCGTTGTACTCTCTGACCAAAATAATCAGCGTGTTCCCCAATACCATTCAATTCTTTGGAGAAAAACAGTAAGAAAAAAGTACTTAATTGCTGCTTTTTTTTTGTTTGTTTGCTTGCTTGTTTGCTTTGTGTGCATTCACCACAGACTTTTTTGCTTCTACAGAATTTCAGTATTTAATATATGGAGATTTCATTTTTATATGAGAACATATAATTCTATCCTAGTAGATAAAACTAAGCTAGCTTAGTAGATAACAGTAAACTAAACTTTATGACAGAAATGTATGATGCAAGATATTTCTAATTGTTCTTACATGCAGCTCGGCATTGTTTTTAAAAATGTTGCCTAAATTGTTCTTGATTTATATCCTGTGATGAGTTTAAGCTGTGATATACTACTGATTTACTGATATTTTTATACAATGTTAAGAAAATAGCCAAATGTGATACTGGTTTTACTAGTATCTTCTTAGGATTTTCTTTTCACTTAGCTCTCCATAATGACCTTTATCTAAGCAATTAATTTAATATTGTTTAGTACGCATGCATAGTTCATAGTTTTTTAGAAGAGAAATAGTTAGTTATGTCTACTAGTTTCAACATTCTTCCTAACGCCCAGTATTGTACTGTGAGTTTCCTCCTAAGTTCCTACATGGCAGAGTAGTAAAAGCTAATTAAAAAATATTTTTGCACCATCTTGCCTTTTCATGTTCGTTTTTTCTTTTTTTTTAATTCAGTAGTAAATATGACTAAGTAAAACTAGCATGGTCTTGATCTTTGTTTTTTACTTAATTGTTTTTATCAGCATTCCTATTTTAACGTATAGAGAATGTCAATATGTCCTGTAACGTCTTCTATTTTTTTGTAATTTTTCCCCCTTTATAGGGTACTCAGAAAATATGTCTCCCTTACAGTCCCACAAAAACATTATCAGTGAAATCTATATTGAGGTATGTATTTACAAATAAATTATGGGTTAAGAGACTTGTGTGTATCTTTTCTTCCTGTAATTCAGAGCTTGTGTTGAATGATCTTCATGATTTTAAAAACAGGTTTACAAATCTTAATCACTGAGGACAGGAAAAAGTGCTTTTAATGCCTGTCCTGGAGTAGAAAAAGTGACAATTTAGAATGGACAAAGATTCTCAGACCATTTCTTTGGCAGAGGGACTATTTTCAAATTAATTGTAAAACGTGTATAAATTTAATCCTGACATCCATGCAGGGTTTTAATGGTTTCTTTACTTAAAATGCAGAAGTTTGGGAAGTCTTGGAGATTAGCATTGTGGAAAAGAAATGATGATTCTGGCAATGTACACTTACAGCCCAGAAAGCCAGCCATATCCTGCGCTGCACCAAAATAAGCGTGGCCAGCAGGTCGAGGGAGGTGATTCTCCCCCATCTACTTTACTCTTGTGAGACCCCACCTGGAGCAGTGCATTCAGCTCTGGGGCCCCCAGCACAAGAAGGACATGGAAGTATTTAGAACGAGTCCAGAGGAGGGCCACAAAGATGATTTAGGGGCTGGAGCACCTCTCCTACAAAGAGAGGCCGAGAGAGTTGGGGTTGTTCAGCCTGGAGAAGAGAAGGCTCCAGGGAGACCTTATAGCAATCTTCCAGTACCAAAGGGGGCCTGCAGGAAAGCTGGAGAGGGGCTCTTTGTCAGTGAGTATAGTGATAGGACAAGGGGTAATGGCTTTAAATTAAAAGAGGGTAGATTTAGATTAGATATTAGGAAGAAATTCTTTACTCAGAGAGTGGTGAGGCACTGGAACAGGCTGCCCAGAAAAGTTGTGGATACCCCATCCCTGGAAGTGTTAAAGGCCAGGTTGGATGGGGATTTGAGCAACCTGGTCTAGTGGAAGGTGTCCCTGCCTAAGGCGTGGGGGTTGGAATTAGATGATATTTAAGGTCCCTTCCAACCAAAACCATTCTTTGTTTCCACAATACATTCTATGTAAGACAGGGCCTGTGAACAATTCCTTTTGTAAGCAGTTCTAACTGCAACTATTAGTGCTTTAATGTTGAAATGTATGCTTGCCTTTCTATTACACAGTATTTCATTTACATTTCAGTGCTATGAGTCTTGAGAAATTTGAGAAGAGCCCAAGGGAAATTTTTCATCCCGAGATACAAAAGGTAAGTGGTCATTTCTTCTTTTGCTTAGTTGTTTTTCTTTATTATTTTCTGGAAAATAAATCATTAAGCATAAATATTGCTAGTTTGTTTGTTTCAGCAGAATAACAATGAGGATTAGGGGTTTTAAAAAGTAAACTTTGTTTATCAGTTGAACTGGCCACTTCAAAGCAAAACTTAAATACACAGGGATGTAATCATTTTATTTGTGTTGCCTTTAATGCCAGAGTGCTAAACAAACTGTTTTATTTGCAGGATTTATTGGTTCTTGAAGAGCAAGAGGTAAATGTAAGCTTACCACTCCTAGCTCATAGACTTATTCAAAGAATATAGCTGTATTTGTTATATTTGTACTGACATCTTTGTGACAACTTCCCAGTCGATTGCTTATTGCAATAAAAAATGGAGTATTAGTTTTCAATATATGAAATCAAAAATCATTTTAAACACCAGTGTAAAAAATATATCATACAATTCATAATCAAAGGTAAAATATTAGGTGCTTGTTATTTGTGCATGTAATGGAGTTGGTATGAGATATATATTCACATGTGCAGGATGTATACAAAGTTACACATTTAAAATTCCTTAGAGAAAGCATTAGTTTAGGTCTTTTGCCTGTTTAGCTTATAATCTTTAGTTTTATTTCTTAGGGATCTGTGAATTTTAAATTTGGAGTCCTTTATGCTAAGGATGGGCAGCTTACAGATGATGAAATGTTCAGCAATGGTGAGTTTTTTACCTTTTCCTTAATTTTTTATTAAAAATATAGGATACTGCCCATATACCGAGCATGTGGAAGCCAGACAGTGGATAATGATTATGTTAACAGTAGTTTTGTAAGGTTTTCGTGTTCATATTGGGTGGAAAAACTGTAGCAAAGAATATTCTATTTCTATGAAAGTTTGCTATAGGAAACCTAATGTTACAGCTTGGAAAATGATGAAATTTTCTTTCTAGAAATAGACTATACAAAGTAAGATTTAAAAAAAAAAAGAAGCAGTTGAAGGAGGTGACTCTTGTTACCTGCAAGAAGTCACTGTTTCTAGTTCTTTCATTCTTAAGGTTTTGTGATCTCATTCTTCTATGCACTTGAACAGTGTTGTGGAGTTAGCAAAAGAGATCGTTGTTTAATGTCGCATGGTGATCCTTTTTCTGCCATTCTGCAAGGCTGGGATGCTCTTTCTGTAAGGGTAGAAACCCTGGATGACATGAGAAGAAACTAATGCAGCTTAAACTCTGGTCTTTGTGTCCTAAAGGCAGGATCTGTTCCTGTATTTTAATCAATCTTTGGTAGGTGTTCTATTACTACATGTGCTTTGTTTTTGTAACATTTCTCCCTTCCATGTATAGAAACTGGAAGTGAGAGCTTTCAAAGATTTTTGCATCTCTTGGGCGACACAATTACTTTGAAAGGCTGGACAGGCTACAGAGGAGGACTGGACACAAAAAGTAAGAACTCAGCTGAGGCAAAGAAGCAGGGGCTACAATATGAATGATATTGCTTACTGCATGTGCATAATATTTGTTGAAGAAATAATACGATTCCAAAAACTTTTTCACATGCATGCTAAATGCTGTGCTTTATGAGGAAACAGTTAAGCAGGTTAGCTTAAATCACTGGTATGTAATGCAGTGGAAGAGAAGATATATAACTTGTATTTTAAGGTGAACGTTTCATTTTATATTGTAAGGGAGTGGAGAATAACCTGAGACATTAGTTGTTTCATAACAGTAAAGCATCATGGTTTGAATGCCCATATGTGGTTTCAGGAGGTTAGGTGAAGGACGTCATAGGTTTTAGCTGTGGGAATATGCAGACTAGGCTGCAAACTCAGATTTAGACATCTACGCAAAAACATGCAGTGTGGACATGTTCTAAAATTGGTCAGAAAAAGGGATGACTAAAGAAGGTTTCGTAGAAAGACCTGAAATATCTTTTAATCTTTAAAAATCTTAAAGGATACATTCCTACTAGGAATCTTGTCTTCCTTTGCAGATGATACAACAGGAACCTGTTCCATCTATACAGTTTACCAAGGGCATGAAATTATGTTCCATGTTTCAACCATGCTGCCATATTCTAGAGAGAACAAGCAGCAGGTACACGGTTCTCCCTTTCCCTTTCCCTTTCCCTTTCCCTTTCCCTTTCCCTTTCCCTTTCCCTTTCCCTTTCCCTTTCCCTTTCCCTTTCCCTTTCCCTTTCCCTTTCCCTTTCCCTTTCCCTTTCCCTTTCCCTTTCCCTTTCCCTTTCCCTTTCCCTTTCCCTTTCCCTTTCCCTTTCCCTTTCCCTTTCCCTTTCCCTTTCCCTTTCCCTTTCCCTTTCCCTTTCCCTTTCCCTTTCCCTTTCCCTTTCCCTTTCCCTTTCCCTTTCCCTTTCCCTTTCCCTTTCCCTTTCCCTTTCCCTTTCCCTTTTTTTTTTTTTAACGAAGTTAATCATAAACTCCAAAACATCTTAAAATAAAATAGGGGATCTTCTTGCGTGTTAATATTTTAGAAATACAAGTCCTAAGACTTTTTTGAAGAATTTCAAATTTAATTAATTTAAAAATTACTAAATAGTCTGGTACTGAGGTGACTTGCAGAACTTCACTGCTGCAGTTGTCACTGCCTTCAAAGAATTTATGAAGGCTGGAAATTAGACTTAATTCTGAATTATCAGAATATGCACATGCATAATGTACAACTCATACTCAGGTAGTACTTAATGTAGCTTGAAAGAATCTCTGCTTGTGAACGTGTTAATGACCAGTTCTGTGCATTTGCTGTAAAGCACTGCTGTTCCCCTCTCATAGGCAGACTAGGTGGATTCTTAGGGTGCTTGTTCAAATACGCTCTCATCCATCGCTTGAACCTTTATGAAGGAAAAAAAAAAACACAACACTTTATAAGCATGTCCATAATGATTTATCTAAAATTACTCACAAATTGTTTTATTAATCTTTTAGAAAACTATTATAATCATATAATTAGATTATATAATGTCTTTTTTTTATTTCCATGTCAGTTTTCTCATGTTTTTGCCTTGGATGACAAGATCATAGCAGAAATCAAAGGACCTTTATTGTTTTTAAAGAATAATAGGATTGGTGTTTTTCTCCTTTTATTTCAAGTGATGGATTTTCTTTTTTGGAATATTATGTGTTCCATACTCTATTAGTGATTATTAATATTTGGAAATTCTGAGAGCTTTTCTAACTTAAAAAAAAAAAGGAAAGGAAAGAAAAAAATAGCTGCACTTTTAGCAGCTGCCTTGTATGTGCAACATGACATTGCTAAGTGTACTTAATTGTAGTTAGTAATTTATATTGTCTTCAATCATATTTATGATACTTTTTCTTAAGACTGGCATTTCCTGAGCTGCTTACAGATTAGGAGTTGTTGTTTCAGGGTTCTGTCACAGAACTGTTGAAGCATTGATATCCTTTAAATCCTTGTGTCTGTCTTTTCCTTCCTATTTTTCTTTTGGCTTTTTTTTCTCTCCTTCTTTATTTTTCTTTCAGGTAGAAAGGAAGCGGCATATTGGAAATGACATTGTCACTATCGTATTTCAGGAAGGAGAAGAATCTTCTACAGCATTCAAACCGTCCATGATTCGCTCTCATTTTACACGTATCTTTTTTCTTATATATGTATTTTTTTTTTTTGACTAATATTATTATTTCTAATTCTACCCTAATCCCTCTTACATGCTGTTTAGAGAAGGGAAAACTATTTTATGGTTGGCTTTCTGGGCTACAAGCGCACATTTTGAGCTTGTCATCAACCGACACCCCCAAGTCCTTCTTATCAAGGCTGCCCTCAATCCATTCTCCACCCAGCCCATATTTGTTTTGGGATTGCCCCAGCCCAGATGCAGGACCTTGCACTTGGCCTTGTTCAACTTTACAATGTTCACACGGGCCCACTTCTCAAGACTGTCCAGGTCCCTCTGGATAGCATCCCTTCCCTCCAGCATGTCGACTGCACCACACAGCGTGGTGTCATCAGCAAACTTGCTGATGGTGCACTCGATTCCACTGCCCATTTTGCTGACAATGATGTTAAACATCTTGAAGATGGTGTGGAATAAATGAGCTGATGAATGGAAAACACTGATCAGAATACTCCAGTGCTGAGGTGTTACTCAGCACCAGAAAAATGGTCCTGGAAAACATTTTGAAAGGTCTGGCGTGTAAAGGGATTTCTCTTTCCCTGAGGTACATGATTCTCCTATTGAGTGGCCTTATTGAGAAATGTACCTAACATCTGCCATTTCAGGATGTGTCCTATATCCATACGGACTTGTTTAGGTCATTGTAAGTAATACGCAGGTGGTCCGCAGAGTCATATCACCTTCCTGATGTTTTCAGTTAAGAGCAGCCAGGGATAAAGGTGTCCATAAAAAATACAGGGGCTGGTCTGTGTGAAATGTGTAAATCTCAAAACTTATTTAATATGCTCTGTCACTTCCTACTCACCCTCTTGCATACTATAGCATCCCCTTTTTGTTACTTCTGCAATGGGAAAAGTTAAATATGCAGATATTTCAGTGTGCTGTCCTATATAGCAATGACACAGGTAGATTAGGATTGAGTTAATCAAATAAAGGCAGCCAGTGTTAGTTCAGATGTCCCAACGTACCTGAAATGTCTGTGCAAGTCTGGCTTATATGACTTAGGGCTTACAGAAGATCTTTACTCTTTTGGAGTGCCAGCTAGAGTCTAGAGAGTATGCTCTCAAGCATCTTAAATATATTTTTGTGTATTCCCAGTTTACATCTTTCTCTTTATTTTCTTACAACTCTGATAGCAAAATTATTTCGTGGGATTATTTTTCCTCAGTTGGAGTTTTGGCATAAGAGAAGCTAGGAATCATTTTTTTTTTTTTCTGGTCACCTAAAAGAATTTTTAATCTCAAGTTTATAAAATATGAACATGAAAGACAGAACTATATAGCACACTTTATGCTTCATATAACAGCAACAAGTATGTATTTGTGGTAGTAGCTCAATTTTTTAAATTGACCCCTTTTATAATAGTAAAATGTACAGTCTGGAATATTTTGTCTTTACATTTATTATTATGCTTGACTACTATTAAATCTGTTGCAGGAACAGATTAAAATTAAAATACATGTGAGCTTTATTAGTACTGGATTAATTTCCTTAACTGAATGACAGATATTTTTGCCTTAGTGAGATATAATAAGCAGAATGATAGTTACAGGTAGGTTGTGATTGTAACGAATCATTTCATACTTAATTTCTGATCGTTTAGAGGTAATGGGAAAACATTTTGTGTTGTCCACCTGTCTATATGCCTGGAAGCCGAATGAAGTTTTAAAGTTGAAAGACAGTATGGATCTAGATGCAGAGAACTGTAAATTGGTTCTAAGCTATGTGTTTCTAACAATCAGAATAATGAAATTCTGGAACAGTCATAAGCTAAGGGGGCAAAACAAAACTACTTTTTAGATGAAATGTGAAAAATGATGGAAGATATGTCTGCAAGATTCTGATCTGATGAGATCAATGACATAGTGAACTACCTGTATGATGGAAGTTAAATAGACATGATGTTGTGATAGCTGTGTAGCGGATCTTTACTGGTCCGGTTTCGGTTGTAGCTAAGCAAACCAGCTCATTTTTAGGGATCTTCAGAATACTTAAGAGATGTACATTTGGTCGTCACATACTTAAAACCTAGGGAAATTTTGTGGGCAAACAGTATATCTTTCAGTTAGCTGTGGGACCCTCACACATAGAGTCCTGTGCTGTCCAAGTCTGAGTCTGTTAGCTGTCAGCAGAATCTCAAGAGCAAGCGTTCTGGCATTCTAGCATTTTGTAGGCTTTAATGATGTGGTGGTTTTACTCAGGTGGGCAGCTGAGCTCCACCACAGCTGCTCTCTCACTGCTCCTCCTCAAAGGGAAAGAAAATATGATGCAAAGGGCTCAAGGGTTGAGATAAGGACAGGGAGATCACTCAACAATTATCGTGATGGGCAAAACAGACTCGGTATAGGGAGATAGAGGAGTTTATTGCCTATTACTAGCAAGATGGAGAAATGGGAAACAAAGGAAACAAACTAAAAACACCTTCCCCCCATCCACCCTCTTCCACCACCTCCCCTCAAATGGCACAGGGGAACGGCGGTCAGTCTATATATAGCACTTTGCCTCTGCCACTCCTTCACGGTCACTCTCTTCGCCTGCTCCAACCTGGGATCCCTCCCGTGGGATGCAGTCCTTCCCGAACTGATCCTGTATGGGCTTCCCGCAGGAAGCAGCTCTTCAAGAACTGCTCCAAATATGGGTCCGTACCACAGGGTCCATCCATCAGGAAAAAACTGCTCAGACATGGGTCCCCCACAGGCAGCAGTTCCTGCCAGGTCACCTGCTCCTGTGTTGTCCCCTCTCCATGGGCTGCAGCCCATGTAACATGTAAACATGTTACAAATGAACAAAGTGGCTTTTACCACATAAACCATTCCAGCTATTGTCCTGAGGTTAATGGTGAGATGCCAGAGATATCTGTCAGTCTTGAAAAAGCAGAATTGCAGAGGGATATCATTGTCTGAGCTCATGGGAGGGTTTCAGTTTGGGCTTGAACAGAATAAGCAGTAAAGACAAATAAAAGAGCTGCCCTTTGACTTAAATTGTTGTGTACTGCATTTCTCAGCATAGGTTACAGATTTGGCACTGTTATTTCTCCTTTACAAAGTAGTAGCAATGTCTGTACTAATCCCTCTTCTATTGAAACTGTGCTACATCATTTACTATTTAGACTATGTCAATAAAAAAAAGAGAGGATTGCATTCACTTTCAGATATGTCTGAGGACAGGACACTGTAAGCTCAGATGCTGAAGTCTCTTATGGCTAAAGAATTTATATTAGGAAATCAAAATATTTGGTTTATCTAGCACTAGACAGGAGATTTTGGGGCATGAAACTAAAATTATGCCTCAAACTGGAATGCATGTGTGCATCTATAACAGTAATTCAGAGCTACAAACTTTGCAAGATGGAAGGGGGAACTCAGTGTGTTAGACTGTGAATGCAGACTCCTAATGATGGTGTGACCGTGCATGACTTCAATAGTTAATTAGCATAATTTTAAACTGTTTGCTTGTAAATCATTATACCCCACATTTGCAAGACCAAGAGGAGGATTGACCATGCTGGGTCTGTTACTTTGTGTGAAGTATCAGGTAGCTTGTAGGGGAAAGAAAGAAGCTGTGTACAGGGTAGACTTAGAAATGGCTTCCGGGAATCAACAGGGTCATTAGGTGGATTGGTTTTGCTTCCTCCTTTCCTGAAAATTCCATAACTATAAGGATTCAGGCAGGTTGAGAAAGAGACCAACAATATGCCTTATACTGATCACCTGGCAGTAGTCCTTTTTTGAACAACCAATCTCATTCTGACAGCTAAGAAATAAAGTGTTGAAGGAAGGCATTCTTTTAGCCTCTTCTTCCATGCACGGTATAGACCACAGATACCAACCATGGTCCATGGTTTCAGAAGCTGCTGCTCAGATCTGATCACGTTATTCTAACGTAATAATTTCCAGCTTGCTTTGGAAAGTTTTTTAATTCTTAATAGGCTGAGCTATCTTTATAGTCATCTATGAATCCATTTTTTTGTTCGTTTGCTGGTTTTTTTTCTGCAACACAAGTTACCTGAACCTTTTTTATTTTAAAGATACTGCATTAATTAAACCATACTGCCTAGCTCCAGAAGTTGATAATTATCAGTGGAAGTTTGGTGTTTCTGATGTTACTCAGAAAGAATCGCATCTTTCATAAGTGTGGTTAATGCACAGGTAAGGTAGAAATCTATAAGGAGAATATGTTTTGTAGGTGAAGAACTGTTCTTTTACAGCTTTTTGGAAAAGGACTAGATTTTGCCAATACCATTAACAGCATTATTCTATGAGTAGAATTGCAAAGTTTTGCTGTAATTGTTATTGTCCCAATGTTTATGTAAAAGATTCAGAATTTTGGGTCAAGCAATTCATTCCAAATGAATGCCCGTTTATGAGTGAGTTTGCTTGCTTGTTTGTTTGTTTGCTTTTTTTTTGTTAGACCTGTGGAAATTCTTACCTTAGACATACTCAGATAATTGTTTCCAGTTCTTTCTCCTGTCTGTAAAAATGGTGGGTTTTGAACATGGCTTTGAACACAGATAAATACTTGTTCTTTCACTAGGCTGAAAATATTTTCAGAAGAAAGTGTTCCTCTCTTTGGGCCTCCACTTCCATCCCCCCCTGTGTTTACAAATCACCAGGAATTCAGGGATTTTTTGTTAGTGAAATGTAAGTCAGTTTTTTCTTTTGCTAGAAACACTTTTTAAATAATTACTTTACTAAATTGAAATTCATGATGCTTAAAACGTAAATACATTTTATTGTGTGTGCTGCTCTTCTGTACAATTTTTTTTTCCAAATCTGTAAAGTAGATGGGATGCCAGGTCCAGTCAGATGAACACAAAAATTATTTTCTATGCAGTTATGCTTCTCAGACTACTAGATCTAAACTGACCTTTACATATGTAGAATGTGCAGCCACATATATTTTCATGTTTTCTTATAGGAACCTGAGATCTCACATAATTTATAGTGCTGCTCGATACTTAGTAATAAAAGGTGTTAGGTTAGCATCTCTGAAAATATAAGTATTTCTGAATGCATGCTGAATAGTTGCCTTTCTGCACCTTTAAGACCTTTTTAATTCTGTAGTGATTCAGTTCCAGGTTTCCTTGACCCTTACTTACGCTTCTAAATGAGCCATAAAGAGATATTTGGGAGCTGATCATAGAATCATAAAATAACCCATGTTAGAAGGGATCTCAAAAGATCATCTGGTCCAAAAGGAAGCTGAGATTATCTAGCAACCTCTCCAATTGCATCTTGAAAACCTCCAATGATGGGAATTTTACCACATCCCCAGAGAATTGTTCCAGTGATTGATCTCACTATAAAACAAACAAACAAACAAACAACAAAAAAAAAAAACCACACAAAAAAACACTTTCTTATATCAAGACAAAACCTCTTCTGGTACAACTTGTACCCATTGCCCCTTCTCTTCTCCATGTGGATCCTTGTGAAGGCAGAGCTTCCATTCTCTTTGTAGCCACCCTTTAACTATTGGAATACTGTGATGAGGTGACCCCAGAGCCTTCTCCAGGGTGAAAAGACCTCATTCCTTCAGTCTTTCCTCATATGGCAGATTCTCCAGCTTTTTGATCCTCTTCGTCTCACTCCTTTGGACCCTCTTCAGTCTGACCCCATCTCTTTCAAATTGTCGGAACCGGAATTGGACAGTACTTCTCCTGTTTTCAGCTGTGATAGAGCTAAGTTTCTCCATAGTAACTGGTGTGGTGCTGTGTTTTGGATTTAGGATGAAAATAATGTTGATAACATGCACGTTATAGTTGTTGCTCAGCAGTGCTTATACTGGACAAAGACTTTTAGACTTCTCATGCTGCAGGGAGGTTGGGAAAGCACTAGAAGCAGTGAGGGGACACAAACAGGGCAGCTGACCTAAACTAACCAAAGGAGTATTCCATACCACATGATGTCATGCTGAACAATAAAACTAGGGGGGCGTTGGCTATGGGGGGTGCTACTGTTGCTCGGGGACTGGCTGGGCATTGATTGGCTGGTGGTGAGTAGTTGAGTTGTGCATCACTTCTTCTATTTTCTTTGCCCTTTTTCTTCTGTATTAAACTGTCTTTATCTCTACCACACGAGTTTTACTTTTTTTTTCCCCAATTCTCTCCCTGATCCCAGTGGGGAGGGGGTGTGAGCAAATGGCTGTGTGGTGCTTAGCTGCCTGCCAGGTTAAACTGCAACAGTGCTCCAGGTGTGGCCTGACAACCACTGAGTAGGGTGAGATGATCACATCTCTCTCTCTCTCTCCTAGTAATGCCTCTGTGGATGGAGCCCATGATTTGATTTGTCTTCGTTGCAGCACTAGTGCACTGCTGAATAATATTCATCTTGTCTACCAGGACCTAAAAATCCCTTTCAGCAATGCTGCACCCCCGGCACAGATCCTAGCCTGTGCTGGGCTCTTTTGTAATGCCATCCCAGGTGCACTTGGCTTTGTTAAACTTCATAGAGTTCTTGCTTGCTCACTCTTCTGGCCTCTCTAGGTCTGTCTGTAAGATGACTCTGCCGTCTGATGTGTCCACCTCACCACTCAGTGTAGTATCATCAGAAAAACTTAGTGATGGTGCTTTCAACCACACGATCCAGATCATTTATGAAGATGTTGAACAGCATGTTTCCTAGTGTCAGTCCCTGGGGGACCCCACTTGTGGCAGGATGCCAGCTTGAGTAAAAAACATTGATCACCACTTTGTGCCATCTTAACACACGGGTGGATTCCATCCAGGCCCATAGATTTGTATGAGTGCATGCCCTGCATAATGTCTGCAGACCAGCCCTTCCACCACTGTTGGTGTGTCAACACAGGTGTTGTTGGAGCTACTTGATACTGTGATCTGGATTGTGAGCTACACTGGTAAAGAAAGAGGAAAAGAAGGTATTGAGAGCCTCTGCCTGTTCAGCACTATTAGTAACTGGTATCCTTGCCCTGTTCAGCAATGTCTTCTCTGTGCTGCTGCTTGTTGCTCATATATCTGAAGAGTACTTCCTTGTTCTTGACATTTTGGGCCAATTTCATATCTACCTGAGCCTTAGCCTTCCTGTCTGCATCTCTGCATAGGTCTTGGCAAGGTTCTTGTAGTCCTCAGTGTACTCATTGAAGCCTTTTTTCCATAGCTGATATGATTCTTTTTTGCTTCTATGCATACCCAAAAGCTCATTGTTATGCCAGGGTGATCTCTTGTTCTGCCTTCATCCTTTCTCTTTGTAGGGGATGGACTGTTCTTGTGCTTCCAGGAGGTTGTTCTCAAATAAATCCCAGCGCTCACAAGCTCCTTTGCCCTCCTTGCATGTTTCCCATGAAATCCCTCAAAGCTGGGCTCTGAGCATATTGAATTTGGCTCTTCTAAAATCCAGAATCTTTGTCTTATTGCTGGTCTTCGGTGTGCTCAGCAGGCTCTTAAACTTCAGTGTTAGGATTTCTGTATCCAAGTCTATCATTGGTAGTTGTGTTGTCAAGTTCACAGTTTGCGGGCAGTAAACCTAGTGCACCTTTGGCATGTCCAGCACGGGTAGCAGGAAGCAGTCCTTAATGCATTCCAGGGACCTGATGGAGGATCTGTGCACTGCTGTGTTGTGTTCCCAACAAGTGTCCAGGTAATTGAAGTTACCCTTGAAGGTCAGGTTTTGTTGGCCTGAGACATTTTTGAGCAGCTGAAGTAAGGCTTCATTGGCCTCGTTGTCCTGACTGGGAGGTCAATAACAGACATCTAACGTAATCATAAGGATTACAATTACCCACTTACCTGACAGGAACTTTACTAGTAACTTATTTTGCACACATTGCTAAGAAATATTTAAGTTGGTTTAGCACTTAAATTGATTAGTAGTTTGTCTTTAATTTTTATATCAGGAGGTTATTGGGGTGCCTTGTAGAATACTGCTATTAGTCTTTATTTCCTTTTAAGCTTGAGGGATTGTCACTTACTAAAAAACATGCAAAAAGTGGTGAAACTAAATTACTACGGGAAAACTGGTTATATTTATATAGAGGCAAAATAGAGTCAGTGGAAAATAGCAAAGCACATTAAAGTAACGTATCTTCTTTTCCATATTTTAGTAATAAATGGTGAAAAAGCCACCTTGGAAACCCCAACATTTTCTCAGAAACGTCAGCGCACTCTAGACATGCTGATCCGCTCTTTATACCAGGACCTGATGCCTGATCTACACAAGGTAAATGTAAGTCAGAAAGTCAAAAGCGATCTCTGTGCCTCTCATGTTCTCTCCTGCTTTCACTAGTACGTTGAATGTTCTGTTGCTTTAAAAGGCTTTAATCCTGATGAGCACTGGATTGTGTACACTAGGCTAAATACTAATAGTGACATAGTTTGTTTTACAGTTATATGAAAATTGACAGACTGTCCTTTCAGGATAGGAGGTGGTGCTTAGGAACATGGTTTAATGGGTAATATTGGTGGTAGGAGGATGGTTGGACCAGATGATCTTGGAGGCCTTTTCTAACCTTTATGATTCTATGTCTGCAGCCTTTGTTGTAATTGTGTAGTATGAAAGTGGTAAAGGATGACAAGTAGGAAAGTAAAGAAGTCAATGATTGGAAAAATAGTGATTACTGTTCTCTGAAAAGCAATACAGTTAGATTCATCATGACAGGAAACTATATTAAAAAAAGACAATGTAAATGGTATTGTATTAAATTGACTAAAATTAAAAAAAATATGAAAACTTTTGATTTAATTTTAAAACAAAAACAATTTTTTCTGTTTTAGAACATGCTCAATAGAAGGTCTTTCAGTGATGTGTTGCCAGAGTCCCCGAAATCAACACGGAAAAAAGAAGAAGCTCGGCAAGCAGAATTTGTCCGACTTGGTCAGGTGGGATCAATTTAGCAAGTATGCATCTATGTTTACAAAGACTGTGTCATCACTTTATAGGCATACTGGATTTTGGTGTGCTGTAAATACTAGCAATGAAGATATATAAGATACCTTAAACAGCTTTATTCTCTATCTGAGGGGAACTATGTTTATATGGTATTTCGCTAGAGTGTTTAGCCCTTTTAGAATCAGAACACTTTCAGTTATACGTAGCTGAAGAATTCATGATACTGTGACCATGTGTCTTTTGGCACCACCCCTGTAGCAGTGTGTATCTATATAGTTTGATTTAGTGGTTTGCTAAATGCTTTTGCAAGTGAAAGGCCAGCTTATGTAACTGATAAAAGGTTCCTCTGATCAGCTGACCTACAGAATGAATTGTGTAGATGTGTCAGAGGCTCTATGTCCAAGTGGAAGCCAGTGACGAGTGGTGTACCTCAGGGATCTGTCTTGGGACGGGTACTGTTTAATATTCATATCAGTGACATAGACAGTGGGATTGAGTGCACCCTTAGCAAATTTGCAGATGACACCAAGCTGACATGAAGCTCATTTATATTTATATATATAAAATGCCTATCACCATATTGATAAACACTCTTTGGGACCACTCTGATGGCAGGGGTAAGAACAAGAGTTGGCCTTTTAGTACCTCAGCACTTCTGTTTCCAACCAGTTTAAAAAAAAAAAGGCTACAAGACTTTGCTGTAGAAGGAAAGGATGCCAGCCAGAGGGACCTGGACAGGCTGGAGAAGTGGGCCCACGTGAACCTAATGAGGTTCAACAAGTCCATGTGCAAGGTGCTGCACCTGGGTTGGGGCAATCCCAGACATGAGGACAGACTAGGAGAAGCACTCATTGAGAGCAGTCCTGCAGAGAAGGACTTGGGGGTTCTGGTGGATGAAAAGCTTGACATGAGCCAGGAGTGCATGCTTGCAGGCCAGAAGGCCAACTGAATCCTGGGCTGCATCAACAGAGGAGTTGCCAGCAGGTTAAGGGAGGGGATTGTCCCTCTCTATTCTGTCCTTGTGAGGCCCCACTTGGAGTACTGCATCCAGGTCTGGGGTCCCCAGAACAAGAAGGAAACTTATCTTTTAAGAGCGGGTCCAGAGGGGGGGCTACAAAAGTGCTCAAGGGGCTGGAATACTTCTCCGATGAAGAAAGGCTGAGAGAGCTGGGGCTTTTCAACCTACAGAAGAGAAGGCTCCGGGGTGACCTCATGGCAACCTTGCAGCGCTTAAAGGGGATGTAAAAAAAAGATGGGGAACAACTATGCTCAATCAGATGAAGACAGGATGAGGGGGAATGGCTTTAAACTAAAAGAGGGGAGATTTAGATTAGAGGTTAGGAGGAAATTCTTCACTTGGAGGGTGGCGAGGCACTGGAACAGGTTGCTGAGAGAAGTTCTGGATGCCTCATCATTGGAGGTGTTCAAGACCAGATTGGACGAGGCCCTGAGCAACCTGATCTAGTGAGTGGTGTCCCTGCCTATGGCAGAGTGGTTGGAACTGGATGATCTTTGAGGTCCCTTCCAACCCAAGCCATTCTATGATTTCATTCTGTCGTTCTGTTCATTACTATGTTGAACACTTCATATTTTGAGCTTCCTTTTTTTTTATAAGCTATGGCTTATGGCTAGGCTTTGGCTGCAGCTCCATAGTGATTAGTGCATTCTTTCTTCAGGGTATAGATAATTCCCCTTCTTTCTTAATAACTGTAATAGCAATTCCAAGCTGTAAACTACTTTGTCATCCTAAGCTGTCCTTTCTTTTTAGGCTTTAGGTTATATATTAGTGACAAAAGCTTTAGTATTTAGTTAAAATACCTGTTTGTATTAGGCGCTGAAATTGAAAACCACTGTGAGAGGGGATACACCAGCTACCCTAGCAACCGCCAGCTTTTGTAAAAAGGAGGTGAGTGAACCCATTTGTGTAAGGAGAGTTCAAAAAAAAAAAAAACTAAATGCAATTGAGTATGGTATTGTATATCAGTTCTATATATTGTTTATTTACTTTCGTGATTAGATACTATAGCAGCAAAGTTGTAATGTATAGTGTTAAAGTGATTCTTCAGCCCATAGCAAATGAATAAAGGATGAGCCTGAAGGTAGTAGTACTTCTCATGTTAATGCAAGTCTGGATATTTTTATATCTGAGCATATTTCATGAAAAAAAAACATAATGTTTTCCATAAGCAATCATCTTTTGATTATTTTAACATCTTTATCAAGTTTAAAGCAAAATTTAGTTGTGTTTTTATTTCCTGTAACTACTCTTTTTTTTTACAAGGCATAGGAGTGAAAAATGTAAACCACACTTTTCTATGTGCATCTTATATATAGAAGCTTCAGAAGTGCTCGTAGAATTTCAGACTTCAGCTTAATACTTAATATTGGGGAAGAGGGCGGGGAGGGGACAGAATTTAGGAGGTAAGTACAGAGAACACATGACAAAAGAACAATTTGGGGGAAAGGTAGTTTTAGCAGTACCATGTCTAAATATCACAAACTGAACCATGAAATGATATCAAACTGTATATGCATGGTGGTACTGAATATCAGCTGCTTGGGTTTTAATTCCAGTGTTCCAAGAGTGTATCTTATACTTATTAGTCTCCAAATCCAATTGGTAGGGAGAGTATTTCTCTGCAAGAAAATTAACTAGATTTTGATATTTCAAATTCAAAAAATATACTTTTAAGAAATGTATCCTGCCAAAAGTATTTAAGTGTTCTTACATGTCATTGTCTTATCTCATTCGTGTCTATATGGTCAGTATTTCTTAGTATAATTAATATGTATCCCTTATGTTACATCATAGCCTTGGGAGTCCCAATCTTTCTGCAGTAATTTTCCTCATGAGGTTGTCTGTGCAGATTCCTGGGGCCAGTCCTTGTTGGTTTCTACAGATGCTGGCATCTTGTTAATTGATGGTTAGTAAATGATGCTGTGTTCTTGTGTCAATTATTTATGTATCTGACCATTTTCTTCAAAATAAATGTTCATAAGCTCTGTTTAGGTAATTGGTAAGTCCTCACCTGCAAGGATAGTACCAATCCAAGTGAATCTATTACATTTATGTAATCTAGTTGCAGATTTTTTCTCTGCATCAGAATCCTTATTTGGAGCCAGTTTTCATGCAGATTTCTGAATATTTTGTTATTTCAGGTGCTGTTATCTTGACCATCTGAAAAGATTTATGAAGTCAAATCCAAACTCAAGGAGTGTCTGGATTTTTTAGCCCTTGATAATACTAATGAACATGAAGCACAAGGCTTATGTGATGTTGAAAGCCTGTTTCTTCCATAGCAGTGCTTTTACTAGTTTAACCTCTTATCTTCTGTGTGCCACATAAGGCCATTTGGAATAAGGGAATGAAGTTAGTTCTCAGTGAAAATTTTCAAACTTTCCAAAGAAAGGTCCCTCTTAGGCTTCAGTTGCATAATTTCATCCATGGCAATGATAAAACACTCCCATAGGGAAGTACTGGTTATGATGCTGCAGCATACATACGAGCTTTGTGCAGGATGTTTCATTTTCATGAGAAAAAACAAGACTTATTTTATTAGAAAGAAATAGTTCAGAACCATTGACTACCAAATTTTAGCAGAATTGTAAAGAAATATGTGTGTTTTCTTTTTAGATGGTCAGCCATCAGTTCAAGTATTTGATAAAACGCTCCAAATAAAGCAGATGCATGTGTTGGAAGCTCTGGATCTTTTGATTGCCCGAACAGACAAAGGTAGGAGAGGTCCTTGTTATTTGGTTCTCATATGAATGTGTTTGTTTAACTTTTTATTTGGCAGACATAAAAAGGGAATAGAAGGGAATGCCTTAGCTCCTCTTCTTTAAGAGTTGTTTTTGTTTTTTAAGTGGGAAACAAGCTGTAGAATTTTAATTCCCACAGCACTAGATTTACATAATTGCCTTTTGTCACATCACATAGCTATTCTTAAATTGTTGTTGTTAGGTTTTTGAGCTCTGAGTTTATTGGTTCTCCTTTTCAGATCCTTCCACCCCTTTCCCTGTGCTGATTTCCTCTGGGCTGCTCACATGATGCTAACTTACGTTAGCCCTAAGGCTTTAGGGTTTGTAAGTGTCATGAGGCAATCATGTTCTTATCAGTGGCAAGTACATTAGATGCCTCATTTAGAATAAGGGAGAGCATACAACAACTACTGTTGTTTGTTGTTTGTTTGTTTGTTTCTAAAAAGTGTGGAAAAAAATCTCTAGATGCTAAGAATCATGCTTCAGAGCAAACCTGAAACTGGCCATATCATCAAATGGTTTTGGTTGTAAACAACTTTTCAAGACCTTTTAGTCCGACCTCCCTGCTATGATCAGGTACATCTTTCAGTAGATGAGGTTGCCCAAAGCCTCATCCAGCCTGACCTTGAACACTTCCACATCCTCTCTGGGCAACCTGTTCCAGTGCCTCACCACTCTCATAGCGAAGAATTTCTTCCTTATATCTTATCTAAATCTACTGTCTTTCAATTTGAAACTATTATGCCTTGTGCTGTCACTACGTGCCCTTGTAAAAAGTCTCTGTCTTTCTTATAAGCCCCCTTTAAGTATTGAAAGGCCACAATAATGTCTCCCCAGAGCCTTTTCTTATCCAGGCTAAAAGAACGCAGCTTTCTCAGCCTTTCTTGTAGGTGTTCCAGCCCTCTGATCATTTTTGTGACCCTTCTCTGGATCCACTTTATCAGGTCCATGTCCTTCTTGTGCTGGGGGCACCAGAGCTGAACACAGTACTCCAGGTTGTATCTCACAGGGGCAGTGTGGAGTGGGGGAGTATCACTTCCCTCGACCTGCTGGGCTACACTCCACACTTCTTTTTGTGCAGCACAGGATATGATTAACTTTCTGGGCTGAAGGTAGACATTACTGGCTCATGTCAGATTTGTCATCCACCAGTATATAGTTGGTCTCCAGCTACTGTTAGAACTCAACACTCTTTGGAAATCTCCCTAGCTGAATAATGTGTTTGTTCAGTTGTACAAAAACGTGGAGGAAATTACTTATGCTGTCACTGTTCTACCAAATGCGTTACTGGTTTTTGTTCTGTGATGTGTAACCACATTTTAGTGCTATAGATTATATTTTCTTGAGTGTTCTGGTGTGTAAAAAAAAAAAAAAAAAAAGGCAACTTAAAACCTGTCAGTCCAAACAACTTTTTTTTTTATCCTCATTTCAAAAGGATTAAATGTCCCTAAAAGATGCACTTTTTCAATTAGGTACTTTTTACTCAGAAGTCTGCGATTGAATTTCACGAAGTGAATATGCACAGTGCAAGAACAGGATCTGTATGTGTAACACAGATAAAAGAATTACAAATATGGTTGTTTTATTGTTTTTTACCACATTATGTCTGTTTGCTCAATATTAGCTGAAGTTACATTTACCTAAACTAAGGGTAAAATGTGGTTCCTTTTGTATCATTGGGAGTTGCCCATTTTGGCTGGACCTGATGAAGTTCATCCTGGAACCCTTGCAGAACCAGCTGAGATTACCCGAGAGGCATTTGCAGTCATCTCTGAAGACACCTGGTGGGTGGGTGACATTTTTGAAGATCTGAAAAGGGTAGTTGTATCTGAGGCTTAGTTTATGAAGCTTCTAGAATAGATAATTGCATTTAATAGTCAAAACGCTGTAATGATTGGTTAAACCTGAAGAGAGAGATGTTACAAGCCATTTTGAGGTAACACGATTAGGCATTACTGGCATCAATTCATGATGCTTCAAGCATATGTTGATAAAGACTTTTTGTGTAAAAAGTTGCGGAGATTTTTGACTGCTGTTGTGGGTGCTTTCTGAATCATTTAGAAGAGAGAAAGTTCTTTTGTTCTTGCTAGCATCCTTGCCCCTTATTTTTGTTGTGGTTTAACCCGGCTGGCAGCTAAACACCACACAGCCGTTCGCTCACCCTCCCCCCTCCCTCTCTGGGATGGGGGGAGAGAAACGGGAAAGTGAAGCCTGTGAGTTGAGATAAAGACAGTTTATTAAGACAGGAAAATAATAATAACAATAATAATAATAATAGTGATAATGGTAATAGTATTAACAATAATAATGTGTAAGAAAACAAGTGATGCACAATGCAATTGCTCACCACCCGCTGACCGATGCCCAGCCTATTCCCGAGCAGCCGGCCCCCCCACCCCGGCCAGCCACCCCTATATATTGTTTAGCATGACGTCAGATGGTATGGAATACCCCTTTGGCCAGTTTGGGTCAGCTGTCCTGGGTCTGTCCCCTCCCAGCTCCTGCTGCACCCCCAGCCTGCTCGCTGGCAGGACAGAGCGAGAAGCCGAAAAGTCCTTGGCCTGGTGTAAACACTGCTCTGCAACAATTAAAACATCAGCATGTTATCAGCGCTCTTCTCATCCTAATCCAAAACATAGCACCCTACCAGCTACTATGAGGGAACATTAACTCTGTCCTAACTGGAACCAGGACAATTTTGCATTTGTATACCATAGTGAAATTGAAATCTGGAGTGGAAGAAAAGTTATCGTTGCCCGTTATTTTCAGACTATGCCTTAGTCTAGTTTTCAATATGGTCTTCTGGAGACCCTCTTCCTATCCCCATGGTGACTGATTTTGGCTGATAAAGGAAAATTAGAAAAATAATGAGTTAGATGGGTAAAAGCAATCTTATATTGGGTGCACAAATTGGTATTAAAGACTGTATGGGTTTTTAGGATATAATAATATGTTTCAAGGTTAACTTTGTATGTACTTTAAATGCATCCTTCTGATGTACTTCAAGTGCATCGAGGTAAAAGTGATATTTTAAGACTCAAGCAGAAAGACTGATGTTTGTGTTATGAAAATGTTCATATAGAATGTGGTATTACCAGCACTCAGTTGTAACAGCCAGGGTTGAGATCACTTTAAGGCGGCAGCTCATTTAAGAAGAAAATCCTGTTTCTACTGCTTTCTAGTACCCTGTGCATTTCCAGGAGAGAGGAAATGTTAACAGTGAAACTAGAACTGAAGATAATGATATCACTGACATTTTTCAGGTCAGCATACCGAGAGAAGGGGGTATTGTAGGCACCAACAATACATCTGGTATTAATGACAGATGCAGAAATTGCTTTGGTAGCAGTGCTCTCTTTTCTAATGTTGATTAAATTTGTCTTAGTAATGAGAGATGAGTTATAGAAGTGGATCCACTTTGTCCTCCAAACATGTTTGTTTATTTTTTTGCTACAACTTATTTTGTGAAACACCTAGATACGGTGAGGGGGAAGGAGGAAGAGCTCCTTCACTTGGAATAATCAAGTCTGTAGGAGGTGAAGAAAAACTCTCTTAAAAAAACCGACACCGAAAAAAGCTTGGATAATGGTCAGTTTCATGAGCAGCCACAGATAGATGTAACACTGCAGTGGGGTTGTTTGGGACATCTGCAAAACAACTAGTATCCTGAAAGACGAATGCATTGAGGAGTGCAATCTCTAGGATGCATCCTATAGGACATACCTGACAAAGAGACAAAGCTGAATTAATGAGTAGTAACGCGGTTCTTGAACATTTGATTTAGCTTATGTTTTCTGGCCTTCCTTTCAAAAGGGTGAATTTTGCTTGCCATTCTTCCTCCATGAACTCATTCACAGAAGCACACATTCTTGTGTGTACATTCTTGAAAAGAGAGAGATTGCATATATTTTATTTTCCTTTTATCGGTGTTAACAGTAAGAATTTGCTGGTTGCTCAGTGTTTCAAGTTGTGGTGGACTTAAGGAAACATTGCATCTTCTTTACTCTTACACCTTCTATGGGAAAAGAAGGTCATAAAGGTTCCACAAGCTGCCCTGATTCATGTTTATCTATTATCAGAATTGAAGGCGGCAACTGTGATCTTGCTTTTGTATTTACGGTAGGATCCACACTGACTATATATTAAAAAAGTGTGCTTATGTTTCCAGCTCTACAAGTTAGACTAGTAAAAGAGTACCCCTTTGTCAGAAAATCTTGCTTTGCTTGCATTTTAAGAAACTTGGCTTTTAGGTAAGAAACTATTCTTAACAATAGCTTATTTCCAACTGTAAATAGTAGTGTATCGTTTATTTATTTATTTATTTATTTTAAATTTAGGAGTTGTGTATTCTACTCATGTCTATCTTTGTGGAAAATACATTTAGCCATGGTGGTGGATGCTATAGTATTTTTGCAGTTGGAATATGCCTTGAACCTAACTTGCCTAATTTTGAACAACTGATAAGCAAAACCAGTCCGCATCTAAAAGGTTTTCAGACTCTGTTAAAGATCCAGGTATCAGCTGCTAGGCTGGATGGTTGCAGGATTTAAAGTTAACCCTTCTTCTCTTGCCTTTAGTTTGTATCTATCGTATTTTCACTGCCTTCCAGCTGTGTAGGTTTCACTGTTCTGAGGCTCCTATCATTCGTTGCTGCAGCACCATCTGATGGGAAACTCTGCTAGTGAACTGAAAGGGTTGCTTACTGGAATTGTAGAGTCTAGACAGAGTTCACAAGCAGTCTTTCCTTCCTGTCACATTGCTGCTTACCCTCAGAGAAGCAAAATTGTTTATCTTTGCTTTCATGGCAATGCTCTGTCTGTTAGGTGCTTCATCTCTTTGGAAGTATTAATTTCAAACCACCACTGTCTTTTTCTAATTTGCTGTTTCCTGGCTTTCTCCATCTTCAGGGAAAGACTCTCGTCTCCTTGTCTTCAGATTGAGTGCTGTCCAAAAAGATATAGAAACAAAGCAGATGATAAGAAGCAAATATGACTGCAGAGAAAATAAATTGGAGAGAACAAAAGGTGGCTTTATTATCTTGTGTTAAAAGCGTCCACTGTGGTATTGTGCCAGTAGTTGCCAGGGTTTATTAGCTCCCTTGAGGCTGTTGTAGGTATTCACCTTTAGTTTTATCTCTGGACAGTTAATTCAAACTTTGTTAAGCTTATATGTGAAAATAACGAAGGGTACAGTCCAGCCCACCATTTGAGAACTTGGTAAAAAATACCATGTTACTTGGCAATCACTGCTGATGAAAAGCTCTGGAGAAAACAGGTATGTTGCTTTCAGGATTGAGGTGTATAAGAAAAATTATGCATGGATGTAAGACTGAAATAAAGGTCACTATGAGGTAGAGGAACAATGGCAAATCTTTTTAAATTAGTAGTGCTTAGAATAGTTTGGGTATTGCAGATTATTTTAGTAGATGTAAACGTTTTCCGATCTTCAGCATCAAGCTTCCTTGGAAAGCTGGAAACTACAGAATAGAAAAAAAAAAAAAAAAAAAACATATTTACTCTTTTACTTGCAAACGGAGTAAGGGGGAAAATAGATTTCAAAAGAGTTATGGCCTTTTGTCTTTTTCTAGAATTTAATATTGTCCTGTTGGGATGTTTGTAATTCTGTGGTGCTCAGGCATCAGATACCCATTGTGCTAACCATCATACAAATACAGAACAAAAAAAAAAACAGTCCTTACCCCAAATACTTACAATCTAAATTGTTTTTTTTTCTTAGGTTGCCATTTGTATGCCATTAATACTCACCATGGCAGTGAACTGAGGATTGTTGTGGCTATTCGGAACAAACTACTACTCATCACAAAGAAATACAATCCATGCAACAGTTTAACCAGCAGCTCTCTGCTATCATTACCTGAATCTCCAGTAGACGAGTTCCAGTACATCCGAGTATGTGTAATCTAATCACTAATTACTTTTACAGACTGGGCAGCGCTCAGCTAGTGGGGGAAAAAGGCAAAGAGCATACATTTTATCTTCTGGAACCTCCATACAGATGTAAGTGAGAAGCGATATGATGGAGATCCCTTATTTATATGCCAAAGAAATATTTCAGACTTCTTAAATTGTCATCTTGTTCTGTATCATATTTCTCTGCTTAGAGTACGTTCCTGTAAATTCATGGAGTAATGCAGTATTCACACTAAGAGCCTGAAAAAGAGAGTAATACTATTATTTATCTTATAGGAAATATGCCTTTCTGACCCTCCAGTGGTTATGACACTGGTGGATGGACCTACTGGAGACAGTGACAATATGATATGTGTGGCATATCGGCATCAGTTTGATTTAGTTAATGAAAGTACTGGGGAGTCCTATAGACTGCATCATGTTGAAGCAAACAAAGTAAGTTTCTAGCATTGAAACTGTTTTCTTGCAGAATTGGTCCATGCTGTGCTGTATGTTTCTAGCATTGAAACTACTTTATTGCAGAATTGGTCCATGCTGTGCTGACCTCCTGGGAGCAGCATTTATGGAGATCCTCATGTCTCCTTTACTTTTCACTTCTGTAACTTCTACTTTAGGGTACTCTGAGGCATTTTTTGCTTTTGGGAAGTGTGATAATAATCACTCCTAGGAGAGATAGTTATAAGGTGTGACACATTAGGAAAGAGCCTGTGTTTCAAGCTCTGGAATATTGCTGTTGATACAAATGCAAAGCCGTTTTTCTCCTTTCTTAGTCAATATTTTGATTTTTGTCTTTTCTTCATGGTCTCAGTGTTTTATTCTTTTGGAGGTTGCAGAAAAATAATTTCAGGTTTTGGCCACCATTATCTCATTCAGATTTGCCTATTTGCATGTACTAAAGCTGAAATATTTGTGTATATCTTTTAGTTCTAAACTCCTGCCCAGCCAAGTAATACATTAACTGTATCTTACTAACTAGGACATAGGGTTGGGATTTAAGTAAACATCCTGATTTTCGGAAAAGAGTTCAAATGTTTCCTGCTGCTGGGAAGATAATGATCTTCAGCATGTTAGAAAATCAGATAATTTTAACAATTTCTTAATACGGATGTGGATGTATAACTTTAAACGTAGTTTAAAAAAAAAAAAAGGAACCTTTTACAGGGTTACTCTTTTGTGTTCTGTTGACTTCTCTGCTCATAACGATATAAGGGACGTCTCTTTTCATTTGATGCTTCTTGTTGATTTTTTTTGTTGTTTTTTGTTTGTTTTTTTTAAATCATCTGTATTTCTATTCAGATTTGATGATGAAGAGGGTTGGTACTCCTAGCATTGGCAATACAGCGTTAAGCTTCTCCACAGCGATGGGAATCTATTTTAATCTGGATGAGAAGGAAATACAATTAAAGAATGTGGACAGACGAGAACCGCCCCCCTCTGTTCTCCTCCGCAGTAACCCTTATTTCCTTTGAGAACACAGACAAAGCAGGAAGTTAATTAGAGCTGTGCCAGTGATTTTTGTGTTGCTGAAATTGGTCACCAAATTATTTCCACAGGTCACAAAGCAGAAATGTCTTTCAGTTGCTACAAAGGATGGATCAAAATGTGTTTTGTATAGATATATATAAGCTTCCAGGTCTGTTCAACAGTTCTTGCCCTATATTTGTCCTAAATCAAGAGAACACCTACTTTATTGCACAAAGGAAAGCCAAAGAACTGCTGTTCGTGTAGTCAATCTCCAGCCCTGCCCAAGTAGCAAATAGTGTGGTCTAGGAGACATTTGTCTAATCCAATCTTAAGTATTTCATCAGGGAGGTCTCATTTTCTGAATGTATATACTACTTCTTATTGGTGTCTTGTGTTTTTTTTTTTTAATTTAACTGTAAAAGACAAATGCAGGATTGAAGTATGAGAATGTAAGTAGCCTATGCTATGCAAAAAACAGTTTATCCAGCAGTGGTTCTCAGTTTCTAAATTCAGCTTATTCAGTAATTCTTGAAGTACATCCACGTCAATCAATGTACCTGTTAGTGGTTTTGATCCAATAATTGGCACTTTCGATCTTTCTGCTAGTCATGATTTTCAGTGGAGCTTTTTAGATTTCACTTTTTGGAAAGAATTGCTATTTTTAGCATAGCGTGTTAATTCAAAGCTATCCTGAAATAACTCCATTTCCCAAAATTTATATTGTCAAGTAAGTTAGGTATGTTTGTATCACTTTATACTGTAGGTATATATTTATACTGAAGGTACAGAATTGAATATGCATTACTGAAATACAGCATTGAATACAAAAGAAATTGATTTCCATCCTATCAGCATCCTGAAAATGAATCACAAAAGAGAAATAGTATTTTTTTTTTTCTTTTGTCTGTAATTGTGCACCAACTGATTTGATTGCTTCTTAGTCAAAACCTGGTCATAGTAACATCAGTATCCCATCTGCCTGATCATTACCCTTTCCCATTATCATTGCAGGTTAATTTTGTTGCAGCTATTGATGTGTATGAAGATGGTGAAGCTGGCCTACTGTTATGTTATAACTGTAAGTAGTTAGGGAAGACTGGAAATGATAATATCTCAGTATGTAATTCTTTCTTCATTGGAGTTTAGATCTGTATTTTAAAATGTCAGTGTTTAATGGAAAGTATTTCAAAATACATTTTTTTCAATTTAAGTGCATATTAGAAGGACTAGAAATGGAAGTACTGTTTTATTGCAGTGTGTGTAATTGGACAGACATTACCACCTTACTCACAAAAGTCCTATTTCTTCAGATCTATCTTACTCTTTACCTGGTCACACACTAGGTGTTTCCAAGACATGTACAATTTAGTATTCCACCCCTTTTCTTCTTTGTGCTTTCCCATTCTGTCATTGTGCTTTCTTTCCTTCTGCACACTTCTTTGTGCTGTCACATTTTTTGGTTGTAATTCTCTTAACCTCTTTTTATAAAACGGCCTTAGATTTAACATGCGTATGCTTTTCTGTGCAGTACATGTAGTTTTGCTTTCAGTCCTCAGGAAAATCAAAGTTATGAGTATGAAACATCCTTTATGAGGTGATGCTGAAGGACAAAGCACAACTTTCTGTTTCAGATGGCGTGTCCTATTTGCCTTTCCAAAGTGAGCGTTGATGGAAACAGGATAAATACATCTACGTATTCTAGCATTGGCTGTTAGATTGGTACCACAGGGAAAAAGTCTCTAAAGTGTATCTTTCTATGCTCTGTGAGGCCTCATTGGTTCTGGTAGTTTAACAGATCCTACCTAGTTCTGGTTCACTCAGCACTGCTTCAGAACTAAAAAGTCTGCAACAGAGTAGCGTGAATTCCCAAACCTGTATTTCTGTGCAGAATCAGTTCTACTCTAATAGGCTCATCACAGAGTCAGAGCTAACAAACTTGGTTGATCCTAAGGTCCTAAAGGCTGTTGCACAGGGTTGCAGCAACTTGAATCCCTATTTGTAGGGCCCTGTCACAGGGAAACCTCCTTTGGTCTTGTGACAGTTTTACAATTATGAAAGTATCATCATGGAACAAGTATGAAAACACATGATTTGACAGTGTTCCAAGTTTGGATTTCAAACAAGACCTTTTTTTACAGTTGTGGATATAAAGTTAGTTTCAGTTTAAGGACACCAATTACAGAAAAAAAAGGATTTTACCTAAAAATAGAGAAGAATAGAGAAGAAGTAGATTCACAAGTTATATGATTAATGAAATCTTGGTATCTGTAGTATCCCATGTGTATTACAATCCTCAAAGAACACAAACTGTGCTAGTATGTGGCTGCTTGAAGGGTAGTTCTTACAGTCAGAGGGGTACAGCTCTGCTTACATAACTTTCAGAAATGTTCTTACCTGTTCCTCTATCCATAGACAAAGTAAGGAGCTGATGATTATTGAAACAGAATAATACTTTGTGAAATCTGACAAGTTATTAAAATGTAGCTCTTATTTTTATCTTGTAAACGTATTTACAAAGGAAGCACATTTCCCTTATGATCTGTTTAGATATAGAGGGACTTCTACATAAGTGTTTGATATTTATCTGTGTATTATCCACACTTCTGTAAAATCTACCTATAATGTTGGTGTTCGTCATTTGCACTCTAAGATATTGGAGGCTTCTTTTTTCCTTTTGTTGTTACAGATGTTTGCCAATATAGAAAGGTGTGTCCTTTTAATGGAGGTTCTCCACTCATCCAGTCATCGGCTTATGACTTTCACTTTAGCTGGAATCAAGTTCCTTACGCTGTTGGTAAGAACATACCTCTTTTTACCCTTTTTTTCATTACTGTTTAGGCTTGCACTTGGCCATTGGTGGAATTGCAGCATGTGTGCTAGGAATATATAAGAACAAATATAAATTTAAAAATAATTTAACATACATAAATCTATATTTAATATATTAAAATTTAATAAATATGGATTAATTAATTCTTATAAATAAGAATTTCTTCATGGAGAGGGTGGTTAACCATTAGAATGGACTGCTCAGAGAAGTGGTGGAATCCCTATCCCTGGAGATATTTGAGGGAGGTGTTGACATAGCACCAAGGGACATGGTTTAGTGATGGAACTTTTGGTAGGTCAGGTTGATTGTATTTCATTTACTTGAAGGTTTTTTCCAAGCTAGATGATTCTGTGATTCTCTAGGCGTGTTGCATTCATGATGCCACTTCAGCTAAGATTCTGCATATGATATCTTTAGTAAGTGGAGCCTTGGGGCCAAGTTTTTCCTCTGATAAACTTTTTTTTTTTCCTTTCTCTTTTTTCTGTTTTTCATTCTCCGTTGAGTTTACATTCTGCCAGGCATGGAGAGTGAAGTTTTCTTCAGGCTTGTTGTATCTGAATGTCCATCAGTACAGTAGACAAACCTTGTCATAGGAAAGGGAGATACCAGAGTAGGTCAGATACTCAAGAATTGTTTTCAGGGAGCATCTGAGAAACATTTACATTAATCATTCTTCCTTGCCAAATAATTTTTGTTTCATTGCAGTCTGTGCTTTCCCTTATATCCTTGCCTTCACTACTGATTCCATTGAGATCCGATTAGTGGTGAATGGAAACTTAGTCCACACAGCAGTTGTGCCTGAGCTTCAACTTGTAGCATCAAGGGTAAGACACAAGAAAAGCATGTTTGACTATTTGTGAGGTGTTGGGACCTAATTCACATAAAGAGTTGCTGAAGCCAAACCAAACCAAAACTGACATGTTTTCTGATTTGCATTAACTGTTAATCTGTGTGCTCTTAGCTTGTAGTGAGTACAATGAGAATCAGAATTGATCTAACTGTCCTTTATTGCTTGCAGTAATGCAGAGCTGAAGTATTTGATTATTTATGGGGCAAATGCTCTTCTGAACATCACAGAAGTTCTCCCCATTTACAGTGAGATAGCCTTTCTGTGGCCAGCTCTAGTTGACTTAGCAGCAATACAGCAACAGTGGCAATAGAACATAGTGGACAAACATTTGAGCTCTTATTCAGCAAATGTTTAAGAAAGTTTTGCTATACTAATGATGAGTTCTTTGTGATTTCAGTCAGATATTTATTTTAAAGCTACTGCTGCAGTAAGGGGATCGTCTCATAGCAGTTCTAAGGAAATGAGTTCAAGGAGTTCTCCTCAAACACCGACGGCTTGTGAAATGGCAGAATGTCCTCTTTCTTCTTCAGAAGGTAACATGGTTTCCAGGCAGCTTGAAGCTTCAGTTATTATCTTTAGTAAAATGAAATTGATCAGGTAAAAGATTTTGTTTTCATGGCTGAGAGTCTGGAAGATGGAAACCTTTTTATCCACAGATCTGAAGCACCTGGCTGAGCTTTTGCCCCATAGTATCTCTTCTGAATGCATAGCAGCACTGTTTTGAAGAAATCATTTCTGTAGGTGGGGAAGAATTAAGCTTCACTAGCTTAATGAGTCTTTGGCAATGTGGCCAAGACTATAAGGCAAAAAGAGGTATAAAATTGTGGGAAAACTTTCAGACTTCATGTATGCCAATCCTTTAATTTATGAACAGCTAAGCTATCAATGGCTAATTAAACTAATGCAAACTAAGGGCAAGAAGTATTTCTAGTCTCAAAAGAGTTAATAAATTTAAAGTTAATAAATGGACAGTAAATTTGGTGTAACATGATCTGTGAACAATCGATCTACAAGGGAAAAATAGTGGAGAAACAAGGGAACACCAACTAGATAATGCAAGATATATGTGGATCTAGTTCATTTAGATGTATTTAAATCTGCTGCTGCACTGTTGACAGAAGGGGAAAAGAGAAGGGAATTGGAATTTCAGTTTTTAAGACAGTCAATATGCTTTTTCTCAGTAAGCCAAATTGTCTGTCTGCAAAATGTGGTCGTATTTCTTCATCCTCCTAGCCTATTTATATTGAAAGATACAGTACAAGGAAGATCTTTGTTACTTGGGTTAAAAAGCACCCCACATAATGTTTATAACTTTTCTGTATAACTTTTCATTGGAAGTATTTAGAACTGATACTGGTATGAAAGTGTAACGTTCTTTTTTCCTTCTGCATTTCAGGTGAAATTTCAGGCAAAAACCTGTACAAAATTCCTCTCAGTAATCTAGTTGGGCGAAGCATTGAACGACCTCTGAAGTCACCTTTGACTCCCAAAGTCATCACTACTCCAACATCTAGTGGTGTTACCTCTCTTCCTGTTACTCACTCACTATCCTTATCTCGTATGGAAATTAAAGAAATTGCAAGCAGAACACGTAAAGAATTGCTAGGTAAACTTCCCTTGTTCTTCTGTACATATATCAATTACCAAGTACGTAATTTCTATTTTTTGGACAGTCACAGTCAGATTAGTGATATGCAACCAGTGTTCATAAATAATTAGTACAAAGAAACAAATAAATCAGTGTGAAATGTTATTTGCAAATACTCTAGATAGTGTCTGGTTGAATTATTTCCACGTGGAGGCCAGTGACGATTGGTGTCCCTCGGGGGGGGGGGGGTCTGTCTTGGAACCAGTACTGTTTAATATCTATATCAATGACATAGAGAATGGGATTGAGTGCACCCTTAGCAAAATTGCAGATGACACCAAGCTGAGTGGTGCAGTTGATACCAAAGAAGGAAGAGATGCCATTCAAAGGGACCTGGACAGGCTGGAGAAGTGGGCCCACATGAACCTAATGAGGTTCAGCAAGTCCAAGTGCAAGGTGCTGCACCTGGGTTGGGGCAATCCCAGACATGAGGACAGACTAGGAGAAGCACTCATTGAGAGCAGTCCTGCAGAGAAGGACTTAGGGGTTCTGGTGGACAAAAGGCTCGACATGAGCCAGCAGTGTGCGCTTGCAGGCCAGAAGGCCAACTGAATCCTGGGCTGCATCAACAGAGGAGTGGCCAGCAGGTTAAGGGAGGGGATTGTCCCCCCTCTACTCTGCCCGTGTGAGGCCCCACTTGGAGTACTGCATCCAGGTCTGGACCCCCAACGCAAGAAAGATTTGTACCTGTTAGTGCGAGTACAGAGGGGGGCTACAGAGATGCTCAGAGGACTGGAGCACCTTTCCAGTGAAGAAAGGCTGAGAGAGCTGGGGCTGTTCAGCCTGGAGGAGAGAAGGTTCCAGGGAGGACCTCACTGTGACCTTTCAATAATTAAAGGGGTCTTGTAAAAAAAGATGGAGAAGGACTCTCTACTCGGGTAGATAACGATAGGATGCGGGGAATGGTCTTAAACTAGAAGATGATAGATTTAGACTAGACATTAGGAGGAAGTGCTTCACTGTAAGGATAGTGAGGCACTGGAACCATGTTGCCAAGAGAAGCCGATGCCCCATCCCTGGAGGTGTTCAAGGCAAGGCTGGATGGGGCCTTGGCCAACCTGATCTAATGGGTGGTGTCCCTGTCTATGGCAGGGGGGTTGGAGTTAGATGATCTTTAAGATCCCTTCCAACACAAGCCATTCTATGATGATTCTATGATAAGGTAACCATATTCTAAGCCAGCTAGGAACTGTTTAGTTAGTAATGAAAACCATCAAGAGAGATCACAATGTTTTTGTGAATGTCTTATTTCCTTTAGAGAGTATTAAGACTTTTATTCCTTTATTGAGGCCTTTTGGATGAACCTATTCCCAAGATGGAAGGTGCACAGAAGCAAAAAAAGGCTCCTCGAAGACAGTCAGATCCCAAGCAGGGAGCGGTAAGATCAACTAGTAGTGACAGGTAAATATATGGGCTTTAGAAAATAACCTAAGTTAGACTGTAAGTATTTTGGGAACTAATTGTTTCTCAACCTTTCTACTCTAATCTTAGTTCGGTGTAGACTGACTGAGGCCCTTGTATACTAATGTGAATTTCATCCTACTGTGTATGAGAGTATCTGAATACTATCAGTACTGAAATGGTTATACCTCTTGCTAAAGATATGTTATGAGCAAAGCAAGACTAAATGGGACTTCGTGGGGACCTGGTGCAGTTGAGACGGTCATTAGGCCTACTACATCTGCACTGTGCAGACTCACTTGCTGTTTTCTTCATATCCTTGTGTCTCATTATCTCTAAAATAAATTTTGCAGATAAACGCTATTGCATATGTCTGTCTCTGCTTACCAGACCCCCTGCCATTCTGTTTTTTTCATTGGTTTTATAACCTGCATTTGTGATAAGTAGCAGCAGAATTTAGCCAAGATATAGTAGACTGAGATTATTTTTTTTTCAATCTGCTGCAGTGTAAAACTGTATTTTATTTGTTTCACTATTTGAAAATTATATGGAGGGGAGCATTCATTAACGTTACCTTTGGGCAATAATCTGGTGTATGTAATCTTTGTTTTAATATGAGTTGTTATCAAGGCTCTGGTTCAGTGCTAGCCTGGTGTTGAAGCAGAGTAAAACAGAGATAAATTCAGTTTTAATGGTGTGTCTCCTCCTTTGGGATAACTTGATTGTATGCAGAAATAGCCACTGACCCTGCTTGCCCTTACCTGTGTATTGTTTTTCAATAACTTTTGTCTTCATCTTTGCAGATTAATCTCAACCTCTTTTGAAAGCTTTTCTGAGAGTCGTCATCTTTCCACTAGTTCAGATCCTGATACTGTAGCAAACAGAGAGGAGAGCTCACCATCTAGCTATCCATTCCATCTGACTTCTTTATACGATGAGGACATCATTGACTTGAAGTGAAGACCAACAGACTGTTCCTTACTTCACCTTTTCTTACAGATCTGTGAGCTCTGTAGGAATGTCACAAACACTGCTTCTAGTGGTAAAATGTGGCTGGAAGTATTGGTGATTAATCTTTATAGATCCCATGTTGTTCTGGCTTGCTTAGCCTGATTTGGTGATGCTTACATCTTTGACGTATGTATGTTTTCTTATCTCAGTTAATGAAACATTACTTTTTGTGGCATTCTAAAGGTAGGTAATCAATGAGAGCTTCAGGCTGAAAATGAAGTAGAAAGTATTATTTATTCTGAGCTTCTTATATTTGAAGTACCTGAGTGAAAGTGGCATTCAGTTAATTGCCGTTACTAATGTCATGAGCTGTTTTACAAGTGTGTACCGTGTAGAAAGAAGAATTTGATAATGTAAATCACTCATTTTGTTTTTTCATTCTTAAAAAAAAAAAATGCTTGTAGACAAGGTCTTTCCAGACAGTACAAGCGCAGTCTGTCCTTGAAATGATGGAGCTGTGTTTTATTCACTGAGGAGTGATGGTTATTCTATAAAGATCAGGTAACACAAACGTGCTGTTTTCTTTTCTCTGACCTGTCCTTACACATTTTTTTTTTAAGAGAAACTTGAAAACTGTTTTGGCATTAAGAATCTTTGAGTAGGAGGACTTTTTATAAGAAAATACAAGCTTTCAAATCTTCCATAAAATTGAAAGTCAAACATACAGTGTATTTCTCCACTACTGGAATGCTGTTTCTGTAGTGCACCTGCAGATTTCCTCATGAGAGGCAGAAGCCTGTGCCCTGATTTTCTTTCTGACTACACAAAGATTCCTGTGCTGGCATCAGAATTAACTGTTGTCTGCTTTTACACCAACAATAGAATTCATTGCTCCAAGTAAACATATTTTTCTAAATGGACCGGGCTGAAGTTTTACTGCCAAGAAGCTAGTTTTCTATGATGAAATAGTCATATTAGATCTTTTGTTTTGTTAAAGGACGGTATTTAATCATTAAAGCTTGATTTTTTTAACCCTTTCCTCTATGCCAAAAATCAATTTTAGACAATTTTTTGAAGGGGTTTGCTGTTTTTCATGAAAAAGTGATGCTTCCAGGCTTTTTATATATGAAGATTTGGGCTTTATTAGGGTATTTCTTGTTCTTTATGTGGAAATATTTCTGTATCCTTGATTTATTTTGTAATACCATTTATGTGTCATGATTTCCCCTGTCCAAGCATGACATCTGGTGATTTGTGCCTTTTGCTTCAGTCTGTCTGATTATAAAACTTTTTTTTTTTTTGCAAAGTTTCATGGTATATGATGACTTTATTTCTCCGCCTAAGAAAATATGCAAGGCCTTAACTGAAAGGATTACTTCTTATTCTCAGTCAGAGTAGCTGATCAAGAATAGAAGCAGTATTTTAAACATTAATTAGTGCAGAAGCAGTATTAACCAGTGGCTACTTGTACTTTAGTATTTTTGCACCTAAATACGTATGGGGTGAACCTTAGTAAACACCTGGAAGTGCCACCTCAGAGTCTTTGCAAGAACTTGTAATTCTTTTTGAGAATGTCTCGGGTGGGGGGGGAACCAGTATCCATTTACTCTGTTCTACTTATCTGGTTAGCTATTGTTTAAAAAAAAGTCAGTCTCAAAGTATCATGTAGTCCTTATTCTGCTGCAAGTTGTAACCACTTGTGTGGACTCATTGAATCAATTTTAGGGGAAGCACTGTTTGGGCTTGGATATTTTTAGAAAGCAGAAGCATCACCTTTTTCCATAAACAGGTTTCTCAGTGTAGTATTTTTATTTCTGTTGTGTGGGTGTTTTTGAAGACTGTACCAGTGTGCTGCAAAACTCAGGCTTTAATTAAAATAAAATTTTAACTGGAAAGTTTGCTTTGAACTTTTAGAATATCAGATTTTAAATGTATTGCAGAGGTTCACCTCTGCTATTCTAGCATGATTTAACATGATTAAATGATAGCTTGATAGTAGTTGAATATACATGTGTATACATATGTTGATTAGAAAACTTGTTTGAAGAACCTGAACAAACACACATTTAGGTATCCTGAAAGACACAGAAAGACCTTATAGATGGAGCAGTAGAGAGATCAAGAAGAATGGAGGAAGCTTGACTATAACTGAGCTAGGGTGATAGTCAGGATGCGAAACCACAGCAGTGGCAATAAAGTATTGCTATGAAGTGTGTGTGTGGAGTTCTGCCTGTAATAGCAGCATTGATGACATGTAGCAAATACTAACAAGCAGCAAAAGTACTGTAAGGAATACAGCAAAAGTCTGACTGCTTAAGCTAGACAAAAAAAAAGAAAAAAAAGGATCAGACTAGCTTCATGGTATTTATTTTATCTGGAAGAGGATGTTGGAATAATTTTAGGAGGGAGGAAGCATAGATCCCATATCAATTGGCTTCTCTCTCCCCTCCAGTCTGAATTTTATGGTATAGTTTAATGTGTCAGATGCAAACTGTTATACAGGTCACATTGGGAACTACCGGACCTAAAATAATATTACTCGTACAGGACAGGCAGGATCTAAACACTGGAAAAAATGACCTGTCTTCATTCCTTAGGTATGCAGTAAGTGCCTTAACAGTACTGTCACTTCTTGAGTATTTACTTCTGTGGTCAACCAGCATGTCATGCAGGCACGTAGGAATAATATTGGATCTAGCAAAAAGAGGTGAAGGAGGGATCAGGCAGAATTATTTTGCTTTATATGACTCTTAGGTATGGTAACTGAGGCTTTAGGTTCACATACGTGTAGTTTACTCTCTACTTACCGTACAAGAGCAGCCTGGAGCGTAGGTAGAAGGCAGGGAACATGGTAGTTATGCTTGAATTTTGTTTGACACAAGCCACAGGAACCAAAGTGTGTGAAGTTCTTTTTCACATTTGTCGTATCTAAAAGACAAAGTATCACACAATAATGTGAAACTGCTGGGAAAACTGGACAAATAGCCAGTATACGAGTAGTCTTGTCAGACTGTGGCATGAATTACATGCATCTTAGTGTGATGAGACGTTGTTCTCTGAACTAGCTTCTAGCCATTGGCTGTCTTAAAGTAGTGTCTTAGATCCATCCTATTCAGGCTCTTGATCTAAACAAAAGCCAACTGGTGGTATTGATGGATAGGTTCTTGTTCATCATTTCTAAAGGCCACATTTTTCATACATCTTTGTAATCTCTCTTCAAACCAGTGTCAGGTGATCAGGAAACATGAAATGGCTTATTGGAAGGCTACTGCGATAGACAGGTATACTGTTCGTTACTACAGCCCCTTGGAATCATGTTATTTCTCTTCCTCTTTGTAACATGCGTCTACTCATTAAAGCTTAGAAAGAAGCCTTGGACACAAATAGCAGCCCTGTCCACCCTAAGCACGACCATTCCCACTTTCACATCTTGTGTTAAAACTGCTATTAGTAGCCTGTGTTCTTAGTGTTGGCTAATCATCATATGCATGAGAAAAAAGAAAATCTCTAAAACTACAGCTATGATGGGTAGATGCTTTTTCTAATAATGAGGAATACTGAATAAAGCTTGCTACCACCTTCAACAGAAGGGTAAAAAAATTCCTTCCACTAAGGAAGAATTGTTACCAGCTTGAACAGTTGCTATCAAGCTAAGCTAAACTGAAGGCCAGTTATGAACTCTTATTACAGATACGTTTCTGTAGGAAATGTTTCCTGCTTCACTTGATGGATGTGTTGGAGGAGGTGGGCTTTTAACCTCTTCTGTACAGTAGGATTGTCATCACTTCAGTATCGTGTGTTAGTCTGACTAAATTATAGGAATGTAATTTACTTGGTTCAAGCAGTGGGACTGAACAGGCAGCTAACTTAGAATGGACATGTACCTCCTCAACACCATGGGACACAACACATGGAATCACAGATTAGGTGAGGTTAGAAGGGATCACTGCAGATCATCCAGTCCAGTAGCTGCCCCCATGCACCTCCATTCAAAACAATGAAAACTGGAGCAGCTTGTTCAGTATGGTGTCATTCGATGTTGATTATGTTCAAGAATAGAGATGCAAAATTTTGAGCAACTCATCATCCTTGCATTGCATTTGTACAGCATGCAGATAAACCATCACAGCTTTGAAGTGTAAGTAGGACTTGAGAGCCCTGAGACATTAGTTAAATCCTTCCCATGTGCATAATATGTCACTCAAGGCTGATGAGCCCTTTCCAAGGTCTGTACCAGTTTGACATTTAGGAACTTTGAAGAGAGATAAACCTACCTGTGTTCCAGACTAACAGTCATTTCTTTCTAACTCTTTCCTCAAGTGGCAATGGAGTACACATAAATTTTAAAAATGTTTGAAACTGAAAGCAATGGAATGTTTCATTCTGAGGAGATAAAGACCCAAGCACAACTTTGGAAGGGCTGGGTGCTCTCATGATGGCAAAAGATGCAGACTCTAGATTGAATGGACATGTGAATAATAACTCCAGTTGATTGGTTTGCCAGGAACAAGTGGGGCCTCTTCTGATTACAGTTGTTTCCTAGACTGGGGAAATGAGGAATTTTCATTTGTTCTGGCCTTTTTTTCTTTTTTTCAGTCCGTGACAGGATGTGAAGTGTCACTCGGAATGAGTAGCAGTTTTGTTGTCTGCATTCATGTATCTGTCCCTATACATGTGCAAGCATTTGTAATTGATTGGTAGATTAAAATTAAAATATTTTTGGAGTACTGCGCCAGTCAACTGCATATATATTTAAACAGTTCTTAGTAGGGCAGGTAATAGGTTAGGTTGCACCCACAGGAAGTGTAGCATTGTTACATATGGCCAAGGCTGCTGTGCCTGCCATTTCCTCTCTGCTGTTCTAGGCGTATTTGGACAAGCGAGTTTCAAGCTCTTGCAGGCTTTCCTGATTTGCATTTATGGCTTGTGCTTGCAGATGCAGGAGCGTCCCCAGAGCTGTGGCTGAGTCTGCATTTGAGACGTAGTCCTTGGATTTGGATTTATTTTTTTTAATGTGTGTTTATATATATATGTGTGTGTGTGTGTATATATATATACACGTGTGTGTGTGATACTGACTGGTGTCATTATTAACAATTATTAACAATTTTGATGTCATGGTTCATTGCCCAGTGCTTGCTAATTCTGTTAAAGCAGTTTTCTCAGATACTTAGGCATAGTCTGAATTTGTGGAGAAATAAATTATACCCAGAGAACTAAATAATACTAATAATACAAGGAAGCTCTTATGCCAATAGACAGTAAACATCTGTACTAGCATGCAGGGTAGAAAGTATGTGCATTATTACAGTTGAGCACAGCCACTTCACCAGGCTGTTTAATGCCTAGCTGCTTCACTTTGTTGTTGCTCACCTGCAACTGACTGACACCCTGTTTGCTACTGAAACCATATTAGCCTATAATTTCAGGAAAAAAAAAAAGTTATTTTTGTGTGTGTACTTATAACTCTACTAGATATATATCCGATTGGATGGAAGGTTTATGCAGACAGTATTATCAACCTGCAGTGTCAATTTTAACAAAGTCTTTGAATGTTGGCAGACTGTTTTTGTCATTTAATGACTGATATTGCTAAATTGCTGAGTTTGTGATCAAAACCTCTTTAATACCACTTGTCTTAAGTATGTATTATCATTGTTTTTATGTCATGTGATAGTGCGTACGGTTTGTGTTTTAGATGTAGCATCCAAATAGAAACATTCCTATCACAGCTGGAACTGTTTTAAGTGCAATTTATTGTTTTTGTGAAGGAGGAAGAGCAGATTTATTCCTTCATATGTAATAAACTTTACATCGATTCTTTCTTTCACAGTTGCAGGACTAATGGCTTCTCTAAATTTGGTTCATCAGTCGAGAAATTAAAAAGAAAAGAGGTGGTAGTATGGCTGCCAACAGTGCTGGATTACTACTTCTAGCTGAGTTCTGTACAAAGTGTTTCAGACATGTCATTCATTCAAGTGCTGTCACAGCTGCTGAGATTGGTGCTTGTATCTTAAGTATTACCCATCTTTGACAAGAGCTATAATTCAGCGTTGGTTTGTGTTTCTGGGCCATTAAGTCTTTCGGGAATCTCCAGTTACAGATCTTTACCCCTTAACTTAAGGCTACAAAAGACAGATTTCCTCCATTTTTCTGGCTATATATAGGTATATTGTCTCAGTCTATAAGATCTATTGATTCCTTTTGAAAAGGAGACTCCAAAAAACATTCTGCTGAGAGTTACAACCCATCTTGTGATTTAAATGCATTTCTAGCCAACTTGACAGCACTAAGACAGGTAATGCCACCTTAACACTACCACCCACTAAAGCCAAACCTTCATCTCTGTTTGGGATCTAGACTTACTTCCTTGGTCAGGTATCCCAGATACTGAAGTAGTAACACACACAAAGGAAAAGTCACAGTCTGAAATTAACGTTATCCAGGCTCTATCACTAGTTTCTCCATATGCCATCAGGAAAAGGTACAGAAGAACAAGGAATTGTTTTTATTATTATTTATAAAATTAGATCTCGATTTACCTATTAGAAAAAAAGATACCAGCCAATACATTAAACATGCTTTCTTGTCCATTACAGTCTGCACAAGGTAGGGGAAAATAAACAAAAAAACATGGCAATTTAAGAAAGAGTATGTTTAAGACTTTTACAAGGAAGATATGCTACAGTGAACATACAGAGATAATCAAGTTGCAAGTGGGGGGAGAAGGGAAAAACATCTTACAAAAATTCATTAAAACAATTTGATAGGAAGTTGTGTAACTATCTGCCAAGTGAGAGTCAGTTTTAGCAACAGCACCATAATTCATGATATAAAGGTTTCATATCAATAACAGCCTCCGACTTAAGATCTTCTGAAGTGGGCTTCAATCTGTTCCAGGGTCTGTCCTTTTGTTTCAGGTACATAAAAGGCTGTAAAAGTCACACTGAGGCAGCAGAAGGCAGAGAAGAGCCAGAATGTGCCATAGGATATTAAAGCCTGAGGGAAGGGAAACAACAGCAAAATATTATGATAAATTGTTACTGTGCAACTACAGTCTGGGCCACCAGAGAAGACTGGCCCAATGCTCTCTCAGAATCATCTTAAATAAATTTCCTTATGAAAAGAAATACTGGATTGTAATTTATGATGCTTACTATCAAATCATGAAATTCCTTAGTTACCAAGAACGCCATAACCCAGTTTGTTAACACACAGACACCACTAGATATGCCCCTAGCTTTAAGTGGGAAAATTTCAGACATCACCAGCCATGGAACAGGACCCCAGCCAAGGGCAAAACCTGAAATTACAAACAGAAGAGATTAAATGCAAGTTAAGTATATTTCAAAGGGAAAACTGAATGATGGTCAAGTTAGGCAAGTAACTCCACATTCTAGGATGATTCTGCAAAAAACTGCCTCTAGCAAAAGCCTGGAGTTACTTACTTGAGGGTGGCCCACTATATGCTATTGCACTCTATGTCAAATTTCTTACAACGATAGTCTTAACAAGCAAAATTTCTTACTGAGAAGTTTCTGAAGCTACTTAAAAATTAACCTTGTTTCTTACTGCTGCTTCCTTGTACTGTCACAGAATTCAGTATGGCTCAAATACTACCAAAGACTCTTCTTTCCATTAATGACTACAAAGTAATTCAAACTGAGCGATTACTACTTAGTATTACAAGAAGGAGGTATAAATTGATTTTCCAGGACATAGGCTTAATTACTTTACTTCTGGCTTGATCAGCAGGGTGGTGAATGCCCAGCCTAACTTTGTCTCATACACTAAAAAAGCTCTGTCAAACAGAACTCCATTTATCAATAATGTGACAAGATGGAACAAATTTGTCACGTTCAACAGCAATTATGAGTGTCTTATAATGTCTGCTTAGAAGCTTGTTCCACTCACCAGCAACAAAGAGCCCTAGGCTTACTACTGCAAGCCAGGATAGGCTGTTTTCTGTTCCTGGGGATACTGAATTTAGAGTGAAACACAGATCAGCATTTGATGAGTTGTTCCCATGTGGAAGGACCATTTTAAAGTAAAGCCCAAACAATGCAGTACTGACAGCCATGATGATCCCTGAAAAGTAAGCAATAACCATGTTGTCACTGATCGCTGCTTAAGTACTCTTCTTTGTGAGAGCTAAAACACAGGTGCTCAGCCAAATACAAGATATGCTGGTCCTAGCAGAAGCGTTTCTAAAAAGATAGTGTTCTTGGAAACAAACACTGGCTTAGACAAGACTGAAAGATACCAGATAATCATTCCATGCATTAGTCAAACAAAAGTCCTTAAAGCAGTCATTGCTACTGAGTGTGCAATGCAACAACTATATCAAACATTTAGGGGGGGGGTTGGCACATTTATTTGTAAAGTTAAATTTTTTTAAACTACATGCGGCCTTGCGTAGCTAAACAGCACAACACTCCGTGAATGTAGCTGCAGCTATGGAGAAGCTACTTTGAAATTACCACTTTTAGACACCTTAGGTAGGAAAATGTATTGTGTCTTCATGACCTAGCTACTCCGAAGTAAAAACTGGCCTGGTAAAATGACAAAAAGGATAGCCATACACAGGTTTAAGGGGTTCCACCTACAATGAGTTCTGACGAATAATCAGAAATTGTGTCCAAAGAATACATTAGGTTAAATACCATAAACTATAAACACTAGTATTAGGTTTTAGTTAGCTATTAGGAAGAACTTCTTTACTGAAAGGGTTGTTAGGCATTGGAATAGGCTGCCCAGGGATGTGGTTGAGTCACCATCCCTGGAGGTCTTTAAAAGACATTTAGATTTAGAGCTTAGCGATATGGTTTAGTGGAGGACTTGTTAGTGTTAGGTCAGAGGCTGGACTAGATGATCTTGGAGGTCTGTTCCAACCTAGATGATTCTGTGATTTGGCTATGGCCAATCCAAGTCAAACAATCAAATTATGTACATATAATGTGACAATTTCCTCTTATGAATTAAGAGTTTAAGTCCATAGTTAAACTATAAAGCAAACCACTTAAGATACATAAATTGTAATACTTAATTCTCCCAACAGTTACAAGACTTTCTGGTACTCTATATGGTTCTTTTTCTAACTGAAGTCAGTAGTATGTTTTACCAGATATGTAAAGCAGCACTTTCCGTCCAGTTTTATCTATGATAAGTGCAGCCACAGCAGTGAAACATACTTGTACGGCACCCACAACAACAGAAGCCATTCTGCTGTTCTGAAATAAAGTAAGAGGCAGGGAGAAGAATTTGCTTTTTCAGGCTGATAACAGGATCACTTATTAAGCGTTAAAGATGCATTTGTTTCTTGACTCTGGAGGAAGAAAAGCTATCCCACAGAAATTGGGGGGTGGGGGGGGAGAACCCTAAATAAATAATTAAAAATAAATGCCAACATAAAGATTAATTAACATAACATACTGGTCTCTTAATAAACTTTAAAACAAGTCACAGCTTCTCACAAGAGTTTGACTTTCTCTGAAGCATTGGATTTGTAACTGTACTAAAAAAAAACGTTATGAATTAAGATGACTGTAACAAGAATTTCTATCAGTAGCAAAGTTTCACGCACAACATACTTCCCCCAAAAAAAGTCATGTTCAGATATGCCAGAGTAACACAGTCAAGAGGGTATCTATAACCCAAAACCCAAACTGTTATTTATGATGCGGGCAGGATCAGCATCAAGTCAGTTTGCTACATGTTTTAGACTTACTCAGTACCTACTAAACTGAAACAACAGACATTTACCAACCTGGCAACACAAACTGATTACCTTGAAGTTTGCATCTTCAAAGATAGTTTCTGCATAAAACATAACTGCATTAATGCCTGTTACTTGCTGAAGGAACATCAGAGCCACACCAATAAGAAGCGGCCTGTAGATTGAAGGATTCTTAAATTCAGAGAGATTTAGTCCCTGTTAAAAAGATGAAGTAATGATTCCATGAAAAGTTCAATATTTTAAATTAGAGACCACCAACAAATGACGCGTTTGGAGAGGTGCAGGAGGAAATGCTTTCATATAACACAAACAATACGAAATCAGTGTTAGAGATGTTGAACAATTCTCCAAAACTGCTAGATAAAGAAAAACTAGATATCAATCAGCACAGATAATTACCAAGATCATGAGCTTGACTGCTACTCAGGCATACCAATGGCAGGCAACAGTGATAGTTGCAGCTGAAAGGAAGTGGAAAAAAAGACTCTAAATCTCACTGATTCTTAAATTTCATTTGTATGAGGGAACAGGTTTGGACTGATGTTTGTAGAAAAGGCTACTAAGCAAGCAATGGTAAAAAACCCTTTTAATTATACTGTATGCTTTGAAATAGTATTCAAAAAAATTTTTAATGTAAATCAGATTCTCATCACCTCCTCCTCAACATTAGCTTTGATCTGCCTGCATTCCCATTCATGGTCCACATATGGTCCCCGCAGAAACTGTAAAGAAGCTATGGCTTCTGCATGTTTGTTTTGATTCAGCAGAAATCTTGGTGTTTCAGGCATGAAGGACATCAACAAAAGCATTATGCAGGGTGGAAAAGAACACAACACTGCCAGCCAGTGCCATTTTAGTGTTATTCCTGGGGAAAAAAAAAAAAAAAAAACTGTGAACATTAGCTAGTTTTGATTCCTTAGTGTAGTTCTTTCATTACATGTACTAACTCTTTATTGTCATTTTAGAGCCCTAATCCCAATACCTGCAATGTAGGCTCCAAGTATGCCAGTTACCACCATCAGCTGAACACAAGAGCCAAGCATACCACGGACTTTTGTATGAGATATTTCAGATATATACACCTAAAACATAGGGAGAAAAATCTATTTACTTCTATCCAATTTTGGATCATGAATTTGTGAAGTAATTCATTTCTGAAATACAGATATACTTTCTAGTAACTCCCCTCTCTAAAAAAAAGCCTTAAATAAAATGGCGTGAGTAGAAAAGTACCATCTCAGAAATGCACATTAGCATTATGGAAAAACCATGGAAAAAGGGGAGGCCCTAAAACAGAAAAATGCTCATGTATCAGCATCCCACAGATGACTAAACTTGCATTAGTAAGGGCTTCTTTTGTTAGCCATATCAACAACAAATGCATCACTGAAAAGCACTCTGGTGCCTGGGACAGTCTTTGCATGAACACATGGCCCACACCACACATAAAACTCTTTGCAAATGAAGGTTGAAAATTTTTCATTCACAGTAAAGACTGTGTATTATGGCATTCTCCACGAAGTCCTCAACTGACAGCTCATCTTAACATACATGAACAGCAAACACATCTCCTCCAAAATTTGGGAACAACTTGAATTTTTTAGTTCTTTAAAAAAAAAAAAATGCTGATCCTAAGTCAACAGCTACATAGAAACATAGAAGAGGAATCCCTCACATTTACAGATGCAGTTTTTTTTCCAAAGTTACAAGTTTAAGTTTTTCAAGAGGAAAAATAAGTAATCCTTAGCTCAGGAATAGTTTACAGCTACAAAACCATGGTATTACAGATAACATTTTCCTCCCTCATCACTGCAGTCATATAGATCTTTTACTGTTGGCTGTGGATGAATGCCTTTGCAAATGGGAACTTAAAGCTCAGCTCCAGGAAACAAAAAGCAAGCAGTCGTTGGTAAAGAAAACAGAGTTCCTTCATAGGCATTAGCACAACAGATTGCATAACCAAGCTTTTAGCAATGGAGAAAGTTGTACAAGATTATAATTTAGATCCCACTGCTGAAATCTTTTGTTTGTTTGTTTTTATAACTATCCGGATTGATAATTGAACATTTATTCTGTACTTCACCATGACTTCTTTCCCTTTTATTTTCAGTTAGCCTTTTACTTCAAAAGCAAAAAATGCTGGAACCACCAGAAAGGAAACAATCTTGAATAATGAAATTCTAGATAGCTTATATCATCCTGCCACTAGATCCAATAGGCAAATTATACCGAAAAAAGAAGACAACAAGAGAATGAATTCTTTCCATTAACCTACTGCACAGATATTTCTCAATGCATGTGAAAAGTTAATGTTCCAAAGACAGCAGTTAAATGGAAGGAGTAGTCACTGCTTGGTGTTGCGCTAGAATGAGTGAGTGAGCATAGTTTATTTGAAAACCTAAGAAGTTTGGTGAAATACAAGACTACTAGAAGCAGATGGCAATAGCAAAAACAAACAAAAATCCAACTTCAAGAGATATAGCTACACAATATTAAAACAAACAGAAGCAATCAGATAGTAAGGACAGACTAAAAATCTGAAGGATCATATCACTGTACTAAGAATGCATAATGCAGAAGTGCTATTAGAATAGCACAAATTTTTGTATTTGTATTTTCTTCATGACTAAAAATAAGCAAAATACGATCCTATAAAAATCAGTTTATTTTAAATCCACAAACTGCCTTGGCTAGAGTTAGTTACTGCATCCAAGCCACCTATGATAATACTATGAAATAACAAACATTCTCCTAGAAAAGCTTTAAAAACAAATGAAACAAACAAACCACTCACCAACAGAAATAATGCCTTACTTACCGGAACAACAAGTGAAGTAATTCCACTGGCTAAGCCAGTCAGTATTCGTCCAAAATAAAGCATCCAGACATTCTGAGCTGAAATAATAACTACATATCCAGAGACATATGGTATTGAGCACAGCATTAGACTCAGCTTTCTCCCAACTTTATCCACAAGATAGCCTCCCAGTATTCCTCCAGCAGCAGCTCCTAATGTTACTACAGACTTCAAAAAAAAGTTTAAAAATACGTATGCATATATTTATACATATATGCATATAAATAAAAACATTTTTGTTGTTGTTTTTGTTTGCTTTTAAAGTAAATAGCCGCCTCTGAAAAAAAAATTGTGCAAGAACATGCAGGTGTTTTGAAAACCAAAATAAACACTAAATTCCTAATCAAACCATGGCCAAGAAGCACTACTCACCACAATTGAACAGCAACTAATTTTCAGATCACATACAAAGCTCTTTCAATGAAAAAGGGAAAACAGCAGTAACCTTTTTAATCTGTCTATAAAGCCATCCATTCACAAACAGGCCTTCAAACTGTTTTAAAGCCCTGAATAATGTTATCTTGAATAACCTGAAGTCCAACCTGTATCCAAAAAGCAAATATTCCCTATGTTGACAGATTACACCTAATTTACTAAAGAGTCGATTTTCTGTGATCCCCTGACAGGCTCAATTGAGAAAGCTGAGAATTCTCACAAGATATTTTGTCATCAAAAGTAAGTTCAAATAACATGGGCATTTACTAATATATGCTAATTTAGGGTCATCAGAGCACAACAGCACTGTCATTCAGGAAAAATCTGAATCAATCACTGATTTCACAAAAAAAATCTCATTAACAAGATCCACATTTATCCTTGTTCTTACGAGGAGTAAGACCCCCTCATGTAAACAGTATCTTCTTTACCTACACTTTAAATCGAAATCACATAATGGTAACACTTTATCATACAGAGACTTACCCCAAACCACGATGCTTGACTGCTGTCTAATCTTAATGTAGGATCATTGATTTTCCTCAGCTCTGGTATAACAGGTGAGCTATAGCCTAGCACGAAGCCAAAGCTAAGTGGTCCTAGGACAGCAGCAAACGTGGCCAGGTACAGCTTCCTGTTTTGCACTCTGAGGCAGAAGAGACGGATGAGAAGGATCGCGCCGCCTGCGACCCCTCTCACAAGGGCCGGTAACGCCCATACGGGCCTGACAGAGGTCCCGACCCCGAGCTCGCATCCGTCACGCTCCCCCTCCCGCCCTGCCCCGATACCGGCCGCGGACGATCTCCAGTGCAGCGAGCGCTGTCCCCGAGCCAGCCAAGGCGGCAGGGCCGCAGCGCCCGCGCTCACCTCTGGTAAGCGTCCGCAGCCGGGTAACCCAGCAGGTACTGCGACTCCTCTGCCGCCATGCCCCTACCGCGGGGAGCGCCTCAGCGCGGCCAGCCCCACACACTTCTGCACGAGCAGCCGGCCGCGCTCCAGGGCAGGCACCGGCCCTCAGGACAAGGCCGACCCCAGGGGGACACCGCGCCTCTCGCAAGCCCTAGTTCAGACGGAAGCGGCCAGGCTGCGGCAGCGGGGCGCGATGACGTTTGGAGGATGCGCCGGAAGCTGCCCGACCACGGAGAGCCGTGGGCTCCGGCCGAGTGCCTTCCCTCCGGGTGCCGGCCGGTTCGCCCGGCGCAGCTGCCACGGCGCGGGGCTCGCCTTCTCTCCGCGCCCTCCCCCTCAGCCCCCTCCCGCGTCGGGCGTGGCTGAGGCGCACAGCAGTGTCCGAGGGCGGCCGCTCCAGCGGGTGCCTGCAGGTTGTGGTGCGGGCTGCGGAAGTGGCGGGAGCCTGTCCTTTGCTGCAGGAGCGATGGCTGCGGGGAAGCCCCAGTCCCTGCCGGGCCCCGGCGGACCGCGCGAGCCGTGGCGGCTGCCTGCCGAGGGACGCCCCGCGCCTGGCCGCTACCTGAGGTGAGAGGGAGTTGTTCAGGCGGCTGCTGTTGGCTGCAGCTGCGCTAAAAGTCTCCGGTCCTCGCCGTGCTTTTTGCGTGTGGAGGGAAATGGGAACGGGTGGGGGAGTGGCGCGGTTGTCGGATAACGCCTAGGAAAGAGCCCTGTGTACGCAGCACCGGTTTCGGGCCCTCACGGCTGCTGTTGGTTTCAGCAGTAGCGTCATGTGCTGAATGCAACACACGCCTTAGAGCTCACGTATTTTTTACCGTTAGGGAGACTGTTAGAAAATTGTGTTTGTTCTAAAGAGAACGTGTGCCTGTTAGAGCAGCAGATATGCTTTCTGCCATATGTGCTGAGGAAAGCCCTTACGTGCTGTCAACAGTAACAGTTACTGCATGAACTTGTGACTCGACAGAAGCAGCTGGTTTTGTGCATTTAATGCCAAGTGCCTTCCTGTGTTTTTATCAAGAATCGATACTTCTATGCAGGCCACGTGCAGCCTCTCATAGTGAAGACTCTACTTTTCAGTGCTACTATGCCATGTTAAGAGGTGTACTTTAAGGTCTTATTCTGTGAAGGTAAACAGAAATACATTTCTGTACAGAAATAAACATATTATTGACTCCCATTCAGATTCCTCAATTGTTTTAGATTTGGGAGCTTCTATTAATTAAATTTGGTTAGTTATCTAATGAGTGGAATGAGTTCTTCCAGAGAAAATACATATAAATAAAGCTTTTTAACTGTTTGCCTGATGTTTCAAACATATTGTAGGAACCTGAGAATGTTACAGCATAGTATAAGTGCATACAGATCACAGAGTTCAAGAAGTAGCATTTGAAGCCTTCAGTTTCATGGTTAATTCTGTTCATTGGAAATAAACTGGGAAATAGGGAAAAAAATTAAAGAGGTCAGAGAGATACAAAAGATGACTAACATCCTTCAATACAATTCTCCAGACATATCTTTGTATCTTCTTTAAACACAAAGCAGCTAACTTTTTTTTTCTTTTTCCCATAAAGTGGTTCAGGACGAAAGTCTGAATAAATTCTGTCAGTAACTAGCTTCTTATCACTCTGTATGCTTTGTTCTCTTCCCTTTTTCAGCTTAACCACGAGTAAACTGTAAGACAGTGTTTATATGCTGTAGTAGGTTTAAAACTTGAATCAACCCTTACTGGATTGAGAACTTGAAAATGTTAACCTGTAACAAGAAAGATGTAAATAATTCATAATGAATGCTAACATGCACTTGCTCTGTACAACTCACTTTTAAGTCTTATACAGGTCAGACAATAGTTCAAAGTTTGTGCAAATGCTCATTACTAGCCTCATGAATATTTTACGATGTGTTTGGTCACTTCTGTCTATGCTTTAACCGACGGAATACTGATGTACCAGTAATAAAGATGTGATGCTTACCTTGTTTTCTGAATAGAACTAATACAGTATTTTGATGTATCACAGGTAAATTTTTCCATAACCTTATGGAGAAAAAGGACTTTGAAGCATGGCTTGATAACATTTCTATTACATTTCTTTCTCTGACGGACTTGCAGAAAAATGAAACTCTGGATCACCTGATTAGCTTGAGTGGAGCAGTCCAGCTCAGGCACCTCTCCAATAATCTAGAGATTCTTCTCAAGAGGGACTTCCTCAAACTTCTTCCATTGGAACTGAGTTTTTATCTGTTAAAATGGCTTGATCCTCAGACCTTACTCACATGTTGCCTCGTCTCTAAGCAATGGAATAAGGTTATAAGTGCCTGTACAGAGGTCTGGCAGACTGCATGTAAGAATTTGGGTTGGCAAATAGATGACTCTGTTCAGGATCCTCTACACTGGAAGAAGGTTTACCTAAAGGCTATTTCAAGGATGAAGCAACTGAAGGACCATGAAGCCTTTGAGACATCCTCTTTAATTGGACACAGTGCCAGAGTATATGCACTTTACTATAAAGATGGTCTTCTGTGCACAGGTAGGAAGTTCAGAAAACTTGTAGTCTTACAATTTTGTTATCTTCTACACAGCCTCATTTGATTAATTACAAGTTGATTTTCCTTGACCAGATAGGTTATTTTCATAATGCTAACTCAATCCAGTGTGATTCAAAAAAAAATTTGTTTTGCAGTTTCTGAAGCTTCTGGCTCTAGTAAGCTCACTAGTCACTGTAATAGAAAAAAAAAATACACAAAAAATACACGAGGACACCAATTTCTTTACTGGTCAAAAAAAAGAAGATGGTAACCTTGTTGCATATCATTCTTCATATTAGCAAGCACATTTGAGAAGTACAGTTATGTTAGTTATCCTTTAGAAGATATGTTAGTCAGGTTAAAGGGACCTTGACTGGGCTGACCGTATGTATGGTCACTGCAGTCTCTCAAGCTGTATGAGGCAAAGTGTCTTCCTTGTGACAAGACAATTTCTCTGATATATTCATAGGCACTTTCAGTTCTTAACATAATCTAAGCTCTTGTATAAAGACCTATAAACTAGATTTAACCTTGCTACTAATCTGACTTGCATATTGTAATGGTGGTTTCAGCTTCGTTCCTGAAGAGTGCAGACTTCAAGATTTCAGTTTGAACTCAGAAATACAGCCAGAACAAATATGAAACATTAAGTACGAAAGAATGGTAACTACTGTCAGAGCATATTCCAAGGATTTCCCAATGACTTGAAATCACAGTGTTATAGAATCTATAAGTTGGAAATAGTGGCTAAGTACCCCCACATCAGCTGGTACATTAGGGTGTTTACTAGAAACTAGCAACTAGACGCTGGCCTGTCTTTTACTTTCCTAGTCAGCAGGGAAGGAAAATCCACACGAAGCAGCATTATCAAACGTTACTGAAAAGTGGCACATTTATGTGCTGAAACCACAGGAGAAAAAAAGAGATGGAATGGTCTGGGCTCTTTTTCCCACTCTCTAAAACCAGGGGACTTGAGTTACTGTTATAAGTTTATTTGTTTTAAAAAACAAAAACAACAACAAAAAAAAACATCCAGGGGGAGAAAGGAAAATGGCAGGTGAGGGGGTCTGGTATTCATCTGCTGTCTTTCCATCTTTCTCAATGCAGAGATTTAATGGACTCCTTTCCTACCTGAAAGAAACTAAAACACAGTATAGTCAGTGGCTCCCCAAACCTGAGCGTGATCTATCTTATAAAGCTTCCAGGCATTTGTTTCAGTAGATACTATCAATCAGAGTGGGTGCTGGAATCTATGGAAGGGAAAAATGGAAGGCAGACATCTAGCAGCATAATTAAGATTGTTAATTCTTTCCTATGAGGAAAAGATGAGAGAGCTGGGACTATTTTCTCTAGAGAAGAGAAGGCCTGGGAGAATCTTAACAATATACATAAATACCTAAAGGGAGGGTAGAACCAGTTTCATCAAAGGTGCCCAGTGACAGGACAAGAAGCAGTTGGCAGAAACTGAAACACCAGAGGTTCCATCTGAACGTCAGGAAACCCTTGTGTGGATATTTTTTTTTTTTTTTTTTAACTCTGCAGGTGATGGAGCACTGACACAGGTTGCCCAGAGAGGTTGTGGAGTCTGCCTCCTTGGAGATACTCAAAAGCCATGTGGTCATGATCCTGGGCAACTGGCTCTACATGGCCCTGCTTGAGTCATGGGGGTTGACCTCCAGAGGTCCATTCCAGCCTCAACTGTTCTGTGATTCTGTGAAAATGCTATGTTTAAGACAAAAATGAAATACTAGTGAAGGGTTGAAAATTGTATATATTATTTGCTTGCAATTATCCTGTTATTTTATATTCTAGGATCAGATGACTTGTCTGCAAAACTGTGGGATGTAAGCACAGGTCAGTGCATCTATGGTATCCAGACACACACTTGTGCTACAGTGAAGTTTGATGAACAAAAGCTTGTAACAGGATCTTTTGATAACACAGTAGCCTGTTGGGAGTGGAGCTCTGGGGCAAAGACACAGCATTTCAGAGGACACACTGGTGCAGGTATGTTGAACTTCTCAGTTTTTAATTTCACCAGTCAAGTAATATACATCACATATAATAGAACACATTATAATTTAGGTTAGCTTTCTGTACAATAGCATATTGTTTTAAAGCTCTGTCCCTAATTGCTTTTTGGGAGGGAAGTGGCCAGAGCAGATCTAGATCTGTCTGTCCTTGGATAATGCCAAGGCATAGTAATATAGTTTTTTGCAGGAAAATAATACTAGATGCAGTAGTGATGTAGTGCTCTAGAGTTTAGAAAAAAAGAGGCAAGCCATATATAACAGGGAGCACGTGTCAATAGGACATGTTTATATCCCCAAACTGGAGATGGTCTTACAGGAAAGAGCACAATAGATCCTGGGAATCTCTATTTGCATTTCTGTCTTAATTATCTGTCCTCTACCACAAAATATCCTCAACTCAGCTGTAGGTCTGTTCTTGTATGACATACCAGTCGTACTAATCCTGCTGAAATTGACTTCTTAGAACTATTATCTTAGGAACTACAGTGATGTTACACTTCACTGTAATCCAGTCATAATGGAACCACTGATTTACATGCTTTTAATTTGAACAAATGGTACTTTTGTAGTGTATGTTTGGGGATGCATTGATAATTCATGTATACAGTTCAAGAACAACAGTTAAAACTGTAGTAGCTTATGCATTTTGACCCAGTTAGTGTCTCTCATAAAAACACATGCACAGAGACGGTATTCCTTATTTAAAACCCACTCTGTTTGTAGTTTTTAGTGTGGATTACAATGATGAACTTGACATTCTGGTCAGTGGCTCTGCAGACTTCACTGTGAAAGTGTGGGCCTTATCAACAGGAACATGCCTGAATACCCTTACTGGACACACGGAATGGGTCACTAAGGTGGGAATATTGATTTTTTTAATTAAAAACACTTGCAAAAGACTTCCTTGCATGAAGTTTTTAGCATGTTCTGAATTTCTGTTTCCTAATCCCAACCTTGTCCCTAGGTGCAGAACCGGAAAATATCAAGAAATGTAGATATTGCAAAATAACATTTCAAAAGAAAAAATACTTAAGCTGTAACTAAACCTTTCAGAACACTGAAGAGATTTCTGTTCCAAAGCAGCTGGAATAATACTAGGAATTGGTGTTCAATTCAAAGACCAAATGAATACAGTAGTTCTGAAAGAAAGCTACTCTAAAAATTATGTAGAAAAAGTAATGATCTTGATAACCAAAGTGTAAGCATGACAGAAGTGTTCTGAAGTTGAGAAACAGTATTTTCCTTGCGAGCATTTCAGAACTTGGAATGTGTGCTGGGGGGAGAATTGTAGAGAAGTACATATAGTAGTGTATTAGTACAATAAGTTCTCACTAGTAGGAGCAAAAAAAGTGTAAACAGCAGTTTCCCTTCAGTTGCTAAAAGTATCTGTATTGCCTTTAACAATCTCTGTAGCATACTCCTGTATAATGAAATGGAAAATAAAAATGAATGCGTGGTTAACAGCATCAGAATAAGTCATTACATCCTTCAATTACAGGTAGTTTTGCAGAAGTGCAAAGTCAAATCTCTTATGCATAGTCCCGGGGATTATATTCTTCTAAGTGCAGATAAGTATGAAATCAAGGTATGTACCATATGTCACGAACACATCATTGTTCTTCCTAGGGAAATAGAATACTTGAGTGCTCTGCTGATTTACAATTAATATAGGACTTTTTCTCTCATAGTCCTTACTTGTAAAGTTGTGTACAAGACAAGAAACTCTTTGGAAGCTAACTTTTCAATACTTTCTGTCACGTTTAGAATCAAATGGTAGCTCAACATGAATGGTAATTTAAAAAAATAAGTTTTTTTTTCATGCCTAATGTGCTAATGTGACAGTGAAACACTTGGGCAAATACTGCTGTTTTTAGAAGATAAGATAAAGAAGATAAGTATTTCTGAAAAACATTTGCACATTTACCTGCTGTTTAACAAGAGACTGAGCCTATTTGAGTAATGGTTTATAACTTGAATGTTTTGTGGTCTTAAAATGTTTTTTGTTTGTTTTTTAATTCTAGATTTGGCCTATTGGAAGGGAAATAAACTGCAAATGTTTGAAAACACTGTCTGTTTCTGAAGATCGCAGCATATCCCTGCAGCCCAGGCTGCACTTCGATGGTAAATACATAGTGTGCAGTTCAGCACTAGGATTATACCAGTGGGACTTTGCCAGCTATGACATTCTCAGGTAAATCTTTCATCTTAAGGTGTGTAGAACTTATTCCAGTGGTGTACATTGAAGAAAATATAAAGTATTCTGTGGAAGTATTATATGAAATGTATTGGTTTTAATAACTTTCTTTAGATGTAATTCAAAAGGATCTTGATAAAAAATCTTTAAACATCTTTCTTCACACATTCATAGAACTATAGAATGGCTTGGGTTGGAAGGGACCTTTAAGATCATCCCGTTCCAACCCCCATGCAATGGGCACGGATGCCACCCACTCGATCAAGTTGCCCAGGGCCTCGTCCAACCTAGTCTTGAACTCCTCCAGGGATGAGGCATCCACAAGTTCTCTGGGCAACCTGTTCCAATGCTTCACCACCCTCTGAGTGAAGAATTTCCTCCTAACCTCTAATCTACATCTCCCCTCTTTTAGTTTAAAGCCATTCCCCCTTGTCCTGTCATAATCTGACAAAGCAGAAAGTTTACTCCATCTTTTTTAAGCCCCCTTTAAGTACTGCAAGGTTGCAATGAGGTCACCCCGGAGCCTTCTCTTCTTTAGGCTGAACAGCCCCAGCTCTCTCAGCCTTTCTTCACAGGAGAGGTGCTCCAGCCCTCTGATCAGCTTCGTGGCCTTCCACTGGAACCGATCTAACAGATCCACATCCCTGTGCTTGGGGCCCCAGACCTGGATGCAGTACTACAAGTGGGGCAGAGTAGAGGGGGACAATCCCCTCCCGTAACCGGCTGGCCACTCCGCTGTTGATGCAGCCCAGGATGCAGTTGGCCTTCTGGCCTGCAAGCGCACACTGCTGGCTCATGTCAAACTTTTTGTCCACTAGAACTCCCGAGTCCTTCTCTGCAAGGCTGCTCTCAATGAGTTCTTCTTCCAGTCTGTCCTCGTGTCTGGGATTGCCCTGACCCAGGTGCAGCGCTTTGCACTTAGACTTAGCTCATCCAGGTCCCTTTGGATGGCATCCGTTCCCTCTTTGGTATCAACTGCACCACTCAGCTTGGTGTCATTGCAAACTTGTCGAGGGTGTACTTGATCCTTCTATGTTGTTGATAAAGATAGTAAACAGTACCAGTCCCAGAACGGACCATTGAGGGACATCACTCATCAACAGACTCCACCTGGACATAGAGCCATTGACCACCACTCTCTGGGTGCGACCTCCAAGCCAATTCCTTATCCACTGAATGGTCCACCTTTCAAATCTGTATCTCTCCAAGCTGAAGATCAGGATGTCATGTGGGACCGCGTCAAAGGCCTTACAGAAGTCCAGGCAGATGACATCAGTTGGTCTTCCCTTGTCAGCTGATGCAGTCACTCCATTGTAGAAGGCCACCAGATTGGTCAGGCATGATTTACGCTTGGTGAAGCCATGCTGGCTCTCTCAGGTCAACTCTTTGTCTTGCATGTACCTTGACATTGCTTCCAGGAGGACCTTTTCCATGATCTTCCCAGGCACAGAAGTGAGGCTCACTGGTCTGTAGTTCCTCGAGTCCTCCTTACTACCCTTTTTAAAAATGGGAGTGACGTTTCCTTTTTTCCAGTCACCAGAGACTTCACCTAACTGCCAGGACTTCAAATATGGAGGAAGGCTTGGGTTGGCTTGGTTTCATTCTGTTTATATTGACCAGATTTTATTCTAATGTATCACCAACCATTTGATTGCTGTTTTGCTTTCTGGCCACACACTACTCCTCTTATTTTCAAAACATGTGCTGTAGATTTTCAAAAGACTTAAATCAGACTTCAGTGCTCTAGTTGTGAACATAAAACTGTAGTGACTGGAAGCTAGTGTTGCTACCCAAATTGCTCTGCAGCAAACCAGAAGACCATTTCTGCAGGTCATTTGACAGTACAAGGTATTAAAAAGACATTTCTCCCTTGTATAGCACTACTCAACTGAAATCTGTTATTCTCAATAACAGTGTGGAATGACAGTAAAATCTATCAGACTGCAAAAAAAGGGTCAAGTATTCTGTTTCAAAAAACAGAATGAGGTTCTGTCTGTTGGAAATGGTGTCATCAAAGATTGTAACTTATCAAAAAAGTGCATTCTAGACCTGTTAGCAGACTCTTAATTGAAATGTCACGAATATTTGAAGAGTGCCTACTGTAGGAAGATCTACTTCAGAAGAAGTGCTTCTTCGAAAGAGAAAGATGTTCTCTCACTGCTGAGAACAGTTTTTCATCGCCATAGGTTTTTGTGCCTTAGTTCTGTGCTTTATGTAATGCTATAATCAAACAGTCAGCTGTGGAAAACATTCTCTTTAATTTCTGTTCAAGTTTTGTTTATTAAGGCAACAAAATCCCAAAGGTTTAGTGGAACTAATATATTCAGTTATTTCTCCCTAAAGTAAAAATATTTAACTTATGCTAAGGGTCAGTAAAGCAACATTCTTTTAAGGACTAATGCTGAATGATTTATTGTATTGTCACAAAAAGACATTTCTATGCTTTATTTCCAGCTTTTTTTTTAAAAGAGTGGTCAAAAGAATAGTAACAGATCTTGTACCTTTTTAAAGACATTTAGGTGTGAAATCCCTATGAAAATTTACTGTAAAATACAAGTACATCTTTTGTGTATATCTGGAAATTGATTTCTTTTTTCCTCTTCTGCTGTGCACAATCCCTTTCAAACTTTAACATTTATTTATCTTTAGAAGGGTCTGTCCTGAATGCAGAAAGCCTGCACTGAAACCAGTGGCCTGACTTGAGGGCTCACTTCCTTGATTTGAAAAATTTTCATATAGTTCTTCTTGAATAATTTAGAAAAGATGAGTTTAGACACTTATTCTCTATAGACACATAAGAATTTGTTTTAGTAATGCTGGTTCATGACTGTGTAGTGACAGAGTTTCTAACAACACTGTTTTATCTTCCAGGGTTATCAAGCCTCCTGACTTCTCAAATGTGTCCTTGCTGGGCTTTGGAGAGATATTTGCTCTACTATTTGATAACAGATACCTGTATATAATGGACTTGAGGACAGAAAAATTGATAAGCCGCTGGCCTCTACCAGAGTACAGAAAATCAAAGAGAGGTTCAAGTTTTTTAGCTGGTGAAATGTCTTGGTTAAATGGACTAAATGGCCAAAATGATATGGGCTTGGTTTTTGCCACCAGTATGCCAGACCACAGTATCCATTTGGTGTTATGGAAAGAACATGGCTGAAAAGATCACATATGCAGAATCTTCAGGACTATCAGCAGCGTGTCCATAAAATGAAACTTTGCATGAACCAAAGTTGCACACCTAGTGGTATCATCATGCAGTGCACAATCATTTACTTTTATTTGGGCATTTGGGAATGAGTTGTTTTTGACATAATGCAACACAGCATGCTAACAGTATTCGCCACTAAATTTGTCTTTTACTCATGTTTAAGCATACCTTTTTGGGCTCTGAAGCATAGCTTGTAATGTTTAAACCATTCAAATCCACCATTAAGTCTAAAATGAAATAATGCTTGTACCTGACTTCTGCCCTGTTTTTTTTTTTTTCGGCTGTTGGAACAGAAGGTGAAGCTACTATTTTAGAGTAGGCTTTTGTGTTTGGTTTTTTTTTTTATATGTATCAGCAAATACTGGTTACAGTGCATGGCTGCTTTTTTAAATTGAATGAGAACATAGACCCTTTCTCTCCCTAGAATTGATTTTTGTCAAAATGTTTTTTCCTTGAGATAGCTTTAAGCGCTTCATCTTTGAAATTGAGGAATCAACACAGTCCTTTAACTAGGATCAGATGTTAACAATAATAATTTGTTTAAGTTTAGGAATATGTCGATATGAGCTTTCCTCAGACAGAATGAACCAACTTTTCATCTATCTGATAGAGCTTGCCACAGCAATTAACCTTAGAGAACATCTGACAGCATTATCATATTTATTGGTGGTTATCTCACTCAGAATGATTTGATCAGTATTTTATAGTTGACGTTTCCTATGGTTTGTGTGGGAATGTAATTTAGTTCACAGATAGTTAGAAATAAAATGAATCAGAAGATGATGTTCAATCCCTACACCAAGAATCACACTTACATTAAGTGATGTCTAGCAGCCATACACTTTTCCCAGAAAGTTGAAGTTAATATAATTACACACTTAAAGTAGTTGCTGCATCTAGATTTAGAAAGCAGGGGCATATGTGAACGGTACATTTCTGAAAAGAAAAAAAAAAATCAAAATTTTGAAAAAAAAAAGGCATAGGAGTAAAAAAACATCTACTTTAATCAGCTGTAAGAGACCTGATGAACACGAGTTAACTATCGAGTAGCAATACTCTACATATTTTTGTGCTGTATGACTTGTACTTAAAAGCTGTATCAATGCCATCTCAACTCCTGTGCTTTAGAAATACTTTGAGGTGGTTTCTTTTGTTTGTTTATTTTGTTTTTGTTTTCCTTACAATAAAATCTCCCCTTAGTGTCTATTTTTACACACGCTGAAAACAGGAGTTTTCATGAAGATTGGCTCAGGTCCTTAAAAAGATGAATTTGCCTAGCACTAGTGTTTTAAGTGTGATGTTTTTTCTTTCCAGTATCTATCTGTGGAGACCTAGTTCCTTGGGTAGTAATGAACAAAAGTATATAGTATGAATTGCACCAATGGAAGGAGAATTTTTATAGGCAAGAATCAATACTGGAGTGATGCGGTAGGAATTGCATGAATTCACAGTGGAGCAGCATCTCTTGAATACAAGGCTGGAGTCTTTAGCTACCCAGTTTTCCATCTTTATTCATGCCAATTTACTTTGAAATTATGCTTGTAGTTAAGGATTTTATCAGGTAGAAGCCAAATTCACAACACTTTATTTAAACTATGCCAAGTGGGGCACACATGATGATCTCTTACAGCTTTTGCTATCTCACACAAAAGTGAAAAACAAAACCAAAACCAACATGAAACAGAAAGCTTGCAATAACCTGTCTGGAAATGCAGTTCTCATTGTTCTTAAGGTGAGCATAACTATGCTGTGCTTGATGTGTGCAGTAACTCATGTTAAAGAAGCTGTGTGAAGATGGGACACCTATAAAACATTGCATTAACCTTGAAAGTTTAATTAAGATTCCTTCACAAGAGGAGTTTAGGCAGGAACATGCCAAAAATGGCATTATACTCAAGCTGATGAAATATGGATTAAATATTTGGACTGCAAGATGAATGAAAAGCTTGAAGAGTGGTCATTAGTGATATGAAATCCAACTGGTATCCAGTTAATAATACTCTTCAAGGGCCAGAATTGGTTAATCTTTTTATTAGCGACCCTGATGATGCAGAGTGCCCTCTCAGCACGTTTATAACAATTCTAAATTGGAGGTGCAAGGGGGGGACCTGTAAGAAGGGGAAGAGTCAATATGCAAGGGAATTGGGAATGCTGTTCTGAGGGACTAGCAAACTGGACAAATGGGCTGGCAGAAATCTTGAGTTTAACCAAAGTAAATGCACCATTCTGCATCTGAGAATCATCCCTCACAATGGGATAGTTGGAGACAACTCAATGGAAAGTGGCTTTACAGGAATGGACCTGGGAGTGCTACTGTACAGCAAATTGAACATGAATCAGTAGTATGCCCTTATAACACAGAAGGCTAACTGTACACTAACATGTTCTACCAAGTACATAGCTGGTAGTTCAAGGGAAGAGATTCTTAAATTATGTTCAACATTCAAGAGAACATCCGCAACCACATTCAGTGTTGAGTTCCCCAGTACAAAATAGACAATTATGCACTGGAACAGGTCCAGTGAGAAGCTGCAGAGATGGACAGGGAGCTGAAGCACAAGATGTCTGAAAACCTGTGAAAACTGAATTCAACCTTCCAGACAGAATAGGCGCGAAGGGACGGCTGGGGGTGGGAAAGTTGGTATGCACTATTACAGTCACCAGCTACCTATTAATATGGTGTAGAGAAGACAAAAAACAGACATTCCAGCATCTTGCAGCAAGATAAGGGCCAATGGTCATAAACTGTGCAATAGGAGTTCTGGCTAGCTTTAATGAAAATATGCTCTCCACTGTGAGGGCAGTTTAACACTACAACAGATAGCCTAGAGAGGCTCTGTGTGTCTACCTAACCTAAACAAAAACCTAAAGAACACCTGCTTCCTTAACCTCCTTTGAGCAGGGCGTTGGAATGGAGACTTCCAGCTGACCCTTCTAAATTATGAATGGACCTCTTGCCAAGTGCTAAATTCTTTTTAGCATTGTGACAGAGTATGCAAGCAAAAAAGCATGATGAGAAGTATCCAGTACACAGTATACTGCTGTTCTACCCTTCTAGTTTTAGTCAAAAGAAAAGAAAAGAAGAAAAAAAAAAAAGCTTTTAGCCTTTACAAGGCAGCTGAAGTTTACTTTAAACACAATTAGCAAGCAGACATTTATTCACACACTGACTCTTGAAGACTTCCAAGGAAAAGTTCCACCTGAACCTAACCAATACTACTAAGCAACTCATGACAGCGTGCGTTCAGGACATAGGTATGTGCCACCACAAAACTGATGAAAGAATGAAAACATGATTTTGGCATAGAAGATAAATAAATGAAAGCCTACTCCCACACATACCTCCTGCTCTCTCCCACATCAGACTAATACTTCTGCCCCTTCACAGGAAAGTGCCAGTATATTGCTACATCAGTAGATGCAGTACAATGCGCTTACTGGGGTTTAGCAAAAATGAAAAATTACTGAAATTGTAAAAGTACAGTGAACATACTTCACTCATCTCACTACGCCTCAGCTCTTCCATCTAAGAAGGTTGCAGCACAGACTTCATCTGAGGAACCCAACTCTTCATCAGCACTCAGCCAATTTTTTACAAGGTACCATGTTTCATTTCACAGCTAAAACGCCTTTACATTTGGATGGTACATAAAAGGGCTGGTCTCCCAAAGCTTTACAGGATGTAATCTTCAGGTGCAAGAGATTTTTAATGTGATCTTTGAATGATATCCTATGTCTCCCTGGGACATAGACAACTCTCCACTTTCCCCTCCTTATAGACAAAGTTTCGCTTTTGAGCTTACAGTACTGTTTGCTGTAGCACTTTGTTAACATTCGTGATTAATGATGAGTTATATTTCCACAGTGTTGTATCCCTGATGAGGGAGTCTCTGGGAAGATTTTCTTGAAGGGGCACCCGACAGTGATAAATGAGGGCCACATCCATTGGAACATTCACACTGGTCCCATAAGCGCGTAGGACAGAGTGGACAGAAGTCTGAATCACCCTTCTTGGATCAATTATCATTTTCTTGGGATTGATCACCTCTTTCCTGTCAGGTTCTCTGTGCACATGCTGTAGTATGTTAACACCTGGCACGGTATTCCAAGATGAAACGTTGAACACAGGAGTGGATATGGTTTCTGGGAAGATATGGTTCTCAAAGAGGAAAATGCCAGTGCCTGGATTTTGCTCCTGAAGACTGCTCATCATCGTTTTCCAGTCTGGGTGCTTAAGGGGAAGAATTATTTCATCAGCATCATTAAGAACCACAAACTTGCTCCTCCGCATGTTACGGTATATACAGTCATTTAGAGCTGTGATTTGCCCATAGTAGCCAATGTGTGTTCCATCCTGCATGAAGTGCCATTTAGAGGAAACCTTGAGGTATGAGTTTATTGGCCAAGGAATTATCTCCACAGTTCCTTCTTCCATATAAAACTTCAAGACTTTCTCCATCAGCTCGCTGCAGCTGTTCTTATAGACTACCACTTTCTGTGCCCCAAGAATCTTGTACATTTCCATACTCTGTATAAACTGTAAGACATTGTTGTAATTTCCAAACATGGCAGAGATGCATACAGTGAAGTCAACAGAGAAGGTCTCAGCCTTCCGGTTTTTAATTTCAAACCTTGGCAGCTGGTCAATATTTCCATGTGGAGACTGATGAATTGATACATGTGTTGGATCGCAGATTTCAGGTTCCAGACAAACTATATCTGCTGCACCATAAGGGAATCCAAATCTATCTGAGTGAACATCAATTTTTGCTTTTGATACGTATATCTGTCCATGGGGCTGACAGCAAAACCAGCAGTATAGTTCTTTTACATCTTCATGGTGAACAATCCCAATCACACGAGTGACTTTGCTTTCTCTGTCATCAAAGTATGGGGATATAATAAAAGTTCTTTTATCCTTTAATGGCGTTATTGTGTTATTTGTAATTTCCCCTCTACATCTTCTACCTTCCTGTATTATTTTTGGCAGGTGATCAATTCTCTGTAATCTAAGATATGAAAATGCGACCATTGAAGTTAGAGTAATAATGCACACAGTGGCAACAAAGTATGATTTTTTCCCACCACAAAACATTTTGAATGTATCTAAATGTAGATGCAAATTTCTTTGTCCTTGCAGTTTATGCTGCTGCATCTGCAGGAAAGAAAATATTTAGTATAAGATAATATTGACTCATGTTCATTGCTGAAGAATTTCAGAAACAATCTTGGGGCAGGGGACATATCTCTGTCACTGTGCAGAAAAAGAAAAAAAACATAGAACAAACCTTTAAACGAATGGCTGGTACTGTCTGTGACACTCTGAATGCACCTATATTTCAGATGTTTGGAATAATTTTTGTTAATGCAGGGTTCTTTGGGTACTGAATGTGAAAAAATATGACAGAGGTCTGTATACAAGAGAACAGGGAGCCATTAAGCATTATTTTTTTTATAATGAAAACTTCAGAACGTTAAATAGAAAATAATTTTTAAAGCAAAACAAAAAAATATCTACATAGTGTACATGCAAATAATACACAAACTAAACTCAGTTGGACTTCTCACAAAGTTAGGAGCAGACATAAATGAAATATATGCAGAATTAATCAAGCTCAGAGAAGAAATATATCAATCAGGGATTATTACACACGATGGTCCAGATATAGTCTATAATGTGTGAATTACCTAACTTGCGTTTCACCACAAATGAAACAATACATACAGAGGAAGATCAGTTTGTACAATTCAGCAGAAGTGAATGTTTAGCTGGGGGGTGATATAAATCTTAACTTCTCAGTTATCAGCTCTACACTACTTAGCACTGCGCAAGGCTGAGCTTGCAGGGAAAGCTGCCTCATATTATTTTTTTACCAGAGATCTGTGTCTTCTGACACTGCATTAATGCTGGTACTGTTCCTGGCATGGCTGGGGAGGGGTCAGCTCTTGAACTTCTGCTGCTACAGGGACAGAGGCATCTCTGAGCATCTAGCTGGCCAAAGTCCCTTGCAGCACTCTACTGTGAGCAAGTGTTAACATATGACTGGGAGCCCATGGCACTCTCAATCAGTAATTTCTGCAAATGGAGATAAAATTACATTTTTCCTTATAAATTCACCTTTAGCCATCCACATGTGATCCACAAGTAGTACGGTGACAGCAAGTCTCTTCAAAGGTCCGCTTGTGCTGCAATGATTCTTGGAAGAAGCATGACACAGAGTAATCAAATTAATGTTAGGCCAGAAAACTAGACTGGTAGAAAAAAAAATCCCTGAATTCCAGCAAGAAGAGGGGGGTTAAAATGCCAAGATGGAATAAACCAATCCTATTGCACAAGATGAAGAAAATGTATCTACAGGCCAAGTTATTACTGCAAAAAGCCAGCTGCTCATAAACAAACAAACAAACAAATAAATAAAAGAGCCAGATTTCCATGTGTATAATTTATAGAAAAAATAAGTAGCAATGTCATAGATTTAGTAGATATTGGAAGACTCTCCTATTTCTTATCCTTCCATTTTCTTCTCAAGGATCTGAATAAAAATCACTTGCATTTTTGGAGGGATCTGGCATCTTCTGAAAGTATGCACGTGCTAGATCTCTAACAATACTTTTTCCATAGCATATTACTCAGTCTATTGTAAAATAATAATTACACCTATTATTCCACACTTTTTTTTTTCACATTTCACATATTGCCTAGATCTATTTTGAGAGCATCTAGCTCAATATTGTTTTGTGATAGAACAAAATACTAGCATGTTTAAAGAAAAGCAAGAAAGAGAACTAGAAAGTACCTAAACACCTAAATCCATAGTTTTGATACAGGTACCACACTCGGCAGCTTCACAGTTTTGGAAGTCCCTAAATTCTCTAGCAACTTTACTGTTTGGCTTGAAAAATTCCCCTATGGTCTGGTTTTCTGCTTAAAGACAGTACCTTCCAAGCAGAGGGGAAAAAAATAAATAATAATAAAAAAATCTAGCTTATTAATATAGCAATCTAGCTTCTGCATCTCCAAGAAAAAAAATAATTGCCCAAGCCTTCAGAATTGTGTGCAGAATTTTCCCAATCGTCCTTTCCTCAAAAAGCACAGGAGAGTTATATTCACAATAAAACCCTTAAAGTGCCCTATTTGCCAAGGCTGATATTTTTTATATTTTTATAGCTATCAAGAAATTTCTTTGCAGAGCAGAACTGTCACAGGGCATCAAAAGGCTCACTGCCTTTCACTATTCAGAAAGCAGAACAGCAGCAGCAGACAATACTGACTCTGTTCTGAATCTGAGGTGGAGAATCCCCCACAGAAGTCCTTATAATTTAGAGCAGAACTGCAATAAAATACATGGTTAAGAGCCTGCTACAGTTATGCAATTTAGTGGTGAAGACTTGGGACTGAGAAAACTCAAATTTTGTGTGTCTCTTTATCAAACATTTTGAAGTCAGCCAAGAAGTTTCCCTGGAGCATTTAGTGTTCTTATTCCCAGACTGTTATATATTAAAATATATACAGTCTTACAATACAGATTTACTTTTCGTCAATCTTATTTATTTCTTAAAATATTGTTCACTCTTATAGGCTAATAGTTTTTAATAAAGAAATGTCCCAACATATCATCATTAAAAATATACAAGCAATTTCTTACCTGTTATTTCTTCTTCTTTTGCTGGCTATAAATGGACAACAAAAAGTTATCATTTCAATTTTGTTTTGAATAGTGAACATCTGAAAGAAAAAGTACCTTTTTAAAGCAGACAGCTGAGTGAAGTTTTTTCAGTTCAACTGATTTTTTTTTTGCTAAGATGTATCTACTAATTGTTTATTCTAATCAGATAAAAGCTTTTTTTTTTTTTTTTAAGATAATCTGCAAGAAATGCTCAATACAGAACAACACTGAGGAGAAAAAAAAAGTTGGTACAATACCTAAGACACATGCCAACACAGTCTACTTCAAATGACTAGTGTTCTTTTATGTGCGTAATAGCTGCCACACCTACCAGAAAAACAAGTTTTCCTTCTCTTGAGCAAAGCATACAGTTGCCTCCCAAGAGCTTCATTTACATTACAAACTTGAATATGGAGTTGTCCAAGCAAATCAAACTTAGGCACATGGATATTTTAAACCCAATTGGTTTCCTTCTGGAAATTAATCATGCATGTTGATATATCTGCGGTTCACATGCATGCTTAAAGAGAACTTTAAAAATATACTCTATATTTGGTTTTGTTTGTTTTTTTCTGTAATGTACATTTTTTCAGTAAAGTACTATAGGCTTAATTAAGATAGACAAAGACAGATTCAGATGAGGAAGTGTGAGAGAGATCCAAAACAATAGGAGTTTCTAGAAGCAGACACAAAGAGCAAAATATAAAAGTCAAGACACACCAGAGAACTGAATCTTAAAGAAAATAAATATTTGGGAGTTAAATTCACAGTTTTCCTGACATGTGACTCATGAATTTTTATCTCCTGAGATTAATAGCACAGAAATCTAGTCAGGAAATACATAAACTCAGATTAATGAGGAATGGTACATTTTTTATGTTCTCTCACTACTGAGAGTACATGGTAAATTTTAACTTAAAAAATACGTTTCCAGCATATTTTAAAGAGCTTATTTTCTTTTAATAATAATAATTAATTCAGGTTTTGTATTTTAATTCCAATTAGTATTCAAGTAGAATATGATACAAATCATGCAGATTTGCTTTAATACTAAATTAAGCTAATGGTATCAATGACTACTTCACACCAGTTTGTTCTTTTTCAGTATTCCCATTAAGAGCAAAAAGCCTTTCTTCCTCCCTGCATTTATGGACTGCAGTCATATCCCCTCCTAATCTTCACTTTTAATACTTTTTCATTAAACCAGGCAGGATGATCTAGTATCTTCTTATAAGAAGCATTCTTCCCTGATCGGTTGCTTTTGCACAGTTAGTCCAGTTTCAGTTCATCTCTAGCACAGGTGATCAGAAATACATTTGTAAATGAGAATTGCAAGCCCTCACATACTGGACATATTATTTCTTAACATGTGCTAAGATTACTTTTTTTGCACATGCATCACATTGGACAGGTACATCTGAGCTTGTCATGAGACCAACGTTAATACACTGGCTCAGTTTTCCAGCCAACTGCAGTTACACAACATGCTTTCTTCTGCTGCAAAGTTGTAATAAAGAACATCTGTCCCAGCTGACTGAATTAATTACATTTCTCTTTATCTCTTTACTTACTGTCCTTAAAAAAATAAATAAAAATAAAAATAAAAACGCTCTAAAACCCTGTACGTGATAAGATTGCACTTAGAAACTTCCACACACTTAAATCGTCTTTTTTTTTTTTTCCCCAAAAAAGGGAACTACTTGTGCTTTCTTTGCCACATTGTACCAATATGATCACGACATATTTATTAAACACCTGTCACTGGTTCTTCAGTAACTTATCTATCTTAGAATTTTGTAATGGAAATTATTCAATACTGGCCTCTAAATGGAGTGTTGTTTTCACCTTTGCAATACAACTTCTATTTTCAGACCTTCTTTTCCTGAACTCTCCACTATTAGCATTATCCTTACTAAAAGGTGGAACAAAGAGCTAATTTAGTTCAACAGCCCTTCACAGATCATTATTAATCTCACCAACATCTTCCCTGTGTTGTGTCCTTCCTCCTTAATTTATTTTCTTTGTATTGAGACAGCTGAAGATCTTTCATCCTGCTCATTTCAGTATCTTCACAAAGACATCTACATTAAGGGTGGTTGTTTGTTTGTTTGTTTGTTTTTATAATTCTCACCTTACTCTTCTACCTCTCAAAATGGGGTGGGGCAGAGGTGGAGGGTGGCAAAATAAACTTATTTCAGGGGTCAGTTAACAGATGTGATTACAAAATTTCAGTCACTAATAAACAGTCTTAGCATCAGTAGTACAGGAACACTACACAGCCTAAAACTTGGCTTCTTTGGGGTTTAACTGAAAGCAAGCTACTATTAATGGATAGCATTATTAATTTATTGTTTTTCATAAGTTTTATTCCCTCTTCTTTGCTTTATGGTTTTGCCAAAAGCAACCACACAAACCACCAGTGCTTAAATAAAAATTCTAAAGACTAACAATCATTTTGCCATCTTAATCTGGATTCTGTCACTGAACTTTTGATAGTTTAGCTTCTTCTCTTTGAAATGCCAGTGTTCTGGCATTCCATGATCTTACATGACCCAAAGTCAGAAGTATAATTTTTGAAGGGTTAAACTGAGGACAGTATTATTTCACTGTTGACAGAATATTGCTCTTGAAGGATTAAACTGGCAATTTCTATTCTAAATGCAGTGAAGGTAAACCAGAGAGTAATTCCATTAACTTAGTTTGAGCCATGAGACTTGCCAAGCACACATGTCCCTGTACACACAAAAAAGATCTGCCATACACCCATAAACCCATTGTAAACAATTAGACTTTGTATCCTTTGAACAGAAATAGGTCAGGTAAAATAAAAGTTGCATGACAATATTTAAAAGAGTGTTATTTCAACTTATTGTCCTTATCACTGTATTGGTTTTGGCTGGGAGAGAGTTAATTTTCTTATTTGTATCTCATATGGTGCTATGTTTTGGATTTGTGACCAAAACAGTGTTGATAACACACAATGTTTTAGCTACTGCTGAACAGTGCTTACACAGGGTCAAGGCATTTTCTGCTTCACGCATTGAGTCCCTGTGAGTAGTCTGAGGGTACACAAGAAGCTTGGAGTGGACACAGATGAGAAAGCTGAACCAAACCAACGAAAGGAAAAAAGTAGGGGAAAGAAGGAGGGGGAGAACACTTAGGGTTATGGTTTTCATCTTCTCAACTCTTACATGTGAAGAGGCCCTGCTTTTCCAGAAATGGCTGAACACCTGTCTGCTGATAGGAAATAGCGAATGAATTCCTTGTTTTGTTTTGCTTGTTCATGCAGCTTTGCATTATCCATTAAACTGTCTTTAATGCAACCCATGTGTTTTCTCATTTTTGCCCTTCTGCTTCATTTCCCCATCCTGCTGGGGGTGGTGGGAGGACTAAGAAGTGGCTGTGTGGGGCTCTGCTGCCTACCAGGTTGTGGTGGTTTTACCCTGTTGGGCAGCTGAACTCCACCACAGCCACTCTCTCACTCCCCCTCCTCAAAGAAAAAGGGTGAGAAAATATGATGGAAGAGGCACAAGGGTTGAGATAAGGACAGGAAGATCCCTCACCAATTATTGTCATGGGCAAAATAAACTCAGCATAGGGAGATTGCCTATCACTAGCAGACTAGAACAGTGAGAAACTAAAAGCAAACTAAAACCATTTCCCCCCCCCACCATCCACCCTCTTCTATGTCCTCCCCTCAAGTGGTGCAGGGGACCGGGGAACTGGGGCTACAGTCAGTCCACAACACGTGCCCCCTGCTCCTTCATGTTCACTCTTCCCCTGCTCCATAATGGGGTCCCTCCCACAGGATGCCATCCTTCCTGAACTGACCCTATGTGGGATTCCCACAGACAGCAGCTCTTCAAGAACTGCCCCATATGAGTCTGTACCACGGGATCCATCTTTCAGGAGCAAACCCCTCCAACATGGATTCCGCAGGACTGTCAGCTCCCGCCAGATCACCTGCTACTACGTCAACTCCTCTCCACCTGCTACAGGTCCAGCCTGGAATCTGCTCCGGCGGGGGCTCTCTGTGGGCTGCTGCCTCCTTCAGGACATATTCACCAGCTCCACCTTGGGCTCCTCCATGGGCTGCAGTGTGGAGATTGGCTCCACCGTGATACCCATGGGCTGCAGGGGGACAATCAGCTCCACCATGGTCCTCTCCCCAGGCTGCAGGGGAACTTCTGCTCTGGAGCCTGGAGCAGCTCCTGCCCTCCTTTTTCACTGATGTTGGTGTCTGCAGGGCTGTTTCTCACTCCTCTCTCCGCCAGCTGCTGTTGTGCAGCAGTTTTTTTTTTTGTTTTTCCCTTTCTTAAATATGCTCTCACAGAGGCACAACCAGCATTGCTCACTGGCTCAGCTCAGGCCAGTGGTGGGTCCCTTTTGATGCCAACTGGAGCTGGCTCTTAACTGACATGGGGCAGCTTCTGGGCTCTGCTCAGAGAGGCCACCCTTGCAGACCTCTCCACCACCACCACCCCCGAAGCCCCTGCCATGTAAACCCAATGCACAGGGTTAACCCACAACACACACTGAAACCGTTCCTTCAAGAAGTTATGCATTCTTTAAATCTAAAATTAAACTCCCACGCTTGTAGTGTATTCAGAGAGAGACTTCAAAAATTGTCTTTTACAATTAATAAACACCTTAAACTTACCATTCAGGGGTCAACATCAGTACCCCAAAATAATGCTATAGCTGACCAATATCTTATTTGCTATTTCATGGGCGGCGAGCACGGCGAGCCTCTCTTGCAAGTGATGCCAGTTACAGGATCCCAAGCGGGCGCTGCAGCCTGACACCCTCACTGTGCCCAGCAGTTTACCAGTTATCCGACAGCAACACGCCCCTCTCCCTGCTGCCTCCGGTCCTCGTCCCGTGGGTTCGCCTTTCCCAGCGCAGGCTGACGCCGGAGCGCCGCTGCCCGCACGACTGTAAGCGCAGCACGGCGCGAAGCTGAACCGCGGCAGGGCGCCGGCGCTAGGGGAGCTCTCGCCGTCCGTCCCCCGCCCCCGTCACCGAAACCAGCAGCGATTACCTCCGTGGCGGCTACGCCAGAGCCTCCGTCTCTGCAGCCCCAGGAAAGGCGGGGCCGGCCGGCCCCATCACCTCCCACCTGGGAAGGTGCGGCGGCTGCGGGCGGGGCAGCCCCGGCCCCGCGGGACGCCCCGTGAGCGGCTGCGGCACTAGACACTCGACCGTACGAGCCGCCGGCAGTGCCCCCGCCGCGCTCGCTCCCGTTATGGCGCCCCCACCCCCGCCGACCCGCGTGGAGCGGACCCCGCACTCCACAGCACCGCTCGCGCGGGGCTGGGTCGCGGGGCGCCGGCCCGTTCTGGCGCCGCCGGTATCGGCGGGCCGCCAGGGCCACCGGGCAGTCGCTCCAGTGGAGCGGGGCCCCAGGCAGCCGGCCAGACCACTGCGGCGAGCGCCGCACCGCGCGTGCCTCTGGCCGGTCCGGGCGAAATGCCTTCGTTCCCGCCGCCTCCGGAGGTTCGCCGGGGCGTTCACCGGGGCGGCTCCCTGCAAGGCCGCGAGGCTGGGTGACGCGGAGGCCAGGCCCAGGACGCTGACACGGGCGGGGCCGTGTCTGGGCCAGCGCCGGTCCCGGGAGCAACACGGCGCTGCCGGTCTGCCCCAGCGTCTGGAGAAGTGCCGGGCCGAACAGGGCCTGCCCATCCCGCGCCAGACCCGTCCCCGCAGCGCAGTCCGCCCCGGTCCAGATGCCGTGCACCGGGACATGCTCCCACACCAGCATCCCGGGAATGAACAGCAAAGAGAGCACAACTGCAAACGAGGGACCACAACAGTACTATACCTTGTTGGAGTGGGATCAGGGCTCTACCCCAAATTTAACTGACAGATCATGTAATTAACGTGTGAAATACAAACACAAACAAGCCATTACACTTTCAAAAAGACAATCAATTACAAAAAAAAAAAAACACCCTTCTTGAATCAAATACATTTTTTCAGTTTTGAATATTGCTTCCCTGGATACTTCGCTTCATTTCACAGCTAAAATGCCTTTACATTTGGATGGTACATAAAAGGGCTGGTCTCCCAAAGCTTTACAGGATGTAATCTTCAGGTGCAAGAGATTTTTAATGTGATCTTTGAATGATATCCTATGTCTCCCTGGGACATAGACAACTCTCCACTTTCCCCTCCTTATAGACAAAGTTTCGCTTTTGAGCTTACAGTACTGTTTGCTGTAGCACTTTGTTAACATTCGTGATTAACGATGAGTTATATTTCCACAGTGTTGTATCCCTGATGAGGGAGTCTCTGGGAAGATTTTCTTGATGGGGCATCCGACAGTGATAAATGAGGGCCACATCCATTGGAACATTCACACTGGTCCCATAAGCGCGTAGGACAGAGTGGACAGAAGTCTGAATCACCCTTCTTGGATCAATTATCATTTTCTTGGCATTAAAAACCTCTTTCCTGTCAGGTTCTCTGTGCACATGCTGTAGTATGTTAACACCTGGCACGGTATTCCAAGATGAAATGTTGAACACAGGAGTGGATATGGTTTCTGGGAAGATATGGTTCTCAAAGAGGAAAATGCCAGTGCCTGAATTTTGCTCCTGAAGACTGCTCATCATCGTTTTCCAGTCTGGGTGCTTAAGGGGAAGAATTATTTCATCAGCATCATTAAGAACCACAAACTTGCTCCTCCGCATGTTACGGTATATACAGTCATTTAGAGCTGTGATTTGCCCATAGTAGCCAATGTCTTTTGCATCCATAGAAAAGTGCCATTTAGAGGAAACCTTGAGGTATGAGTTTATTGGCCAAGGAATTATCTCCACAGTTCCTTCTTCCATATAAAACTTCAAGACTTTCTCCATCAGCTCGCTGCAGCTGTTCTTATAGACTACCACTTTCTGTGCCCCAAGAATCTTGTACATTTCCATACTCTGTATAAACTGTAAGACATTGTTGTAATTTCCAAACATGGCAGAGATGCATACAGTGAAGTCAACAGAGAAGGTCTCAGCCTTCCGGTTTTTAATTTCAAACCTTGGCAGCTGGTCAATGTTTCCATGTGGAGACTGATGAATTGATACATGTGTTGGATCGCAGATTTCAGGTTCCAGACAAACTATATCTGCTGCACCATAAGGGAATCCAAATCTATCTGAGTGAACATCAATTTTTGCTTTTGATACGTATATCTGTCCATGGGGCTGACAGCAAAACCAGCAGTATAGTTCTTTTACATCTTCATGGTGAACAATCCCAATCACACGAGTGACTTTGCTTTCTCTGTCATCAAAGTATGGGGATATAATAAAAGTTCTGTTATCTTTTAATGGTGTTATTGAATTTTGGGCAGGTTTTCCCCTACAGAGCTGACTTGCTGGACTGGCAGATTTTGCTGGTGGGAAGATTTTCCTGGATATATTATTTTGTAGCTGATGACTTTTCCAGGAGTAGATGAAAATAGTTCCAAAAATAAGAATACACACAACAATAGTACAAATATTTTTTTTTCCACTGTGTATCATTGCTGAACTTCACAGTTTGGAAATTAACACACCTTTACACACAGTGTTCTATTTACTTTCTCTAAAAAAAAAAAAAAAAAAAAAAATCTTTCAGTGTCTTGCCAAAATAAAATAAAATAAAAAAGATGTTTTGCACTGAGCTGTATTCTCTTAAAGACATTAGCTATATTTTTGATACTTTAAACTTTAGTATTAAGACCTTTCATATAGACTTGGCGTTTTGAAAAAATGAAGCAATTTTATTTAACTCTACAATTGAACAGTTTCAGCTTTTTCACTATACAGTAATGGTAATATTGTGTGATTTTTAGTCATTTTGAAGCCTGGAAGAAATTTTGTGTTAGCGAAGATCCATAATCTTTATCTTCTGTTATTCTGAGAACTAAAACTATGGAGTTATTCTTTCCATTCTCCTTCTTAAAACAGATGATGTGAACACAAATTGAAATTGCTTTCTTTTGTATTGAGTAGGAATAATCTTGTCCTATTCTTTCTGTGTCCTGAGTCCCAAGCCACAAAGAAAATGGTTTCAGAGCCTGCTGTGTTCAGAGTCTGGTGGGATCCTATGTCTAGTGGGCTCCTATGGTGTTCAACATTATCTAAGAAAAGAGCTTTGTAAAGAATTGCCTTTTAACTTGCACAGGTTGATATAATTATTTTAAAAGTAAATTGCTTTTACCACTAAAGATGAAATCTCAGATCACAATTCTAAATTGGCAGAAGATTTCAGAATAACTTTGTGTGAATATTGTGACCCTTCATTAGGACTACATGCAGTACTGAGCTTTTTAACCTTGCCATGGAAAGTTCTCTAATATGTTACCAAATCCAGACTACAAAGTGAAGATTTTTCAATACACATTCACAGCTTCGTATTTACACCTACTTAAACCCTGCTTAGACCATCAAGCAGAAGGATGGCAAATTAAAATAAAAATCAACCTTGCCTTAGTCTCTGAGTGGCCATAAAGGCATGATAATGTGACACATCACAACAACACATTAGAACCATTAACAATGGAAATCTATCATTTGTACGTGCTCTGTTCTCTTGTGTATACATTCAGTCACATCTGAATGACTGCTTTCAAATTACTTACAAAATCGTCACTTTAGTTACATCTCTATTCTGACTTCACAGTTCTAGCTTTAAAGAACTTACCGAAAGCACTGCTGCCTGGTGTAATTTGTAAATTCAAGATGTTGTTCAACTGTTTTTTTTCATTTTTTATTTTATTTTTTAAAAAAGGTAAGAATTATTTTAAAACACATATAACGATACCACGATATGTTAACAATATACTGCTAGCTGGCAACTTCCAGGAAGAATGTTTGGAACTGACAATTAACCTATTAAATTTCCTTGCACTCAGTGGGTATCCAGCGTCAAAGAAGAAGGCTCAAATTGCACAAGAAATTGTAACATATTTAGGTTTTGAAATCTTAAAGGGACAGAGACAAGTAATGAAAGGAAGGAAGCTATTTGCCAACTCCCAGAACCTCAAAATGTTCATGAATTAGAAGCTTTCTTGGGAACGGTGGGATGAATTGTTGAAGTTATCCGAGGGCTCCCTTCAGTGGACCAATGAAAGGCAGAGTCAACTTAAAAGAGCCTGGATGAAAGCCCTGGCTTTAGGGCTACCTAATTTAGAAAAACCCTTTGAACTGTTCACCTATGAAAGGCTGGCTGTAGCTCTCAGTTTCTTTACCCAGCACTTGGGGGAACATAAGAGAGCCGTGGCATACTTTTCCGAGCAATTGGATCTAGTAAGTCAGTTATGACCTGGATGCTTAAAAGTAGTGGCTGCTATAGTATTTTTAGCACAAGAGGCCCGGAAGCTCACCATGGGACAGAAAATACATGTTTATGTTCTGCACATGGTAACTACAGTATTGGATCAGAAGGGTAGACAGACATTGGCTCTCCCCTAGCAGAATGTTAAAGTTTCAGGTGGTACTGATAGAACCAGATGACGTGACAACAGCAGTGGTCAACCCTGCCATGTTTCTCTCACCTCAGTATGAAGAAAGTAAACCTGAGCATGATTGCTTACAGACAATTGAGGAGGTCTATTCGAGTAGACCCAATATGAAGTATACTCCTTTGCAAGACACAGATTGGGAATTGTATCAGTTTTATGAAGGCTGGATATGCAGTCAGTACTGTTGAGATTGTAGTGGAAGCTCAAACATTACCTGCCAGCACATATCAGCCCAGAAGTCTGAATTAACTGCCCTCACTCAAGCTTTGCAGTTAAGCAAAGACAAATGCATAAACATCTGGACTGATTCAAAATATGCCTTTGGAACAGTCCATGTACATGGAGCCATTTGGAAAGGGAGAGGATGACTGTCTACAGAAGGGACAGAGATAGAGCATAAGGAAGAAATTTTGAGTTTACATGCAAGTATACAAATTCCTGTTGCTGTAGCTATTATGCATTGTAAAGCTCACCAATTGGGGTGAACCCCCCAAGAAAGAGGAAATAAGCTGTCTGATTTAGCCACAGAATGGGCTGCAGAAAAAGGCATGGAAAAAGAAGTACTAGCTATAGTGCCAGAGGAGAGACTCTTCAAAAGAACCCTATTTATGATAAGCAAGATTTAAGATTAACTGAAACATCAAAAGTGGAAAAATAGGAGAATGGATGGGCAGTTACACCCTCACGTCTAGTAGTAGTACCCTATTCCCTTATGAATACTCTAGTGAAGAAAGAGCATAATTCTGTGCACTGGGGAACAGAAAATTTGTTAAAACATTTACAAATATCAGTTATTAGCAGGAATATGGTAGAGGCTGCTACAGGCCAGTCACCAAGAGGTGTGAAATATGTTGTAGGAATAATCCAAAAACACAGAATAAAATTCAAATTGGAAGGATAAAAACAAACAAACAAACAAACAAAAAACTCTCCACACTACTGAGGGCAGGCACCTGGAGAGTATTGACAAATAGACTTTACCAAATTGCCAAGAAAAGGGGTGGTGGGGGGGTAAAGTATTTGTTAGCCCTCGTGGACATATATACAGGTTGGCCCTGAGGCTTTTCTGTAATACCAATAAGGCAAGAGAAGTAGTAAAAGATTTGCTAGAAGAAATAATTCCAAGATTTAGGATACCTTTGGGAATGTCATCAGGTAGAATTCCACATTTTATAGCCAAGATAATTACTGAAATAAGCAGACTGTTAGGTATTAGTTGGGATCTGCCCTAGTCTAGTGGCAGAGTAGAAAAAATGAATTTTACTCTCAAGACTCAGTTAGGCCAGCTATGTGTATGTGGATCAGACTGGAAGAATTATGACAGACTTGAATGAAATCTAGAAGCAGACCAAAATTTTACACAAGGTTCAACGGGACAACATGTAATATGGAGTTGATTATGGATTTCCATAAAGCTTTCGATACTGTCTCTCACAGTATCTTTCTGGACAAAATGACCAGAACACAGTTAGAAAAAAAGCATGATAAGATGGGTGAACAACTAGCTGATGGGTCAGGGAGAGTCCTTGTAACTGGGGTTACATCAGGCTGGTGACCTCTCACTAGTGGGGTTCCCCAGAGCTTCATTTTAAGACCAGTCCTCTTCAATGTTTTTATAAATGATTTGGATGAAGGACTTGAAGGTTTTTTGAGCACCTTCATGGATGATACCAAATTGGGTGGAGCTGTTGACTCCATCGAGGGTGGTGAGGCCTTTGCAGAGCGATCTGGACAGATTAGAGAGCTGGGCAGTTACCAACAATATGAAGTTTAACAAATGCAAGTGTCAGAATTCTGAACCTGGGAAGGGGCAACCCTAGTACAGACTGGGAGATGAGATGCTGAAGAGCAGCCCCGCAGAAAGGGATCTGGGGGTTTTGATCAACAGCAAGCTGAACACAAGCCAGCAGTGTGCCTTGGTGGCCAGGAGGGCCAACTGTATCTTGGTGTGCATCAGCAATGGCTTTGCCAGTTTGCAAGGGAACTGATTGTCCCACTCTGCTTGGCACTGGCGCAGCCTCACCTTGAGTGCTGTGTGCAGTTTGCGGCACCACAGAATAAGAAAGATATGTTAAAGAGAGTCCAAAGGAAGGCAATAAATATGGTAAAGGGTCTAGAGGCGAAGACGTATGAGGAGCAGCTGAAGTCACTTGGATTGTTCAGCCTGAAAAGGAGTCTGAGGGGAGACCTCATCATTGTCTACAACTTCCTCATGAGGGGAGAAGAGGGGCAGGTGCTGATCTCTTCTCTCTGGTGACCAGCAATAAGACCTGAGGGAATGGGCTTGAAGCTGTGACAGGAGAGGTTCAGACTGGATATCAGGAAAAAGTTATTCACTGAGAGGGTGGTCGAGCACTGGAACAGGCTCCCCAGGAAATGGTCACAGCACCGAGCCTGCTGGAGTTTAAGAAGCATTTGGACAACACTCTCAGACACACGGTCTGATTTTTTGGGTGGTCCTTTGGGGACCCAGAAGTTGGACTTGATGATCCTTGTGGGTCCCCTTCCAACTTGGATATTCTATGATTCTAGGAGTTTTTGAAATGTGGAATTCTATGATACCCTGGTTGTCTGATTTAAAGTTATGGATGGAGAGAATTTTAGCTGTAGTAATTACACTTGATTTTTGTTTGTTTGTTTTATGTAGGTATTACTTCAATTTATCTTCAACTGCTGCTCAAAATTAAGGGTCTGGAAAAGACAATCATTTTGGAAACAGGAATTATCTGTTAATCATTTTTGTTATAGTTGTATATATAATCGCCTGTGTAATGATACAATGTTATGTTGTAATTGTTGCTACAACCTCTGTTGGAGCTTACAGTAAACTAATACGATGAGAGTTGTAGCTTGCTCGCTACAAACTCTCAAAAGAAAAGGATGGATTGATATAGAGTCAGAAGGACATATGGTTCTCCCCCTGATAGAATAATAGAACCAAATCTGAAATGTTTTATGAACAGATAGGCCAAACCTTCACTATGTCTGTAAGTCTATAAAGGAAGGGGGAAGTCTATAAACTTGATATCCCTGAAGCTACCTTACTCACTAGTTAGTCAGTCTTATCTGTAAGACCATACAGAATTGTATCTAAGGACAGGGGAGGGGAGTAAGATAACTTGGGCCTGAAGGAGGTGTCTGAAAAGAATAGGTGAGGAACTCATGGTAGGCATGTGTCCTTGGACGTGTACATAACTTAGCTTAGTATGCATGCCTAAGTTGAAACTATAAGATAAAAAAGAAGGAAATGGCCTAAGCATGCACAAGAACTGAGTTCCAACAGCGAACATAGTGAGGAAGACTACTGATGACCAGAAGACCCCCAAAGACCAACTGACACAAATGTGCATGTGTCAGGGACATTTCCATATTTTAGTGAGTTACGGGAAATATTATGAATATGTTAATTATTTATTGGAAATCTAATGAATATGCATACTCTGGTTGCATATAACCCCTCTAACCTGAAGAATTAAGCATGCACACTAGGTAGAGTGATCCCGTGTGTCTGGCACCTCAATTAAAGAATGCCTGCTGTCCTAAAACTCCAAACTGAGTCTTAGGAGAGTTTCATTGACTGACTTTTACGGTAACACATGGTTCTACAGGAAATATCTCTTTATCTGCTGTAATATAATTCAGACCAAGAGTTCTATCTGTATCAGCATAATCAGCTGTTAATTAACTTGCACAAAAGTTCTTCAAATACTTATTGTTATTTCTATTTTTGGATTGTAAACCATTTACAATTACTAATATGCTGTCAGAAATCTAAGAGAGAATATTTTAGATTGAAGTTTTTTCTTAATTGAGAAGTGGAATTGAAAAATAGTTACAGAAAAATTCATAAAAAAAAAGCTAACAACAACACAAAAAAGTGTCAGTCCAAGTTTTTGTTTTTTTTTTTAATAAACAATTGCCTTTTTTTTTTTTAACACTATGGAGGATTTAACTGTCAGTGTTGTCTTGTAATCAACAACAGATGGGACCAAGATGCATTTAACAACAACTTTAATATATGTAACAACTACAGTAACTTCTGTTAATTTCTAAAAGTAGAATAGTTTATGGGTACAATCTTTTCTTTCCATCCAAGAGAACAATAATGTGATTGAGGAAGGTAGAGAAGATCACAGAACCCTAATGTAAATTTCATTACTCTTCTGGAGGGATGATTTACTGCATTAGTGTTACACCAGGCAGTTCTATGCCTTAAAAATTTCCTGTTAAATCAGGCTTGGGAAATTTACATGGAAAAGGCTTTTTTTTTTTTTTAATTGAAGACATATTAGTAGTCTCTTCCTGCAATAGAGCCCCAGTGTTAAAATCCACTATGGGCAAACACTCGTTTACCCTTACTTCCTTTTGGAACACAACTACTTTCTAGACAACGTAAAAGAGCAATTCCTGTACATCCCCCCAGCACAGAAGCCGCCATTTTAGTTTTACATGCGAATTACACAAAGCAGGAAGTTCACTTACATGTTACCTTGTACCTCACATCTTCTAAGCACAGCAATCTTTTGTCTATTTTTAACTATGTGCAAACAAACTTTTGATATAGTTTCTTTTCAAAAATGTTGTATGCATATATTACTAAATTAGTGCGACCTAAAATTCATCCCCGTAGTGCATTTTTAGACAAACAACAGGCCTATGAGGAATAGAAGCATCTGGTCTGCCACTTCAGATTAGTAGTTTTAGCATACCAGAAGTATTATCATCTACTTGATTTGTAAAAAAAGTAAAATAACACTTGTATTAGAAAACAGAGGCCTCCTAGGACATGAAGAGTGACTGTGAATAAAACTATATAGTTAGGGAACATACATAAACAAGTAAGCCCCTTCTCTTACATGGTGTCCATAAGAGCTGTAGAGACACATACAGATATATATAAAATCTGTTTAAATAACCTATTGTTTTCCCATCAAAGACTTGTTTAGCTTCTGGAAACTTCTAGTGATAGCTGACCCTGGTCATTTTGGTCTTTAATTTTGACCTGTTGTCAGGAAGACTAGTTGATACAACAATTTTCTGAGAAAGACGTGGCACCAATTCCTAAATATGAAATATGATTTTGTGTTCAAGCGTGTGACGGTTCTTTCGGAGTCCACAGGCTAAAACCATTACCTGGTGTCCACTGAACTAGGTGGCTAAAAATGTAGTTTCTCTTTTTCTAGCTGGGACAGGATCATTAAAAAAATATTTTCCTCAGCTGTTGTTAGAGCAAACATTTGAACAAGAGTAGCCACTGTCATTCTGAAAAAAGACTCTACATGCAGGCTCCTTAAGAGATACTTATTGTTGTGCTTGGTATTGTCTTTTTTTTTTTCAAATGAGCATATGTTGGCAAAGCCTCACTTCATATCAGATGACATTTTAATGTCGAGAAAATGACCACTATTTTACTGTGTCTGATATCACTACAGTCTGTTTTAGTTACTGAAAAAATTATTTTGTATGCTCTGAAAATGAAAAATATCCCTCCTGTCTAAAAGAGAAGTTTTAAAATACATTAGCAAATCTGGACCATCTCTGCCTGTTTAGATTAATACTACTTGTGTTACAGAGCAGAAACCAGAAGATAATGTTTTACAGCAAGGTATATCGACAAAGTAAAAGCAACTTCTTCAAACAAAACAATAAGAGCCTTGCTTGTATAGCTGCTTTAGATAAGCTTTCTAAAACATTGTCACCCATTTTGCCTGGAATAGTTAGACAAAACCTCAGTATTTTTCAGTTGTTACAAAAGGAGAAAATAATTGGTAATGGAATCAATGGTTGTTAGGTGCAGTCTTGGCACTTCACCAGAACGTGCAAAATTATGCCCTCCTGAACATATGAGGAATCAAATGATAATGTATTTACTCACAGTTTCTAGCCTCCTTGTCTAGCACTTCATGCTTTCCAGTGCTTCAGCCCAGCCTGATTTGCGCATTGAAATGAGAGACCTTGCAAGCCCGCTTGTCCCCCAACATCTGCTTCCTCCGCAATTACGCTATTACTTTGACCATCTGTGGGAAATCCCGTGACTTGGTTAGCTTCCTGTATTGCAAATCGGTTTACTTTCTGTTCTTTTTTCCTTTTTTTTTCCCAGATTAACAACTTTGACTTAACTCAATGACATTTTCTTCAGTTGATGCTTATACCACCTCAGGCTCTCAAACAGTTGTATTAACTGGGAAAATGATAGATGAACATTTTCCTCTATAATGGTGTCTGCGTATCTGTTCGTGTAGATCTTCTTATCTAGATCAGGATATTTTCCATTAGATCAAATGTAACCTAGTGTGTTTCAATGATCAATCTTAAATAATCCATTGTATTTTTCAGAAAAATTTCAGGAAAACTTAGTTTTCTGTTAAGAATGGTCTCTTGCACTTTATAACGACATAAAAATCAAGCACAACAATTATGTTCATGGTTGTTAGACCAGAAAATAAAGCTCAGTATTTAATCATACCATATCTTAATGTATCACAGCTGTCTGAAATTGCAGGTGGATATAACTTCAGTCAACACTTGATTGGCTGTTGGAGCTATGCTAGTAGCTAACACAAACATTATCTTCAGTGGGAAGAGTCCTCTGGATGGGGAAACATGAAAAAAAAAAAGATTATAATCTTTTGGGGCAAAGTGGATTAGCTTCCTTTGTTATCTCTTTAGAGAGAGAAAAAAAAAATCTCTTAATAGGAATGTGGTGCTTGAAATTTCCATTTTAAATAAATTTTATTTCCATGGAAATACAAGCATTTTCACAGTGGGAAAAACTGAAGTTGCAAAAGAGGCTTGATTACAGTTTAATTATACTATTTACACATATTTGTTTCTCTACCCTCATGCACCAGCACCAAAAAAAAAAAAAATCAACAGGAGACCTATGCAATTTTCACCTGTTTGATAATTTGTTTCTTTCACTATCTAAGAGTAAAACAAACAGAAATAAATGTCCACTGCTGCTCCTTCTTGAACCGAGGCTGGTTGTGTTATGTGGTTGCGCGCAGTTGATAACTAGTCTCCATGAACCAGTAATATATTTTTATATACAATTTTTTTTCAAGTAAAACAAGATAGCTTCAACAAGATCTAAGGTAGCCCCAGACCTCCATCAGTAAGTTTGATTATTACACAACTAATGTCCATTTCCCTTTGCCATGCACTGACTGAGTTCAGTTCAATATTAGAAATTTCAATGCCCTTCAACAGCACACTTTGTCAGATAAACTTCTAGGCCAACATTTTTGAACTTGTATGTTGTTAAAATTCCCTGAATTCTAAAACAGATGATTAATCTTATTTATTAAGCTGTTATGGGAGATATTTCCAAAAGGAGTCCCTGAATTTGCAGTTACTTATCACTTCAAAAGAAGTCATCTGGATGGAGGAGGGAATTATTATTATTATTATTATTTTAATGCTATTGCTATACTTACAGGTATTGTTATGAAAGCAGTATGTGACTTGCCTATTTAATGTTTTTGAGTGAGAAGACAGTAAAGTAGCTGCAGTACATACTACTCAATACTTAGCAGGCTGTCATTCTGGTCCCAGAGCCTGTACAGGCGCCAGATATATAAACTAGAATAGGAGTGGTCTTGTATAGTTATCAAAGCAGTAATTTCTTTCCTGAAATCAGTTTGTTCCTGCTGCTCAGAAGCATAAGGAACTAATGTTACTGATAAACTATCATAATCTGTGAACTTCTCATATACAAAAAAGACACTTTCCAAATCAGACCAAGAAATAACTTACTTTTTCTTCCTTTCTTCCTTCCTTCCTCTTTCCTTCTTTCCTTCCTTCCTTTCTTTCGTCTTTTTTTTCCTGTCACTGAATTTGCAGGTAAGAGTTTTATGTAAGAGTTATTTTAGGGTCCTTCCCCCTTTTTCTTTTTTAGGTTGAGTAACTCATACTACAACTATCTGTAATATTAATTATAAACTTTAGTAGATTAATGTCAGGAAGGGCTCCACCCTAAAAGCACTGTAGTCATCTTGTTTTTTTTCTTCTAGAGTAGATTCAGGTTGTGAAGCACTTGATCACCAAGGGCTGCAGTGTGCACACGGTCACTTCTGCAGAACGGTCAGGCAAACATTGTAGCCACCTGACTGGAAATCTTAACATCTCAACAGGTCTCTTGACTTTAGCATGCGAACTAGAAAAATCTGCACTAACCTCATTTTAATTAGAGATCTGCAGCTTTTCTGAAAAACAAAACAAAACAATACGAAAAACTGTCTTTTGCCTTTAAGACTTCCCATTTACTTTCATAAAACTGTACCAAAACAGCGCTGCATGAATTTGCCCAGGTTACCATGGATTTTTCCAGGCTTGTGCTTGCACCTAGAGTTCTCTTCTCCTTTTCAGGGGTCACGTCATAAACAGAAGTGACTCCATGCTCCTATATATACCTTTGTCTTCTAGTTTCTTCAGTAAAATCTCCATTCTAGAGGGTCTCTTCTCCTGGCCCCTATCCTGGTGACAGTACATTACTAAACTGAAGGAAGAGTGGGAGTCAGCAAGAGAGGTGTCTCTATCTGATCAGTTGTGGCTTTGTGTAAATGGCAGAAGGAACCATCCCCTTGTGAATTGGACTGGCACTGATGTGTCCTTCCCTGTCACAGCTTTCCTTGGTGGCTACATTAACTGTTACTTAACTAGAGAGAGAGGAATGTTTGAACATGTTAAAAACATCCTGAAATACACTGACAAGTTTCCAGTGTTTCTGAGGAAACAGAAAATTCACTGAACACTTCTGTTTATTCTGCTTAATAAAGGTAAGAGATACACAATGAAGTTCAGAGATGGGTAACAAGGGAGACTAAAGGACCAGAGATACTTTCATGTAAAGACACAAAGGAATCACCTGGCCCATTTATCTTAAAGGATAGGAAAGAAATTAGCTTATAAACGAGATTTACAAAATAAATGTAGGAGAAAACTAAAAACATCATCAACAAAAACAAACCTTCAGGCCCTTTCTTCTCTGATCTTCCCTTTTCTCAGGTCAAAATTCAGCAAATTCAGATTTTTTTTTAACTCAAATATCATAATCACATGGTAATCTCCTCATGGCTGACAGACCCCTACGTCCTCACAGCGCATGCAAATGTTGGCGGTTGGGCATAGGCTGCATATAAATTGTGTTCACTGTCTGTGTGCCCCCACCACATCTCCCTTTCAAATAATATATACAGAATAAAATATAATTTTGCTTTAGCAGGCCAGCACGCTAGAGACTTTAAAAAAAAATGCAACCAGTTTAAAGTCCTGCTACAAACCACAAAATATACAAGACATGGCGAAGTAACCCTAACCTATAGTGTGTCAGGCCACAGCGTAGAAATATGTAAATAAATAACAGCATAATATATGCATATTGGAATTGTAATCTGTGCAGTATAAGCTTGCAACAGACCACATTCTTGTTTCTCAGTGTCGATAATTTCCTCATACTTTAAAATATGAATGGCTATATGTTTGCTAAAAAGAAAAGCAAAGAAACCTGACCAGAAAATATGCACATACCCACAAATACTTTGCTTATATAGTACATTCTTGTCTCTTTTCTGGCCTTGCCTTCCTCTTTCTGGTTTAGTTTTGCCCAATAGCTTTTTGATACAACATCTGAACCACCTTGGAACACTGCTATACATTATCTACAATTCCTGAGGCCATTACAAAATCTTACAGAACTCTTGACCACAAAACACCTTTGAGATTAAGAATTAGACTTTCATTAATAATTTATGTAACAAGGACAAACAACAAAAAAAACCTCTTCAATTTACTGCAACACTTCAGTCGGGTACGTACCAGATAACAAGACAGGAAAGAATTATCTTACAATCTGAATAACCCCTAATGGCAGGTACGGGATTTCTTGGTGCTTCTTAGAAGGCGACTGAGACCAGTCACTAATGAAGACAGGCTATCAGACTACACTAAGCTTGCTTTTCACTCAGACACTGCTATGTCCATATTCAAACAACATCTGCAGGATTTTATTTTATTTTTCTCCTTCGAATAAAGAAAAGAACCAGAACAGGATTTCAGTGATATTCCATATATAGTTATCACCAACTGAAAACATACCAGGTTCCGTAGACTTAGTAAGTGAAGAATTGCACTACCACTTTGCCTTACTTTGGCACCAGAATCTTGGGTAAAAAAAATCCTCATTCAATTATAAAGCTAAATCTATGCAGCATCTCACTCACTGAATGGTATGGTGAAAGAAATAGAGACAAACAAATGATTTTTTATGACTATCAGATCTATAAGGAAACAAAATGAGTTTAAAAAGAAAAAAAAGTACAAATGCCAGCCTCTATATGTTGTAAAGACAAAACAGAAACAAAACTATCTAAGGAACCAGCCACCATTAGAAAATTAAGTAACAGCAGTAGTAACATGAATAAAACCCACAAGCATTTAATAGAATAAAATCACAGAAGCCCAGACCCAATCTTTAACTACTGAAGCAAAATTTCACACACAGAATTAACAAAGAAGAAAAAAACAACAACAAAAAAACCCACAGTTAGCAAACAACTTAATCTAGACTGCCTGTATGTCATAGTGCTAAGGGGTTACAGTGAAGACATTTATCCTAAACCAATTCACCGAGACAGAATCTTAGCAAGCTTACAAAGCTGTGAGAAAACTGCAAGATATAAGCATGCTGGTTTCAATCACCATCAGAATGCTTCCAGTTTTATAGAATGATCTTAAGGCTTAACTGAGAGTCTTAATCAGCCATCACCTGAGTTTCCCCTGCATCATATACACTCCACCTTAGCATCTAGCCTTTTTTTGCTTCCTACCTTTTACAATGTCACAGCATCCTGTTGTCCTTCTCCAAAGTGAGATATTCGATCGAAACCAATGTGCCCTTGCCATGGAATAGCAACAAGTTAAGGGCTGGTTCAGAAGTTGGCTAGCTATGATGTTAAGTGATCTTCCCTCTTTCTTTGCCTCCTCAAAGCACAGAGTAGGCAGCAAGACAAAAGGCAGCTTGAACTCTAAGATGTCTAACGAACTGCATAGCCACAGATGCTTCCCCTAACGGTAAATCAGCACATTCACTGCTCGGGAATTGCTAGGTCTTATCTTCACATGGTATATGAAATAAAACTGTATTCCCTGCCATTCTCCAAATGATACATATTTGTTGAAATAAAGTAATTGCACAATTGCACTACTAAACAATGCAGTCAGGAGTGGTTAGGCTTAAATTTATTGCAGTACTTGAAAGCAGCAAAGGACACTTTGATATCTAAAAGGAAGAAAAAAAATCTTTTTTAATCTTCAGCTATTCATGTCTATATAGCATGTTGCTCCTTCCCTTGCTTTCTACTTTCAGTCTTCTGTGCCCTGTGAAAGACTATGACACCACCCTCTAACAGGCAAGGCATACATTCATTCTATGCATTTATGTCAAACAAGTTCACATCAATACTTTGTATTACTTCGGGAAATGTTAACCATTTGGCTACAAATAATTGCCAGCGTTTCCAGAGGTCAAAGGTGTTCTCATATATTCAAAAATTATATTTACTTTATTAAGGTAGTGGTATCAATTAAAAAATCATGTAAAATCAATGATCTGTTTGTCTACTTTTTTATTCTGCAAAATTGCATAGACTTTTCTCTGTACAGATGCCAGAATGAATGCATTTGTTTTCTGATTTTCCAGCTACTGCACACTTTCAAATCCAAACCATGGATCACATAAACCAAATAATCACTTGGAATTAGACCTGCTCTTCCTTAAAGCTGAAAAGCTTATTTCTGGCAGTAAGAGCAAGTCTACAGAGTCCAGAAGTATAAAGGCTACTTCCTCCAATTCATTACTATCTGCACTTTCCTCATGAACAACTGTGCTGAGTTGACATAAAATGGGAGTTTTCATCCTTTCCAATATGCTTATCTGACTTGCTTTCACATCTGAGGTCTACAGAGACACACAAACTTCGACTTTCTTTTCTCTTTGCACCCCAAGGAAAGGTCTGGCATATTTTCAGGATGTGATAAATAAATGTTGCTATTAATAGATCACAACTATAGAAGTATCACAACAATCTTTACGAGTTCAGAAAAAAAATGAACATAATTTACCAGTGACCTCATTACCTCACTTACATACCACCCTTTGATGCCTGACATCTGAAGTAGGAACAAACTTCTTTTTTTTTTTTTCCTCTCAGACTACAAAACAAGAAGCTTGGACATAACAAACATTTAATGAGCTCTTCACTACTCATCCTTAGGTGTTCTATGACAGAAACGTTGCATTACAGTGAAATACTGCAATGCAGAAAGTAGTTCTCTCTCTCCATGAAATTTGCCTTTGTATAATACAATGACATTATGGAGTATAATGAATATAATTGCTCTTCCTTCCTAATGTGTTCTTTTAGTGTATTTTCTATCCTGTTCCCCACTGGGAGAAGAATTCCAATTTCCTTCTTTCATTTCTATTAATGCTATCAGTGAAATGAACCATTTGGTAGATTTAAGAGATTCACTGATGCTTAATTTATAAAATATTTATAATCAAACATTGGATATAGCCCTGGAGGAAAACTGTACAGATCCAAGTGATTTCCAAGACTACAAAGTACTAAAGTCTTGAACAAGTCTTCCTGTTTCTGGGGGAAAACAGGAAAATGAGTCAATGTCAGGAAAGGGATATGTGCTTTCATTTTCAACTCTGAAAGCAGCTTTTTTTTTTTTTTTGCTATCTTGTTTTGCTCTCACATTCACATTAGGTAATGTCTCATCTCTCAGGCAATTTCTTATAAAGTTACTATACTACAGCTAAAACACCCTACTTACCAGTCATAATATGGAGCCTGCTTCCCTCAAATGGGGAAAAAATGGTGCTTGTAACACGAGAAATTATCAAAAAAGGACAGACAATGGCCAACACTTCCATGTTGGTCTTCTCCAAGAGAATTTTCTACTGAATACTTGATTATTATGATTTCCCTATCAGTGCTCAGTGTTTCAAGGTTCTGAGTGAACCCTGATTTCATCACTGAAATAAGAAAGAATATTTCAGATCTCAAACCAGAAGGTATTATTACAGATGTCAAAACTGATATACGTATTGTGTAATGTAGGGCAGACAGCTTTATTAGTGGATGAAATATAACATCCTATTGATTTCAGCAGACAGGAAATGAGAACCCAGGTGTCTCAATAATGTTTAGTGATAAGTGCAAATAAATCTACTTTGCTGTCCAAGTCAATATGCATGTTTGGCTGTGATTAAATACTTTCATTTGGAAAACAGTAAGATAAATGTCTCTACTTTGGACTTTCCAAACCCAGAACTGAAAATCTGGAGGGATTTTCAATTTTCTGTTAGAAATTATGAATCTGTTGTATTTATGCTATCGAATGGCTGCACGGTATACACTATTAAATCTGCTTGATTGTATTACCATTCATTCACAAATAAAATGGCTGCCTTTGAGCTGAAAAATTCGTTCTGTACCTCTACTATTCCTTTTTAAAATATTTTATTGTTAACAGCATACATATTTCACACGTTTTTAAATCTACAACCAAATGTAATTGCTGTCAAAGTAAACAAACTTTTTTTTTTTACCTTAAAGTATTTAATTAGTGAAACAATCATTATCAATGTAACAAGCTGAAAAGTACAGCAAATTGATACAAGACTGAGGTAACAAAATACTTTGCCAAAAACCTAGATTCCAATGCTAGGGTTTAGTGGTTATTACAGGTGAAAACAGTTCACAAGAATTATAGAAAGAATCCTTACACAAATGGCATGCAGTGGACTGCTGAAAAATACGGCCAAAAATAGTGCAACAGTCTTCACACAAAACAAACCAAAGTGTTGAAATTGGTTTAGATTATAATGTGACAAGTAAATTGCAATTTGAAAAGGACTATCATTGCCTCATTGTACTGCTATTTGGAAAAACATGCATTTTGGCACCGAGTAACATTAAAATCGCAGATTAAGTAGTTAATATTGCCTGAATACATTGTATACCTTCACAATCCTGGAGTCATTCTGAGATAATGTTTGCTTCTACACAACTATTGCAGTTACTCTCTTTGATAGATGAAACTTGCATGGTTTGTGACATTTTTTTGTGAAAATGGTGTATTAACCAGTACCTATTTGCAATGTGTTGTATGTCAATAGCAGCTTTCAGTTCACATTAAAAGTACCTGATGACATCAAATGCTGTCAAATGACAGCAAAAAATCCCAAACCAGTAGCCACAAACTGTTTAATATTTATAAATTCATTTAAAATTGGATCAAGCTATTTTTAATAATATTCTTAAACCGTTCCATCATTCTGAATCTTTTTTTATATTGTACAGTAATTTCACAATTTTGCTATACTGAAAAGACTTTACCTGACTACTGTGTAAGTCTATTATCTACTACATTCATCTATCTTATATATATATAAACATTAAAATTATAATAATGTGAATGATTTCAAGTTCTTCTGACACATTCCCAAATTCCAAGGTTCTCAGTAGGATTATTTGAAAGGTTTTATTTCTCCTCAAATACACATCTCAGTGACAAATGACTAGATGTAAGAATCATTCATAAATGTTTTAATTCATTCATGCCACACTATTTTGGATCTTTTCTGGTAAAGATGTTTCCTTTTTAGTTGGAAATTTTTTTTAAAAGAAGTGAAAATGGACCCTTTTGTAACTACTCCAACAAGCTCTATGGCTCATAATTTCGTAATTTTGAGTAAAAGTATATCTTTGAAGAACAGAAAAATCTGCCTCTTGTAAATATAGTAACATACACACTTTAAAGACCCTTAAATTCTAAAAGCTATTAAGTTCTGAGTGTGTACAGGCACATCATTCTTCTTTCCAAGGGAAGCTTGTTAGACATAACTGAAATTTGTCATGACATCCATTAGTTTATCTCAATTACAATATGCTGGAAAATATGTCATTGGTGTTCTAATATATATGCACATTATGCCAATGAGCATTTTAAATTTAGCTTACATTTAAGACAGATCAGTTTATTCCCTTTTAAGGGGAAAGGGCTACTAATAAAGTAAAAAACAACAAAACAAAACAAAACAAAACCACACACACAGAAACAAAACCACCCACAACCATCCACCCCAAAATCACTTCTTTACATGCACAGTTGTTCTTTGGTTAGTGTGTCATCATTGATCACCATTCTTGATGCTGGCAGTTAAGATTTAATTCCTGTATATAACACCTTGTCTTCCTAGGTATTTATTTGTTGGCCCACCTAAAACGTAGCTACTCTATAACAGATAGTATTTTGACAATACATGTATCTGCACATAATATGTACTGAGAAATAAGACTCCATCTTTAGCTTTAAGGGTGTAAGTGTAATCTAAAATACTGAAGAAACTGGACATCATTCAAACCCTATGAATGCTAATAATACACGATACATGTGGCTATAGGTAGCATACTCATTAAGATGGCAGTCCACGTAACACCTGTATTTTCATGAATAATCTCACTGATAACTAATCACACAAGTCCACAGGTGCAGAATAATTCAGATGATACATCCTAACAGTCTGAATTAATTTACTGATGACAGGTTTTTAGCATTCAAAAGCTTTTACACTGTCTCTAATAGCACTGGATGCTCTGACTTCGCTTGTGTTTTTCTTGGTTCATTCTTGTCTTAATTTAACATACAAAGTGAAAAAAAGTATAAATATATTTTGCAATACTACTCTTTTCACACAACTCTTGATCTATTGAAGAGTCTCTGTCAACTTTACATAAATTTTCATGTCCCAGGACCTAAATGCAGGAGTTGTCAGGAAATGGTTTTCTTGAAAAGCTGGTATGAATTAGGCTTAATTCTCAGGACTGTAATATGGACGATTAAAATAACACAAAAATTACAGTCAACCTACCTTTAACAGTACAGATTGTTGTTGCTGCTGTTAGAGAAGTTTCAAAATCAAAATTCAGAAAATCATGCAAGGCCACAGGAATAAATACCACTAGTTCCAGGGAGCTTGTTCTAATATAGGCTCTGTTCATTTTAATTGTCTTTCATTTTTTCATGGTCTGCAAAGCTGGATGTATTGAAAATATCTCCTCCATGCAATCTTAGGAAATTCAAAAGAGATTTTCCTCTTTCTGTCATTAAGGAGGTATGAACAGTGATGCCGTATAGCAAGAGAGTTTCACATTGAAAAAGGACTGAACTTATCATGGGAATAAAATTCTAAAAACTCTGACCACAGGTGTGCTAGGGCACAGCAGGGATATAGCTATGGAAGTAGGAAGAGTCGGAAGAGTTCCTTTACAGGAAAAGACCAGTTAATAATAAGGCTCTCTGTATTTTTATTTATTTTTTTTATTTGTGTGGACACTGACATGGAGGTTTCTTTGTACCTGTTCCATTATCAGAAAGCGTTGCCTAGCTTTCATTGACGTCATGATTTAGCAGTACCATGACTATATGCCATTAAGGCGCATCATGTACTGGAATTGAATGGGGCTGGGTCATCAACAGAAAGACAGAACAGAAAATAATGACATGGAATCATTCTGAAGAGCCAGCGTCATATGAATCATAGGACCTGATCACCTCCTTCCATGTGTCAAGGAATTTATGATGAACAGCATCCAGATTCAAAAAAAAATAAAAATGTAAGCAGCTATACCACTAGTAAGAGAATGAAACACTACCTTTAACACAACATAAATTTAAAAACATACACCTTAAATACATTGTCATGGCATTTCTGAGTAACGTAACTGAATGAAAAGAAAATGCCCTGTGCCAAAATACATTTTTCCCAAATAGCTCAAATGTGAACAGCAGAATTGTCCAGAGATTTGATACAAAATCTGAGGCAGCCACATTGCCAAGCAACTCAGTGCACTTAGGTTATAAAAATGTTGTTCCACAATTTTCTATTCTAATTGACACTCTGCAGCAAGTTAACACTGTCAATCATTCTGTGCATTAGAAAGAATTGAAACCCAACATGGGCCAAATGTTCTTCAGTCACACAAAGCAGCTTAACAATAAAAATAACAGTTTAAAAAAGGATAGGCAGAAGATATGATGCTCAGTTTGTGGTCAAACATCAGTTCAGGAACAGTCTGTGACCACAAAAAGTTGAGTGCTCTAGAATCCTGCAGGAGTCAGGATTGATTTTCTGTCCATCTAACTTGTTTTCTTTCACTCAGTGCATGAGACTATGTCTGGTCCTAAGGACAACATTCATTTTCTGCTTTTAAAAGATGTTTCAGAATCACTTTCAAGTTACATAGGAAAGTGCTGAACCAGCTGTGGCTGGCTCACATCAGGAAAACCACTCTTTTCTCCTCTTCCTCCTTAGAGAACAATAACCTGTTTCTTCAGTTTGGCACTTGAAGTCACAGCAGGTAAGAGAGCAAATTATTCAAATGACATAAGATTAGCAGGTACCTGGAAGAAAACGTAAACTATTCAACAGTGTATTGCTCCTGAGCATATTACAGCATTGGGAAACTGCAAAATACAGTGTACTGATAATTTATTATCTAATGCAAAAGGCATCATCAGTCGTAAATGCCCCAAAGAGGGCTAACCCTGTAACTGGAAGATAAAGACTCAAATGATTTTTCTACTTGTGGACCAAATCCAGACAAAGTATCCTAAGAAGTCATTAGGGGAGAAAGTTGGGGGGCTGTGTGTGTAAAGAGGATTCTTAAGCTGCATCCTGTTATATATCCTATATGTGTGTACATATATATATATATATATATCCTATATGGATCATCATCCTATTAATATAACATTGGGAAATCCTTCTAAGAACGAATGTTTTTCCTGAAGAGAAGAATGATGCTGCTTTATAAAGGACAAACAACATTTTATAGGACACTCTCTCCAATAAGTAGTTATAAACCCAGCCATCAGTATAAATGCCAGTATGTTTGCTACTTTCTCTGTTCATGAGAAAGCCCCTTCTGAAGTAAAGATGGGGCTACCCTACTTGAAGCTGCAATTGTAGAGGTTGTATGCTGTTAGGGTCACCAAACCTATAGGTAGACCGTGACAAATCCTGATTTGGTGTGGGAATTCTATAGTTTAAAAAAAAAAATCATTCCTTCTATTGAAAATTTGGATCAATGTACAAAACAAGGATTTATGTCTGTCCCCACAGGACTGTGTGCACACATTTAAAAGAGGTATCTTTTCTAGTAAGGGTTTTCTGAAAAATAGGAAAAAGCGGGTAGAAAGAGTTTCACAGCCTTACCTGAGGCTTGTTGCTTTTGCATGCATCATCCAAATGCTTATGCCATAATATTGCATGAAACCTTGAACCAGTCTGGAATTTGTAAACATTGCCTATAAAAATAAGAGAATTGACGGCTCTAAACTTGCAGACATACTGCTTCAGTGAATTCTAAATCCTATGCAGAAGATGAAGTTGTTAAGTAAACTGTTAATGAGCATTTGAGGTACAAAATTAACACAGCATGGTGCTCATACAATAGAGCCCACGTGAGGCATGTTATCCAACAATCCTTGGGTGAAGGCAGCATGAGAACGTAAGTGCTCTGCGAAGCTAAGGAGAGTGTGTAGGGAGAGAGGCCAAATTACAGCTACAGAAAAGTCTGGATAGGACGGTGCGGTGATCTAATTTACTCCTGGCTTTCTTCTCACTAAGACTGTTGCAGTTACTGCCAAACTTATAAGAACGTTTCTGATATTTGGAAACTTAGTTTTCGTCAGTATCCTACTGCACATTTCCTCCATGATCAGTTTTTTGTAATTTTTATTTTTATTTTTTTTCGCTGTCAAACACATTATGCATTTTATTCAACAACCAAGAGATGCACTTATCACCAGAGATGTGAATCCATGTCCAGTACAGAAATTGACCACATGAGAAGTGAAGGAAGCCTCAGAAATCTTTATGCAACCACTCAAAGTACAAAATAATACCAGAGTCTTTCTGATCTTTCTTTAAAGTTGGATCAAAGTGGAAGAGTTACAGCCCTTCAAAATTAATTATTAAAAATTAATTAATTAAATTTTTTTTGGTAAATGGTTAGATGTTTGGAGAACTTTCATAATATTTTAGTTTTCCTTACTGTAAGTCAAGATTTGATATAGGTCAATTTAAAGAAAGCTATTCAGAACTCAGGGATTAGGGTATGCAGGTACATATACATGCAGAAATCTCACACTGGTCTGGCAATTTTTGCAAAACTTACAGTAACTGTCTATGCAGCAATACCTCTGTAGACACCACAGAAATACTACAGGGTATTATAGAAGTATGATCAACTTCATTTGTATCCTCCCCTGAAAATCTCTCTTCATTCTTTTAACTGAGTGTCACTGTAAGTATTGTCATCTACAAACTCAGCAATAGCTATTACTCCCCATCATAGAAATACAATGCAGAGAATGCCCACCCTGCAACATCTACCTTTATCAGGGTTATTTAGCTGGAAAATATCAGGATGTTCAGGGTCATCAGGCAGTGCCACCATCCAGCCCACAATGGAAACCTTTTTACCAGGTGTAGATTTATACTGGAAGAGACAGACAAGTAAGTCACAGCTGAGTCTGTACTAGGGATTAATTTCTCATTGCAAAAGTTGTGCAGACATATTGCTTACCCTAGAAAAGCAAATACTCTTCAAATACCCTCTCAGATCTGCTTATGAATATGCAATTTTTGCTTTTAGAACAAATTTAAAGCTTACATGTTTTCTTTCAGTGCCTCGTAAAGATTTTGCTCCAAAGTACAGAAGAGTTGATCCTGAAAGCATAACCCAGTATCTAGTCCACGAGGAGAGCTGAATCAGAAAGGAAAACAATAACAGAAACTTAGCATATCTCACACATTTAAAAAAATCTATTCAATAGCAAGTCCAAGTGCTACTGAAGGTAAGTTTAGAAGCCAGGAATGGAAAGTTAGATAAAGAGTGTCTTCTGGTGTAAATCAAACCAAATACCTAAATTTAGGTGTCTGGCTGTGAATGCAATCCATCTTCATAGAATCACAGAATGGTCTGGATTGGAAGGGACCTTAAAGATCATCTAATTCCAACCCCCCCCCTGCCTTATCTTACTTGGGTATCTCCTAAAAGTATCAGGACTGATTGCTTCACAGCAAAGTAGCATGCTGCCTTCTACTGGACAAAACTTAGACGTCTTCATTTGATCAGTAACATTTATTGAGATAACATTTCTGCAATTCTTCAAATCTTTCGGTATTGAACAGTAGGGTTCCACACAAAAACTTTCAATGAACTCTAAAGAAAACAAAAAATTATCAAGTGTGTAAGACCAGAACCATTGGAGACCTGTGAATTTAGGGTAAGTATGAATGACCATGACTTTGGTGCTAAGGGTAGATGCCCTGCAGCCTTCCCATTTCACCATGATACTAAATTTCTGCCCTCACAGAAATGCACACTGATTTAGAATGTTGTCTGGGACTTGCTTTGCTGCCACAAGAGACATTTTGTGCAAATGAAGGGAGAAGCAAAGCTGCTGTAAATCAAATGACACGCAAGAATTACAACCTCGTTATAACCTAGTTAAAACTTTCCACATGATTTTGCAGTTGGTAATAACAAGGAACATTATTTTGTGTACTATGTCTGCAAGTTGAATGTAATCCTGGAAATTAAAACAATCACTACTGAATAAGAATCAAAGGGAGAACGGGAATCACTTACAGTAGGTTTCTTGCCTTCTTTGAGCAGTGTTTTTCTCCTTAATGGCCCTTCCATGGAAATGACTCCTGTAGAACTACCTAACGTGTAGCTGCAGGCCCCTGTTGGGCTAGAGAGACATAACATTACCATACGTTTTGAGCTAAAGAAGGACAAGAAGTAAATAATATAATTCTAAATATTAACTCTAATACTTTTCCTGTATCGCCTTGAATATATTTTATCACTAGACATTTGACTCTATAAATATCTATTTTCCAGACCTAGACATCTAAAGGGAAGCAGAATCTTTAAAAAGAGCAGGTTAACAAAAGATTCTATTCTCAGGGCTTAGACATAAAAAATAAAACAAAAATAAAGCAAAATAAATACTAAGGCCTGAAGCCAAAGGGAAATAGAGCAAGTTTCAATTTTTATTCTGGTAAATTAAATAAATTATCTGGATTTCTGAAAATTAGTAGCTTAACATTTCAGCAATAAGAGCTCCCACAAATATAATTTTACCTTAAAAGAAGCTTTAGCTATCAAAAACAAATATATGAAGTTACCTTGGCTAATTGGAAAAAAAAGTTAACTAAATAACAGTAACAAATTGTTATTGTACAGTGATTAAAATATTGTTTTCATACCCAGTACAAATATAGAATCATGGAATGGTTTGGGTTGGAAGGAACCTTAAAGACCATCTAGTTCCAATCCCCCTGCCACAGGCAGGGACACCTACCACTATACTAGGTTGCTCAAAGCCCCATCCAACCTGGCCTTAAACACTTCCAAGGATGGGACATCCCTGAGTTTTCTAGGCAACCTGTTCCAGCGCCTCACCACCCTCATAGTAGAGAGTTTCTTCCTTATATCTAATCTAAATCCACCCTCTTTTAGTTTAAAGCTTGTCCTATCACTACACTCCCTAATAAAGAGTCAAATCCCTGGTAAAGAGTTCATACAGCCTTGACAGAGGCTTCCTGATAGAGTTTCCCACATACTACAGTAAAAAGTGCTGCAACTGAAAGAACCCAAGTACAGGCTAAGTTAGAAATATAAACAGTTACTAATAATATAACAACCAAAGATTGATTAGTGAGTGATGATCTGCTAGAATTATCTGCTGCTAACCTCTCTTCATTGTCATGTAATCCCAGTCCTGATATTTTGTAAATGTAAGGTCCAATGAAGTTTACCAGAGACAATTTAATCATGTCTGATAATGAATACAAGGAAAAGGACATGCACACAATCTCACAGTCAGTTGCAAAAGAAACATCATTCTGTATATGAACAAGCCAGATGGTATCATGAAAACACAGGCTAGTGAATGTGATATACACAGCAGCACCTACCTATACAAGACCTGCACTTCAAACTGGCAGGTGTGACTATTTTGATCAAATGAAACTGCCCTGTCTGTGCTAATGTGTATTCTTCCCAGTATTATTATATAGACGTGCACAAGGGAGTATTTTTCAGAAGCAGGTATAGCTGAAATATTGTTAAAATGTTACTCCTTTATTTATTTATAACATATATATTTACAATCCTATAGAACTTCTGACTTGCGCTGCTGTCAGATGTTACTAGCTCAGGTAAAATGGCTGCACTTACATTTATGCATTATATCAACATTTCTACAAAAGCCATAGTAAAGTAATTTAGACGAAATAAAAACTGACTCAATTTAAACTCAGACTAAATCTCAGTATTTGCAGAATACTGTATCTGGGCCTTATTTTCTTTACTACTTATATATACTTCTTCACTTCCAACTATCATAGAATTTATCAAGTTCCAACAGGTATGAATGCAACCAATTTTATTTTTTTAATTTATTTTATGACTAACTACACACAATTTTCCACATCACCTCTCTTTGGGCTGTAAATGGATTACCTGTTTCTGAAAAGTCCATGGTTTAATGACTAGTAGCATTGGGAGTACCTGCTACACACGCACTGCAGTTGTTCCCTCTCCTACTATGGGTCCAAGGTCACACCTCTATACTGTACAAAACCAACACATCCTACTAATGCTCTCTGACACAAATAGATGTTATGGGTAGCTGTCCTACAAATCAGGAAGGAAATTTTGAGAAAGGGTAGAGAAGGCATCCTTCTAACCTCATCATTCATCACAGATAATTTTATTAAAAACAAGTCAATCTAAATGCTAATGTAGCCTTCATGACAAACCTGCTTCTGTAATGTCATAAAACTCAAAAGTAAACAACAGCTTTCTGCAGTATGGAAGCCAGATGTAATTACCAGTTGAATCAGCACCTGAACTGAATTTCATCTGAACTGGCCCTGACACTGTTTTAGCATTAACAGGAATTTTTAGAAGTGGGACAGGAAGAGTCACATAAGCTGATATAGTCATACAAGAATACTTTAAGACACAAAACACCTTTTTGATCTAGGAAAGAGCAGAGGCCCAAATGAGAGTTTAGCACCATACACTGAGCAAAGTAGGCCTGAACTGTACCTGTAGACACAGCTTCGACTCCTGGGAGAATTCCGGATTGGTACCCTCCAGTTAGGCCCAAGTGTGGCATACAAACGACCCCTGTTTGTGAATGTAAATATCTGATAATTAAAGTCTAGTTTGAGACTTCAACAGTTAGGGTTTGGAAAACATAAAAGAGGTAGTTCCCATTTTTTTCAGGTCCGTTGGAAGAAAAACACAACAACTTGACAGTGCTTTACGTTAAAAATGTCTTCAATTTTTTAATAGCTGATCAATAATTTGATAAAAATAACTTGATTTATTGCTTATCTATGCTAGGGATCATTCAGGAATTTCTCAGCTAAATCTGTATAGTGCTCAGTGAGTGTAAACAAAAACTAACTCACCTTTCAAGCCCTGATGACAGCTCCTCACTAAATTCTGAGCTTTCACTGCTATCTAGAAAAAGAGGAGTACAGAGAAGGAGTAAGGAAACCACCCAGGGGAAAATAAAAAGCCATTGTATGTGGCTCACCAGAATAATTTTTATATACTATCATGGAAATTGCTCACTGAAACCATGTTTCCAAGTTGGTCTTTAGAGACCACAGTAACATCTAAAATTGGAAGGGGCTTACATCAGCCTATTTATAATTTCTCACTGACGAATGAAGTCATCATTGTTGCTGTGCTTAAATACCAGATATCTGCATGTTACTTTTCTTTTAATTATGTTGCCTTTCCTTTAAAAGCTGAATACTTCAGGAACACAAAATACAATCACTTTGTAAAGCAGTATTTCTACCTCAACATCTGTAATTCAGAATTATTAGACAAGATAGCATTATTTGTTTTCAACAAGCAAGCACACCTGTAACAGATGGTATGCCAGCTGCTGCTACGAGCCATAACAAATCAATGTGATGGAATTCACAATGATAATCCCTTTTTCTCTTTGAAGCCTATGACCAATTTGTCCCTCCTTCCCTTGCGTAGCTATTAACTCAGTTTTAATATGTCCAAGAGTGATGCTCTAATGCTCAGTATAACACTGAAGTGAACTGTGGCTGTATTTTCAGAAGTTCAAAGATCATCTTAGTGTCAAGCTCTCCTTGATTAAGTATTCTGCTAGCCTTTGCAGTCTATTTCCTATTCTAGAAATAACCTGAGTCACGTAAAAGGTTGCCTTCTCTTGCTTAGAATACAGATTCTTGATGTTTTCATTATTATAGTTAATTAATTATAATACCATAATGTTATTGTCATCAACATTTTTCACAAGTTTATTTTAAGCTTCTTTTATGTCTCAGCGAGCACAGCTAAATTATTCTCTCACCTTCTAAAATACATTGTTAAAACTAGTTTTCTTTGTGAAAGAAATATATTCTTTGTGAATATATACTGTCTTGGCAGTAGCACTTTTTTTTTTTTTTTTAACCTGTGAAGGCTAACAAACACTCCGTGTTATGTACAGAACATATAGGAAGAAAGTGCTCCTTCATGCCACTTTTACCAAAACCATCACTAGGTAATTCTGGAAAGTTGAGATAAAGTTGACTAAATATCTGAGCAGTAGCACTAATCTACTTTCTTCTATAAAAGGGATCAATTTTTGCCCAGGAGCTAATAACCTTCATAATTTCCTGCTTTTGGGGATCTCTCAGAGTTTCCAGAGAACCGGGACCGAAAAACAGGTATATCAATTCCCCCCCAGACCCTACCTATGGAAACGCCATTGGTGAAAATTGAGTTCAGTGCGTGGCTGCGGGCTGGGCTGTGCGACTCCAGGACACTGTCATCCAGAAGGTGGCGTGGCTTCTCCGTCGGGAAGGTGGCACTTTTGCTCTCCACTACACTGAACTGACACATCATGCTGGAAATATATAGAGAGGAAAATGCAAGAACCTTCTTAGGTCATCTGATAACACAAAAATGCAAGAACCTTTTTATGCCATCTGATAACAACCCTTTCTGTCTGATTTTTCTGCTTAGACCTTGCCTTATCATACAATGATCATAAATATCTACAGGTTATTAAGTAGCAAGCAGATAAATGGTACTGCTCATTTTCCCGCTGCTTGTATATATGCTCCTGGACTACCTAAACAAGTTTCAAATTTTAGCAGCCTTTTTAAGTAACAAGCATCACTTTTCTGCAAATGGGAAACTATGTAAGTTTTTTACTCCTCTCTGTCCAGTATGTGAACATCATGGGTAGATGCAAAGGTAGAAAAACAAGCAGGCTCCAGCTAAGGCACTTCTCAGCGATCCTGCACTAAGCTGAACTAACACATCAATTATGCGAACTACTTTTTTTTGTTAACCCATTAAATGTGAAATTTGGTATATGCTACCCTTAACTGGGGAGCAGGTGCTCTTGCTTAGCTGGTAAGTGGTACAGAGAAAAATGTTTCTAACCTGTAGAACAATCCAAAAGCTCACAACTTTCCTGAACGATAATGAGTGCCAAGAAGCTACCATGTTTCCTTAGATTTATTAGTCCAGATGTTAATTAAAAAAAAAAAAAAACACGTTCTGCACACCAGGCATCCACAGGCCAAAGTATCTACACAACTTTGGAGTACTGACAATTTCTGGCACTAGCAGAGAACAGTGTCAACAAAGTATAAAGAGAAAACCTACAGAATAGACATTAAAGCCTGAAACTCTCCTGCAATACAGGAAAGGGAAGAGGCAAATACCAAAGAGTGTTCTGCTTCCAGATTAAACCTTTGTGATGTGTGAAATTGCCTGATGGTGAGACAGCCTGGTGTACCCACTTGTTTCCCAGGCTGTGACTCTTCCTGTGCCTGGGTACAGGAGGTGTAGGTAGACTTGCTGCTACTGAGGCATCAGGACATGTTGGTCTCCTGCTGAATTTCATAATTGCTGACACTTCAGATGGACCTAAAAGACACACATAATTTAACATTGAACTGATGCAAAACCCAGAAATGTCATGGGCTTGTGTGCTTAGCTGCTGATTAAAATTAATACAGATATACTGAACACACCATTTCTGAGTAAGTATTTCTTCCACATCGGGGTTATAACATCCATTTCTACTATGAATTCATCTCTATATACTTGAACTGCCTGGAAGCAATTTTTAAAACAGCTTTGCACATACTTTCAACAATGAACTCCTACAAAAAATTCTTGGCACCCTTAAAAAAGCTGGATGTGCCAAAGTGTAACATGCAGAACCATACAGTCAGTTTGCACTTTGGGTGTGAGCAGGAGTGTCCACACACGTTTGTGTTTTACTCACAACTCCATGTTGTGAATACATGGTAAACGACCTGCTTATACTGACTCACTGTTTAAGCATGTAAGAGAAAGCAGGGGCTTTTCACGTATCTATGTCCAGACAGATGTATTACTTCTCACTCATCTATGAGCTTTAGCAATGTCTCACTGCAATTATTTTTCCTCTCATTTAACACATTTTATGAGGCCCCATGGAAAACGTGGACAAGATATTCTTGTTCCAGTTCCTTGATGCTGTTCGCAAAAGATCAGCAATGAACTTTGCAATACAGCAGTGAACAACAAAGCCTATCATCATACTCAGTGAACGCAAGGCTATTCTTGGCTTCACAATAAACAGTTAAGATTTCACTGATAAATATTTGGTTGTGATGTTGGTACTCATGACAGAAGTGGGAATGGTGGTCATGAAAGTGGCTGTCTGCCCCATACCTGCTTATTTCCAGACTTGGTACAGATTAAGTAGCAGCAAAACAGATCAAAAAAAAAAAAAAAAGGAGCCTCAAGACAAGAAGAAATAGGAAACTTTCTAACAGCTGAGAGAGAGGAAATCATTTAGTGGGAGGAGAAAAGAAGAAAAAGAGAAAACACACTGAATCCTGTTTTCTGCCTTCTTCCTGTACACCATCATATATAGGAGGGGATTTTTGCCTGCTTGGCTTTGCTACCATTTGTTTATCACAACTGAGAATTTGTGAAACATGACACTAGTAGCATGAGTCACTGGCATGTGGCTTCAGACAAGGTCTTATGTTTAAAGGTCACATGCAATTCTAAAAAAATGCACTTTTAATCATTTCTTGATCCAGACATTCAACCAGAACCATATGCCTGGGAGGTCAGAAGAAAAAGGCTGAGTACAATGTGCTGATACATTTTCAATTAAAATGTTGCATTTGTAAGAAAACGTTAGAAGCTTGTTCCCCAAGGTGAATAAGGTTCACTCTCCTCTTCTGCCATGGAGGCTGAGCACCAGTTAGAGCACAAAAGGAAAGTGTGATGCCCCTTAATGTGGCTATGGGATTGGTTCAGTTTTCTATGGCTACCCGTTGTGTTGTTCAGTTCTTTCTCTCTGGCGCTATTGCCAGTTCTAAATCATGATTTACATTAAATCCTTTTAAGTGGATGACAGTACAGTTCACTGAGAGCTACTGAAACAATGTTTAATAAATTGTTGAAACTACAGCCTGTTAAAGAATAGCAATCTCAAAGCACAGCCTTAAATGAGTACTAGTATATTGCAGTGCTTTTTCACACAGCCACTATGCCACAGAAAATTTAAGTTATTTATATGTAATACATAACAGTTTAAAGGATTAAGTTTCTCACCGTGGAAAGTCACTAAACTCAAAGCAATCAGACTGTTCAATTAGTTTGATTTTAAGACAATGTTCATTGACACAAAGCATGGAGACTACATCAAAACATCTATCTAGAGAAAAAACAGCAAAATAGCAAGCTTTATGCTGACACAATCAAGCCATAACATAATCGAAGTCAGTTGGCTTTATCTCCAGGTAGTTTACAGGTTCAAACATTATCCCTAACAAAAACCTGTAAATAAAAAATAGAGATGATGTCTATCAACAAAAATAGTTCTTTGAGAATCTACAGTTCACTTTAGTTTAGGAAATGAAATCCCCATTTAGCAAGCATGGGGTGAAATTTACACTATGAATATAACAGAAACAAAAATATTTGCAATCATTATAAATTAATTATAGCAAGAGCTTTTATTACCTGGACAGAGAGAAGAAAAGTTTGTTAAAAAAAAGTGAAACAAATTATGTAATATGACTAAGAGGACTGTGTATCTCAGACTGAAGACTGATATAAAACCTGTTGTATCAGACTTCAGTACAGGTTAAAATACTGCCCGAGTAAGGTGAGATGTCCCAGTGGTGACAGAATTTGTTGGAATAGGTGTAGGAGCCTTACAATTTAAGCCAACAGTTCCAGCCTGGCTTCCTTACCATTAGACATTACAATTGCTTTGATCAGTCCTGTGAAAGGAGATAATGGACTTATTTTAATTCCTAGTTAGGTGTCTTCAGGGAAGATCCCAATGAAAAAAGAATGCTTTGTGGGAGAAGGTGAAGACAAGTATCACCTATGCTGATGATGTTCTCTCTGGAGTGGCCATTTTCTACGTAGTTCCGTATCTTCCTCATCTCCAAGGCAATAGAAGGAAATATATACAGTTTGTCTCTGTTAACTCTGTGTTAAGACAAAAAGAATCTGAGCCTATAAACCTTTATAAAGTCTTTACATCTGCTCTGCTGTCAAATGTCTATGAAGAACTGAGAAGTTCAGAGCTCTCGTTAGACTGGAACTCTGCTGCAGGGTACCGTCAGTTCAGTAAGAAGACAGGGCGCAGAGAGTGTCAGCGTGACTTATGGGGCACAGGGGAGATGACCTCGTTTTTATAAAGGGGTAAAATACAAGAAAGCCTGTGCCAAGAAGTATGCCAAGGAGGGTAAGCGGTGAGATGCTGATGAAACCTGCACAGACCAAGGGATGTTTATGGACATACCAGACTGCTGAGCAATTAGCTGGGGGAACTATGCCTGAGACTGCTGATAACAAAATTCCAAAACTTAAATTCATTTGAGAATGAGTTATTTTGCGCCCCCCCCCCCCCCCCCTTTCTTCTTCTTTTTTTTTTTTTTCCCTCCAATAACTGAAGTCATCTGCTACTACTCTCTTCACTCTCCTGGCTCCACTCCTAGTGCATACTGTTACCATGATTGCTATTCTGTTTTTTTTTTTGCCTTTCATGGAGACAAAGCACTCTTAGTAGGATTTTCCAGTCAGCTGGCACGAACAAGGGTTGGTTTGGTTTTCATTATTTCTCAACATCATTTTCAAGTCTATGCTGACATGTACAAAAAATAACGTATAAAAATATTAAAACATTATTAAAAATTGTTTGCAGTAGGGAATGTAAGACAACTTCATCAGAATGAACTGAGTACTGTTTAGCGGTCTGTGGCAAGAACATTTGGAAAAGTTTACACATGTCCCAAAGGATCTCACTGTTTTTTTCCTTTGCATAATTTTTCCATGAATAATCCTTCGAATGTTATAAATGAATGTTACTTTTGCAATCCTTCAGTAGAACATGTGAACATTTACAGTCTCCAGAGCTTTTAAATAAAGCAACAGGGTGAAGAAGTAATGGTTCACAATTTTTATTTGCTAAAAGTCTATCAATAAACCAATACTAGGCATCCAAACAAAAAAATCTGCAAATGAGTTGCATATTATATGATGAAAAATTTGAGCGACAGGATTTTTTTGTAGAAGGTAAAAACAGCTTCAACTAGTTACTATTTTTTCATGAGTAGCTAAGAAGCAAAATTGATGTTTACCAGCTCTGTTTCTAAAACTAAATAAGGACATTCCAAGACACAGATTCTCTACTTAAATCTTTGCTGTGAATTTTTGCTTTTCTGTTGCCATTGTAACCAAAGTCAGTGGGTGACAATTAAAACTTTCAAACACAAAGACATACTTGCAAAACACACCATAAGGAAATGAAGAAGAACGTTGTGTATGCAATCAAGAAAGACATAAAAATTATTAAATCTAGATTGATGGCTGTTGTCAAAGCACAGATTTCATTTTCAAAGTATTGCAACTAGATCCTGTCAATGCATATGACATGCAATGTTGCACCAGCTTCTCAGACAAGAACATGGTAAGAACAGGACTCTGGCTGCACTTTTCTGCTTTCCCCCACAACAAGTCTCACTTGAAAACAAAAAAAATAACAAACAATTTCTAATACCATGCGCCCTGGGAATACAGGGAACATAAACATTTCTGCCACATGATCCCTGTTGCTGTAATTAGTGTTCTATTCTAAGGTAAATTTACAAAAAGTAGTTCGGCAACGTTACCCCGCAGTGCATTTTTTTTTTATCCTAAGGACAATAACTAGTATAGGATATTAGTCTGTCTACATTGGCAATCAAGATTTTCTAATTCTAGAAATTTCACACAAAGAAAAACTTTAATTCACTGTTTCATTACAGACTTTGTGTTTTTAAACATTCACATTTATTAAAAAGGACTATTTCCTTTTTTTCTCAAACTCAGTTGACTTGCTTTGGTCAACTAATGCCACCCCCCAAATTCGTAACAAACAAACAAAATGAGGTATTAAGAGAGAGGGACCTGTTGTTCTTTTGGTTCACTTCCCTTTGCTTCCAGGTTCTATTTTTTAGAACCTACTTTACGTTTACAGAGCTCCAGAATACATTTATTAGCCGATTTATTAGGTGTTTCTCCATAGCCCCCTCAAATCTGTAACAAAAATAGTTTGACCAATTTTTTAAAATTTTTATTTTTCCAAATGCTACCACCTACTGTTGCCAAGAATGCTTGGAATAAATATAGTGTGGCCCTCTTTTGATGTAGTCTTTGCTTTATTTTCAAATTTGCCTTTGAACACATCCACTAATTTAAAGGATAATTCCAAAAGCATTGCTTGCAACAAGTGAATAAACACCGACGGATGCATCAATCTTTTGTAATGTCTAAAAACAATTATAGAAAAATAGAACATACAATGAGCAAATTAAGCTATACTTTTCCTTCCCATAAATTTAAGCGTAACAGTGAATCATGCTGGACTGATATCTCAGGATAAAGATGTCCTTTAATGGCCACGTACAGTTTAAGCAGGCGTGGCTCCATTCACCTGTCTCCATTGGTATTGGGAAAAACCTGCGTGCATGTGTGATAGTTCAGTCTTCTTGGACTATTCAATTCTGGCCTATTTTCTTTACTACAAAAAAAGGAGACCAGCTGTTACAAATTAAGTGATGTGGACACTGAGGGGAGTTTGTTGATGCTAATATATGAAGTGTCAAATAAAATACAAAATGAACCGTAGAGGAGTCTGCCCAGTAATTCTCAATCCAGTGTCTCCAAGAGTAGGATCATGGAAATAGGTTAATAATGGTAAAAGATGAAGTTCAGTACAGGTAAGATCACTGTTCTAGTTTAATATAGTCAGCAAACTGGACAAGCCCATCAGAAACCTAGGATACTTTTGTCTGTGCCAGTCTATTAAGACCATGTACAACTAACCATATTTCTAATGCACTTCTGACTGCACTGTTAACACGCTTGAGTGTATTTCCTTCAGGTGCTCCCTGAATAGAGGTGACATTTTCAATTTCAGGTGTTACTTTTATAGATTCACTAATGTACAAAACCCTTACTTACACTTCAGTAAAAATGCTGAATTTCTTGCAGTTGGATCTGCAGAGTAATGTGTGAGTTTGGACAACATCTATACTGACAGTGAAGACATATCCACTATGAGAGCATAGCTGCAAGGAAACTGAAGTCTGAGCTCAAAAAGAACCACACAACATTAACCAACCCATCAACAAAATACTCCTTGCAAAAATAATTTCAGGTGGCTGTTCTGAAGAAATAGACAGAGTAGATAAAATCCCTTGTTTTCTGGCTGTTTTATGTGTTTTTAGCATTCCTAGGTAATAGCTTGGTAGTTAAAAGAACTATAAGTAAGTATAAGTATAACTAGGATAGTAAAGAGACTCGTTTGCTAAGGAAGTCATAGAAAGTACTAGAAAGTGATTTTAAAAAGTTAAAAACTCATCATGATCGTCTTCTCTGATGATTTTTACAGAATATTCTACAATTTTTAGGAAGCTTTGGTCTATTAAGAAAAATACCGAGCACACTAATTCAGGCTGGGTTTAGTGGTTGATAATAGCATGTGAATCCCACACATTTGTTTGGTATTAATTTCTTTTGAAAATACTCAAGTGAGTTTTAAAAATTTGTAGAGAAAGTATCACAAAGGAAGAGATTGGAAGTGAGCGTAAGTTTGAAACTAAAGAGCGATGTTTTCTGGATGGTCTGTAAACTTTTTGAAGAAAACAAAGTTCTGCCATTTCTAGTTTAAGTACAACATAAGAAAAGCAGACATTATGCACATGAAGCAATAATCAAGCACTTGCGAGAGGATTAGACAAATCACATTTCTGCAGAAAGACTGGCTGCTAAAGCACTTAACACAAACTATTTATTAGTTGCCAAAGCAACCAGTAAAACAAATGGCAAAATTAAATGTCAGACTTGGTGTTTACATGGAAATTTTTTTAAAAAATTCTAAAACTCAGAGTACTTTAGAGATGTCACTAGTGTAGTCTACCTACTTCCAGAAAGTTACAAAATGTGCTAACATTCCACTATCTCTTCCTTCTTCTTTGTACATTTTAAACTCCTGCATATCACATAGTTTACATCTGATGAATCTATCGCTTCTATTAATTAAAATACATATTAAAAGCTCTTCAGCAGCTCTCAAAGCTGAATGGATTCAACACGATGGGCTGAAATCCATCCCAGTAACAAAAAGGAAAATACACCGGTTTCAGATTAATTGCTCCATATTCCTTCTAGGGCAGTAACGTAAAGCTCTGGTCTACTCACTGTCCTGTAAAGAATTATACTGAGGCCCACTTAGAAGAAACAGAACAAAACAAAACGTAGAAAACAAAACAAAATGAAACTAAACTAAACTAAAATAAAGGAAGGTTGAGGAACTGTCCCTGAGTACTGCATAACAAAAATCCCAAAATAAAGGACCCATTGCTGAGGCCTAGATGTTGCTAGAAAGGCTTTCTAAATACTAGAAACCCCTCCTAATTTAATGAAAGGGTTAGTTAAAGCACACGAAAACTTGAAGGCTAGTCATTGAGTCACTCAGTATTACAGAGATGATTTCCTGGGCATCATTATTATTTTAATATTATTTTATCTTTTTATATTAGTTTTCCAGGACAGGATAGACATGTTTCAGGCAGCAAGTAACCATTTTCTACATTCTGATTAGTACATGAGCCCTGAACTTTTCAGCATTAAGATGATAAAGAACATGCATAAAGTTTTCTATACTGAGCTACACTCAGTGTGCAAATTCTAAGAAACTTAAGTTGCTTAGAAAGCTAACTTATTTGCTATATATTACATTAGATCTTTTCTTTTGTTCTGGAAAAATACATTAAGTTATACCTTCCAAAATAATCTGTCTAATAGCTGTACCATAAATGCTTGGCACCTTCTAGCCAACACTGCAGGAACACAGATGTCTTTTACAGCTAATTCAACTGGAAACTGTGAACAGTTAGCATACTATAAGCTCTCCAGTTACATATTCTCCCCAGCCCCCCTCACTCTCTCCCTTCCTCCCTCCTTCTCCCTCTCACCATAGCAAGGCAGAACGAACTGACTTAAGTTGCTGCCAAGGAAGTTGTGTGAATGACACAGTTCCTCGAACACATACAATTAAACTGTTTAAAGCTCCTTTTTAAATGCTACTTGCAAGCAACAAGAATCTCTGCAGTGTTTTGGAAAGCATGAAAACTTTCTGTGAAAGCACTATTCACAGTTATATATGAATTTGGTAATTAAATGAGACCATCATAGCCACTAATAATATACAAAACATGGCCTGTTGTAAGACATTCACTTTAATCAGATGTCTGCCTCCTGTTCAAAATTTACTGAAAAACCAGTTGGCAACCACAGTGGAAAATGGACACATGGTTTTCTCCAGTACTTTGCAAACAGGACTATTGGAGGATATAGCTGTTTTTATTGAGCTTCACACTCCTAAAGATACTTCAAGGGAAAAAAAAAAAAAACCCACAATGTCCCTGGCTAGCGTAAACCGTTAATCTTCTTTTGAAAGAGAGAATGCTGAAGTGGGGTAGAATATGAAGTCATGATGCTGAGGAGGAAAATCAGTTTCTATCATCAACACAAGTATATATACTTTAGGACATGAAGAAGATACCATTTCCTGCACTTACGTCCACCATAAACTTTGGAATCATTACCACCACACTGAATGTTTCTTCATACTTGGAAACATATGGCAGCCTATAAGAAGCAAATATGTCAAATGCAGAACTTAACCACAGAATCAACCAGAATTAGAGCTATTAATAACATTTTAACTTTCTGACTACCAGGAGAACTGAACTGATGACTGCCTTTTGGGGACAAGAGCCTTTATTTATAGTCCATTGAAATGGACTATATTCAGACTTCTATGCTTTTGACTGGAACATTGAACTACTGCCTAAACTATTTTCAGATCATCTCTTATGGTCACAGCTTGCTGACTACAAAGGGTTTACTCCTGATGCACAAAGGCTGAAGTGGAAATAATCTCAAAATATGATTTGAATGAATTTTCAATCAAAATAATGTTCATTTGAATACCTTAGAATGTGCTATTTTTAATTCTCCATGGTCAAATAAGTCATTACTAGTACTTGCATATCTTACATTGGAATTATTCAAGACTAATGGGGATGACTACACTTATTAATGTTGTGAAATAAATAATAAATTACTGCCTTCATGCTTAATTAAATTTTGATGTGAATTCATAATAACTTACTTAACTAACCTTCCTCGGGAACTAATTTGTTTTTTTTCAATAAAGTACATTGAAGCCTAAGTAGCCATTGAAGCCTAATAAATGCCTTTAGTAGCATTTTTGCAGTCACATAGGCGAAAAAATCCAACTGGATTTTACAAAATGCTGGTGGCATTCATTGTCTAACTGGCAGTAAATGAGAACTCTCCAGCTGAGCAAGAAACAGCAGTCTACAAGCATGTCAATCTGTTGAAGGAAATACTAACAGAAAAACTAAGCAACAGAAATGACTCAAGACTTGGTTTCTATTCACCATTCTGAATAAAGCAACCTTACAGAGCATGTAGGGGCACTGCAGATTCAGAGGTGAAAATTCATTCTCTCCTAATACTGCTAGATAACCTACAATTTCCTATTCACCTCAGCATTGACCCAGTCAGTATTTGTGGACTCCAGCTATGTGCGTTGCAGTATAAAGCCATATTACTTGCTTGGCTCAGGACAGTTCAAAGCTCTTGTTTCTGGCTTTAGAACTGTATTTTTATTTGCCTTCCATTACAGCTCTAATGAAGTCTAAGCCCTCAATTAACAATTATACAGTATTGGTGATGATATCATGCTGCTATGACTGAAGTTTGAACTTCCAAAATCATCCTAATGAAATGTTAACTTCATAACCCTGGTATAAAGCATCTGAAAGTGAGCAATACAAAGTAAAAGCCAACAAAACCAAAATCCCACTTGTATGTCTGCCTTTAATGCATAAAATACAACGAAGAGAACCAATTACTTAAAGTTTCAAGTATGAAAAAAATTATCTTCACAAAAACAGTATCAAGCTTGACATGTCTGTACGAAGTGTTAACCAAGAACACCTTATGAACTTAACAGAGTTACGAAAAATTCCTCATATGAACTAACTTTCTTATATTTTACCCAGCAATTAATAGAACTGAGCATTGAAGAGGAATGGAGAGAGCACCTTCCTGCAGAAATGTTTTCTTCCAAGTTATTTTTTCTGCAGATTGTATTTCGTTTTCCTTTAAACAGTGTAGACTGAAGATCAGATTAAACGTATCTGACTCCAGGAATGGAATTCACAACCTGAGACAAACCATACTTTTCCTATACTGCCCATTGGACACTTAGGAAGGGACGAAGGGACTCACAGCAGCCAATATAGACAGTCAGGAGGTGGAGGAAGAACACCCATATTTATTTTATTCCTTTCATTACGAACATCTTCCTTTTTTTTTTTTCTTTTCCCCTCCTTCTTTCTCATTTAAACTGTCTCTCTCATTTGGTATGAAAAAAAGACATTTTGAATGCAAAATTAAATTGCTTGCCAGATGAGAAATGTACTCTTTTGTTTTTAAAAACTTTTTTTTTAACATATGATTTAGCATGGTGAGACAGAAAACAGGCCGTTCAGCTTAACAGATTAAAATAGAAGAGATTTTGTGATAATGGCTCCTAAGTACATTTTATATATTCTGATGTTTGTTTAGTCTGTTCATAGAAATATTTACATTTCTCTTCATCTGTAAATTAAATAATCTAACTAAGAATGTTACACATGCTTAGCTCCTTTTCTCAGACGGTTTTTAGAAAACCAGTGCCAATATAACACTTCCTATGTTCAGTCCAATTGGAAATTCTAAGAAGCACTGCTCATTGATGCATGTTCATAGCAGTAATCAGTATGAAGAGGAGTCTTTGTGTAAGTGTTTAGGTGGAAGAAAAGTGAGATTATGAAAAATTTTATTTTATACCTCTACTTCAATATATTCTGACGACAGAGGATGTCCAAGGCCAAAACATTATCAACTACTATCTAGAAGATTTTAAAAAGACACAAGAGTTGTACGTGCATACCCTACAAGTTATCTTTGTAGGCATTTCTTAAAAAAATATTTCTCATCATGATCTATTTTCACAGTTAAGAGATAAAGTAACCTATTCAATGGATCAGATCATTCACATGAATCTTTCTATTGTGTGTCCTCCCCCTTTACACAATGAAATTGTCTCAAATTTGTGCCTCGGTTTACACAGAAACCTGAAAAGAGAATTTCCTGTATTACTCACTGCATTGATTTGTTTATACTGAAAGAATTCTTCCTGCCTCGCTTATTAAATGCTATTGAAAATGCAAACATTTGTAAAAACAAAACAAAATGAAAAACCCCCACAACCATACAACGAATCTATTTTCTGTTCCAGTGCTAACAAACATTCTGAGTTCTCCTCAAACCCCAGTTGTTTATACACAAATCAGGAATATCCTATTGATGACTCATGTTACTGAAATACATCTGAACTGCTAGTGGACTTAGAACTTCATAGCAATACTACTGGGAATGATGGTCCTGCAGTAGACTCTTATCCAATAATAAGGTTAGTGGGAAATCTACATGGGAATCTATTTATGCCACTTGGCGATTTGCACTGGTCAGTTCCAGGGATTAGTTCTAGATGCACTGAGCTGTAACTGGGCTTTTATCAAAGCAGAAAAAAAACCAACAGGTTTTCTTCTTTTTATTAAAGATACAATACTTACTAATAAATCATACCAAAAATGCTGCTTCTTTGCCACCCAGAAAGGCAAATTACTCAGTATACCCCTGATCTGCAATCTCCACAAATTAAGTCTTACTTCTGAAATCAAATTTATTTTTATTTATTCTTAAGAAAAAAAGAAAGAGCTATGACTATGGAGTAAACCATAATAAGCTGAGGTGGTAGTGTCTGATCAGAATGAAAACAAAAGAATTGCTTTCATTTACTCAAGATCAACGGATTTGTTTTGCCTAGCCAAATGAATGCTGATATGTGCAAAATCAGTCCTGTCATGTGGGATTCAATTTGTCACTGTAAGGCAATTATATAAGACAAAGGAAAATGCTAACCCAAGTACAAGTGGGCCCTGTAAAAATTTGTAGTAAAAATCAGATTTTTAACAAGTATCAGAAGAGTGGTGTTTTTGACCAATGGTGTTCTGAAAATGGCCATATGCACAGAAAGGGAACAATTTTCTAACAGTCTTTAAAAGATAATTTTGTAATTGCAACAAAAGCCCATATTTGAAAACGATTAATGGGCTCTCCTGTACACTTCAGTAGACTTCTGTAATTAACATTATTTTCTTACTCAAACTTTCAAATAAACTTTTATACCTGCAAGATCTTCTTTAGAGGAAACCAGTCGAGGAGAGCTGTTACCTGGCTCAATTCTTAATGATAATCTGGAAAAAAACAAATGTTTAGACAAATTAACAGTACAATTTCTCAATAAAAGTTGAAAGAATCTGATTAAAGTAATTATTTTGGCAGTGGTAAGCAGAAATTTTACTTTGCTGGAAATGTCATTTATTTCATTATGTAACAAAGCAATACATTTTAAAAGTAAATCACTACCTGTTAGATCCAAGAAAGAAACTGGGAGGAAAGCCTATGAAAGCAGAAATGGAAATTGATATTGTATACTCCCCATTAATGTAAAAATATAATTTCCTAGACTTTCACTTTAAAAAAAAAAAAAAAAGAAAAACCCTTACAAAAGTCAGTAAATTTAGAGAAACCTAATAGCAAACATTTTATTCTCCGCGCATGAAAAGGGAATTTATTCCGTTATCTTGTGGAAATGTGGAATCAGGAAAAGCGATTTAAAAATATTAGTTACTATAACCTATAGAAAAGAAGCATAAGAGGGGAGAGATGACCAAAGCTTAATAGCAAGCGCTTAATACTCAAAAAGATTATTTTAACGAAATTATAATGCTATACATCCCTCCTCATGTCTTGATCTTCTAGTGCATATGACTTCTGCCACCTCTAAAGTCAATGCACTCTTAACTTGACAGTTCTCTCTCTGTTCTGTACCAGTTTGACAGCAGAAGTACAGAAGACGACACTGTTAAGTAAAGTTTAATGGAATAGGAAGAGAACCAAAGGAAATAACTGATGTCACTGCACAGCATTAAACACCCACTTAACACGCTTAACTTTAAATAAAACCATAAAGAGGGGGGTGAGGGAAGGACCCTATGACAGCATTTCAAAATATCGTGTAGGGCCTAACTACCTTTTTCCTTCCTACCTTGTCCTTCACGTATACAGATTTTTATTGGAAATACCTCCCAGTTCATTTTTCACAGTGTTCAAATATCAACTATGTTTTACTGTGAAGTTATTTAAACAAACCCACAGTCCTTTTTCACATTTTAGAATTTATATTCTTCTGATATTGCTAGATTCTTTTAACTGTTCAAAGTTATGTTCAAAGTAGGTAACGAATTATTCTTCTCCAGACTTTCCTCTCCTCTAACATGATTTCAGTGACTAAGTGGCAACATGCGTCTCCAGGAAGCCAGTAATGAGGAAGTTATAAAACTCAGAACATGATAAAGATGTTAATCACATGGGAATCCACTTCATTATGGAAAAATAGAAAAAGAAGCTACTGAGGTCTCTTCTTGTAAGTAGGGTCCTATCATGTGATTTTTATTTTTTTTAGGGTCCTATCATGTGAATTTTGTGTTGTTAAGTACAAGTTAAGGAAAAGACTTATGCAGAAGGTCTTCATCTTAACTGGTAGGAAATAACTGTCTAAAAAAACTTATTAACATGATTTTTGGCAGCAATTTCTGATAGCTAATATGTTTAGAAGTTGTTCTGAGAAATTATTTTACAAAGCAAACAAACCCAGTTTCAAAGCAGCTGTTGGAGGCATTTTGTTGTCAAATGATTGAATACAAGCATTGTTACACTGATAAAAAATCAAAGGAGAATTAATTGGTTCCTTACTTCTCCAACTAATTTTATTTAAATACAATTTTAAGACATTTAGGCAAACTGGTATCAACCTTTTTAAAGAAAACCTCAGAAATATCTTGTCTTGGGTTTGCTGTACTCTGATGTTGCCTATTTTATAGAATTGCTTCTTTAAGCTTACAGGTTTAAAAACACCCTTTAAAACTTCTTAATTTGGATTCTCAGCCAAGACTTCTCTATGGCTGTCAGTAAGGCACAGCCTCCTTTCCCCAGACTGTCTTTCTTGATTACAGTAAAGTAACTCTGAAGGAAAGACAGAGGTGAAGGATTGAGTAAGAAGGTGAATGGAGAAAACATGCCTATTTATCCTAACAAGGACCAAGAATAAGGTGTGGAGAATACCGGGTCTGACATAATCATTCTGAGAGTTCAGCAAAAAGAATTGTTTTGGAACCACTGCAAGGCATGGCAGGTTACAAAATGACGTGGCATAACGCCACAGTGTTTGGATACTGTTGTCTAGCTCAGGGAAAAACTGCATACCTGGGGACAAGCACTCTCCTCAGATCACTTCTTACACTCCTGGGGGAGGAAGAAGATTCTGCAGTAGTTGCATCATGGTATCTCTGAAACCTGTTGGTTGTTGGTGATTCCCTGAGAAAATGATGATTAGCAATATATTTTGAATATAATTGGAAGGAATCCTGATGTTTTGGTTCCTATTTTTCCCCTTCAGTCTTGTAACCAGCATATTTAATTTCTCATCTTCTGCAGAGAACAGTATATGGGCTGAGCAAGAAAAATCTATTATTTATAGGAAATGACATCATTGTCAGGGGTTTTCTGGAGTATTCCTACTTGCTGACAAGCACAAACCAAAAGCAAGCAATTAGACTGGCACAAAAAATTGAAGAGAAAAGCTTTGTTTATACAAAGTGGCTGCCAAATTTTCCTTTTCAGTGTAACTGAAGTTCTCATTTGGTGCAATGTGTGTTGGGATCCTGCCAATACATTGTAGGGCAACTATCTAAGCTTCTCTCCGACATCCTGGTACTGAGATAGTTCTGTTCTTCCTCCCAGAAATCAAGCAGCCTCTTCAGAGTATACTAATACTGTCCCTGGCTCAAAAAGAGCAGTCACTGAAAAGAGAAAGAGGTAGAAGATTCCTTCCCACTATAAAATCTTAGCACACTTAGCTTTTTTAAAGCTTAAAGTTTCTTTTGGCAGGGGACCAGAAAATGCTGTGAAGGGAAAAATGCTATTAGGGACAACTGAGAGGAAAATGTGAAATCAAATACTCAAAACAAAATACACAAGCAGAAAAGGAATAGATTTCTTTAAGGGCAGATGTGTTAAGTTTTGACAAATACAGGCTTGTACCTAAAGCTTTATTCTGATGAAACAAACTTGGTAGAATAAGGTCAAGATTCTCCAAAAAAGACCAATGTATACAAACTGCAGTAACATTTCTTATGCTAAGAACCAAATCTTTCCCTCCTTTTAATGCCTCTTGTGAATTCAGTCCAGTTTTTCCCAGCCATAGTGAAGCCTAGAAAAAAAACTGTGAAATTTGACTGAGATATTCTTTCTCACAAACAACTGTACTTAAAAATGTACAAATAAAAGTACATAATGATCTGTAAGATGCATCAAATACCTTACAGCATTATCAGCAAGGTCGCTGCTAAGGTTAAAATGATTTTCAAATTTAAACTGGAGTTACTCATGACTTGTAGTTTCTCCAAATATTATGTCATGGTGTGATAAACTTATAGAAACCACTTGTTTAATCTATTTTTACTAAGATATTAGAGTTAATGAAAGCCATGAGGCAAGTCTCTCTAAAAATCAAATAAAGCAACACAAACACTTTTTTGCATCAGGCCCCGGAGCTGTAAAGCCTATAGAAACTAGAATTCTTCACTTTTATAAATTGTTACTCAGTTTAATTTTGCTCTGTATGTGACTTTAATGACAGTTGTCAGAAATTAGTAAATAATGGCCACTTATTAAATTTTAACATTGAGATTTAAATCACAGACAAAAATCTTAACACAAATCTTAGATCACCTGACCTTTTCACAAGGCTGTGCACAATGCAAACGTTCAATGTGCCTCTATTGCACAATGCATCTTTATTTGTGAAAAATATACAATATCACAAGACTAAAAAAAAGGTGGACATACGCATTCTATCATCAGTACTCTGGTAGGAATTCTAATTCCACAAAGCAAGTATAATTGGCAATGAAAACATCACACAGATAAATTATTTTGTTCCAAGTCATTTTCCTGCAGAAACATCACTATTCTTAGTATCTGTGATCAGCTGGACACAAAAGCACAAACCTGCCAAAACCACAGCCAAGTATATTTTGAAGTGATCTACCCAGTGCTAGTTCAGATTCTTTTGCTGAACTTCTGCTGGAGTTTACCCCAAACAAGGGGTCAAGTTTTGGAAGACTTTCTCTCCATTTGATATATGTCCTGATAATATTCAAAGCAGTTCTTGTACCAATTCAAAAAGAATGCTTTGTCTGTGTTATTCCACTTTTAGAATCATTCTCTCAGGAAAAGTGAAGTTCCACAAACACTTATCCCAAGAATTTACATCAACAGAATTGGCTGAGGAATAGCTCTGTATGTGCAATGGTTTGAAACAGAGTTAAGTAGAAGAATCTGGGGTTCTCTGAGGGACAGCATGTGATGATTAACAGGTCATTTAGTTTCTCATTTTCCCAGTCAAAATCTGTGAACGCTACCATTTTCCTGCCTTGTAGAATATCTATATTAATATGCACTGGGGGAGGGGGCGGGGGGGGCATTGGAGAAGAGAAGGCTCCGGGGAGACCTCATTGCGGCCTTCCAGTACTTGAAGGGAGGGTATAAACAGGAGGGGGAACGCCTGCTTATGTGTGTTGGTAGCGATAGGACAAGGGGGAATGGATTTAAACTAAGACGGGAGATTTAGGTTAGAAATTAGGAGGAAGTTTTTCACTCAGAGTGGTGAGGCACTGGAACAGGTTGCCCAGAGAGGCTGTGGATGCCCCATCCCTGGAGGCATTCAAGGCCAGGCTGGATGCGGCTCTGGGCAGCCTGCTCTAGCGGTTGGCAACCCTGCCCAGAGCAGGGGGGTTGAAACTAGCTGATCTTTAAGGTCCTTTTCAACCCAGGCCATTCTACGAACTTCGGCAACTGGAGTTAACAACTACAGTTATGTGCAAAAACAAAGAAAAAACACTTGTCTCAATATATGCTCAATAGCGGTTTTTTTTTTTTTGTTTGTTTGTTTAAGGGGGGGCGGTGGGGGTGTCTCTTATGGCAATGCATTTTATTTCCTTGAACAATCTAAGTATGATTTTGCATTTGTATGACAGCAATGTCAGCTATAATTGCAGAGAAATACAGAATGGTTAGAGTAGGTCATTCTTTATGCTGGTATGTGCATGACACTGAGAACCATATAAACTAAGCAGGTATTCCCACGTTGGGAATATACAATCTTCTGACTCACTGAAACTGTTCTTCTGCTTTCACAGATACCAGCCAACAGTCTTCATTTCATTAACTGATCACGTTTCAACCCAAACTTATCTAATTATTTGTGTCTCTACTCTGATTAAGAAACTATTCCAGAATTCCATTACTGATAGTTAAAAACCATATTTCAATGCTGAGCTCATAATTTTTTGTATTCATTTATTCTTGTGCTACCATTACAAAGCAGTTTAAATTGCTCTTTACCCTTCCTACTTTTACCCAGTTGTATTTACATATAGCGATTCTGTTACCTCCACTTTTGCTTTCCCAGGCTTTCCTTAAATCTGGTGTTACAAGACAGACTTTATTCTCAACACACCATCTTTTTTTTTTTTTTTCAAATCCATTCTAAGCACGGATGACCAGAAACGCATAGAGCACTCCATTCAAGGTCTCACCAGCTTCTTGTGAAGCAGTATTAAAAATTTAATTTTTCCTAGAAATATTATATTTGATAGAGAGTATGCATGAATTTGTCTTTTCATGGCTGTATCTCACTTCTGAGGGACATCTACAGATCAACACCATAAATACTTATTAGAATAAATATTTAATTTGATTTTTTATGTCACTGTTAATTCAGATGGACTCTAACTCTTCTGTGATATCCCAATCACCTTTTACTTTGATGAACCCTTCCAACACTTTTATTAGCATATGGTCTAGATACACGTAACTTTTGAGACGAGGCACTAACTGAAGTATTTACTAAAACTGGTAACAAGACTGGTTTTAAGACTGGTTTTGAAAGAAATCAACGTTTTTCTCCAAAACATATTCTAAAATCTTTCATGCCATCCTCCTATTACTGAACATCTGGTTGCCTTGAACACTTTTAATTCTGCTCATCTAAATAGATGTACTGTATTTGTCAATAGCTAATTAAATAGCATTGCATCTACCTTGGTTGAGTTACATAAAACTTCGGCTGCAAGATTTAAAATCAATGTGCTCTATGGTGTCTACTTCACACCATTGTGAGAGTTGGCTCTTTCTCAACTCCCCCAAATTGTCCGATTTATAACTGAAGTACCAGCTTAATAGTAATTCAGATAGTAATTTGAATTTGGAAGACAGAAACACAGAATCATTTAGGTTGGAAAAGACCTCTAAGATCATCAAGTCGAACTGTTATCATAGCACTGCCAAACCTACCACTAAACCACGTCCCCAAGCACTGCATCTACATGTCTCTTGAATACCTCTGGGGATGGTACTCAACTACTTCCCTGGGCAGCCTGTTCCAATGCTTAACAACCCTTTTGGTGAAGAAATTTTTCCAAATATTCAACCTAAACCTCCCCTGGTGCAACTTGAGGCCATTTCCTCTTGTCCTATGGCTTCTTGCTTGGGAGATGTCTTTTATGTACAGTTTACAATAGCACAGAGTCAATTCTGGACATCCTAGATATGGCTCTAGTGTTTCTGAACAAAATTTCCAGAATACAAACATTGTATAATAGAGTGAAGATTAGATTTTCATCTGCTTTTAACTTGTACAAAGGTATTTTGGAAATCTGGTTAGAGTCATAAAGGACAACAGTCATTCTGGATTTTATTCAGCTATCTTGGTATTACCAACTCTGTTAATAAAATATGAAGAACTCCAGACAAACCCCACAGCATCTTCTGTCAACAGCTTTTTGTTCAGCTATGAATCAAACTAACATCCATGTGATCTTTCCTTTAAATTCCCCAAACCTGAAGGAAAGAATAGTACTTACTTATAATTGTCATCTTCTACAAATTTCTGAAGTTCTTCTATGTAACGGACAGACTTCAAATACTTTTGCACATGGGGCAGTATTGTGAGATGATCTGTAGTGTTAAAACAAAACAAGATGAATATTCCCATCATCTAAAATAAATATTTTTTTTCCTGGTTCTCATGGTTATCTCAATGTACACATAGAATGTGATATTTCCTAAAGAATAAATCAGGCAGAACTATTGCTTGGACTCTAAAAGGATGTTTAATATTTGATTAAGCAAAAGTGATGCTCAGTTGTTAAAGAAGACACAGATGCATTTCATCATCAGGAAGATTACAGGATGATATTATATGCTGCGTCAAAAGCAGAGAAGAGTTACTTTGATGCAAGCACTGCCTGGAGTTTGTACTAACTTTTGTGGGGGAAATTAAAGCCTGCAACAATGGCTGTTACTGATTCTCATATGCACAAGGTGAGAAGACTTCAAAAATTACAATGCTTAAGATACAAAGATACTAAATTCAGAAAGAAAAATCTTTTGAGGGTATGGTGTATGGACAGCAACACATGGGTCTCGTACTATGTGATTTTTATGCTTTCATAAAAACAAATGTTTTAAAGGTACACGTTATTACAGAAGATTGCTTCTTCAAGGACACATTTTAATTTTCATTCTGATTTTAACAAAAGCATTCAAAATTAATAAATAGCAATGAAGGAAACTGTCACAACTGCCAAAAGATAGGGTCAGTGAAGTGAGGAGGTTTCTTTGTCGAAGTATTCAGACAAAATGAAAGTCACAATAAAAACATGACAGCTGAACAATCTAGCTTTTCAGACTCATACATTATTATGCCTAATTCCTAGCTTTAAATAGTTTATAATATCAAAATCTACAACAAAGGACAAGGGATACTTAAGCATACGCGAGTAATATCTCATTCTTTCATAATCTAAGATTTAATTTTTTTGATTCAAAACGCTCCAAAAATGTACCATTTAAATGTTCTGAATTTATTCAATTAAATTGTACAGCTGCTGTCAAGGTTTTCCAGATAGTTCCATGTTCAAGCAATGGAAATGGAAATTCATGGTAAGTCGTCAACAGTATGCTCTGTATTCATCAAGAGCCTGAAAAAAGCACATTTCTTGACATACGGCTTCACATAACAGGCTAAAATTGCAGAAATCAACCTCAGAGCAAAATCTTTTTAACAAACAGAAGCAGCCCTCATCTTCCTCACCAACTGAGATATGTGAAAAATTTAACACGGAATTTAACAACTGTTATATAGATTAGAATATCTGTATTTCATTTTGTAAACGTCAGGATACTAACATTGAGGATGAAATTAACATATTGTACACTCCAAAAACATCCTATCTACTGCAAATAAAAGGAAAGATATTGAGATAATTCTGTCTGTACTTTCAGCTGTGTTTGAAAACATGCCACTTCTAGTCCATACACATACCAGTATACTCTGCACAACTTCTGTCACAACTCTCAAAATTTAGAATACGTGCTCATTTGCCTGATTTACCAGTAACTATACAGAAAGGGAAGCTATAGCAGTTATTGTCCAACTCCACTAATGTTAGCATCCTGTGTTGCCTTTACACAGGGCAGAAACCTGTTATCACATTTTTGTATTATAAAAATTTTAGTTAAGACTACTAGGTGTAAAAAAAGTTACCAACCATAGTTACAGGAGACTTGCAGATCAGCTATTATTCGGAGAATATTGTTCATCTGATTGGACCTTTGCTCATTCTCCATAATGCTGCCTGAAGCAGGATATGCAGAATCAATGTAGATTAAGTCCAAGAGATAAATTCCTGAAACAAACAAATCATCTGATCAATTGATCTAGTGTTTCATACAGAAATAGTTGCATAATTATTAATGAACAGAACAGCCAGCAACTCTTGACCACTATTATATTCTGGGCCCATTAAATAAAAGAGAGCTTGAAATTAACATGTTCAAAAATGTCATTAGTGTTTTAATTCTGTATCTTTTAAAAAAACGGACAGAAAAGGTTTTGCTCATGTGGACTTAATACATAACCTGATGTCTACTATGAGCAATTTGCAGAACCATAACAATGACACTAAAAAAACAGACACTCATCTGCCACGAACTACTGATGAGAGTGAAGGGAGTCTGGGTGTAACTGACAGCAAGTACAACAGCCTCTGGCCACAATGAACAGTTCAGCACTGCACTGTACTGCCTTCTAGGTCTGCCACTATTTACTACATTAAGACATTATTACATGTATTTGCTGAGGCTTCAAGCTGTATTTGGTAAAACACGAAGGGAAATTATGTTTTGGCTTTGATTATGAGATAATTTCCAAAGGTGTAAGAAAAAGGGTATGATTTATTAATTTATTTGTTGAAAAAAGTCGCATGGTTACTTGCCAAGGCCTTGGATCTCTCAGCAAATACAGGAAAATGGTGATTATTGTAGCTGCTAAAAATCCTGATTATTCTTCTCCAAAGCACTGGCTAACTAGACAAAATGTTGTTCTTGGTTGATAAAGAAGCATGTTATATAAAGGAGTCAAGTGTGGCAAGATGTCAACTATCTTCATCATCAGAAATATACCTCTCACTAAATATTTTGTAGGCAAGTATTTTGCAGAGTTGGTCTTGGCTGTGCAGTACTTTTACCTTTATCAAGTAGGCAAGGAAAAAAAAAAAAAAGGCAGGAATAAGGCCAAAATGAATTCATAACATTTCTTGCATGGTACCCAACTGCACTTTATCAACACACGCCTTTCAGTTTCACTCATATCACTATGGTTTATAAACTTAGTTTACAGCTGTAGACAGTTAGAAAGTAATAGAAAGTAACTGCAAACAAAGGACAAACACCAATTGGGAAGTATATTCAACATAAAATCATCAAGTTTGGAAAAAACTGAAAAATCACTGAGCATGGAAAGTTTTAGTTTTGAACTCTGGATAATTGAATGATAATTCTGTAAGAAAACTCACAAAAGGTACTATGAAAGCACAATGCAAGGCTTATCTGTTTACTTCAGTAACTTTCTGAATGCACTTAAATGAAGAGGTGGAGGAAACACTTGCCTTTTCTGAGGATATTTAAATCTAATTTATTTTAATAGTTCAACTGAGTGAATGCTGGGAAGGAGCAGAGAAACTCTGTGGTGTGTGTAAAATTAATTTGAGTACTCCTAGCTATGCTTTTTGTTGATCAGGGCTCTGATGCAGATCATAGTGCCCACAGTGGTACACAGATTAAGGAAATGAAATCTGTGTATTAACCAAAGGGTGGTGATTAATGAGGATGTATTGGAAAGTGTGGGACCTGAGCATGACGTAAATGGTATGGCGTAAGGCATGGACATTGTCATGACTTCGGCTGGGATAGAGTTCATTTTCTTTGTAGAGGCTGTTTTGGATTTTTGAGGAAAATAGTGGCACACCAATGTTTGTCATTGCTGCAGAGCAGTGCTTACCCTGAATCAAGGACTTTTCAGCTTGTCATACTGCTCTGCCAGTGAGGAGTTTGGGGTGTCCCCAGCTGGCCAAAGGGATATTCCATACCATATAGTGTCATACTCAGCAACAAAAGCTGGATTATAGGAGGAAGGGGGGGCACTTGGAGTGATGGCATTTGTCTTCCCAAGAAATCTTTACGTGTGATGAGCCCTGCTTTCCTGGAAGTGGCTGAGTGTCTGCCTGCTGATTGGAAGTACTGAGTGAATTCCTTGCTTTGCTTGAACACGTAGCTTTTGCTTTACCTGATAAACTGTCTTTCTCTCAACCCATGAGTTCTTGCACTTTTACCTCTCTGATTCTCTCCCCCATCCCACCTGGGGAGAATGAGCGAGTGGGTGTGAGGTACTTAGCTGCCTGCTGCGGTTAAACCACAACTCATAAGAAGGAACAAAATCCTAATGCACAGTACTTCACCTTTTAGGGAAGCAGAATACGTAGTCTGCTAAGCCAGAGTTATAACAACACACTGTCATCTTTGACATGTCCTTGGTTAAAACAGCTCCCTGAGACTAAGATCTGAGATTAGTGAGAGCAATCGCTGTATACATAAAGGAGACTTGGTGCTCTTCTGACTCTTCATGGAGCCATATGCCAGACAGACATACCCAAACTAAATAATACAAGAAAGTGTAACTTCATTCACTCTTAACAAAGAAGTTTTACTTTTTTTTTCCTAAAAAATACATGACTGCATGCTTAATCTGCAGGAAGTACGAAGTGCTTAAATTTGTAATACTGTAACTTTGAAAAGAAGTTTGCAAGCAATTCAGACAAAATTTACACAAACACATAGCCACTGCCAGTAGTGATAAATAATAATGAAGTGGATGCAACCTAAATACTGTCATACCAATTTACAGTATAAGTCTTTTTATATAGTCTTCAGTATTCTCACTTCTACTGAAAGAACAAAGCGCAGATCAGATTCTGCAGGAAGCCGTGTATTCTAAAGGGGAAAGCACAGTTTAAACCATGAACTTAAAGCAAAATATAACTAAGTTCTAGCACATTGACTAAATCAGTCTTTTTGCATCCCAAAACTTAATGACTCCGTATGAATTAAGAAAAAAATATTTGTGCACAACAGTGTATATAATTTGCTAAGACTCTGCTAAGCATTCCAGATTGTATTAAGGTGTAGGGCAATGGAGGCATCTCAAAGCAGCAGTCCTTAAAGTGATTTTTGTATATCGTGTAAAGAGAGCTGTCATCTAAAGGTGGGTACACATTACCTAGTTTTTTTTTAGTTGATACAAACATGGTCGAAACATATTTTGTAGCCACATATTAGTTTACCTGCTTTGAGACACGGCTCTACTAAAACCCACTCATATCAGCTCCTTTCTCTGGCTATCTCAAAATCTCATGGCTATCGATGTCACAAACTTCAGTTAGCAACAGATCACATTTCATCATTAAAAAAAGTCATTTAAAAGCAGAAGCAAGCTAAGCAGAAATACTTGAATCTTCTGTTAGAACTGAAATAGAATCATTCTGAAATTACACTCTAAAAAGCTTCTACTGAGGCAGAATCCATGGACGCAATAGCACATAGCAACTGTAATGCATGAGCCCTTGAGACACCTTTTTGTGAACCTGCAGCTTTTTACAACATTGCAACTTAACATTCAATTCACATATTCTCATGGTTCAGTAACAATGCCGTCAGCATACACTTTCTGACACTTGCCACAAAAAGACATAGTATTCAATTCCTATGAATGACTGAAAAACATCTTAAAACATCACAGAACATACACATTAACTAAAATGTTAGAAGAACAGCTATGAATAGTGTCATAGAGGTCTGACCCAACATCCTTCTAAAACATCTCCCAGAAACACCTTCCCCCAAACTACAGAAGAAATCAAAACAAAACTAAAAAGCTCTAAAAGCCCAAACAATATTGCAGACCCAGAAACCTAACCTGATGTAAGTCTTGATTGTACAGACTTTTTTGGGTGCAAATTCAACTGGTAGAAGAAAAAAAGTAGATTAACGAGAGAAAAGTCTACATGCATTCTGTATGTATTTGCTAGGGACTGGGCTAAGAAGTGTGCTGTATGTGTGCAAACTGCCTCTTATATGAGGAATTACTAAGTGATCTGTAGAAGACAGTTATATTACTAACTAAATATTAACCAAATATTACTTGTTTCAAATCAAAATCAGTACTTCCACTGAGTGATAACTTCACTCTTTCTGAACTAGATATCTCTATTTTTGAAAACATTCCCAGAATTTCCAAAACTAAAGTTCTATCTCAAAAATTTTACTTTTTTCTTCGTACTAATTCACATACATAATTCCTTTTCTAACCTCAGTTTACAAAGAACGTGGGTGAGGTTAAAAGGCAGAAAAGAATAACGATGAGATAAATGTGTGTAGAAGTATGTCACATTCATAGATTCTCTAAAATCTTTTTATTGCAGCACAATGCGATTTTTTAAGAGAAGAATTAGAATCTCACCATTCCAATCTGGTTACATTTTATGCATGTTTTGTACTGGCACAAATAATAGGATAATTTAGGTCAAAAGGGACCTACCTCCAGAGCTCATCTAGTCCAATCTTATGCTCAAAGCAGCACTAAATCGAAGCTGAAAAATGCTATCAGCCTTACCAAGTCAAGCTTAGGGATGGAGACTGATTTAACTTAATCCAGTGCTCCCAAACCATTCTAATAGTAATTTTTCTTTTTGCTTATATGCAGCTGTAATTTCCCACATGTGACTGGAAACTTGTGACTGCTGCCTCTTGCCCTTTTGCTGTGCTACTCTGAGAAGAATCTGACCTGTTTTTTCTATAATCCTCCCCCCCAACACCATACACACACAAGACAGCAAAATGCATTGTAAAATAATGAATTGTACCCACAGAACAAGAGAACAGTCCCTCATTTTGCTACCAAATAAAAATAGGAGACTAATAAACAGGAAATGCTATTGCAAAGAAGCAAATGTACTATCACACTCTCATGTACAAAGCAGAAATTCACCATATGATCAATGGGTGAAATCTACAGCCATTTACATAAGTCTACAGGTTCTTCTAAAGCATTAGAATTACCTCTTCAAAATAACTAAGAACAGAAAAATTACATGTAAAAATGTTGTGAACAACAACATCAAACAGAAAATTAAATTAGCTTCAGAAAACCTTTTCAAGAAGCAAGAGGTAAGTCAACCTGAGAACTAAATACACCCTAACATTTCTGGCTTTTCAGTAGATCCATTATCACATGTAAGCGATCTATTCTACCAACATTCTCTGACTTATAAGAGCACTACTGTTATCTTCTTGGTTGTTTACAGTAGGTTTCCATTCCATCTTTCAAATTCAGCTGAGAACTTCCTCTGGAATTTATGATAAAATTTTGGCTCTGTGGGAGAACTGTGTTGCAATCTGTAATAACAGCACAGCAGTTCACTGCATCTCATAGCCATGTGCAGGACAGTCTTGACACAAAATCTGCCCATGCAGCTTTGCATGGAGGGTGGGACATGAAGCATTTAATCCTTTTCAAAAACAAACAGCTTTTCAGGAATATCTGCTCACTGTTTATGTAAGTGCTGAGTACAAAAGCACTGCAAGTTTATAGTTGTTACTCCAGACCAGAAAAAACATACAAAATATGGTTTTAGTTCTTTCTAAGTTAGCAAACAGCCCATTGTAGCCCTCTGTTGAAGCTAGCCTGAAGCTCCTAATACCTAAAATCCCAGATTCTTTCTTTGAAAGAGCTAATTCTTATTTCCAAAGTTTGAGAGGAAGGGATAGTAAATACAGTACCTTTTGAAAGCAAGAATTGTTTACAGATTAAATATTTCTCGTAAGTCAGTATTCAGAATATTCACTGTAAGAAGACACAGAAAGAAGAGACAGCTTGGTTAGAAAACCAAGCATCACAGAAGTCTTTGCCTGCCTTGCTGCTATTTTTTGGCCCTGTAATTTAGCTAAAAAGATAAACAGCATGGTCTCCTAGTCTCAGATGTCATTAACAAAACTCTCACTGACCTCAGTGATGCTGGAAGGGAAACCCTTTAAGAATGCAGTGAGAAAATGCTGTACAAAATGTACTGAGCCTGCTGTTAACGTGGCATTCAAATAGACTGAACAGAAATCACTGCATGTGCTTCATTCACGGATAACTGCAGCTATTACTACAGTGTTTCAAAAACATTATTTCAGCCTGTTTTTTCTTCAAAGGATTGCTCAAACATTTAGGGTCAGCTAAAAGGCAGAATTTAACCTAAGCTATTCCTAAACGGTTTTATGAGCAGCATAGGGAAGCTAGTGTTTCTTTGTTGCATAACAATGAAAGGAACACTCTTTTAGAGTAGGAAAATAACTTATGCGGCATAAAAATTTGCCTCATTTCCATATCAGATTTTCCATAATCTTTTAAAGCACGTATATAATCAATGACTTTTTTTCCCCATGTTTTCTTGCCCTGCCTTGAAAAGAACACTCTTACAGTTTCAGAAAAATAGTTAGCTGGCTCAGTTACACTCTTACAGCCTCAGCACATTAAATTTTCTCAATAAATTCCAGCTATTAAAACAACAGAAAATGTGACTATGCTAGTCAAGCAGAATTTTCTCAAAGGGAAGGAAGGCCATTATAACGATTTGCATGGAGCATGTCTAAGCAACACACTCCTCCCTGAGAGAAATTTAATATGCTTGCATTAATTAGTGATAAGAGTTGGATCTTTGGAAGTGTTTTAAGTCTGTTCAGTGAAAACAAATTATTTTCATGTCATCTCCTAGTAGTAAGTAAGCCTCAGATGCAAAAAAGTATGGAAGACCATAAAGATCCTATTTGCTCAGTGCCTCTATGCTGTGCCATGGCTTATGGCAGCTTGGTTCATGTCTACTTTCTAGTTGTTTTGAGCAAGTCTGTTGCTATTCTCATTCATATCAAGGGTACAAACACCTTCTAGATCTCTACCAGCACTAGTAAGCATTTCTTGAGAACAAACAGTATTTTTGCAAGACAGTATACAGATGAGGACTGATGAGATACAAGCGCAACAGAAAGAACTGTGTGTGTGGGGGGGGGTCAGCACAGGTCCTTTAATTTGCAAAGAAAAGTGTCAGGAAAATGGGCTTTCTGTGGGTAGTGAGGTGCAGGATGTCAGAAATCAAACTGATGGATGCCAATAATAAATTAAACTGAATGTAGTATCTAGAATGCAATATCCATATTTTTTTTTTAAGATATATATTAAGCTACACCTGTTCAATGGTGTCCCTCTCCCCCCTTTTAAAATAAAAAGGACTAGTTTTTTATTTTTACTTTTTAAAAGTGTTACCAGCCTTCATCTGTGCAATGGCAATGTGAACTTTCTATGTATGTATGATGTGACGACTGGAATAGATGAATTGATGAGAATCAATTTACTTTGCTCAGAGGAAACAAAAAATTCCACTCAGCAAAAGACTTCAAGACTTGCCTCTCAAAGGAAAGGCTCAGATGTGCCATATGCCAAAGAAAACACACAGCACTAGCTTTCCAAACCTTGGCTTACATTTGTGCTACTGTGCACAGAAAAAGCTCTCTAAGATGTGAAGCCATCAGGATATTTTCCAGAGGGTGAGCTCATGGGCAGCTGCTTCCACAGGCAAAACATTTTCCAGTGATGCTGCCTTTTCTCCATTGTCACTAAAACCAATTTTGCAGCTGGTTATTGTATGTGGACAATACAGTATTCATTAGTTTATGGTATCATGGAAATAACAACACAGGTTAAGGAAAAGCATGGCCCAGGAATCCATTATTAAATTACTCATTGGAAATTACATTGTGTAAAGGGGAGTGATTTTTTTTAAATTGACGAAAAGAACTGTAGTACCTAGTTCTTAATTTTTACTGTAGAACTAAAAAGAAGGAGTAATATTACCAACGGGGAAGCTGAAGTACAACCGAAAAGTCAACTTGAAATGTAGTAGCAGTGCCAGCCAGATCATGCATTTTGAGTCTTCCATCCACTAAACAACAACTTTCCAAGTTTTATTGAAAAAGTATTTATGGGAACTGCAGTATTCAGCAGGATACAGAAACCAAGCCTATATATTCATGTTTTTTTTTGATTCACCCTTAAGCTTCTCCTATTATTTTTTTTACTCAAGGCTTCCAAGAAAGAGAAAAAGAAAATAACACTGAGGTGGACAATAAATATGGATACTTTGGAGATGCATCTAAGTCCAAAGGATACTAACAACATGCTCTTAAGAAACACAATCCAAAACCTCCTGAAATCAGTGGTTATTCAACTTCACCCAATTCTGAAGCTCAGAACAAGTATATAAGCTTTAAAACTTGCATGAACATTTAAATGCTATGTGATTTGTTCCTCATTGGGTGACATAACATGCTATGAATGACAGAATACTTTCAATCAAATCACATGGACAAAGTTATACCAATGAGAAAGCTGGTGTGGTATTATTTCAAACGCCTGTAGCAGAAACAAATGGCAATCTGTTTTTTCAGGTATTTGTCTTATCCCAAATAATCCCAAAAATCTGAGTTCAAATAATTCTGTTTTGCCACAGATTTCTCTGACCTGAGTAAGTTACCATTGTCCTCTGTTTTCCATGAGTTCAGCAGGAAACACATTTTCTTCTGTCAGAAAGACCTCATGAAAATAAATATTATGACCATGGTACCTTAACACTTAACGAAAGTGGGGTTTAAATTCCTTACAGAAAATATATAAGGATGTGCAGTCCACAGAAGTAGTAGCATTTATTCTTAACAATCCAGAAATCCAAAACTGTTTTGTGGATTTATGAAAATTTGCAGGCACAGAGTGCAATCCAAAATTCACACTACTGAAATTTGTACAAACTCACACTATTGCAAAACTGGAAGTAAAAAAAAAAAATCAGTGCAGAAAAAACAAGACTGGTAACTTGTATCATTCTCAATTATAAAGCTGTCCTGTGAAATAGCAAGGCTAGCAAATCCAAAATAAAGTGTATAATGAACATCACACTGTATGCTTTACCTATACTTCAGTGCATAGTGCCTGGCTAAAGGTTTGTGCAATTCTGCAAATGCAAGTAAGTTATGAAACAGCTGCAGTTCAGCATTTTTGTTAGTCATACATTCACTACTTTGCATCAAAGAACAACTAGCTGATGAAGTATTTCAGATTAGCCTGGAGACTTGAATTTGTTATATTTACTTAATATTACTTAATACTTAATATTTTGATTAAGTGCTATAATAATCTTAAGCATTTGCTGCCAAAACACCAAACACACCAAACTTGGAGGAGTTGTGGACTCGAATGAGGGTGGAAAGGCCTTGCAGAGGGATCTGGATAGGTTAGAGAGCTGGGCGATCACCAACCGCATGAAGTTCAATAAGAGCAAGTGCCGGGTCCTGCACCTGGGACGGGGAAACCCTGGCTGCACGTACAGACTGGGCGATGAGACGCTGGGGAGCAGCCTAGAAGAGAGGGATCTGGGGGTCGTGGTTGACAGCAAGTTGAATATGAGCCAGCAGTGTGCCCTGGCGGCCAGGAGGGCCAACCGTGTCCTGGGGTGCATCAAGCACGGCATTGCTAGTAGGCCAAGGGAGGTGATTGTCCCGCTCTACTCTGCGCTGGTGCGGCCTCACCTCGAGTACTGTGTGCAGTTCTGGGCACCACAGTACAAAAAGGACATTAAACTGTTGGAGAGTGTACAGAGGAGGGCTACAAAGATGGTGAAAGGCCTGGAGGGGAAGACGTACGAGGAACGGCTGAGGTCACTGGGCCTGTTCAGCCTGGAGAAGAGGAGGCTGAGGGGAGACCTCATCACAGTCTACAACTTCCTCGTAAGGGGGTGTCGAGAGGCAGGAGACCTTTTCTCCATTAACACCAGTGACAGGACCCGCGGGAACGGGGTTAAGCTGAGGCAGGGGAAATTTAGGCTCGACATCAGGAGGGGGTTCTTCACAGAGAGGGTGGTTGCACACTGGAACAGGCTCCCCAGGGAAGTGGTCACTGCACCGAGCCTGTCTGAATTTAAGAAGAGATTGGACTGTGCACTTAGTCACATGGTCTGAACTTTTGGGTAGACCTGTGCGGTATCAAGAGTTGGACTTGATGATCCTTAAGGGTCCCTTCCAACTCAGGATATTCTATGATTCTATGATTTTAAATTATACCATTACTGTGACAACTACAAACACATGCTATAAAAGGAGAACAAAAGCTAAATGTTTTAACAGACAAATTTAGCTCTCTACATATCATCACGTACACTTTCTAAAGATATCCATAATCCAGAACCCCCTTAAAGCACGCATGCTGTGGTTTAACATGTACGTCTAGGTATAGTGTTAGTTGTAGTACAGGAAGCGATGTCTACAAGACACACAGTTAACTAGCACACATAACAGAAAGAAAGCCATGGAATGCCATTATTTTCCTTTTCTCTCCCCAAAAGTTGCACAACAACACTGATTTGATAGGAAAACCAGAAGAGACAAAAATGTTTTTCCAATTTCTAGTCAGTCATATTTAAGAAAGCCTTTTCCCACATACAGTAACGAGCTTTTACCATACTAAACAAAGCAGAGGACAGACAGAAAGCTACTTATCAATTAACTAACTGGTAGAAAGCTGAAATCCCTACAGTCAGCAGTCTGTAAAACCAAAAGACACCATTCTTAGGAGATTTGCTCATAGTCAGAGAAAATACTACAGTTTTGTGGTTTCGTTGGTTTCACAAAATTTGGACCTTTTCCGTGGACTAAGGGCTGGAATATTTTTTCTACTGAACCAAAGGTATATGCTGGTTAGCCTTGGTAGGACTTAGAATACTTTAAGAACAACTAAACATGAATCTTTGCCAAGGCAACAACATGTGATTTGTAACAGATATTGCCAGTCCAGTGGCCAAACAAATGGGATCACTTCTATCTGATGACAGCTAGCCAGAACATAGCATCAGTACCACTCACATATACCATTGCAGATTATGAGACCGAGTCAAAAGGACAAAATATTTTTTTCAATAAAATGATTTCTATTATTTTTACTTACACAGTTCCAAATTTCAAAATGTTCACAAGAAACACTGACTTTGGTGTTTATATATAACTACTCCTTACAATGTATCACATGCTTTTACTACGATTCGTGAACCCTGCCCAGAAGATTTTCCATTTTAGATCTCATGTTAGAAAAATCTCTACAATGTTAAAACTAACCCAAAGTAGGTTCAGATTCACATACAGCAACACCGCACACTTGACTCATCTACGACACATATCGTCACCTTTGACCCCAAATACATTTGCTTTGTTACTTAAGCTTTTCATTTTTCGTACATTGATGAAAATCTCATCTCTCCCTGTCACTGTATGCATTTTTTACATGTGTCTCTGCTGTATTTACGCTGCCATTCTATGCAGACAGCGAAGACTTTTTTCAACAAATCACTTTCAACTTCTCCAAACAATATTTTTAGGATGGCTCACCTTAACTTTTGGTGTCTTCCTCAAAGGCCTGTTTGTTGCAACTATGCAGAAAACAGCTGACTTTTTCTGATGTGTCTGAGAAATAGTTAGGGGAAACTTACAGTCCTTAATTTAAAAAAAAACAATCCCTTCCTAATTTAAGTTCATTTTAGATTTCCACTTAGAAAATATATTTCGCTATTCCATTTTTTTTTGCCATCTTTAGGACTCCTCTGTCATTCACTGCAACCACAGTGAGACAGTTCAGGTAATTATGCATGCCTAACCTTCTGGTGATTATGCATCTCTGGGCTGCTATCACAAACTTTGCCCTGCCGCATTCTGTTCCATGGAGTCTCACACTGTAGTCACAAATGAATTTTAGCTAAATTAAAAGACACACAACAGAAGGTCCCTATCTCTTCTCCTGTATAGACTTATTATAATATCACACGTAAATAACAATTTTCTTTAAGTGACAAATACTTCAATTATTGAACAGAAAAACAGCATGCATTATAACACTCATGGGAGCAATGAGGAAAAAATTAGTTTCCTATAATAAAACCATGAATTAATAACTTCAGAACTTCTGAAGTCATTAAAGTGTGAGTTAACTGGGAATTTCAACAGTTCCCAGTTAAGTTCCCAAAGCTTCCTTGTTCTATTTATCCAGTACTATATTAAACAGAACTGTGCCAAGGACCAAGAGAAAATTATCCAATCCTGTAATTTTTCTACTCATCCATTTCATGAATAATGTACCTACAACCATGAGTTGCAGGGTTTATGGTTAAAAACGGTTAATTTTAAAGATCGAATTGGTTTGTTTCAATCTAAGAAAAGGTTAAAATTATTTTTTTAAGATACTCTATCCTATGTAAGTCTCCTGCAGAGACAGTAATATCGTCTCTGAAATATGCCCATACTTTCAACAGAAGTTACAGAAAGAATCCTCTAATGAAGCAGTCAAAAGTTATCAAAAAGTAATCACTACATTTGTCTTAGCTTTTTCCCCCCATTTCCTCATCACACAGCCTTATTTGACTTGTGGAGAATGATATTCAAATAATGCGAAAAATCAGAACTATCCACAAGATATGCTACTCTAACATAGTAAAAATGCAGATACTTATTGCTATGGCAACAACACAGCTTTGTTCAATGTCAAAAAGGGTAGAGAACTCCACACCATGGATTTCAATCCATGCCTCATCTTTCAGAAGCAATTTTCATTAAAATTAAAGAAATGTATGTGTATATGAGTCTGGAGATCCCATCAGAGAAGTTGGTGGTAATCATCTTAATATCAAACACACAAAAATCAAACAGTCCATTTCTGTCATGAGTGCAACAGAAAAAAAAATACAATACTTGACCAACTTAAAATATTACAGGAGTATTTATACTTTTTTTCTTATAATACATTTTTACTGATTTCTACCACCTACTTTAATTGCATTCACACAGTAAAAACAATTACATATGTCCACTCACTAACACAGTTTTGAATCAACAAACAAAACTGCTTAAATTAAATTTGGCAGTTTCTTCAATCTTCAGTGGCCCTGGAGAGTCCACATATTAAATCCCACAGATGCAAGTAAATGCCTTGAGAAGTCACTAACAACTTCTAAAGTAGATTTTGGAAATGGAAAGCATACTATCATATTTGAATCAATTAGAGAAACTGTATTAACCACCGATGAATTATGTTTAAAATTACCTGCCTCGTTCAAAACTACTGACCACAAGCATTCCAGAAATTGTCAGATTCTTTTTCTCATTTGTAAAGAAGATTTAAAGAGCTTGTTAGTACATGGCCGAAGTATTGAATGGTACAAGGGTAATTTAAGAATAAACATCTGTGAAACACAGTCATCTGTGACATAAATAAATAAATAAATAAATCATTCCGAGACTTTGTCCTTGTAGATTCTCTCTGTGTTATTGTGACTTATTACCTAAATTTAGGACCCTAAAGAAGCATTTCAAATACTTTGGGTTATTATTAAACCTCTTCTCCGAACTGCTCAAGCTTCAGGATAGCTACTAAGTAGAATTCAACAAGCAAAACCACAGGTTTTTAAAAAAATTTCACTGCCTCCAGTAGAATTCACAGAAACATTTAACTAAAAATTAACATACAGAAAGACTGCCAAAACATCTAAAAACATCACACTCCATATAGATATTAGCTTAAATGATATAGAGAAAGAAAAAAAACAAGACACATGAGATGAAGGATCAAAACGTACTGTAAGTATTTGTTATAATTCCTGTGTCACTGCAAAGTTATGCAAGCAAAATTACCAAAGAAAGTTTTGGATAATACTGACATTCTCTTGGATAAAGAAGTACAGAACATGTCTGAGCATACCCAGAACTCCAGAAAAACCTTAATGCCAATATTTACAAATGCACTAATGCAATGTTCATCCTGAAGACTGGGGAACATCTTTATGACTGTGCTAGAAAACAAAGAAGTGTTAAATAGCTGTAGATTATTTTTCTACACGTCTTCAAGAAATGTGTAGATTTAGAACTTCGTAGCATGGATTTGTGGTGGACTTTAGTACTAGGTTAAAGTTTGGACTAGATAATCTCAGAAGTCTTTTCCAACCTGAAGGATTCTATTCTATGATTATGACTGGGCTTTTTCACACCTGGAAAGCATAGAAAAACTATTTTGGAATATTTACACTGGAATAGGTACTCTATTACAGGCCCGGAATTCCTCAAAAATGATGACATCCAAAATACTTTAATAAGTTTTCAGTGGAGACAGCATTCATCAAGATAAAACTTAGGGATTGTTCCAGCAAATGCATTTCACAGGTTCAAAAACAGTGTTGATATATCGCATATACATAGCATTAACTTTAATATAAAATTCTAACTCAAAACCAAAACAATCAAAACCAAGAATACAAATAATTCAATAGCTTTAGTGAACATTCTGAAAATTATTTTACTTCATGAAAAACAAGAATGTTGTTATACACTCTTAGGAAAACAAAGAAGTATAAATAGTTGTCGCCTTTGTTACCTCTGTCAGAACACAAGCTAAAATCACTTTATAACCGTATTTTAAATAGACAATACTTCCACAGAGTATTAAAAAATTTGACCCTCATCTCAGAGATGCACTGTGAGAGGACAAGAAGCAACTGAGATAAATTGCAACAATGGAAATCCCAATTGGGGCGGTGTGTGTGTGTAAGAAAAATTAATCACTGTTAGAGGGGTCAAGCACTACAACATTGCACAGAAAGGTTGTGAACTTCCATTTCTAGATATTTTCAAAACAGCTGGACAAGGTCCTCGGTATCCTAACCTAATTTTAAGTAAGCCCAACTTCGAGTAAGAGGTTGAACTAGATAACCTCCAGATGGCCCTTTTTCTATGTGCATTTTTCCCCATTCTGTAGTAACTTGGTGATGTGGCTGTGGAACTGCCCTGCGAATGGTACCTATATGCATGATGACAGAAACCTGGCTAGAGAACAGCAGTTGTGACAGATATTGCAGCAGACTATGCCCTTTCTAAGCTAAAATATCTGTGCTTATTATTTTAAATTCATTAACAGATTTTGAGATCACTGATCATCAAGCATTGCACACATATGCTCATAGTCATGAGTCCAGTTGGAGACCGTTAACAAGTAGAGTAGCCCAGGGGTCAGTACTGGGTCCAGTCATATTTAAAACCTTCATTAATGATCTGGATGATAGGGCAGAGTGAACCTTCACTAAATTTGCAGATGACATGAATCTGGAAGTGTCTGACGCACCAAAGGGCCACGCAGTCATCCAGAGGGACCTCAACAGGATGGAGAAATGGCCTGACAAAATCTCATGAAGTTCAACAAGAAGCTGAGTTAGCAATGTGGCTTTGCTGCTAAGAAGGTTAATGGTATTCTTAGCTGCATTGAGCAAAATATTACCAGCACATCAAGAGAGGTGATCTTTCTCCTCTGCTCAGCACTGGTGGGGCCACAACTGGAGTGCAGTGGCCAGTTCTGGGTGCCCCAGTACAACAGAGACATGGACATATTGCAGGGAGTCCAGCAAAGGGCCACAAAATTGATGAAGGGACTGGAGAATCTCTGCTATGAGGAGAGGCAGGGAGAGTTGGGACTGTTCAGCCTGCAGAAGAGGAGGCTCAGGAGGGATCTTAACAATGCCCATAAATACCTGAATGGAAGGTGCAAAAGAGAAATAGAGCCAGGCTCTTTCCAGAGGTACCCAGAGCCAGGACAAGAGGCAATGGGCACAAACTGGAACACAGGAGGGTCTGTCCGAACATCAGAAAGCACTGCGTTACTGGGTGGGTGATGGAGTACTAGAACAGGTTGCCCAGAGAGGTTGTGGAGCATCCTTCCTTGGAGATCTTCAAAAGCTGTGTGGACGTGGTCTGGGGCAACCTGCTCCAGGTAATCCTGCCTGAACAGGGGATTGAACCAGATGACTTCCAGAAATATCTTCCAACTTTAACCATTCCATGATACTGTGATATAATACACCTTTGCAGAAAAGGATGCGGCTGCTCTTCCAATATTTGTTATTTACTCGACAACTCATAACATAGTTGGGGGGTGGTGGTGGTGTCTGTATATATCTTTCTGAATCACACTCTACCGAACAATGGCACATATGTTACTATGATGCCCTCTCATCACAATGTGGCTGAGGCGACCATGGCAGCATTGTGAAGGCATGGACTATGACATACAGATAATGGTTCCCTCTCAGTATTCCCCCATACTGCACACTTTAGTACAAGATACAGGCAAAACTTTAGGTGCAAATATAAATTTCAATTAAAAAAACACATTGGTATGACTAGAAGGAATGCTTTGTTTTGGCTGCAGAGAAAACTATTACTCACAAAACATAAAATGAAATGATGGGTTATTTGTTTTCTTAGATGTTAATAGCCAGGTCAAACTGTTTCCAGAAAATTTGTGTGCGCACAACTGGAAATGTGTAAATTCCACAATTTACCCAGGCATGTTGATACATTATTTGGTTTAGGCAACTCCAGATAATTTTGGAAGTATTCTAAGTATAAAAAGCAGAGCTGGCTATGGATAAAACACACTTAAAGTGCTGCTCATTCTATCCCTATTTTAGAACCTTGCGCGAAGTTTGTGTTAATGAAATACACAAGAAGGCATGTATGGTGATTTTACTCAGCTGGGCATCTGAGCTCCACCACAACCACTCTCTCACTTCCCCTCCTCAAAGGGAAAGGTGAAGAGAATATAATTAAAAGGGATCAACGGTTGAGATAAGGACAGGGAGATAACAAAACAATTATCCTCATGGGCAAAACAGACTCAGCATAGGCAGATTAATGTAATTTATTACCTGTTACTAACAAGCTTGAGCAGTGAGAAACAAAAAAAAAAACTAAAAACACCTTCCCCCTATCCACCCTCTTCCACCTCCTCCCCCCCGAGTGGTGCAGCGGAACAGGGGCTGCAGTCAGTCTATAGCACTTTCATCTCTGCAGCTCCTTCACAGTCACTCTCTTCCCCTGTTCCAGCATGGGGTCCCTCCCATGGGATACAGTCTTTCCTGAGCTGATCCTATGTGGGCTTCCCACAGGCAGCAGCTCTTCAAGAACTGCTCCAATACAGGTTCTTACCACAGGGTCCATCTGTCAGGAGCAAACTGAAACAACATGAGCAGCTTCTGGATTCTTTTCACAGAGATCACCCCTGCAGCCCCCTGCTACCAAAACCTTGGCACGTAAACTGAATACAGCATGAAGTCAGGCTAAATAAACTTTCCTCAATATGTCTTTTTTCTGTCCTTTGTCCTGTGTACATGCACACCATGAATAATCTCTTTGCTCCTGCTCTCCGACCAGGTGAGTGATAACACCGTACATATTTTTCCTCTTTTTAGATGTTTCTGGTATCTACTTAGAAGATGTTCTGGAAGGAACAAAAACACCTAATAAGTTCATGTCTGCTCTGATTGATTTTCCCTTATTCTGTACACCTGTTAAGAGTCCAGATTTGTCAGGAAGAACAGCCGTAACCCTCTTCGGTGATTTAATCAATCCAATGCAAAACAGTACTAAGAATCTTATAAGCAAGACAGAGAGACGAGTGGGAATCATAAAGAGAGAAAATGGAATAAACTCTAGGTGTTCCTCATGAATACGACATAAAGTTACAGATAGAATTTATTTTATAGTCATAACCATTGTATACAGAACAGAAAGAAAACAAAAGAGGTTTCTAACCAGTAATCTACTCATTTTGATATGGAGTGTTGCTATTTGCTCATTTGATGAAGAATAGAGTATTTCACTAGTGGATCCTAAAATTGTAATCCTTGCTAAATACAAGGACTGACTTAGTAATAACTTAAGAGTTAATAACTAAATTAATAATAGTTCTTAGTCAGGATTTAAGACAATTTCTTCTTTCTATTGTTCTTCTGAATTTGGAATACAACTGTGCTACAGAAAAGAATGACACATGGCTGCATTTCTTTTAGTTGAAAACAGACAGATAGGTTTCAATATATTATCTACAAATAATATTATCTAGAAAATAGAGAATTCTTTGTCAACTTAGGTACTCGCTATATTTTTTTCACTAATAATAAGTTGAAAAATGCTATCTGTAAAATGTGCACTTAGGCAAAACTGCAGGTATGGTGTGGGAAATCATTTTAGCATATGCATGCAAAACAGATACACAGTACAAGAAAAAAAAAATCTCTTACCAGTTAAATTAATTTTACTTTTGATGTGCACATCAAAAATGAATGAAATCTTTTCACAAAAATTATGGAAACAGCACTAAAATGAATCTAAGTTGGAAAGGAAATAGTAGTCTACCTTGTCTGCCCTAGAAATCTATGTTAGTCAGTCAAAATTCAGCCTCACAAAAAAACTTCCCTCGCAATTTTCTGTATCAAAGACTAAGAAATCTTGTAATAAAGTGCAGTAGTATGGTTACAGAAAAGCAGTAATCAGTATCGATAAAAACCAACATTTAACAGACTTGCATAAACAAAAGAAGATGCATCAAATCATTAATACATTTTTCCTAGACAGCTACTTTGAGCTACTCACTTAGGTGGTTCATCGAACGAACTTGTTTCTAGTCTTACCATAGTCACACACAATGCATCTAGACCTTACTTAGTTCCTTAGTTAGAATTCTGTCATAAATGACAGCTATAGGATATGAGGAAATATTCATAAAGCCATCTGATAGTTAAGCCTCTAGCCCACATCTGTTTCATACAGCCATTAGCATGAAAAGATCTGTTTGCCTTGCCTTTAATTAACTCTATAGTTTATGTATTTTTAGTAAGTAAATCATGGTCTTAATAAAACTCTGTTAAGAAAAGATTTAAACAAACACTAGAATCTTTCTGGGACATATAACAGCTTGCTTCCCTTCTACCAAGCATTTTTGCTACTGTAACAACCTGCCTGCATTTGTACATTCTGAACTGCACATTTACTTTGAGATTTTCAAAAGTATCAATGATCCTTGTGGGCTCCTTCCAACTCTGATATTCTATAATTCTATGATTTTATGCTAGATGCTATACTGCACCATCATTATATGTTAAAAAAAAAAAAGTGAAAGATTACAATAAACAAACTAAAGTGAAAAGAAATACAAGGCAGATGACTGAAGAGTCACTGAAGTTGTAAAACAGAAAAAATAGACCTACTGGACTTAACTCTGAGAAAGGTGGTAAACTGGAAGTTGAAAACATTCTAGTTCCTGGATGAGTTTAGAAAGAATCAGTCCTTCCTCTGGTCCAAGAGTGTGCCAATGGTCTGTTCCTTGTTATAGCTCTATCCGCAAATGTGATTGTATAATGTTTACATTTTTCTTTCTCAGTCATGTCTATTTTGTGTCCTCTGAGTCGTAAGAACAGGATTAAGAACATACGCAAAGCACAATGTAAGTGCAAGCATCTCAAGTTGTTCAAGGTAACTCTGCAACTGTTACTGAATAGTAGTTAATATTTAGGAGAAAGAATAAGCTTGGAGCTATTTTCTCCACCAAATAATAACTTAGTAAAAAAAAGTCTGGTTTTGGTCTTCCAAAGCTGTTTGTGGATTGAATGCAATTCACTGAATAGTTTGGGATGACTTTTTTTTTTTTTGCCTGAGCTTAGTTTGCTAATCAGACGAGTAATAGTCGTTTGCTTCTTTTATCAAAAAGCTCAACACTGAAATGTTTGCTTCAGAGTACTCGGAATACTTAAACCACTAACCTGCAGTTCATTTTTCATATTTAACATTGTTCTACATTGTTTAGAGTTTTTTTGTTTGTTTTTCAGAAAAAAAGGAAGAGGCTTTTTATGGAAGAAGATACATCACTAACAAAATTGCAAATGCTTTTAATTGCCATGGTATTACTTCTGCGAGTGTTAACAAATATAGACTAGCCTTTTCAAACTTCATTAACTTTCCCACAACAGTGGTTTCTGAGATCTACCATGGAAGCATTTATTTGTATAGAGTCCTTTACTGCAGAGATTTTAAACAAATGGGCAGCATCAATCTTTTTAGGAATACAAAGAAAATAACAGTGACTTAATATGACAAGCATTTTCTACTAATGCCTGGCAGAGACAGCTGGAAATATTAGAGCTCCTGCAGTAAGTGACACAACATTGCAGTGTAGTTAAAAATACATAGGTTTTAAAGGAAATGAAAGTAACACAACGTCAATGAATTTTTCAGTTTGACAGCTGATTTAAAGTGCTTCAGAGAAAACTGAAAATTCCTGAAAGACATTCACTCTTTTTGACGTACCAGATCCCCAACTAAGCAGTATAACATCATGTTGCATCTCATGCAAACAAAAATTGTTGCTGACCTATATAAAGTTTTGCCATTCTCTACTCAAGCACATTGATGACCTCAGAAAAAAATCTTTCAGAAGCTGGGCTGCTAATCCAAAAGGCCACTCAAAAGTGTCTGTAAATATATGAGACTTCTCGGAAAGTATTACATGAAACACTAAAAAACATGAAAACAAACAAACACCCCACCACCTCAATGAGCTCACTCTCTTCCTTTAAAGAAATATTATCATTACTTCGTACTTCGCAACCCCAAAACTAAAAGAAGGACATAAGGCCATAGTGCTTCCTGAATAACCTCATCCTACTGGATCACTGAAGTTAAACATTCCACATTTGTTACTGTAGCAACACGGCCTAATACAGAAAACCAGACAAATAAGCACACTGGAAATCAAGCAACTTTCAAATAAGATTCCAGTATGTGAAAGAAAATGTTACCAGTAGTTCAGGTGGAGTTTTGTTCAAGAATTTATGTCCAAAATAGCCTCTGACTGGTGTGAATAATTCCTGTACCCTCTGAAACAGTCTAAAAAATGCTGAAGCTGGCAGAAATTCCCAACAAAGCTTTCCTTTGGAGCACAATCAGATTTTCTCAAGAGTACTACAAAATTTTCTCGTTTCTCCCTCTCCCCCACCCATTTCCTTATGTTCTCCCCATGAATCATGAAAAACATATTATAAAAAATTAATATTGTAATAGTGATTCTTTTCAACATTTTAAAACACGTCACCCCATGTCAGAAAGCAGAGAACGCTAAGGAAAAAGAATATAGGAAAAGGCAAAGATACAGTAGTTGTTTTTGAGATTCAGGTTCCTCTCACCAGTAAGCTGTGGTTTAGGGACTTCCTGAGACAGATCTTGTATAAACATTTCTGTGTTTAAGTCTGGGTGGCATTTCTTCTCTCAATCTCCCTGTTCACCTTTTCCTTCTATTCCTCCTTGTGTGCTTTTTTTTTTTTCTCTTCAGTTTTTGGTTTTGAAAGATCATGCGGCAAATGAATTCAGCAATTCAACTGCACACTGTTTGAAAAAGTAGTTAGTTTGACTTATTTCCCAAAGTTTGCCTTAAGATTGCAACATTCTTATCTATTTTGCTTACCTTGAGCTAGTAATTGCTGACCTAAGGTTAATTTCCTATGACCAGCTGCTTCATAGTATTTTCTCAAGTTCTCAAAGCCAAGTCTAACATTAGACCACTCCTTTCTGAATTACTCTGATGAAGAAAAAATTCAGATTTCACAGCCAGAAATAACTGGGACCTGCCAGTATTAGTAGAATGTGCTATTCTGCAATCTTGGATTTGAATGGAAGTTGATCTCTGAGATTCTCAGTAGGAAAAGCACACGGAACAACTATGAAGTGTGTTGAAAATTATTTCATGAAGCCTAAAGCCCCCAACAAAAGCAACAAACTCTAATTCATAATTATTACAAAACCAAGGAAAGGGCATTCCCATCTGGTCCAAACAGAATGCCCACACAAAGGCTAATCCCATTTTTCTCTTCTGTGCTTCCCAAAGGGCAAGCATCAAGTGCTCTACCAAACAATTCAGATATTCTATAAACACAGGGCACATCCAAATAAACGCTACCTGTCACCTAGCAAGAGGGCACATCTTTATTTTTTCCTCAACAAATAAACTGTAACACTCTGAAGAAATAAGGCTTTGCAAAACACAACTTTGAATGATCCACACAGAAACCTTTCTGATAACAGTCTGTTCAGAGTGTTTTAAAATAAGAAAAAGTACTCAACACTTAATCAAAAGATTGATCTCTGTAATATTGTGCTTTTTCTTATTCAGAAATGAGGGTGATCAAATAAAAAAGGACTAGTTATTTTTAATCTTTCAAGTCTTTTTATTAATAACATGTTTTTCTGTAAGAGAACATTAACGACTTAAGAACACACAAGAGAAGTCTTTAACCCAATGAAAGAGACAGACTAAATTCCTAGGCATTTAATTACACTTTTTTAATTGCCCTAAAAAAATCAATGAAACTTAAGCATATACTAACGAACTTAAAAATGGTTATGGATAATATATGAACATGGTCCTAAATAAGATTATTGAGAAATTCTGAACCATATTCTTGGGAAAGATTTCACTTACAAGAATCTTGCTGTTCTGGGATAACAGCAAGTTAGAAACATGTATTTTTCTAAAAAAGCAAAGAACTGAAAGCATTCACTTTTAGATTAAAATTAAATATTTGACTCAGTAGTAATCAAGGTAGACACTTAACTTTTCTGTCTCTGTAAATGGCCAGGAATTTGAAAAATTGATCATTGCAAAAACTAGGCACCTTCATAACTTGGCAAACACTGATGACAACCACACTTCACTTCTCCTGTTCTGTCCCTCAAGAAGCTCTATGTAGCTGTACGTTGAAAAGGCACCTTGGAAATGAGGGAGGGGTAATCATAGGCAAACTGAAAGAAATTTTTTTTTTTTGCTAAGTATTTCAAAAATGAACAGAATATTCACACTGCAATTCAATTAAAACTTTTTTTTTCCCTATATAAAATTAATGCATTGGAAAAGCTCTAAAATGCTTTAATCTCAAGTATATAGAACACGCTACTTAAGTGCACTAAAATGGCAACTTCGGTCCCTGCTTGTATGTCTATGGCAAGAGAAATAAGTAAACTTTCAATTTAAACTACAAAAAAATGATACGATAATGACAGTAACTAATGAGAGGTGCTAATATTCTCTGCAGGTATCACAGGCCACACACTAAGGGTACAAGAAACAATTACAAGAAAGGGGGAAAACCCTAAAAGCATATGGAATTACTAGTGTAATACATTTTAATCTGCTTATTTGTCCTTTGACTAATTTCAGTGTTCCCATATTCTTTTCCTCAGTTTCTTCAAAGCCCAAAGATCCTTAAAAGTGCTTGAAAAACTATGAGCAAATAAATTATCGGACCGCATTATAGGTTTCTACAGGTGACTGACATACAATTACAGTGAATTGTTTGGTTTGTAAAGCAGTTGGTAAAAAGGTAGTTTAAAATGTACTTCTTTGCTCTGTTAAGCTTCACTTTTAATTTTGCTAATTTCTTTGCAAGATTCCTAGCAAGTTTTAAGTACGTTGTAAAGATGAATTTTACATTAATTCAAAAAATTCTTTTTAAAAACAGAGGTAATAGCTAATGACCAGAAATACTCTGCATATAGAAACTTCTGTGACAGCAAATTTTTAGAAAGGTTCAGGGGAATAAGACCTCATAGCAATCAAATGAGAAACATGCTTTAGACTACTAGAACTATCAGGCAAGCATTAAAAAATGCACTGGCGTTCACCCAAATTATGGATTCTCAATCTGCATTAGATTATTATAAGAGTTAGCTTGAATTCGGACAATTTTACATTCTTTTTTGTCTGAGAACATGCTGCTTCCTGATAGAAGTGACCTAGGAAGTGCTAATAAATAAATAAAATCAGTGGTACTCTGAATAAAGCAGCTTTGCTGTATTTGTCAGCATCAAAGAGGAGCCATCAGTGAAAAACTAGTAGAGGCTCCTTCAATGTCTGGATGAAAAATATTCCTTCTCCCGTCAGAGAGCGCGTTGTAAAAAGCCTTACGAGCAGGAAGTAGCCACCCCCCACTCCGACATTTTGGGGACGAATCCTATACAGTTACACATTCTAACATCTCATTTGACCTAGAAACGAAACCACACTCAAACACGGTCTCCAGAATTTCTTCCTAACTCTAAAGATTAACCGTTTTACACAACAGAAAAATAACTTCCATTTTGGACTGTCACTGATTATTCAATCAACGGCAACAACACAACAGTTTAGCCGGGTCTAGCTTTTACACGTTTTTAGCACTGTGAACAAGAACTCGTGACTCACGGTTAAGGAGTTTCAGTTACAGAAACAGATTTAAAAAACCGCAAGCAAATACAACAAACAGCGAAACCCAGCTCTGCCCCGAGCGAGGCGCCCCACGCGGCCCGGCCCTTGCTGCAGCCGAGCTGCGGCCGAGGCCCCGCCCCGGGGCTCCGAGCAGCCGCGGCCGCTGGCGGCGGGGCCTGCGCGTCTGTTACCGGCGGAGCCCTTGCACTCGTGGGAGGAGGAAAAAAGCCTACCCAACCAAAACCTGTCAGCTTGCTGCACGCCTGCCTTTTTTTCCCCCCTACCAGATGTAGGTCTACCACAAAGGAGCTGAAGTTCAAATAAGGCTGCTTTAGCCTTACAAGAAATGATGGACTCACAATTTTAAAACCAGAATGCTGAGTTCTCTCTCACCAAGACAAAGTCTTACCGTACCTCAATGGTAACACTGTACAGATGCATGGCTTAGACTGAACAGCCAGGCTGTGAAAAATCTTTAAAAAATAGAGAAAAAGAAAGGAATTAATTTTGTAGATCATCCAGACATTTGCTTTTCTAACTTCAGTACAGCGCACAAAGCTATTCAGCTGTAGACTCCAGGCTACGTTCACTGAAGAGGTGCGCTTACGATACGCAAACTGCTAAGTGAGATGCCACAACTCGTGCGGACAAGTTGTTCCGATAACCTTTGATGAAGGCACGCTAAGGACAGAAGAAAGAAGACGAAGGAGACAGGGTAAGAATGCACAGTACAAATGGGTTAAATTTAAAATATGCGTATGTTTTTGTACGTTGACAGTCCAAAGACTGATTGGTTTGCATATGAGTGAGTGTAAGCTTTTCAAAGGCATTACTGCTCCCTAATACAAACAGCAAACCTTTACACAAATTTAAAACAAATTTAGATGTGAAAATAGTTGAGATATTTTATGATGCCAGGCACTGAAGAGCCTTCTTGCCATTATTTTCTCGAATATGAAATTTATTTTATCTTATTTAATTCTGCATGTAACTTTGGGCTTCATGTTTCCTCAAACCGGCTGCAAATGCATATGAATACTGCGTGTCTTTCAACAAACTTTCTAGAACATACTAATTTCTAATGATAACTTTTCTAAAGGACTACCTGTAGTAAAAATGATGAAATCTCTGTTCTTTCTTACACTCATGTCTGATCAAGGAGACACAATAGTTCCTGGAACTTTATAACAGTTTACAAAATAAATTTCACTGAAGAACAGAACATAGCATGTATGAGTATCTTTGTGTAAACATTAAATATTTACTTTATGATCCAACTACTATTCTTCATGAGCAAAATGAGTCACATTTATTAAAATGTGTATGTGTTTAAGGGCTATTACGTACTAAGTGCATGTACACGTGTACACACACAGCATAAACATTTTTTTTGGTAGTGACTGGATTAAGTGAAAAATAAAGTGAGGCCACTGTTAAGGGAAATAACATCACTAACAGTGCTCTCTCAATAATTACATTCCATGTCTAGGACGGAAATTTAGTAAAGCAAAAAGAACAACCCACAAACAATATTACTAAAATTCTTGGTAATCAAGAATGAAAATCTGTACTTCTTGTAACTTAAAAGGCTGTATACTTTTGCCAAAAACTTCAAAATATTACATGGCAGCAAAGGATACATAATCCTTTGAAGTTTCCAGAAGCAGTTGGTAGTATTTCAAAACAAAAGTTCTCCAGGAACTAAGACATCCTCATTCTGAAGTGTTTCATTAGTCATCCATTCCCCAGAGTAAAGAAAAAATAAATAAAATAAAATAAAATCTTTCCCTTTAAGAAGCACAAGATAGTTTTTGAATCAAGATTTTACCACAAATTTAAATGGACAAAGAAGCTAAGTATAGAATGCATTATAATAAAAGCTTCTGAAGCAATTAATTAGTTTCTGTCAGAAGTGCGGCATGGCTCACAATGGCACCAAGAACTAGTGACAAAAAAAAAATATATAACTCCACCCAATAAACTCGTAATTAAACTTTCTTTTACATCACCTTTTCAAAATTGAAAGTGCATGCTACTTACTATGTGTCAACCTTTTCCTATCCACTATTATACTTCAAGCAAAACTTTAAAACTTTTCCTAATACATGTGGCATTCACACTACTGTGCAGTACTTTCACTGTGAATTTCCTTTTACCAAACTGAAAAATTTTAATGTTCAGCTTTTTCACAGCAATAATTTTCACCTAAAATCAAGCTACAGGAGTTAATTCTAAAAGAAAATCTGTATCAAGGGAAGTCCCTTCCCCTTCAAATTGAGCAAAAATGAATAAATTAAATACAAAGGCTACATGAAAAATCGATAGATTAATATAATTCTATTCAAAAGAGTATTTGGGAGAGAGAATAGGAACACTGCATGGGTGCGTGCTTTGAAAAAAGTGGCAGGGAATAAGAAAGAAAGTAGCTTCAGAAAAGTCATGCTTATATATCTTTTCACAATAATGTCGTGAAATCCAGATAATAGTACTGGCTTGGTGCCTGGAACATGCTAGCTAACTGTACATCCACAAACACTGACTATGAAAGGACTCTGCAGAAGCAAACACTAATGTTTGGGGGGGGGGGGGGGGGGGGGAAGCATCACAACAAAACAACAACAAAAAAACCACCTCTGATCTTTGTATAGTAGGAATTTACATTTTTTGACAACCTTGCTCCATTTGCTTTTACAATTCCATTAAAATGTACAACTGCACTACCTACTCTAAAAACCCTTTTAATATCATAGACAGTATTATTAAAGAAACAGTGAAGATTTGTTGTTAGCTTTTCATGTTTCTTGTTTAGAATGAACAAGTATCAAACTACGCTTGAGTACACAATCAAACAAAATAGCTGATCTTTTCAAGCAAAAATGTTATACGATCTAACACTATGCCTTTTGTGAATATGCTTTTATTTATGTATCTAAATACTTGAGTAAGCTGCACACATGGTACCACAGCATGCAGGGTTATGTAGGAAAAGCCAGACCATCAAATGACTGCTAGCCTCATTATATTAAGTATGACCAACATACGCACAAAAAATATACTGATTAACCCACAGAACTGAATTTTGTTAGAGTGGTTTAATGTAGCAATACAAACTCATTTGTAGGTAGGGTCACACTGTTGCTTTTTTCTTCTAAGTCAAAAACAACCATACAGGGAAATGTCAGAAAATACTAGTGTTGTGCAAAAAGCGAGTATCTTGTATATTTCACATATATATGTTTTTCCATCTATCTGGGTATTTCTAAAGAGCCATGAAGTATCAGTTTAAATATGTGCATTCAACTTGGGCATACACTTAACAATTCAGTCTAGACTATAAGCGCTTTCAGTCAGAACAGGATGAACAACATACAATGACGCAAATAAATTGAGCGTTAGACCTTGTCTATTCACTCTTTAATGAGATGAAAGTCACTTAATATGCCCCCTGCCCTCCCCCCTCCCCTTCAAAAGAAAGAAAACATGACGTAAAAAAACGTAGACATAAAATAGAGTGAAATAATAAAACTCCAAACTGAAATTATTTTTCTCAGTATGTAATACTCTGGGGTGCATTTTAAAGGGAACTGAACGACAATGACTGAAAATCATTTTTCCTTTAACAACAGTTACTATCCCAAAAGATACCATAAGTTAAAAAAGGAATCCTATTTTACTTTGACAGTTGATGGAGCACTCCTGCTTAAGCGTAAAAAGTCAGGTACGAAACATCCTCCTTCACCTTCTTTATGACTAGCATAACTGAAGCCTGATGGACTGAAAATGCCTACTTGGCTCCTGAGCTGCAACATTAAAAAAAAACAAAACAGTTTTTTCATGGTTTGTAAGTGAGAATTGCTATATAGGATCTTAATTATTTGCTCCTCAAACCACAATGGTAAAGTGTTTCTTCTTAATTAGATTACCTTTGCAGTAAAGTTAACTATACTACACAGTACTGAATAACTTTATTCAAATGGTTTCTGAAGTCCCTAGAATTCCCCTCATGTAACATCTTGGTTTTAGTACAGAAAAATGTCTTCCCTGTAATGCAGTCTCCAAGCATGGATACAGTGTCACATATCATTTATACAAAAGCTGCATTTATATACCTCAGTACATGACATTTGCATACCTTCAGTCCTCTGGATTAATAACAGCTTACTATAGAAAAACAAGAGGAGCAGCAAGAAGCAGTTACAGAGCTTTTACCTACTGGGCTGTTTCATGAACCTTATCTGTAGAAAAAACCCATAACAATAAAATTTATATTCTGGTACGGAATCTAGACAATTCTCTTCCACGTTTATCTTAGTTAAGGTCTTTCACACAAGATTTACAGAGCTCATTATTTTACTTTTGTATTTTTCCAAAATGCTGTATTATAGGTGATGTCTTCATTAAATGTCAAGACATTCTCTCCTTGAACTGACTTGTAATCCAAAATAAAAAATAATTAAGTTCAGTGCTTAGCTACCTTCCAGTGGTTTTCCTATGGTCTCAGCTCTTCTTTGCGGAACACTGAAAGTGTAGGTGTAAAAAACACAGTACAGACACTCAGAGATAAGAGATCAGTCTCTCAATGGTTGAAAGACTCAACATTGCAAACCACTTGAGTTCCACATGCAAAAGTGTTGATAACATACTGAGGCTTTTATAAAAAACTTTCTTTCCAGAGTAATACTGCAAACGTCTATTTTATTCAAAAAAAATAATCCAACAAAAACCAGCCATAGCATTGAAAGGTTACTGTTTGCATTTTCAAAGAAACTCAATTACATTATTGCAAGTCATACTTTCATCTGATGGAGACATGCCTCATTCTCATTTGCACACACAAGTCCTAAGGATAGGTAAAGTATTTCATAAAACCTTAAAGAAATGGTTAAATACAAATACATGCATGTCTGTTTTGTAAAAATGAGGTCCTGTGAAGGATGGTACCAGAACAAATAAGGGAAAAAAGTACACATGCTGGAACTTTCACAATTAAATGTGCATTTTGTATACAAGTAGCGTAAAAAAAAAAACAAAAAACATACTGCTGGCATTGCCACCTTCCATGCCTTCTCTTAAGGTCAGCTGATTAAAAGAACACAACTCTGAACATCTGTCAAACAGTAATACTTTGCACGTAGAAATATTTTTAAATTCACTATTTCAGGATCATGGCAGTAATAAATTACAGACTGTGAAACAGCTGTGTAATTTCAGATGGTAAAATACTCTACTCCTGTTGAAATATCACCTGTAACTTTCAAGATATTCATAACAATCCAAAGGTAATATATTTTGACTAACCAAAAATCCTATATAAATATGACAGAGTACAAAACAGAAATATTTCCAAGGAAAATTAAAGAAAGATTTTATTTGTTTTTTCCATTTAAATGACAGGAAAAAGCAATCAAAAGCTGAAACATACAATATCCCTTTCAGAAAATTTATTACCTCTTTTTTCACCAGATCACGGGAACATCCTCAGTTGAGCAAACAATGAATGAGCAAACAAACCAAATTGTTATTACCTACTTTCAGTTATATACATAAATAGGCCAACGTTTGATCTACAACCTGATTTATTTATTTTTTACCAAAGCACTTACTCTAGCTAGGAGTATGAAAAATGATACTGTTATAACAACAATGCTGCCAACAGTTTTCATACAGATGCAGTTGTATTGGCAAAAAAAAAAATTTGAACAGAATAATATATGCTACCAAGTAGGGTAAGCATACACAAATTTGATTTTAGCTGGGTCAGTACTAGGATGAGTTTGGCAATATAACTGTACCAACTTCCATGTAAAATGCTTATAGGAGTACACAAGTATTGAACAGCCAGAATCTTAAAAATGAAATTACTTCAAACTCCCATGCTTTTCCTAATTAGAAGTTATATTTCATTTGTAATTAAAATGACATTTCTTCTTCCTAAGCGTGATTCTTTCACTTCTGCTTTTGTTTGTATGCTTGTTTGTTGGAGAAATTTTGTTTGTGCGTATGAGGATAAGAGAAAGACATGGTGTATTTCCAGCAAATAAAATTTACACCAAACCTACAAACATGTCTTTATACAATGCTGCTCCATGCAACAGCAAGGTTGAAAAGTCTACAGATACTTAAGTGGAATTTTGCACTGGTGACAAACATGGCCTCAGCAATACAGCTCCCTCCCAGTCCAATGCAGAAGAGTTAGGAAGGGGGAAAAGAGGAAGAGGGAGACTGAGCCAGAGAAACAGGAAGAAACGTCATCAGCAAGAAGCAGCACTAATTAAGGACAAAGAGTACAAGCAATTACTCCGCATAAGTACAACAGAAGAAAACAGAAAGCTAGTGTGCTATACATCTAATAAGTACGATCTTCCTCTCTCATGGGAAGGAATCCTGATGTCCTAAAAATCTTATGTTCTCCTAATCAAAAATGATGAGGAAGCAAATCAAAAGTATTAAAGCCTTCCTTAAAACTGCTTCTCTGGCTTCTTGCCCCACTTCTAGCATGCTTTTTTTTTTTTCTCCCTGAAGGAATCATCATTCAGAGTTGTGCAAACGAGCATGTTGGTTATGAAGCTCACTTGAATCCAGCTACAGAAAAAATGCAATGTATTTGATGTAGCCAATCACAATATGCAACAAATACTCTTCATTCTGAACTTTCTTCCTTTTTAAAAATGAACAAGTACAGACAATAAAACTAAGAGATTATTTCACAAACAGACTGCAGGAAGGAAGACATCTGAAGACAGTACACTTCTTGCTTCAATTTGTAAAGGTGCTTTTTTTTACCAATATACTTTTATTTCCTATGTTTTTTCTTATAGGAAGAACACCTTAGAAAAGGTGACATGCAGACAAGTTTATAAGAGAGAAGCATTTCAGCACGGTCTAATCATGCTGATGTCATTCACTGACGGCTTACCTTCTGAATTTTGAAATAATGTTTGAACAGATATGTTAAGATGAGGTTGATGAACTCTGTTCCATGTTTTCTTATACAATTCTTAAAAAAAAAAAAAAAGAAAAGGAGAAAAAACAAACTGTTATAAGTTCTTCTGTATTTCTTCAGCCTGGAAAAGAATCTGCACCCCAAATCCTATGCTTGAATAAGGACATGAGATGCTGTAAACAGACAAAAGTGAACTCAGAGAAAAAAATTAGTTTCCTTTCAGTGGGTCAAAATACTTACATTTTTTGAGGGGAAGAAAGGTATTTCAATTCAAACACTGAAATAAAACCCATTTTACACCTACTATGTTAGAGACATTTGCAAGAACAGTACATCTATACTGTAATACAAGGCCTGGAAACTCCCATGATTTCTAAATGTGACTTGCTATGCAAATGTTGATTGTGCAGATTACTGCTGTCTGGGGTGAATTTATGTTCCCCATTTTCCAGGGTTCCAAATAACATTCCTTTACTCAGAGAAACCATATAAAATCCCAAACATTTATCTGTCGAGTTTTCAAAACTCTTGACAAGTTCTGTAAAGTACAATGCCCTTCTGTTTGCAAAATGAAAAAGCTTATTCCAAACTGCATGAGAAACTGAGGCAAAAATACATTTCCAAAAGCTTTGAGAATGATCAGTCCTGCTTGCATTTGTTTAAATCATTTACAGAAGCATTTATAGAAATTTATTTGGTTTATTTCAAAACAGAAAAATGTGAATGACTAATAACCATCTCTCTTCTCAGTATGAATAATTAAAGCCTGCATATCCATCATTATTTTGGAACTAAGAAAAATTGCTTTAAAGTCAGCAGCTGCCTAGAATCATTAAAAAAAAAAAAATCACACTGGATGGGACCTCACCGTCTTCTCACACTAACTTCAACATTAGATCACGTCGCTCAGCGCCTTGCCTAAATCAAAAGCTTATATATTTCCAGGAATGGAAATTCCACCATCTCTTTGTGTGACTGCTTGTGGTTTAGCTCAGCACCACACAGCTGTTCATTTACTCATCCTGCTCCCCACAGCGGGATGGGGGAAAGAATGGGAAAAAGGGGGGGGGGGGGGGGGAACTCATGCGTTGAGACAATGACAGTTTAATAGGACAGAAAAGGAAAAGAAATGATGACAAAAGAATATACGTAACAAGTGGTGCCCAATACAATTGCTCACCACTCGACAACCAGCGCCCCTGAGCACTGGCCTCCCCCCCACCTAACTCCCCCTAAGTTTTATCGTTCTGCATGACACCATAGGGTACACAGGACAGCCCTCTGGCCAGTTTGGATGAGCTGTCCTGGCCGTGTTCCCTCCCAGCTCCTTGTGCACCCCCGGCCTCCTTGCTGGCAGGGCAGTATGAGAAGCTGAAAAGTCCTTTCTGCTATGTGTAAGCGCTGCTCTGTAACTGCTAAAACACTGGTGTGCTACCAGCATTATTCTCATCCTAAACCCAAAATACAGCACCGTACCAGCTACTAGGAAGAAAACTATCTCTGCTGAAACCAGGACACTGCTTCAGTCCTTGGCTGCCATCATTGTGAAACTCTTCTGAAATCCAAAATAAATTTTTCCTGAAGCAATTTGGATCCATTGACCCCTGTCCTTTCACCGTGCCCTTCTGAAAAGAATCCATCTTCTCTACTAACACCCATTAAGCAGCTTAAAACAGCAGGAATATGTCTCTTACCTCCTCTCCTAGGCTAAACAAACCTAGCTTGCTCTGATGCTCCTCATACATCATCTCTGCTACCCCTCAGCTGCTCAGCTGTGCTCGTTTGAGTTTCTCATAGCTGTTAGTATCACAGGTCATGTCATTTATAAAATTACATTGTACTAAAGATGACCAAACAGTAAGGTGACAGTTGACACTGAATGGTTATTCCATGTGAAATGTTTTATAAGCAAAGAAAAAATACGTTGATACACCACCTTGGTTTTAAAAAGTATCAAGCAGGCTTTATACACTGAAGAAGCTCTTTATTGGATTTTTTTTTAATTATGAAAACTAGGATAGATGTACACATGCATGTTAAAATTAACCAACAAATCTATTAGAAATACGTGACATCAAGGTTGTATTTATGCAGCTCATAAAAGAATGCTCCCTGACAAGGGCATTCATGGCAGTATTGCCAATGCTAAGTTCATGTTTCCTAGAAAACTGTTGCCTATAAGCTTGTTGTATTATTTTGTTTGTTTTTAAAGAGATTAATTTTTAAGGATTATATTTGTAGCTATACAAAATGAAAATATATGTTTAAATGAAAACATCGATTTTGGAAACTTGTGGTACTTGCCTGGTAGAAAGGGCTCTTCAAATACTGGTGTTTATTACATGGTTTCTTGGGGTTCTTGACAGGCTTTAGATAATCTGGCAACTACTAACTGCAGTTCTGACCACAGTGTGGCACAGTTATTCCTGATGATGCCCCCTTTAGCTCACAGGAGCTCATATAGGACAAGAAAATTATCTCTTTCGTTCACAGACAAGCTAATTTAAATGGCCACAGCTTGCGCCTAGGAAAATTTAGATTAGGCATCAGGAAAAACTCTCTCTCAAAGAGTGGTCAGACACTGGAACAGCCTGCCCAGGGAGGTGGTGGAGTCACTGTCCCTTGCGGTGTTCAGAAAGTGCCTGGACAAGGTGCTACGAGATATGATTTAGTAGCTTAGTGGGTAGTATTGGTGATAGGATGACGGTTGGACTAGATGATCTTGTAAGTCCTTTCCAACCTTGTGTTTCTATGATTCTATGATTCTAAATACTATGTAATGTTCTATTGTCAGTTTTAGAACAGATTATCATTTTTTTATTGTTGTTTTTTTTTAAAGCTTGCACAAATTTCCAATATGTTACTTACTGTTAAATTTATTTTAAAACAGATTTTACGAAGTTCTTTGCAGAAGAATATTTAACCAGAAATAGAGGATCATGATGACAAGAAGACTCATCTGTTTAATGCTTATAGTTCTTGTGGGAACTGCTGCAAGCAAAACACAGGGATTTGAAGGCAATGATGAAGAAAAAGAACAAGAATTCATTTATATGAACAGATATAAACGTTCCAGTGACACACAGGACAAATGCACTTATACCTTTATTGTACCTCAGCAGAGAGTGACAGGTGCCATTTGTGTTAATTCTAAAGAACCTGAGGTTCTACTTGAAAACCGGGTAAATAAACAGGAATTACAGTTACTTAACAATGAACTTCTTAAACAGAAGAGACAAATAGAAACTCTCCAGCAATTGGTAGAGGTAGATGGTGGGATTGTTAATGAGGTCAAGCTCTTAAGAAAAGAGAGCAGAAATATGAACTCTCGTGTCACACAACTCTACATGCAGTTACTACATGAAATTATCCGGAAACGGGACAATGCCTTAGAACTTTCCCAACTTGAGAATAAGATTTTGAACCAAACTGCAGACATGCTGCAGCTTGCAAACAAGTACAAAGACTTAGAGTACAAGTACCAACATTTGATGTCAATTGCAAATAATCAGTCAATAATAATTGCCCAGCTAGAAGAACACTGTCAGAGAATGCCATCCATAAAGCCTCTTCCACAAACTCCACAGCCACCAAACAAAGCGTACCACCCTCCTACTTACAATCGCCTGATTAACCAGATATCTACTAATGAGATTCAGAGTGATCAGAATCTGAAGGTTCTGCCACCTACCTTACCAACCATGCCCGCAGTAACTAGTATTCCAACTTCAACTGATAAACCATCTGGTAAGTAATATTATTGATATGTCTACACTAATAATAAGTAGTAGGAAACATCGTAATGTAAGAAAATGCAAATAATTTATCTAGCAAAATAAATGATTTTGAACTGATTGAGATTCTTAGATCTGACACAGTCTGTGTATATTGAGCTGACTGAACCAACTGTACAAATGGCAAAAGCCCTTTGGGAGATCATAAAGCCAAAATGTAGTAGCATGACTGGACTTCAGTGGAGCATTGGACTTGTGGCTACTAGTAGATACAAAAGTACTTCAACGCTGTTTGCCACAAAGTCCTACTCCTCTTCCTTAAAATATAAAAATGTTCACTACAATCATTCGGAACTTCTTCAGTCATTGTTTTACTACTGTATTATCAATTAAGGTTATAGAAAGGTTATACTACAGTAGTCGATCTTAAGCCCATCTCTGAAAAACAGTTATACTGCTTCCACATTTGTTATTGGTACAAATTATTAAACGTAATCTAAAAATACGTGCTAATGTATGACAGGATACCTCAAAAACTGACATTGTATGAAAAGGTAAATGTAACTGCTGACTATCTAGAATATTTAAACTACTGTTTCTTTTAGCACCAGATTTTTTGGACAGAGTTCTATCTACATGATAGATTAGGCTTCAAATTTCAGCTTGTTAAAGCCTGACTTTCCTGACCTTATGGGAATATTACTAGTTTTATTCATTTCCAAGGCTTTTATTAGGAGATAGAAAATGGAAAATACGAGTAGCTGGGTGGGATGTTGGAATAGTTTGAGAAATTGCACTAAATTTAGAGCATTAAACATTAATTTTAGACTTTTGTCCAAATTCAAGTCACATTTGGTATTCGGATTCTTGTGAATAGTTGCCATTAGATCTATATATGGTGTTCCACTGGAGTTAATAATTTAATCAAAATCAATGGAGACACTCCCAGTGAAGCAAATGGGACTTTTGGATGAACCACTCATGAAATGAATTTATATTCTAACACTGAATTTATATTCTAACACAATCTTTACCTTTATACCTTACTGTGCCTTCTCCTCAAGAACAGGAAATGGTAATAGGTGACTTTGTATCGAACACTGATTTTACGGTTGTTTCAGTTCTTGTTATTGAGTCTTTGTTTGCAGAGTTTAGAACTATCTCAAACTATCTCCAGCTAAAACGCCTTCTTAGCCCAGGAATGCATAAAACTGACAACAGCAGAATTTAAAAACAGTATTTTACCTGTTCTTAATGCAGATAGCCTCACAGTCCCTGAACTTTTGGCTCTTAATTCTTTCTTAAAACAGGAAGTGGTTATGTTCACTCTTGCTCTCAAGGTTTTAGGTCCTTAACTTTTAGTTGCAGCTATTTTGAGATTCTGTGATTTTACAGACATATTTTTATCATGTTGGTTATGGAGTCAGTTTGCTTTAAATGAATAGCAAGTAAGAAGGAAAATAGTTCAAGTCCTAGGTATTATATTTTTATTATTGTTTTTAATATAAAGAAATTTCAGTAGCATTGTCAAGGCCAGGGAAAAAAGGTAATCAGGCTAAGATTAATTAGTCATAGAATGCTACAGTAATCCCCAACAGCCTTCCATACAAGACTCCCCACATCAACAATCTGAATCAAGAGTCTCATAGCATGTTCAGAGGAGGAGGTCAGCATAATTTTAATATACCTGTTGTAGAACAAACAAAAAAAAAGGCCAAAAAAATGCATTCTGAATACCTAACAGATTTAAGCACATTAGCCCCACAGATTTTTCCTGTCTTACTTCACCAAGACAAATCAGTTTATACCAAATGTTTGAGATGAAGGAGTTGCAGAAAATTCTTAGTAATTGACAGTCAATGATTTAAATATTACTGACTTGTGCCCAAGATTGAACTGCTATAATTCACGACATCTGAAGGGGTTTGACACTTCGTGTAAACATTTATGAGGTTATTGTAAGTTTTTAAATCTAGCAGGTGATAATTTTTGTTCTTGTACAAATCCAGAAAGGAATATATCTGTGTTGTACTTGCATAGGGCACTTGCACTCTAAGACAGGAGGAAAGGGAAGCAAGTGGTACAATAATACGGGATATTATATAGCTGTTACTACTCTCTTAAGAGTTCTGCCATAAGCCAGAATGCAAGCACTGGAAATCAGAGCTCAATTAGTCTAGGTGATTGGTAAATCACAGGTAAAGAATCCACTTGCACCTATGGTTCCACGTACTTCAAGAACATAGTTCATGTTTTATGTGTCCTGAATTGGGAATACAAGAGAAGTCTTTTTTTTTTTTTTTTTAAGCATGGGAGCAACATGCACTTGCTTCAGAAAAAAAGGCATACCACTGACTAAGGCATGAAGTAAGGCATGTGAGATACACATAGCATATACTTCAAGGCTATTTGCAACTTACTTCAAATGACCTGTCAAACTCTCTTATCAAATATAGTAATTGCCATTAAATAAATAAATAAAATAAAAATAATAATAATAAAAAAACCCACAAACACACAACTTACTTCTCCACGGAAATTTTCCCAATGAAAGAAACTTGAGCAGGTGTTTCAGTCTACCGAAAATCTCTACCACACTTTGCTACAAAGTAGTCATTTTATAACACTGCCAAAGATAAACTGGCCATAGCTTGCACTGTGCCATGCAAAACCTATTGTTGTTTAACTCTGATAGGCAGCTAATTACCACTCAACTGCTCTCACTCCCCCTCTTCAGCAGGGCTAGGAGAAGAAAATGAGATGGAGGAAAGAAATGTTTGGGTTTGATATAGGTGCTGTTTAATGAAACAAAAGCAAAGGCCACACAGAACCAAAAGGAGAAACAATTATTCTCTTCTTCCCATCAGCAAAGGATGTTCAGCCACATCCTGGGAAGCAGGGCCTCAATACACATAGCAGTTGTTTGGGACGACAGACACTTCCGTAACAAGAGCCTCCCTTTCTCCTTCCGCTTCCCCAGCTTTTACTGCTGAGTGTGACATCACATAGCACTGAATATCCCTTTGGTCAGTTTAGGTCAGTTGCCCTGGCGATGTCCCCTCCCCACCTCTTGCCCACCCTCAGCCTACTGGATTTTGGAGGGTGTGTGTGGTGTGATACCAAGTCAGTGCCAGCAACACGCGCAGAGCACAGCACTGTGTGGGAAGTTAAATCAATCGCAGCCAGACCCAGTACAGAACCACAGAACTTCAGAATCATGGTATTTTTCACTATGTAAAAAAAAATAAATAATAATAACAGGAGAAAAACACATCTATTATAATTTCTTTGAATTGATACAGTAGAGGATGTATCAGTAGAGTACTACCCTTGGACTGGTACTTTTTAATATCTTTATCAATGACATAGACAACTGGATCAATTGCACCCTCAGCAAGTTTGCAGATGACACTAAGCTGAGTGGTGCAGTTGATATAACAGAAGGAAGGGATGCCATCCAAAGGCACCTGGACAAGCTAGGAAAGTGGGCTCACATGAACCTTGGGCTCACATGAACCTAACGAAGTTCAACAAGTCCAAGTGCAAGGTGCTGCACCTGAGTGGGGCCAATCCCAGACATGAGGACAGACTGGAAGAAGAACTCATTGAGAGCAGCCCTGCAGAGAAGGGCTTGGGGGTTCTGGTGGATGAAAAGCTTGACATGAGCCAGGAGTGCGTGCTTGCAGGCCAGAAGACCAGCTGCATCCTGGGCTGCATCAACAGAGATGGACAGCAGGTTAAGGGAGAGGATTGTCCCCCTCTACTCTGCCCTTGTGAGGCCTCACTTGGAGTACTGCGTCCATGTCTGGAGCCCCCAGCACAAGAAGGACATGGAGCTGTTACAACGGGTCCAGAGGAGGGCCACAAAGCTGATCAGAGGACTGGAGCACCTCTCCTATGAAGAGAGGCTGAGAGAGTTGGGGCTGTTCAGCCTAAAGAAGAGAAGGCTCCGGGGTGACCTTACTGCAGCTTTTCAGTTCTGTAAGGGGGCTTATAAAAAAGATGGAGAGCAACTTCTTGCTCTGGCAGACAATGACAGGACAAGGGGGAACGCTTTTAAACTGAAAGAGGGGAGATTTATATTAGAGGTTAGGAGGAAATTCGTCACTTGGGAGGCTGGTGAGGTACTGGAACAGGTTGCCCAGAGAATCTGCGGACACCCCACCCCGGAGGTTTTCAAGAGCGGGTTGGACGAGGCCCAGGGCAACCTGATCTAGTGGGTGGCATCCCCGACTATGGTGGGGGGTTGGAACTAGATATCTTAAAGGTTCCTTCCAACCCACACCATTCTATGATTCTATGATAGGATAGTCACTTTAATGATTAGGAAAAGAGGCAAGGGCCTCAAGTTGCACCAGGGGAGGTTTAGGTTGGAAATTAGAACGTTTCTTTTCAGAAAGAGTAGTCAGACATTGGAACGGGCTGCCCAGGGAGGTGTCACTGCCCCTGGGGGTATTTAAGGAAAGGTTGGATGTGGTGTTTAGGGATGTGGTCTAGTGGGTGATAGTGGTGATAGGGGTATGGTTGGATCAGATGATCTCGAAGGTCTTTTCCAACCTTAATGATTCTATGATTCTATTATATGTTGACTTAGACCTGAGCCAGGGCTGATAGTCCAGTATTTTCTGGTAACGTGTTCTGTGGCTGGTGAGAGTTGCTATATAATTCTCTTTCCTGTAACATTCTCATTGATCTCCTCATTATTTTCCAAAATTTTATTAATTGCTTTTCTGGATCTATTATCCACAAATTTATCAGAAGTCCATCTCTTGAGTCAGTGACAGAAATATGAAGGGAGAAGTACAGAAGACTATTAAAATAAAATCTGGGTGAAAGGAATCTGAAGATGATGTTTGGTTCTTCCCACAAAGCAGAAAGTCTTCATTTCTGACAGATGCATCTCCAGTCCATTCTTGTATAACCTTAATGATGGAGATTTACAACCTCGCTAGGTAGTATATTTCCAACCCCAGCTGAGTTTACTGCCAGATTAGACAATTCATCAGGGGAAAACAAATTCCCTTGCTGTAACCTAAGTCTACTACTATTCATCCTATGGACAGCAGACGTAGAAAAGCATCTATTTCTTTTTAATGTATGGAAGAACAGTATTATAGTTTTTCTAACTTTCTGTAAGTGAAGTATCTATCCTTCAAACATTCTTTTCAGACTTTACCTGACCTGTTAAAATTTGTTGAAAACTCATTCACTGGCCCACATTCTGCTTGTGCTTTTAAGTACCCAAACTGGCTTTACTATCACATAGAAGAATAGAAGAGTTACTTCATATGCATAGTACCTTTGTTGTTCTATCTTCATATAGCATTTTCCTTTTTTGCAAAGTGAAGTGTTATTGACTCATGATCAACTTGCAGTACTATAGAACCCCATGATCCTCGCCTGAGGAAGTACTGCTTTTCTAGCTGTCTTTCATTTTGGTCTCCAGAGGTCCCTTCCCAATTTGATTTGACATATGCTATTTTTCCCTTATCTATGTAACTTATCAGAAAAAGAAGTTTCATGTTTGTTCTGTACAAAATCCACACAAATATTTCTCTCATTTTTTAGTTTACAACAGTTTGATTTGTTCAAGTAAATGCCCAACTACTGAAGTTAAGCTATTTAGTCTTTCATTTCTAGGATATCCTTCTCTACTCCCTTCCTCCCTCACCTTTTCAGTAGGCAAGGAACATAAAATACCTTCTCCTCATCATCCAAGATGTTCTCTGTTCTCAAAAGCCCCTCCCCACAATTAGAATCATAGAATATCCCTAGTTGGAAGGGACCCATAAGGACCCATAAGGATCATCGAGTCCAACTCCTGCCCCGGTAGCCTCACCACCCTCCCTCACGCCCTGGTGGCTCTACAAATATCTAGAATGAATTAGGAAAAAAAAAAAAAAGGAAAAAAAATACCATGAACAATGACCCATGAAACAAACAACCTGCCTACCACCACAACTGAAAGAACCGCCCAGCCACGGAAAGAAAATCCACGTACATTTTATCCAATCCTTTCTATACCGTATCTAAAGTTCTTAAATTTGCCAAAGCTCCTGATTGTACTAACCATCTAGCCACAGGTATTAAATGGCATCTTATTTTAATCTGTTGACAGATGGTCTTCATCACAAAGTAGTAGGTCAATGTTTTCTGTTATCTTGGCCTTAATACTGTTGTAGTCTTTATTTATTTAAGAACAAAAGCAACAAACGGTCATGCCTAGTACTTTGACCTAGCAACTAGTTTGTCTGAGCTTTCTTCAGATTTTCAAAGCTACTGGAAAGTTCATGATCTAGCCAGGTCAATTTCGTACTATTTTTCCTAGCCTTCTACAATAGCAAATCCACTGTAGTGTTCTCAACAGATACTCTTTAATGAACTTCTAAACTCTTTTGTTGGACTAATTTTTCTAAAGGATTTTCTCGCTCTCTGAATTTGCTTAAGTCTGTTATATTTGAGCTCATTTTCTTTGTTTTGTTTTCTTTTATTTCTTTTATTTCGTAAGAATTGCAGATTCCATTATTTCACACTCAAAAGATTGCCCACAGTGCTTTCTATTTCAGATTTTCTGTCAGTTCATCCCTACTTGCTGGATTCAAATTTAATATGGATTGCTCTCTATTTTGTCTGTTTCTCCATTTTATGCATTTGTCAAAAGGCTGTTACCAACAAATTCCAAAACCTTGTTATATCATCGGATGCATTCTACTCCCAACAGATAGAGAGACAGTTAGAAGTAGGTAATTCAAAATAGTTAGCAAGAAGCTTACGTTACCATAAAATAAAAATCTACAGACAACATGGCATTTATTTTCCAGGCTAGAACTGTCAAGTGGAACATAAGATCTGAGAATTCCTATAGACAGCTATGCACTGTAATGTTTTTGTTAATCATTCTCATAATAAATCCACTAATATTCATTATTTTCGTTTAACAATTGCTTTCATTACTACGATTACTTAAAAAATAAGGTAGAAAGGTTAATTAGCAGGAAAAGCAAGTGCAAGTATTTGGTGAAAACATATAGAATATGCAGAAAATACTTATAAAATAACAAAGGCAATGAAGTTAAGAGGACGTAAGTGTAATTTTGCACGTGGAATGTCCGTATGCATAGACACAAACTATACAGTACAGATAGAAGAACGAAGAGATGGATAGTGGCATATACTACATTTCTTCTCATTTTAGTTGTGATTGTATCACAACTTGGAAAAAAGAAAAGCATGCTGAAGATGTTCTTCCATCAAGACACATGAAAGGAGGGTCCAAATACTGTAGATAGCTCAGTTTAATAAGTGACAATTAAAACTATTTATCAAAGTATTGTGATTTCCAGTTGTGGAGTATTTTTAAGTATTCCAGTCTCTTTTAGATAACAAGCATTTGAACACACATTCATGTCACATGTTCTTAAAAATATAATGAAAAAAATTTTAGATCCTGTAAAAGAAGCCACTGGAAGAGATCGGCCACAAGAATTTCTCCCCCCACCCACCCCCGAAAAAAATGTAAATAATTATACAGCTCCAGAATTCAAAATACAACTACAGTTGCTCTTTTTAATATGTGCCACTACATACACATTACGATAAAATAAACAAGAGCAATTTAAATTACCATCATTCACTACCTCTATCTCCTTCCACCACTCACAATAAAACCATGCAACTGTGTCACAGAATACTCTATCTACACCTGCACTTCCAGAAATCTGAACAGTTAAGCACAACAGAATTAGAAAATGGGCTTAGCAGCAGCACCCTAATTGCATTTTGTGAATATGATTGAGGAAACAAGAACACAGCAATACCACACACCAAAAAATTGGATTGCCTCCTGGTGCACTGATGTTTTATTAGCTAGTTAAAAAGACAAAAATAAACAAACAAACAAACAAACAAACTCCCCAAAACACCAAAATTCTTCCTATGAAACATTTATTACTACTTCATTTACTAAGTATAAGGATAGCTCTACTACTTCCATTGTTGGACAATGAATTATGAAAAAGGGTAAAGGAACTGAATTAATTTAAAATAATAGCAATACATGCTTCGGTATGACTGTTGACAGAAGATCTGACAAGCCTTCATCCTTCAGCATGGAAAAAAAAACAAGGGTTTCTAACCCTGAGGATTCTGTGTTGACTTCTTGTTGACTGCTCGTCAGATATGAGCATAGTAGCAGAACATCTAGAGGATTCTAAATGCAGTTATCAGCATGGACTGACGAATTGTTCATATCTAAATTTCTCAGACTTGTTAACATGGAATCTATTTATCTTCCCACAGGAATAAAATAACAAACGAAAGACACTTTCAAAACAACTATGCTCTTTACAGAGTCTACTAAATTCAGGGAAACAAAAAATCCATTCTCCTGAAAATGGGAAAGAGCACTAGCTTTGACTTCCATGAACGCAAAGTATTTTAAAGTATTTTATATCACCTCATTTATCTAAAAATCTCTCACTGTATAAGTGCACATTCCATGTTATGAATCTGATTTTTTTATTTTGTTTAGCTTATTATCATTTATTAGAGTGACAGCAGTAACCTACATTCATGTTTTATGTTGCTGATTCCACTGTTTATTTTCATTACATTTTTGGAGACCTAAAAAGCTCAGGATCTCCAAGACAGAAATTAAGTCAAACTTATAATTCTGTTTTCTAAAGGAAAATATTAATATATATCTACAGAGTAATTCCTATTTAGTTTTTTTGAAAATATGACCAATGTTACTAGACTTCAGTTGCCTTACATAAAAATCTACCCATATCATTATTTCATTGTGAAGTGTTCCAGAAAAAAAAGTTACAGTGAAGTAATCTGTTTGAAAACACTGAGTGGTCACTAAAGCTTCAATAAGAGAAAAAAGAAATGCACTATTCAGCTGAAGCAAATATACTGTGAAAAGTGTAGAAACATGCTACCAATTCAAACACTGCTCTGCATTGAAGTTATACTCAGTTGCATTTTGACTGCAGAGTCCTTCTCTTTTGACGCAGGGCCCTGGAGAGATTGCCTACAAGCATTAGAAGATGGCCATGATACAAGCTCCATCTATCTTGTAAAACCAGAAAACACAAACCGACTTATGCAGGTCTGGTGCGATCAACGGCATGACCCTGGTGGCTGGACAGTCATTCAGAGACGACTGGATGGGTCTGTCAACTTTTTCAGGAACTGGGAGACATACAAGGTTAGGACAAGTGAGCAGTTTAATGTCTTCTACCCTCTAAAAATTATTGGTAAAGTTAATTTAAAAGGTGATTTTTAGAGTCTTGACAATAGACTTCTTAAAAAGGAATTTGTTTTCTACTTAAGAATACACCCAGATTTACCATTAAAACATATGCACAGTATTAACGCCCTTCTCTTGCTTCCTTTACAGCAAGGATTTGGTAATATAGATGGAGAATACTGGCTTGGTTTAGAAAATATTTATTGGCTAACAAATCAAGGCAACTACAAACTGCTCATAACAATGGAAGACTGGTCAGGTCGGAAAGTATTTGCTGAGTATGCTAGCTTCAGACTAGAGCCAGAAAGTGAGTATTACAAGTTGAGACTGGGACGCTATAACGGAAACGCAGGAGATTCTTTCACTTGGCACAATGGTAAACAGTTCACCACACTGGACCGGGACCATGACGTATACACAGGTACAAGGCCCCCTTTTGGTTTCCTTGACTTTTTTTTTTTTTTTGAAACGGAAAAAAATATACAGCTGTAGACAAAAAAATAAAAATGAAATTGTATTTTAGAGAGTTGTCAATTAGTAACTTATGAAATACAAACTGATGTGTCAACCCTTATATGTACTAACTGAATTAAAAATTCTCACTCTCACTGAAATATTTATTAATTACATTAAACACAGGTCTGTAAAATATATTATTAAGGTTATTTGAGACAATAATGCAACCAGATTTTCCAGCAAAGCACAGTAGCATTAATGAGTCCATTTGTAGAACTTAAAATATAGACTTGGTTCTTGAAGAAGCAGCACCTTGCACTGCACAGTACCTACATGTTAAATACACAGTTAAAAGTATATTTTGTGCTAGGCTTGTTTGCTTGCTGTAAGATTTTTCACTTTTTTCCTGAGACTGAATCATAGCTTTCTTTTACAGGTAATTGCGCTCATTACCAAAAGGGAGGATGGTGGTACAATGCATGTGCTCATTCAAATCTCAATGGAGTTTGGTATCGTGGAGGACATTACCGCAGTCGGTATCAGGATGGTGTTTACTGGGCTGAATTCCGGGGGGGATCATATTCACTAAAGAAAGTTGTTATGATGATAAGACCTAACCCTAACACATTCCACTGAGATAATATTTCTCTTTTTTTTTTTTTCCTTTCTTGATCTAAAAAAGATGTATAACTATACTGTTAGCACCTGGAATTATTTCAGAAATGAGGAATGTAAGATACTGTAAATTTATTGCTAAGATGTGAGGGCTTGTATATTTTATTTTCAAGAATCATTCCAGGGAAAGAAAAGCTGAAGTAAAAAAAACAAACTGAAACAACATAATATTCAGAACACCTCTCTGTATTAGAAGCAGTTATATTAAGCCTTTTAGAACTGACAATTGAGATGGATTGTAGATACATTTTCTGTTTTTTACTCCCTGTAAATTAAGTTTGGATGGTAAAAATACTGCCACAACATTTAAATATTTTTGGATGTTATATTAAATATTCTCAAATACAGGAAATATTACAAACTGTACAGCAAGAGTTTTATTATTATTATAAGCAATCACTAGACACAGGAAATCATATCCTTTGAACTAGGTAGCTGGTATATTAGTATGATTATTTTAATTTAATCTTTGTTAACTGATATGAATAAAATTAATACTATATAACTTGAGTTTGTGAACAGATACTCAAACCATTACTGTCATAATAAATCCAGTCTTTCCTATTTACTTTGAGCATTTTAATAATCTGTTCCTACAAATTAGAATTGGCATTTGATTAAAACGTTTTAGATGGAAAACTTTAATCATTTTCCTAATCAGAATGAACTAGCTACCTGCACAGGGAAATAAACTCAGATTCACTATGGATATAACATACTGTATAGCCAACGTGTCATACTATACTATATTTTGTACCTGACTTCAGTCATTACCTGCTGTGTAGGCTCTCTAGTCAGAAATGGCTGGATATAAATTAAAGGGACTATCCAACTTTGCAGGCAAATGATGGATACCACTATATAAGCTATTTAATATTCATAGCCAATAGGTGAAAATTATATAAAGAAGCTACTTATAGCCAAGAACAGTTATATTTGCCATATTTCACAATTATATTATTGTCAAATTATTATACCGTTTTACTCATCTATAATTAAGAGTTTAGTCACAACTATGACATACTGACTGGCATAATTCTAATATTCTCCTATGGTAGGTTTCTAGAACAGACCTTTCAAAATGGAAACTACCATGAAAAATGTAAGTTAAAGAATGCATGTAAGAAGGAGGGAAAGCAAAAACCCCCGGAATTTCAATATATTTCTCAGTAAGCCTGCAAGACACTTAATGTGTTTGTGCATCTGTTTGCACACTTCTTCCCTTATTACCTCATAAATTCTTTACAAAGGTATGATGTGCATTAAACTGGCGTGTGAAGCAGCATGTGTTGTATATAACAAAGTAGGGTTTTTAATATATTAGATCATCCCTGTAATATTGTAATCTTTTAATAAAGCAACAAACGTTATTTTGAAATGTTCAGATTTCATCCTGTTTTAGTTGAGGTTATTCACAGAAAAGCATCATTAATTTCACAGAGTATATCTGACACATTCAAACCAACTGGGGTGGGAGGAGGAGGTAGAGGAAAGGAGCAGAATAATGAATGAAAAAGAGTATGTCTGGCTGTACCTAATAATTTAGTTCCTGTCATGTATTAAAAAAGCATATTCGCATCATAATGAAGTACTTTCCACAAATGTTGTAGGGCAATCTTTTAAAGACACAGGTTTACAGAAACTAAAGACATTGGAAAAAGTTGTGTACGTTACTATATAGACACTATTCATGAAATTCAAGCTTTGCTTGGCTCAGTGTGGACCATCACACTAAGACAACAATAAGGATCATATCATTATTTCATAATTTAGCTAAGACTTGATCAGATAAGCCACCAGTAGAAAAAAACACAACATTTAACATGGTATTTGTTTTTAAGATAGAGGCTGGCACATCAAAAATAGTTATACATAAGGAATTTAGAAATTATATAGTGAAACAAGTTATTTGCAAGAATACTGTCTGAATCACAGATTTGCAAAATTTCACAATGCACTTTCTTTTTTTTCCAAATTCACATAGTAGAAATTGCTTTGCACTAGGATCTACCATCTCACCACCATGAAAGGTCGTTTTTCCTCATATTTCTCTAATTACTTCTAAATCTTTCAATAGCATTCGTGTTTCATCGCTCACCAAAGTACATCTCTGATTACACTACATTTTCTAAAAATCACAAACAAAACATTTTCCTGTCATTAGCAAAAGCACAACAGTTGACTTGAGACAGAAAGACAGAACTGCAGAAAAACAGAGAAGAGTTTTGACAGCTTCAATTCTTTTCTATTCCTCACTCATTTCAAAAAGTACTGTAGAAACATTCGTGCAACTACAAACCTCCTAAAAATGTTGCTCTTCAAACTTTTTGAAATATCTTTACCTTTTTCAGAGCAATAAGGAAAATGCCGTAAATAATACTTTATCACTGTATCAGAAACTAAACAGTGGGGCTCCCCTTCCAGCATTTAGAGAAAAGGCTCATAAGAGTTAAGTTACTTCAGAAGACAACTCTATTCTGTTATACACAAGTTTCATACAAGTTCTTCCCTGAAACTATTCTATTATCAAAGTCTTCAGCATTATCCGCATTGTTATATTCCAAGAGATTAAAAAAAAAAGAAAATCAGTAAAAATTCTAAGATGTAACAGAACTTACATATCTTTGCCTTTTCTATAACATACAGATAACAATGTAAAAGATCATATAAAACAATGACTGGAACAAGCTGTAGACAGCCACTGCACCCACGAATTTTCAAAACAATGTGACTGCTATTATTTCTTAGAGCAACCTGTGACTAAACAGTTTCAATGTTCTAGACCACAGCAATGCTGATTCCACAAGTTATTTTTTAATTATTATTTTAAATTTGGAAGATTTGTCTGAAAAGCAAAACAAGTGTTGGGAATTTTAACATAGTTGTTTTAAACTATATTTCTTGTTACTATATACCTATTTACTATACACTATTCCTTACTATAGTAAGGAATATATTAATCTTATATTATAGCCTGAGGTTGTGAACATACCATTTGCGTCCAGAATTCATTGATTCATAGAACACTTTGGGTTAGAAGAGACCTGGTTACTCAAAGGTTCAACTGAACCTCTAGGTAGTAACCCTTACTTTGAAAAAGCAGCAACACTACATCTTGGCAATTATCAGGGAAAGGTTCTCCATGATGTATGAATCCTAAGGGGTAACATATTCAGAAGGATAGGAAGTCTAAAGGAGGTTAGCTACACAGCAGCAGGGTTCTCACATTCAAGATCTTTGTGGATCTATACCTCTTGCTTTTGGGGTGGGGTGGAAATCAATACCCCTCTTGTTTTTTTTAAATTTAAAATAAACACAATACCACATGTAATGGATTTATTCCAAAGCATATACAATAAATCAACACAGAAAAAAAAATGAAGGAATGAAGATTAAAAAAAAAAAAAAAGACCCAAACCACCACAAACAACAACAACAAAACAAAACACAAAAACCCTACTGCAAACTATTTTGAGTTCTTACACATCATCCACAAGTTTATGTTTTTGTAGTCCCTTCAATACTTTAAGACTATAAACAGAGCGTATGGAAAAGTAAATACAGCTTTTCTCATACTCATAGCACTTCAGAGGGCTATATTTGTTTGCATGTGCTGATTAAGAAGCGCTAGAATCACGACAAGCCTTGTCTGAATACAACATGGCTCTCTAAGAACTATCACGTATCATTATTAGAATACTTAAGTTTTCTTTTTCACACATGGCTGTAACTGTAGATCATTAACTGAAATTCCAGTGTCATGAATAACAGTCATGGAAAAATAGTACTCTAGGGAAAGATCTACTTAACATTTGATTCTGTGGAGTTTGTGAGGCTAAAGCACAAGGCAGAACGATGTTAGATGAGAAAAAATTTGCATTAGAAGTGGACTTCATGGTTATACCAATAGTTTAAAAATATTTAAGACATTTCTTTATGGTGCATTTTGTTGCTCGTAAGATTTTACCATCACAGATATCCAGCACAAGTCATTAATGCATGGCAGTTTCAGACTTAGTTTGATTTTTTTAAAATATTTTTTTTCTGGAAGTTACATTTATTGAATGTTTAGAACTTCACCAGGACCATGCTGTGTATAGACAGACAGCTGTACAAAAAGAATTATATTTGTCTTTCTTGGGCACTAGAAAAAATTACAGTAAATTACCGTATCGTTTCAGTTATAATATATAATTGCATTCAAAACACATATTTAAATGTGTTATAAGTAAATATGTAAGATTAAATGATAAATTAGATTAATTTAAAGTAAATATGTTAGATTAACTTCTTACTTTAAAAAAACATCAATGGGAAGACATTCCAGTACAATGAACGTCTCTGTTTAACAGTAATCTGTGTTTTTAGAGTGGTCTTCAGGAAAGCTAGCACAGTTCAGTAACGTGGAGGAACTGCAAGTTAAAAGAGTGCTAGGGAAATAATGATAGTGTGTCCACATGAAGAATAAAAGGGAATTACTGAATAAAAGGGAATTACTGAAAAGACAAATCAATCAAGTAAAATGACTTTGCAGTTTCTTTCTCTTTTCAATATATTTTATATATATATAAATATATAATAATATACAAATATATTTTTCAATATATTTATACACAAAACAACTACCACTTAGAGATAAAATTATGTATCTTAAAAAACAGTCCAGCGAAAAAAAGCTATAGGAATGAGGACTTAAATCATGCTGTACTCGAAGACATTTCTGAAACACAACACTCTTGTAAATTCTGATGACCTCAAACGCACAGTAAACAAAGACATACTTCAGAGTTCCATATGTTAGTATTGCATAAAACTTGTACAAGCCAGACATATCTTAGTCAGTATACAGTTTAAAAATCTCCATCAGATCTAATTTTTATAAACACAGTATCAAAACACCGTATATTAGTGGTTATCAGTCAAAAAGAGCAACACATAAATAAGCTAAATGTTTGCACTCACCTAAATATGGAATAGTAGGAACCATTTTTAGGCTTCTGATGTACTCTCGTGTTCTTTTATAATTATCTTCTTTAGACAGTAAATAGTCTAACTTCTCAAAGGTGGCCTTGTCTTTGCGATTCAAAAGCTACGCAGAAAAAAAAAGAAAATCATACAAATTTCAAATGAAGAATCTGTATAAAGACAACAACAAATACTAATTTATTCAAATCACTCACAGTAAAGGAAAGCATAGTCAAATTAGAATTCAATTCAGCACCACCACCCAAAGCTGCATAATGTTTGAAAAAGTGCTACCTGTTAATTTAAAAAAATCTTAAATCCTGAATTATGAACAAATATGGTTATTATTTCTGATTATCCACAAGGATCCACATATCACTACCTCACAGTTTTGAATAACCTCTGCAATACTAAATTTATAACATACATTTTTTCCTCTAAAGTCACCAGTGTTTTCATAGTTTACCAGAATTGCTAAGAATCTTATTGAATTTGAGAGCACAAATAGCAACAAATAGTGCCATTTCAACAGTGTCTCATTAAAATTATCACAAAACTTTTTTCAAAAAGTCTAAGAAAAGTAAATTGCTATGATATTTACACTTCTGTTTTATATTACTGGAGTTACTATAAAAAATCAGAAAAAAATGCAAAATATATCAGAGCAACAAAAGATGAAAACAAACATAAAATATGCAACTGTAGGTATAAAAAACACATTCTCAATTTCAGCTGTTTTTAGATACATCAGTAATGTTTTTAAGATGATTTTAAAAGCCAACTGTGTTACAGTGAATGGAGAATTATTGCACTGTACACTGGCTTCTTGTGGTTGTACTTTCTGACAACAGGCAGCAGTTCCATTGGATCTCTTCCTCTCTAGAATTCCAACCGTCATAGTGCAAGGCTCACAAATCTAGCTGTTCTGTTTCTACAGAATTTTGACTTTGCCCATTCTCATCAAAAATACTGCAATGGATATGCATGAGTTAATGGCTTCAGTCTGTCTCGTTCTCAACAGGATGGAGTTAACAAAAGTCATCAGTAAACCAGCATTGCTGATGGAAGCCTTGAGGCCTTCTGCAACAGTGGAACAGCACATACCACAGATAGTTAAGTAACAGCTGTTAACAAACCAACATTAAAAGTACAAAAAAAAAAAAAGAGTGAAAAGACTTCACATTAGTGTTGCTGTTTTCTTTCTGAACAGCACTGCAAATTCTTTGAGGTTCTAACTCTGCACTGTATTGTACTTCGGAACTACTGGTGACTATAAAAAGTCTTAGATTTAGGACAGGGGCTATGCCTCCAAATGGATGATATTGATTAAAGTGGGTATCACCTGGGATTGCATTTAAAACAGTTTAATAAAAAAGTAAATAAATATAATTTTCAAGCTGCTGAACTGTGTCATTGTATAATTTTACCTTTTGTAGCTGAAATAAAAATAATTCCTGCGGGTTCTATGTCACCAAAGACTTTAGAAAAGAATTGAGCAAAGGTTATTTTGTTTCTAATGAAATCTTGCAAAAAACATTTTATGGTAGTGAAATAAACATTTTGAGAGCTGCAGCAAAAATCACTTAAAAGACAGTAGCTTTTTAAAGGATCGGTAATAATATTTAGAAAAAGAAATGTTTCTCATTTTGTATAGAAATGTTTTACACATTCAAAGTTACAGAGTAATGTTTTGAATTCTAAATTCAACTGTGCAGGTCATATTTTAGTATTGCTTTTTTAATGTCAAATTAAGTTCCTTAAATACGTTAGTATTTGCTCTCAAACTATCATTGTAATAAGTGCAATACACTATGTTTTGTTACATGAGTTCTTAAAATTTCTTTAGGTCTTAGTCCTGAAATTAAGTATTCACATGCTTGATTTCATATGCGTGATTTTCCCTATTTAAGTTCCAACTTCATCAAGCTGCTCAGAACAGCAGGAACATATATTGTTATTAGACTAGATCCTAATTCTGAGCATTCAAACCATAAAAAGTTAGACATTTTAAGGCATGATAATGAACTTGGGTAAAAGAGTTAAGTATAGCCATCTTTATGAACAAGTTCCAAACAGTTGATGTGGTCCGTGTTGAATGAAATTTGAAATTATTGAGAATTACCTAAGCCTCTGTATATTTAAGTATTACATACAGTAGGACTACATTATAATTGTGTTTTCTACTTTCTAGAAACAGCAAAAACATGGTAAATTTAACTGATGAATTCTGCCATCACGGGATTGAATTTCTGAAGATGAAATTAATAATGCTTTGCATTTCCAATATAAATGAAAAATTGAAACACACTGTACAATAATCACAGAATTAATGTTTCTAAACTAGTAATATCTTTTTTTTCCCTATTACCCAATATATTAATGACACAATGATTTGGATAATGGGATACTGAGACACACTCTCATGCAAGGGCCTGCTGAGATTATTTATCAACTGAAGTCCTCTCAAGCGTATAATTAGTAGCTTCTCAAACAGACAGGAAAACAAGAAACTTCTTCAGGAAAACAGACTGTTTAAGAGATATGCAGTCATTTAATCTCTGCTTTCAAAAGCCACATACCAAATTACTACTGCTGCTGTGACACTGCCACAACAGCAAGAATGTAAAGAATCATCTCCCAGGGCACATAATTCATCAATTCAGAAAGCCTCAGAATTCAAACAAGAAAGAAGAGACAACAGTCAAGGGATCACTTACAGCCCAGGTTTTGGTCAGTCTGAAGATAGGTGCACTTTGCAGTGCTGACACCACAGACATAAGAGAATGAAGATTATTGAGGTCTAGAAGCTTCTGGAAAAAAAAAAAAGTTGGCTTAGCTAAAATTTTCCTATCGTTCCAGAATATAGTAAAATTAGAACTGCTGCCCATGTAGTTTGTAAATTGTAGAAAGAGGCTGGATGTAAAATTCATCCTTGAATGATGGATGGATTCATTGCTCAGGAGCATCTGAGGAAGATTTGTGATTCTACTGAGGGAAAAGAAGGAAAGAAAAATAAAAAAGGAGGGCAGTGCTTTTCATTTTGCAAAGGACATGAAAACTCTTCTAAGAATAATCCAGTGTCTCCGGGTTGACCATTCTCCTAGTACTTGGACTATGAATTTGTGCCAGGAACTTGTTTAGGTACGTTCTCTTCTGTATAAGCACAAAACTGCTATGTAAACTCACTGAAAATACTCATAATACAAGAAAAATTGGTTTTGTATTAAATGGAAAATATTATGCTAATCTACATATCCCACCACCACCATTTCACATACACAAGATTAGTACTCAGGTCTTTGATCTACCTGCCATCTTCTTACTAATATTAGAAAGTGTCACGGTATTCATACACAAAATAACCATAGGTCACGAAACAGAAAAATACTTCTTAAAATAAATATATTTATTTGTAAACATTAAGAATGACTTACAAAAACAGTTCTCAAACTGTGAGCTTTTTTCTATGATTATATGTTTTTCTATGATTCTATGATTTATAACTCTAAGTTTTATTTGAACAACTATATTTTACAAATAGTAATGAGGTCACACACAATAGCTGTTTTGGAAGCAAGATTTCTTTTCATAAAGACATACATTTGAATGGGGGGAGAGAAAACAGAACAGTTTACAACCATGTTCAGCATTGGCTACATGTAGTTGGCCAGCAACAAGAAACCATTTTTAACTTTGTTAGTCAAAAACACAAGATAATTCACAATGAACTGGGTATGATTTTTTGTTTGTTTTTGTTTTAAACAAAATAGAAACAATCGATATCATACCTTTCTCTTATTCATGTCGTACAACATAGCAGATGTGCTAAAAATACCCAGAATGTTACCCTATGTAATACAAAAATGGTTCATAGGAGCAGTGTAGAAGCAAATAAAAAGGAAATAACATTTTAAATGACAATACAATGAATATGCACTTACTTTAGCGATTTTCACAAAATGGCTCAGTATTTCTGCCCTTATTTTTAAGGTCTGTGTTGTTAATATTTCTCGTACAACCCAAAAACTGACCTATAAAGTAAAAAGATGCAATTGAATTTATTTACAAAAAATAACTTGATTAAATAGTTTCATGATGTTCAATGGAGAAAACAGAGTAGGAAAATAAAAGAGGTCTGATCCCCTAAGTTCTCATCTGAATATTACCCCAAAGCATTAGCATTGATATAAGAAGTAAGTACAGAAGTGAGCTGACACTAAGATAACTGAAGAAACAGACGGAATGCAGAAAAAGAAGGAAAAGAATTGCTAATTTTCTACAATGACACACCAACAAAAATTATTAGGAACTTATAGTCTAGTGGTACAACAGGAAAAAATGTGGACAAAGCAACTGAGAAAAAGAACTGTCATTTAAAAATCTTGATCCTCATTTATAAGAATATTCATACTAGTAGTTCTATTTCACTTTGTACTTAAAAACAACAGTACCTGTTCAACACATTCATCAAATAATACCTGGTTAAACCTCCTAGTGAAGGCAACGATATTTGGAGCGAGGATATGTTTTTCTTTCTTATTCCACCCACAGCTGGCTAACTCCTAGGAAAAACATCAAAAATTGCATCCAAAGTCAGTAATGTTTAAAAACAATAATAATATAAAAGAATTTTTAAAAGCAGCGTCCATCACATTTTACTAAAACCAATCCAAGGCACCAGTTCAATGAAAATGAATGGCTGATGCAGCCTAAAATACAGGTTATAACTAGAGGCATAAGTCAAGCACTGAAATCTAATGTGAACTGACGGGAGCAGAAAAGAGAGCAGTCAATTTTCACATGTTATATATTTATCCAGAATAAACTCTTGCACCAAGCAGGACATAAAGACTTGCAGAAAAGCACAGTCATCTCCTTTTAAGACAGCTGGCAAATCACAGTAAATCAGGCTCAGTTACAGACTCACAGTGCTAACAAGGAACAAGCCTAGAAGAGTATTAGTGAACTGCAAGAAGTTGAGCATTTTAGAATGAAGCACCCTTAATTAAATGGTTACATATCCACAGGTACTGAAATCCCAAAATGTAAACAGTTTAAAAAAAAAACCTACCTCAGGCTGTATAGCTTTAAATACTGGCATATCCATTAACGTAATCTGGCTCTGCAATAAAGATAAAATTTTAAATACTGCAATATGAAGAGCTAACAATCATGTATTTACATCTGCTTGATGTGAGACTTCAGTAACTTCAAACCAAACAGTAGTATTTCCTCCACAGAACATAACCAATCAGTCCAGAATCAGGCCACCCCTGTCCAAGAACGTTAGGGATTGGAAGGGACCTTCCACATAGGGGACATACCACGTGCAAAAATGTCACCATCCCAAGTGGCAACACGTCATTATTTCTACTTAACAGCAGCTCTCATCTGTGTATTCTGCATTACTGTTAAAGAACAGATTCATCAGATTTTTTTCCGAAGTGACAAAAGAATAACGTAGCCACATCTCCAGATCTTTTTTGTGAAGAAGATATTATAGGTAGGATCTTATTTGAAACAAATGAAACATCACTTTGAAAACCAGAATGTTAATGAAACATTGAACTAGGTTCAAAAGCTGTTATCCTGTGATTTCAACTAAAAAAAAAATCAATAGAATTGCACATACCTAATATTATGTATTATTACCTAATACATTGTTTTCTAAAACACTGGAGAAAAAAATCAAATGACTTTAGCAGAAAACCAAATATGCTATGTCAGCTCAGCACTAAATGATTAAGTCCTGAGATGTTTATTTTGTTATAGTTTATATAATCAGATTTTTGTTTTTTTTATATTCTGCAAGTCATGAATAGAATACAAGCATAAATGCAAAATTAGTATTTCTACTTACAGCAAACTCCTCAGGAGTTACTTTCAATACATCAAATACAACTGCGTCATAGCTTTTATTGGCATAATCTGAACTTCGCCCTTCCAGAGAATCTGAGCTGCTACTACCCTACAACAAAAAAAAGTACACATCTGCAGATTGGTGAAACTCACATCCGATTAAGAAATGACAAGAAAAATTGTGAACCTTCAAAAAGCTGCATACTTCTACATTATTAAGCTTAGTTTAGCACAGTTTGTGAATATTTCTAACCTATTTCAGAAAACTTTGTTCTACAAAAACTGTGAAATACAATTTTACCTCTGTGAAATTCCACACTCTGGAAAGCTATTTTTAAAATTATAGACTAGATAAAAGAGTTTTCTCACGAAAGGAAACTTATTGGGATTTTGAAGATTCATATTCAAAGGAAGTGTTTAAATTAAATGCGCCAAGTAAAGATTAGGCAGATTCAAATCGTGCTCCTCTCTCCATAACAACAGTAAGGAAGAAAAAAATAGTAATTCCTTTCTTCAGGAATAATCTCATTTAATAATAGTAATACCATCTTTTTTTTTTTTTTTCCTATTTCTTAAAACTACATATTAAACACATATATGCATGTAAAATCTTAAGCCCTTACCTCACTTAAGTTATTTGTTTGTTAGAAGAACATGGCTGTCAAACAAAGATGAACAACTAACTGTGGCATGTAAATCTCACTTAAAACTGACTTGGTAACAAAGAACTAGAAACTGGTAAACGTGATGCTGTTTTTTGTTTGTTTTCCTCCCTTCTTCCTCCCAAGTATCTGGAGGACTACTGACTAGGAAGCCTGACATTGGTACTGGGTAAATCTAAGAAGTGTATAAAGGGGAAAGAAGTGTATAAAGTTAGGTATGCTGTATCAGTAAACTGTCAAGATAACATTTAGAATGAGCAGCACTACCTCAGTATCAACAGACATGGTGATACTGAGGGAAATGGCAATGGCAAAGGAAATGGTTAATACAATCTTGTTGGACTTCCAAAAGACTTTTAACATGGTTCCTGATTCCAAAGCCTTTAAGGAAACCATGCAACCTTACAACAGAGACTATGCTTGCAATGATAAATAATTATTTACAAGACAGGAGGCAGAGTAGTTGATTAGAGGTAGAAGTATTAAGAATATGTAAATCAGCAGAGAAGTACATATGGGTAAGCAAGGATTATTATATATTCAGCAACCTTGAAAAGATAACAAACAACGAGGTGACAACTTGTTGATGACTGTTTATCTTCACTTTGTTTACTCAAGATGGTAAAACAAAAACATAAGCTGGCAATGAAAAACTAAAAAAGGGGCTTCACAAGTTTGATTAGTCTGATAAAGGAAAAGAGAAAATATATAAAGGTGTATGAATATGATCCTTTATAAATCCATGGTGCACCCAAACCTTTAACACATATGTAGTATTAGTCTCCACCTTAGAAAGTATATAGAAACAGAAGAAGTTTCAGAACAAGTTTCATACATTTAAAACATGTGCTTTACTGGGTAAAAAAGAAAAATTCAGTAGGGTAACTAATTACCAAGCAGTTTTCAGTTGGCTCTCCTGGACCTACAAACACAGGCTGTTAGCTATACACAGCAGATCACATGGAACACTTTTTTTTTTTTTTTGGGGGGGGGGGGGGGGGGGGGGGGGGTGTTGAGGGCAGGGGGAAACGGGACACGACACCATAACGGAGTTGCCTGGCCTCCAAAGGATACAAAGAGTTGAAATGAACAACATCTTACAGAATACTAGTAAATTCCCCCCAAAAACTCCCCAAACCAACCAACCAAAATACTTCTGACTGGCTCCATCTGGATGGTACATTACATTGCTTTTAACACCTTAACAAATACTGGGATTTTCAGAAATTTAAGTTATGTAGAAAGAGGTCAAAAGCTGCTATTTAAAACTAGTCTAAATCAGTAATCATTGTCATCAACAACAAAAGAATAGATTGTAAACACTCAAAATCATGGAGCTCAAATTACTTTGTTGTCAACTGTTACTACACTGTTCATAAGAAACATGACTGAAATGACTGACGGGGGAAATGGCTTCTCTGAAACTTAAACCAAACCAACACTTCCAATTTTGATTGAAGGCAAAACAAACAAACAAAAAAAAAAAACCAGTGAACTGTACCTCTGGAGTGGCAGAGGTGACCATCACATTGGCCATGAAGTCATTCCTTTTATACATGCTCTCCCCAGGAAGCCAGAAGTTTCAGCTCAGCCAGCACAGGTAAGACAACATGATGAAAGCAGAATTCCTGTAAAGTAAACGCACTGTTATTTCTAAATGAAAAGATTCTTTAGAAACAATATAATCTTAAAAGCTAGATTGTCTTTTCTGTTTCAGGTAGCAAACGCAAAGGACTGTAAGTATCACTACAGCTAGGCCAAATCCTTACACCCATTTCCAATTAACTCAAGAAATGTTAAATGGCATCGTGTTTTATTCATGATTTATATTGAATAAGATTTTATTCAAAGTCTATGCTAGACAGTATTCATCCAGAAACTGCAGGATACCACAATACACCTTTAGATGAGAAACTGAAGCTATTAATTGACTGAAGAAATGGTGCTTCCTCTGCTCATTGCTTTTTTTATAAATGTATGAATTACTCTCATAATTGGTGATACAGTGTACTGTATGAAAGTAATACAAAAATTATATTTGCAGCTGCTCAGACCTCCACTAATATTTACAGACAGGTGTGCCTGAAAGCATCTCAGTCAGGTCCCAAAGAACAGAACACACAACATGCCAACATCATCGTCTGTAATTGGAAGGATGAATCTCAAGTATCTTGGCTAATCCAGCAACAACATCATCTGAAATGAGACTTTTTCAAACTGTCTTAAGCAGACAGATACACTTCCAAATTATGACTTCACATGTATCGCCTTAAGCTTCCTTCAGAAACCAAAGACTGGATGGCAAAAAAAGAGTATGCAGTATCAGAAAGAAGCTGCCTCTATCTACTTGAAATAAGTGATCTGTTCCAGTTAAGTTGCTGCAGAAACACAAAGTGTTTAATGAACATTTAAAACAAAAACATTCAGATCTGAATTAATAGACATTGGTCATAATAGTAACATTATTAAATAAAATAATCAACCAATCTTCAAATAAAGCACAAATAATTACAGGACACCATAGTCCTGCGTATTCAGCAAAGAATCATCTCCCTGATACCAGGAAATCCGACATCATTTTCTGTGATATATTTTAACTATTACACTTTAAAGGATATGTGCCATGTGGACAGAGGTGGATGTATGAGTTCATTAATTTAATTAAGTTGCATCTCAATCAGAAAAAACACAACTGGTATATAAACAGGCACAACTAAAATGACAGCAACTGATGTGACTACGGACTTTGAATTCAGATTAAAAAGGTATTCAAAAGAATTACACACAAACATTTTTAAATAAAAATCTCTTATCCGATAACAAAAACAGATGCTTCCACGCACAACAACATTCTTTTTGTTCAAAATTTTATGTAAGGGGAAGTGAAAGGAATCACAAGCAACTTCATTTCCAAATCTATGTAGCCAAAAAAAAACATAGAATGTGACCATAATGTTGGCTAATTCAGAAATTCCCTTAGACAGCTTTCTTATGACACTCAGAGAACTGTCACCAATGGATATATCAGGCCCCTCCCTCACAGTGGACCTCTTATCATCGCAATAAGACTTTGCAATTAATTCACTGTTTCTTCTTGAAACAGAAGATGCTGTTTCAAGACAAGCATTCTTTATATTTATCTGACATGAAGTAAAAGTCAGCACCAAATTTGAATTCTACTCTCAATCACAGCCAAAATATACTTCACACAGACACTATGTTTACTGCATTTTGCACACATTCATACTCGTTACTAGCTTAATGAGCTAAAGCTGCCCTTACATTATTGTCCTAGTGACAGCACAATGGCACAGTACTTGTCAAAGACCTTCAGTAAAAAATTCAATACCACATTGCACTCTTATTCTTAAAATTTTGTCAGATATATCATAATGATACATTTAAAGTTTATGTACATTGCATCATGAATGAGAGTTTATACATTCTCAAATCTAAAACTACTTTTACCTTGTAAATAATTTTATAGGTATACATTAACAGATTCTTGGGACTACAATAAAATGGATGATTAACTGAGTAAGGGGACAGCAGTAGATGTTTAGAAGCCTTCCTGAAGTCACAGTGTTCAACACGATCCATTCCTCATTATATAGAGAAGGTCTTAGCAGAGGATCTGCCCCTCGTTTTGTTACGTAGGTGATGCCTTGCATGATTCACATCTGAGCACCTAATGGAACCTTAAGTGAAAACTTGTTAAGATGCATATAAAAAAAAAAAGCTAACACAGGACTGCACAGAAGAGACTGCTGAATTCCAACACCTGTCCCATCAAAAGAAAGAACTTTTCCCCCAATTTATATCAGTATGATACCCGTGAGGTGAAAGCAAAATGAACTGACTATTTTATTATAACATCTAAATCAGCTGTTAGGGACAGATTAAAATATAGCTAACTCTGTAGTCCTGTTTCACTGCATGAAGAACTGGTAGTGTTGCAGAAAGTTCACACGTACTTCAAACATACTGCTAGCAGACAGCTACTGAGAATGTTTCATACACAGCATGCACACACGTACTATGAGCAGTATTATTCATGTGTGTTTAAGCAAGCACAAAAAAAAAGGAACTGCTCACAGAATTACCAAGTCAGCTCAAACACTGATTCACTTCAAAAATGAGAAAACAATCATTCCGCACAGCATAACCCATGGCAACCACTGCCACAGGCTCCTGTATATGTACTCTTCTAGCAAAATGCATACAAACTAGTCTGCAGGTACTCAAATATACAACTAGGGATATCACATCTCCCTTCACATCCTTATCCTTTCCCAAAATACTTCAATCACACAAACAGGAAAGCGCTGAAAAAAAAAAGCAGATGAGAATAAAAGTAACCCCTTATTTTATTTCATTGAGAAAAGCAAGGTCTTTGCTGCACTTATCACCCTAGAAGGCCTTACAGAACAAACAGCAGCAATTTTTCACACAATCTCATGGAGATGTGTGAAATCAATCAATAACTGTGTTTCAAATAACACCAGAATCTCCTCAGTTAAACTAGTCAAGAATCAATTTCCTTTATCTTGTGTCCTGATAAAATAAACTTGTATTTTGAGCACTAGCAGACTGCAAAGTATTTCTAGGTCTGGAGTTGCTTCTGTTAATAGCCCTTAGAGATACTGAGGTGGAAAGCAATTTTTATGATGTAATTTCTTTAAAATGTAGTATTTATATCATGGCCACAAAAACACTCTCATCTCCTCCTTCTCCGCCTTCCTGACTAGTTTCCAGTGTGCGGGGGCTCAAAAATGCTCTGAAAGGGGAAAGAAAAATCCCATATGTGATCTTGTATCCTGTCCAAGCTCTGTTTTACTGCAAGTTTTTACATTTACTAAACAAGACACAGAACTGCTTTAACATCTGAAACCAAAAGCACTAGCATACTTTTGCTTTCAAAATTCAGCACACAGAAAGCCTACTGGGTTAGATACTTTCATTTTAAAAAGGAACAAAATGGATTTTTCCACAAATACTTCAAATATAAGCTTTAAAATTACATTACTTTTGTGTGCATGTTTCTTCAAGATTCACTTATTGTATGAAAAACAACTTCTCTCACACCCATTTTCTTTTGCTGGAGGAAAGTCATAGGGAGCAATTGTCTTTGCAAGTCAAGTCAAAGGTGGGGATTTTATTCTTATGAAATCACCTGGTGATATGAAGCATTTCCACGCCTGCTACCACAAATGGTATTACTCTGCAAATTAACAGTGGAGCTACTACTAAGTCTCCTGTAACAAAAGGCTGTCAGACTACATGCAAACAGTAAGAACAACTAATACAAAAGATACTCTCCCATACTTGCAATATTTCACTCCAGTGAGATTAAAAAGAAATACTCGAAATTCTGAAAATTATAGAAGGTCCAACATGTTGGCAATGAAAGTCACTAAAATAACATATAATTTCATTTCATAGCCTTTGCTTCTTAAAAATTCTCTTGACTAGTTAATCATTAAAATGATTTATTATATAAACAGTGCTAAAACATAATGAAAAAGCCCTTTTGCGTTTTTAGGGAAGGTTCACATGTACGCTACAGCAGACCTCATTCAGAGATAGGCAGTAGCAAAATGGATAAGTCAGGATGCAAATGTACATACCAACACAGGTTGTTCGCTCTTTGCTGCCAACTTAAACCCATCTACACATGGATTTCTTCTCTTTGCAGCAGAAGTGGAGACAGGGCAAGATCAACTAAATTGAAAAAAAAAATCAAAACAAAACACAAGAATAATCCCTATAACCATTATTTTAACAGAATATGTCAAGTTTTGTCATCTATGGTACACGAGTGACACTCTCTGAAAGCAGAAAGGCTAATTTTACATTGTTTTTAGTGATATGCATGTATTCTACTTATAAAGACCACAAGTTCATCCTTATTACGTAAGAAAGTCCTTATGGAATCTTAAGCACAGATACCACCTTTGGCCAATAAAGTCACTGTGCTATAAATTCTAAATGCCAGCAGACTATTCAGGGGAAGTAACTAACCACACTGTTCTCAAGAAATATGAGAATAACTATGTAAGCAACCATTGATGACTATTAATCTTACTGATTTTCTTGTTGGAGAAAAAATATTGGTTTAGACAAATTTCTGATAAGACCTGGTACACCCGTTCTGAGCTCCAAACTATAACTGTCTTCACCAATTTCAAACCCTACCTACTTAATAACTTCATTAAGTCATTGCAGTTTTCCCAATATCACTGAATCATGAACTGACAGCTGTAGCATGCTTTTAAGAAAATATGCATTGGTATTTTATCAAAAGCTGACTGTTTTTCCTTAAGTTCAAATTAATCGCTCAGCTGTTCAGTGAAGACAATTAAAAAGCAGTAGGGCCCCATTTGAGCACTGATAAACTTGGCTGGAACCAACAAGAGTTAACAGTTTTGGTTTATTTAAAAAAAAAAAAAAAAAAAAGGAAACAAACACCAATACCAAACATCAGAGAGGTTAGCTGTCATTGACCAAAATAAGGGAATGAAGAACACTGTTGATATTGCTGGAGGTAAAAAGCAAGATCCTTTCAATATACTACTCCACTTTACTGGCAGTTGCCACAACCTACGGACACCTTTAGAATATACTACACAGAGCTCTATGTTCAATTCTGATATATGATCTCTGCACTCATTTTCCTCTTTCTTCATCGCAAAACTATTTCTCCAGATGTTCAACATCAGAACATTGCTTTCCATGATGAACAATGAACAAAGTCATATTCAGATGCTGCGGGTGTAGAGTACAAATGAGAATATGCTACAGTTAACGTATTGGAAGATGAAAGTGAGACTGCATCATGAAAACAGGATGAAACAATAACGTGGTTACACTTGCACCCCTCTGCTTGCTTTCAACCACTGATGTGAACCATACATCACCATCTATGTCACATCTAGTTTCAGACCGGAGGCTTGAAAGAGGCAAAAAAAAGCCCCACCTTTTTGTGCTATTGATAAATAAAAAGGGAGTTAGAATTAAGGTAATCTAGAACCATGTTTTGCTTATTCTCCACACCTAGGTATTTATGTAGCTTTTTTTTTTTCTTTTTTCCTTTTTCCCAAATTTCATTTGCTTAGAGTCATCATCTTAAAATTAGAAAGCAAAAAAGTAAACTTTCAAACTCTTTCTGAGTCTGGGCAGTTTATAGCTATTTATTATTGCAGTGACAGAGCAAGCCAGCCTGGATGCATTTCAAAAGTAGAACTTCTTTAAATCTTTCAAAGAAGCAGCTGCTTAATTCTATGCAGATACTTTCTAACCTAGAGAAAAGTTAATGCACAAACCTCAGAAGCACTGAGCACCCCGCTATAAAACCTGACTGACAGCAGCCCTTCTGAGAAGTTCAGTACTTTGAAACACTACATCCTGTCTTTACTTACCTGAGTGCCCTGTCCAGCCAAATATCAACTGTCAAATCTCACTTCTCATTCCCTCACATATGACTTCTGCAAAGTGGAAAGGAAAAAGGCCCCATTTCCTATTGTAAAGGCAGAAACGACCTACTTCCTTTAGAAAACAGAAATCCTTTATGTGCCATTCTGAGCCCTTTCATGATATAAAATGCATGCACAAACACATGCATAAGACTCGGGATAGCTGAGTGGTCTAATAGCCACAATGCTTTATATGCAAAAGCTTTTGTTCTTTTGAAATGATTTAACACAATGTTTTTGGCCATTTTTGTAGCTCTGGTGCCCACAGCACAAGAAGGACATGGATGTATTAGATCAGGTCCAGAGGAGGACCAAGAGGATGATCAAGGGGCTGAAGCACCTCTCCTGCAAAGACAGGCTGAGGGAGTTGGAGTTGTTCAGCATGGAGAAGAGAAGGCTCCGGGGAGACCTTACAGCGGCCTTCCAGTACCTAAAGGGGGCCTACAGGAAAGCTGGGGAGGGACTCTTCCTCAGGGAGTACAGTGACAGAACAAGTAATGGCTTCAAACTAGAAAAGGGAAGATTTAGATTAGATATTAGGAAGAAATTCTTTACTCAGAGGTTGGCGAGGCACTGGAACAAGTTGCCCAGAGAGGCTGTGGATGCCCCATATCCCTGGAGGTGTTTAAGACCAGGACAGATGAGGCCCTGAGAAACCTGATCCAGTGGGTGGCATCCTTGCCTATGGCAGGGGTGTTGGAACTAGATGATCTTTGAGGTCCCTTACAACCCGAGCCATCCCGAGCCATTCTATGATTTTGTACAACACGAAAAGTTATAAAATATTAAAATCCCTGGATACAAATAATTGCCTACTAATAGTTTAAGGAAAAAAAGTAAATAGGCTATATATAAATGTTAAGACTTTTTAATCTTACAACTAAAATCATCCTAAGTGACAACTGTCTTGTGTACATGTTTTTAGTATACATTTTACCAGGAAGTTCTAATATATTTCATTATTATTTACGCAACAGTACCACCTATAGATAAAATGTCACAAACAAGTTAGTAGTTTCATGCACATTCTTTTCTGATAAACTTATTACTACAGTTAACAGTGAATAATGAAAAGCTAACGGAAATTATGTTTTTAATTCAGCATATAAGATCCTGTGCTGGGCTGCGACAAGATCCAATGAAGATACATCTTTTGAAGGGAAACAGTACTCCAAAGTTCATTGCAGCGATTTACACCATTCACTGTTATACTATCAGCACAAGTAAAACAAAAATTGAGCAGTTTTAACAAAGTGCATCCCATATTTAGGGTCATCAGTCCTGTCAGTGTTCAATAAATTGAAAGAGGATTTTAACCAAAAACATATAAACATTAAGGTTCTGTGGATTAACTATATGTTAACCCAGTAATTTAGTTGTCCTGCAACAGTCCAAATCCTGGCTTCCCAAAAGAACTTACCATCATAGCAACCTGGACACAAAAATAAATAAATAAAGGAATCTGTGGCAACCACTACACCAAAAAGGTAGAGCTGACACTCTGCAAAGTCAATAAAAATAAGGTCTTACTGTTTTTTGAAATAATAACTACAAGATACATTTTTCATTCAAGATCTGTACGTACAGTATCATCAAAATGTACTTCATAATGCTCCTAAACTGTCAAAATTACTTTCAAAATTACTTTCAAAATTATTAAATATCTCACAGAATCCTTAGCTGGTAAAACCATGAAAGAGCAGGAGGCTGGAAAAGCAGGTTTGAATATGAAATGCTATTTCCATCCTGATTATATTCCATATTTTATTACATCCACAAGTAACTGAGTTCAATCAAATGCCTGTTTATTATATTTACAAATTCATTATTCCATTTTCTCTTCTCCTATCTCCATTTAGCTATTTCTGCCGCCATTTAATGCCTCAAGAAGTAATGTAATTATATGAGCAATGCAATCTGTATAAACACAAAAAAAAAAGGCATGATCAAGTGACATTTAACTAAATAGAGATAGCATCTGAATACCTAAACCAATTAAGACAAGAAATATAGTCGAGGTTTCTAATAATTCATAACCGATTTCTGAAGTCTTCACATCAAGCTTGGACTTTTTTAAAAACAAACAACAAAAACCAACCAACCAAAACAACAACAAAAATCCACAGCCATCCCTTAAAATTGATTAAGAATTCAAGGAAATTTTATTGCACACATACAGTATAGAAGACTTAAGTGATTATCACTAGAGTCTTCCCTTGTTTTCGTCATCATTAATTCAATCCATTGCACATATCACTTAAAGTTTTAATACTGAAAATCAGTGCAAAACCCAGACTCTGCAGTAAACACCTGTATCAAAAGTGTGAACAAGTAATTAATTTAAAAATTCATTTTGTTAATTTGTCATAGTACAAAAATAGATTTACTGGAAAATGACAAAGTGTCTTAAATTCACCCTTAGCTTCACTGACTTGACACTCCCATACCACAGTGTCACAGATTCTCCTCTCCAAGTCAAGTAAATGCTGCATTTGCTCTTATTGTATCACTAGAGCATGTTAAGGAAAAAAAATATCTGTTTGCACAGGACAAAAGAATGCTTCATTGTTAAAAAAAAAAAAAATCCAACCACAAACAGGAACAAGAAAATGATGTCTCCACTCCCAGCAGGAAGGAAACAATTATGGTCAGTTACTGGCATTTGGAACATATTTTCTGCTTCTGTAAAACCCAGCTTTTTGTTTTCATTCAAAACTTGAAAATAATGTCTCTCAACTAAAGCAGTAACATCTAGTCAAACATTAAATTGTGTTTAAATTTCTCAGCAAAACTAGTTGAATTATCATACTTAGTCTCAAGATTAGAAGACACCTGGGGCAGTCACACTAAACATCATTAACATATTTTGAAGCAGTATATAAACACAATATTACTGTGAGGGACTCACAAGGACTAGTATTTGCAATATAGAAGAACAGCCTTTGCAGTTTGTAAGCGTTCTATTGATTATAAGGCGGTTTTTGTGTTCAAATACTACAAGTCAGCAGGGGTATCGCACATCTACTTTCACTGGAAAAAAGAAGTTGCATTTCTTATATTAAGAAATTAACTGTAAGCTATCCTCCCCCACCCCCCAAAAAAAAATCTAGTATAATTTGCTACTACTGAAAATGCCTCATTCTGTGTCAACCATAAGAACCTCTAGACTTAGTCTCTCCAAATTTATTTTAGAACACTTCAAGGTTTGCAATGTTCCACTAGGCGGCACTGATTCTTAACTTATTAAAGGCCTGTCTGCAAAGTATCTTAAATCTTTTGTTTTAGTATATAATCATAACTCAGAAAATCTACCAAAGACATCCACATGTTCTTAAAAAATTAAAATGGAAATGATTCTACTTTTATATGCAATTACTCTGAAAACCTATTTTAACATCATAATTTAGAAAAATGGAAATAAATTGAGAGAAAGTGTCACAATTGGTTAATGTGAAGTCAGCCAGAAGACAATACTATCTAGAAACTATTTTAGTGGAACATTTATATTCCATATGATAGAATCCTATTATTCACTGAACGTGATATAGCATTTACAGGCTGCATAGGTACACATACTATCCAGAGAATGCGCATGAACTTGATAAGGGCTCCACCCTCTCCAAACTGTCTTTCAGGTACAGTAGCAGCTCTCAAGGCAGTAGTAGATAAGGGAGGGGAAAAAAAAAAAGCTGCCATCTCCCTAGAGCTACGAAGATATGCGTTTGTGGGAAGGAGAGAACATTGGCACAATAGAGACAAGCCTTGGACCCCAATGAGGTTAAAAGAAAGCATATCTCAAGCTTTTGGCTAAAGAAATCCTGTAACAACTTTATGTCATACTATCAAATTTGAACGTAAGATTAATGTATTGGCTATTGATGCACTAAACTGAAAACTAATGCAATGCAGTTAAAATACAGAAATGTGTATTACGGAAGTTTGAAGTAATGGGTGCAGGATTCCAAATACTTTACAAGTACAGGTCTCAGAGCTGATAATTCAGTCACCCAAGATACTTCCCAAGAGCATCCATCTATCAGCATCAGTCATCTCAGGCTTCCTCTACACTTTGACAGTAACTCTAGCATAGAGATCTATCCCACACATCTCAAAAGATTGGTTTAAAATTAATTGGCTTGCAAGCAATCCTCATTCCAACAGATGATTGTTTGAAGACAATGTACTGCAATGCATGTATCAATTCAAACAAGCTATTAGATCACAGCCTCCAGTCCAGCCTCCTATTGACGCTCTGGAAAGAAGGACTGAACTTTTGTGGAACAGTGAAAGAACACTATATTGCTATTTCAGTGGCCTTTTCTAAAAATGTAGTTGGGGTGTTATAACTCCCTGCTGTGTGGCGTTAAATTACTTTATCTTAATCCAGATTACATGCAGTTGATATTCTGCATGAGTCACCCTCACAAAAGCAGCTCATGGAAGCTGCGTTTTGGCACCTGAAAAAAACAAAATTAACATTTATAACCACACAAACATAGCTACGCTATGTTAACTGTTAATTACTTAAGTTAAATGAAACATGACCACAAACCGTGTCTTAGTATTTGCTAAAAAACTGAAAGATTACTAAATAAAATGAGGAAAAAAAGGAGCAAGCACTGCTGCCTAATGTTGAAGGGAACAAAGCAAAAAATATTTCTCAGGTTAACAACAATAACTACATAAGCAATACCTGTCCTTCACAAAGAATAAATAATAAATACCAATTTAAGAATCTGATATCATCTTGATCAGTATCAAAACAGAGCTGCAGTTTTATCTCTAGCAGAAGTCAGTCCTCTCTCAAAAGCCATTATCCTTCAAACACATCTGCTAACTTACAACAAGATATACACTTGAGAGTGTTACACTTCAGGTAAGTCTCAATAAAGCTGTCAAAGAAAAAGAAATACATATCTGCAATATTACTGTATAATACTATCATGACTCTAGGTTCTTCTCTCAACAGAAGAGCGCGGATAGACACTTCCATAATCTCTGGTATCAAACAGAGATGAAAATAGGAAAATACCTACTTTAATCACAGTTGCATACTTACAGCAGAGTAAGTTAGTGCTGCACTAACTCAACCCATTTTGCTGCACATCTCCATCAATCCATTGTTCGGTCTGGCTCTCACGATTGAGATGGTTTATCTCGTTTAAAAGCATGACATTCCTGCAAATAACCAGAAACAGAATTATGGTGACATTTATTACATAACTCAGTTCTTCCCAAACTCTGCATTTCTTACCTGTAACACGCGCTTGGGTATTTTTATTCTTGGCTCTCCCTCCCAGTTGTAAATTGCTTTGATTGCTAATTTCCCATTCTAGTTCGACTAGTATGTGACAAATTCCAAAACTTAAAAAAAAAGTATTAAACAAAGAATACATCACTTAGGAAAGAGCAACGTATGAAGAATTGTATAACTATTCTCCAAATAGTACCTGTAGTATTACTGTATACTCCAAAGATTACCTGTAACTCTCACATTGTCAGTCAGTACAGCTTTCAAGTTGATATCGGTGCGATTATTGGTAAATGCTACTCATTCTCACTGGTTTCCTCAAGACTTAACTAAACATAGCAGAATGGACACAAACCCAAATACAATCATTCTTAATTTCTTTATACCAGCAAATCAAGCTTTGGCTCTTCCATAAAACAAGACCATCACCAAACCTGAGAAAATGCTATTTAGGTGGCTTGCCTTAGTGACATTTAGACCATGTCACCCTTTCCTTTTCTCTTCTTTTGCCTTATACCGACTTTTATAATAGCTAGTATTTAAGACAACTAAATATCAAATTAGAACAAAATCATCTCAAAGATAGGCAATTTTCACCGGGAAACTGAAAATTCCACTAAAGCCCATGTAGCATTGCTAATGTTAACAAAAGCCATTGAGAATCAGATAGTGTTAGTAACACTGTGCCTCTACTACAGTCTCTACACTCTTCCTACTATTAAGGAGCCTCCATTTACAAAGATGCGTATCTTCTAGCCTTTAAATTCTGTCTGGCATCAAAGAAAGCTATTCCCTGCTCAAAAAGTACTGTTCTCTTCATACACTCAAAAATCATCCATACTGCAAATACACATACAGTAGGGGCTCCCTACCAAATCAAAAGATCCTGGTTCACACAAGAATGAAAATGACAAGGTACAAGTGACTCAGTATCCCCTTAAGTATTTCAGATAAAATTATAGATGTAACATACATTCACATCCCAACTCAACTTCGTCAATCACATTCAACTCCTGGCAGTTAAGGTGGTTTTCTTTGCTTGTTTTTTTTTGTTTGTTTGTTTGTTTGTTTTGGGGGTAACACCCTATTCTATCTGCTTCTTTCACTCTGAATGTCGTCGAAGACTAACTTTCCAAGTAAAATTTCTATATATCTGAAAAATCTCTCTGCAAAAACACTCTGCAAACTCAGTCTCCACTGTGTTTGAACTTTTTAATTACAGAGCATTAATTGCTCCTGCTTCTCCACCTTCACCCTATTGTTAATAGTCAAAGGTCATTTGCTATTGGAAGTACAGAAAACAGGCAGACAAAGAATTTATCACCTACAGATACACATGACACTTTATATCAGCAAACAGATGTCTATGAAAGCATTATGGATAAACAGGGAAGAAGGAAATCTCTTGTTGGAAAAAAAATCATCAATATCATCACAATCAATCACCAGAATCCTGCATTTAAAGGAGACCTCTGCACCTTCTTTTAATTTTGAGGCCAACGTTAGTTCAAGTTGAAGCATGTTTCACACAACTAAACCAATAAAATTTATTTTGAAAATAATCCAGATATTCACTATACTTGATAAAAAGTTTGTAGAAAAAGAAAACATTTAGCACTAATTATATGAAGGAATGACAGAAATTCAAAAAAAAAAAAATCCCAAACCTCGTCTTAGACAACTGTAGAATACTCCAGATTCCTTACATTTCATACTGCTTTCTAAAGGAAGTATTAAAGCTTCCATATTCTCAATCCTTTTGATGTCACATGTTCCTTAAAAGGGTATCTAAATATTTTGGGGAAACTTATGTAAGATAGGAAAGTGCTTTCTTATCCAAACATGAGAAAAATACACATTTTTAATACTTAAAGTAGTTTATTCTCTTAATTAAAAATACTTCTACTTACTTGAGAGATGAGATACTAATGCCTATCTATTTCTGACTGCTTATAAATAGACTTAGTCATAAAAGAAAATCACTGAAAGTAGCATATTTTAACTACACTACCTAAGCAGTCTTTTTTCTTTGGCAAAGGATCAGCTATGCTTTGCTAAAACACAAAAACAAAGTCTACATTCACATAACAGTTGAAGGTTTTTCTACTCAACATTTAAAATCTGAAAACATTAGTATACGAAATACCTAAGCCTTTATGCTATTCATTTTCCATCACTTGAAGATGACATTTTATAAGATAAACGTAAAGATATTACAGTAATTCTAAACCAATTATTAGTCTACCAAAGTAAGTGAATTTTCTGGAAAGCCATCCTGGAGCAGTTTCAGAAAAAGTTCAATAGAAGACTATCTAGCATAATGCTCAGGAAACTGAGTATGCATGACAGACATAAAGATCAACTGAAAGTTAGGCTTTCAATGACAGAAAGTAAGAAAATAAGACAGTTCAGATGCAAGAGGACAGGCTGACAAAACTGGGTTTGTTAATCTTAAGAGGACAAAGTTAAGGACTAATCTCATTGCTGGCTTTAACTGCCTAAAGAGAAATTATTGGGGAGATGGAACCAGACTTTTCTCCAAGGCAAGCGATGAAATGGTAAGAGGTAACAGAGAAGTCAGAGCAAAGTGAATTCCAATTACACATAAGGAAAAATATATTCACAATGAAAATGCTTACGCACTGGAACAAGCAAGGTTACCTGGTGAGGTTACAGAAACTCAAAATTCAAAGCAACCTGCTCTAACCTGACCCTGCTTTGAGCATGGGTCTGGATTAGATTATTTCTGGAGGTCCCTCCCAACTTGCATTATTCTACAACTGCACTAACTCCTTATTCTAAAAGATGCCCAAGCTAGAGACTGTGAATACCTAAGTATATTGTTCTATATCCCACTTAAAGTGGCTTTGCATGGGTATTACACATTACTAACATGCCTAACCTCCCTATTCACAGGGACTTAAACCATAAGAGATCACTACAATCACTTAGACTGATCTGTAGGTTTTAATGACAGGTCTTTAAATTTCATTCAGTTGTTTGTGAATTAACCTTAATAATTTATCTACAAATGAACACAGGATGTTTTTACTAACAGGGAACGGATAAATCTGAAGTCTCCAGTCTTCTTGCTCCATAAACGCATCCTAATTTCTTATTTAAAGTCTTTTGGCTTCAGTATCGTTTGTTTATTTCCTGAACATAACAGCATCCGTAACATGAAAAACCAACTATCTTTGCAGCACACCTTCCAAACTTCACATGGGTTCATAGGTGGAAGGTACAGAAAAGCAGAAGAATGAAAACATGTAGCATTACTTTCCCAAAATATTTTCTAGTCAATCATCGTTTGCAGTTCAGGGACTTCGAGTCACAGATGAAAATCTTTTCACTTTATGTTTTCTTTAGACTTCTCTCTTATAAATTTATCTAGTTGCCTCACAAATCTACATCAAGTTGGAGCACCTACAACATCCTCTGATGAGAAGCCCTGCAGCTTAATTTGCGAGAATATTAATGTTTTTGTGAAAAAACTCTGCTCCTGAATCTGGCTTTTTTAGTCTTATTTTATGTCCTCTGGTTCTTGCATTAAAGATAATTCAAAAACAGACAAAAAAACAATCTTGCCTGTTCACCTTCACAATTCGTAATGTTATGAAGATACTATACCCTCTCCCCAGACAAATCTTGCAGGCTGAGGTCTCCCAGGCAGCTTACAGTTTAGCCATAAGTAGACCACATCCTTCACTTCATCCTCATTGCCCCTTTCTGTAGCTTTGCTAATTTTGTAACACCATTTCCAGCACTGGGATAGAAGAACAACAAACACCCTTCAAGATAGGTACCTACCTGATACTTGTTCTCTAATATTCTCCTAGTACTAACACTTTTTGGATCACTTCGATGTTCTCACAGATCTCTTCTGCTCACCTTGAAGAGGCAGACTGCAGCAAACATTTCTCTTTTGTTCCAGACATTCCTTGATCCTCCATTTAATTAATTTGGAGGATCTTGCCCTTTAAGGCTCTCATCACAAACTCTTAAAATATTTTTACTGATAATTTTGGGGCATTCAAAACTTTTACCTCCCTTTTAAAAATGAGAATCTCAAAATTGTACATTATAATTCAGCACCAATTTCACCAATACTTTTTAGAGCTTAAAATCTTTTTCTGTTTACTTCTTCCTTGTCCGTTTATTTAGACACAGTATTAATCCTTTTTTTCCTGTAACACTGGACTGAGAGTTCACATTGAGTTGCTTACCTATTTTGACTGCCTGCATCTTTCACAGAATGACTGCCCCTCAAAATACATTCCCTTGTGCCTAAATGAAGCCTACACTTCCTCTTCTTTGATATAAAAATGTTTGACCTTAACACAAACTTTATTTGAATACCTAGCATACCATAGCATAGTCTACTTCCCTCTGTTCTGTCATAACTGCTCACCATTTTAATGAGTCATTTACAAGTGTTAACCATGGCATTCACAAATTTATTGTCAGATCACTGATGAAATTATGCACTGTGCCCTACAGATGTATTATTAAATAACTTTTCCATCAGCAGCTAGTAGAAATGTATCTGACAGATAATAAACGAGCCATTTATTGCATTTTTTACTAATACTTTTTTTTTTTTTTAAGTTGGAGTATCACACAGTACTAGACTGCTTGACTGATTACCTGAACATTTATAGCTACCTAGTTACCCCAGTCAAGTCAACCTACAATTGCATACAAGAAAAAAGGCTTGGTTAGCAAGACAATTTTTTCACAGAACTTCGTTGCCTGACTACCCCAGTACTGTCCTTCAATATATTATTAAATAAACCCCAACATATTTTTCCCATTATTTTGTTTGATATAGGTAACAACGATAATATTAAAAGAATGAGCCTGAGAGAGCACTTGTCTTTTATTAGCTCAACACTAGAACTCTCAGTCTTCAAAATCAGGACCGGCAGGCCAGAAATCTCAAATGTAGCCAGCAATTTCCAAAGAAATTTGAAACATGGTTCTCAAAAACTTTTAAGTAGCATCCTCAGGAGATACTGTCCAACACTTATTAGACTGCAAAATATTTCACCATTCTTATCTGATACAGCACCCTGTTTATTACCAGTAAAATATATATTTTAAAACATACAGACATTAATGATGTTCCCAAATTCACCTAGCAACAGACAAACACATTACTAGGCTTCCTCCCTCCTTCCTACAGAATCAGCATCAATTCTTCCTTGCTGTCCTCAGCTCTAATAAGTACAACAGACTCCAGAATATTTTCTTTACATTTTGATCTATGGTACTTCATAAATTCCATTTATACAGATTGCTATGTAGTTCCCCTAGTCACATTTTTATACATTCCTTTTCACTTCTAAATGATGCCATTATTTTGCAACTAAGTCAGGTTGAACTGCTGATGAAAAGTGTCATTTTTTTTTTCAAGTTTCATTGGAACTGAATACATAATTTTTAAATCAGACACTCCCTGTTGAACTCTTTTTCCCCACTCCAAATAGGCTAACTTCCTAATTTTGATGACAAATCAGAGCAAAAAGCTGTGGAATAACAGCTTTTCATGGAAAAACGTCGTTGAAAAATGACGTTTAATTAAAAACAAAACTTTTTTTGGCAGTTGAAAAAGAGGAGCTTTAGCTCCTCTTTAGGAAAAGTCTCTTTAGCCAAAGAGACTGAAAAAAAAAAAAAAACCCACACAGTTCAACTTCAGCATTGGTAGCTGCAGAAAACACTAGATAGTATAGGAAATATACCAAATGTAGTCAGTAATAGATTTCTAAGGAGTAAGTTCCGTAGGCTCTTAGTCTGACAAAGGCTGTGCTTCCTATGCAAGTTTGTCTAAAGGTATTTACATTTGAATGGAAGATAAAGAACAATGAAAAATAAAATCTTCCACTTACCAAGGCCCTCATTAGTAACAGTTTTAAATACATTTTCATATCCACATATACAGTTTGATCATAAAGAACGCTAAAAACCTGAAAATAAAGTTTACATGGACAGAAAGCAAAGCTTATAATTACCACCCATCGTGATTTCTGTATATCTCCCCTTTACTACACCTAAGGTAAATAAACAGAAAAACAAATAAAATAGCTTGATTAAAACAAGAGTTTCCTAATATTTTTTCTTCTAAACTGGTGCTAGCGTGCGGGATGGAAAACACACAGGCAGCGAACAAAAAAGTGCGCACCATTCTGTCCTTACTACACACACTTTCAATCTTTACACACAAAGGATAATTGCTAGGTACAACATGAGCGTTCAGTATGAAAACAAACCTGAATTTAAAAGCTTTTGTTGGACGCAGATTTCTACATTCAACTATAAAGTCTTTAATGCAAGGAATATCTTTCCATGCAGCAAGATGTACCAATAAACTATTTTTTTCACAAATATGTTCCATTTCTATGTATATTTAGAACCACAGAAAAAACACATGCTACAGTTCTACAGCTGAGAATTTCAACAAGTTTTCTCCACCACATGCCAGAACCTTAGACACTTTCAAGCCTGCTGAAGCCAGACTAAAAAATTATTTATCTGATCTGAAAAGAGATCTCAGCCAATCAAGGTTCCTTAAAAGTACCTGAACGATATCACGCATGCAACATGCAGATAGCTTTCAAGTTTATTCCTGAAGTCCAGTGCACGATGGGGTCAAACTAACAAGGCTTACATCCGCACCCCCATTATCCTCTTCACAATAAATACACAGCCGAGAAGCCTACCCGCATCCCCTCCCCAGTCTTGAAAAGCACCGTACCCTCTGAATCCCCACGCCCGGAAGTAACTACCTACCTCAACTCATCACACCTTACAAGCGATGGAAGCCCAACTAATTCGTAAGCTATCTGCGCAGACAAGGCACGAAGACGGCTGCTCCCACGTCCGAGCTGTACGAGGCACACGGTAGGCCAGCTGTACCCGGTGCGTGGAAGGGGAGGCAGGGAAACGGGACAGGCGACGTACAGCAGTCATGACAGCATAAGCACTTCTGCGGGCTACGTGCCCTAACACCGCAACGGTGCGAAGTCCCCTGGGCACCGCCTAAGAGCGCGGGGCCACGGAACGCGGAGGCTCTCACTGAGGGTCTGGTGAAGCCCGAGCCCCGAGCCGGGGAGGCGCCCGCGAGGACGGGTCCCACGGCAGGGGGCGAGGCACCGGCGCGCAGCCCCCCCACTCGCACCCCAGCCCGCGCCCCGCGCCGCCCCTTCGGAGCCCCGGGCAGCACCGGCCTCCCGCAGGCGGCGCGCCCCCAGAGGGGGGGCGCCCGGCCCGGCCCAGCCCGGCCCGGCGCCGCAGAGCTCCGCCCGCTGCACGCGCCTGAGGCGGGGTTGGCAGCAGCGGGCGGGGGGCGGCGGGGCAGGGAGAGCGCAGCTGCCCCGCGCCAGCGAGAAGGGCCCAGCAGCGCCTCACCTATCCCGTAAGGGACACGGGGCCCAGCAGCGCCTCACCTGTCCCGAGACGGCTGCCCCGGGCGTCGCCCACGAGCCTGCTCGGCGACGGATGCGCCCGCAGCACCGCGGGCCGCCCCCGCAGCGATCCCCCCTCCCGCCGAGGACGAGGCCCAGGCCGGCCAAGGGGGGGGGACCGAGCGGAGGGGACGGGGCGCGCCGGACCGACAGGCCCGCCGGCCAACCGCCGCTCCGCACGGGAGCGCTCAACCAATCGGCGCTGCGGGGGGGGGGGAGCGCGCGAGCAAGCAGCCAGTGCGCAGGAGCCGCCGCCGGCTGCAGGTGCGCGGTGCCGCGCTGCCCTTGGCATCCGCGCGGTGCGTCGGGCTGGGGCCGAGGTGCCGGGGGCACGGCGCGCCGCCAGGCCCGGCCTGGGCCCCCGCGGCGGGGTCGCGGCGCGGCCGGCAGCACCCGGGGACGAGCCGGGCTGCGGGGCCGCGGTCAGGCCGGCACGGTGTCTGGGCCTCCCGTCGGCGGGACGGGCCCAGCGTGCCGTAGCCCGCGCTCTTCGCAGGGCCTGCGCCGTGCCCGCTGAACGCCTGCCTGCGCTCCCTCGGTTCCGCGGCTCGCCTCCCTTCCCGTGCTCGCGGGGGCGGAACAGCCCAGTCGCTGCTTAGAGAAGAGCGATTCGTCGCCTTTATCCGCTCATCACCTGCTGCGCTGCCGACTTCAGCTCATCTTTCCCAGTATAGCAAAGAATACCTCAAGTCACAAGCCAGACGTTGAGTGCACATACACGAAATAGTACTGGAAACACCTGAGAAAGGACAGTAATGTGTTCTTGCAAGGCAGTCAAGTAGGGCTTTTTATGCTTACTGGGGTATATTTGAAAGAGAACATTTCTACCAAATTATGTATTTAAATGGGTAAAAAAAAATACATTTGCTCTTTGGATTGGTAGCCGTATACCAATTTATAAACTCCCTGCTGACTATGAACTTGTGTAGGGTTTGCTGCTCCAGGTGGATGCGTGTAAGTGTTCAGGGCCAAATGAGATTCATCCCAGAGTACTCAAAGAGCTGGCTGATGTCATCCTGAGACCTCTCAATTATTTTTAAATGCTCCTGAGAATCGGGAGAGGTCCTAGTCAACTGGAATCTGTCAAATGCTGTCCCAGTTTTCAAGAGCGGTAAGAAAGAAGACCCTAGTAATTATAGGCATGGCAGTCTCATTTCAGTGCCTGGTAAATTTATGGAGGAGATTATTGTGAGAGTTATTGAAAAACACCTGAAAGACAACACAGTCATTGGTCTGAGCCAGTGTGGGTTCACAATGGGAAAGTCCTGTTTGATAAGCTTAATTTCCTTTTCTAACATGGTTACCCGTCTTGTTGACCAAGGTAGGCCAGTAGGTGTGATTTTTTTGGATTTTAGCAAAGCTGTCAACACTGTCTCTCAGTATCCTTCTGGACAAAATGTCCAGCATACAGTTAGACAAGCACACGATACGATAGGTGACCAGTAGGCTGCGGGGTTGGGCTCAAAGGGCTCTAGTAAATGGGGTTACATCAGTCGCCAGTGGGGTTCTGCAGGGCTCCATTTTGGGTCTGGTTCTCTTCAACATTTTTATCAATGATCTGGACACAGGAGTTGAATGCACACAAAGTAAGTGTGCAGATGATACTAAATGAGGAGGAACTGTTGACTCCCTTGTGAGTAGAGAGGCCTTGCAGAGAGATCTTGATAGATTGCTGGGCAATCACTAAGGTTTAACAAGACAAAGTGCTGGATTTTGCACCTGGGACATGGCAACCCTGGCTGTACATACAGACTGGTGGATGAGAGGCTGGAGAGCAGCCTTGCGGAGAGGGATCTGTGGCTTCTGATTGACAGCAAGTTGAACACGAGCCAGCAGTGTGTCCTGGCAGCCAAAAGGGCCAAACGCATCCTGGGGTGCATCAAGCACAGCATCGCTACATAGTTGAGGGGAGTGATTGCTTTGCTTTGCTCTAACTTCAAGCACTGTGTTCAGTTTTGGGCGCCACGGTATAAGAAGGACTTAAAACTGTTCGAGAGCGTCCAAAGGAGGGCAATAAAGATTCTGAAGGGCCTATAGGGCGAGATGGATGAGAAGCAGCTGAGGTCCCTTGGTTTGTTCAGCTGAGAGAAGAGGAGCCTGAGGGGAGGCCTCAAGGCATCCTGCAGCTTCCTCATGAGGGGATTGGAGGGGCAGGCACTGAGCTCTTCTCTGGCAACAGCAACAGGACTCAAGGAAACAGTGTGAAGCTGTGACAGGGGAGGTTCAGGTTGGATATTATGGCAAGATTCTTCATCAAGGATGTGGTTGGGCATTGAAACAGGATCCCCAGGAAAGCGGTTACTGCACTGAGCCTGGTGGAGTTCAAGTGTTTGGACAACACGCTCAGACATAGGGTCTGATTTTTAGTTACTCCCGAATGGAGCCAGGATTGGACTCTGATCTTTGCATGTCCCTTCAAACTCACTATCTTGTTCTGTTCATGCAGGATTGGTTTCTAGTGCATCAGACCAAAGTTCATCTCACAGAGCGTGAGAGAACACAAACTAAATGAGGTTACTTTGGAGAAAGTTTTGGGAGACTGCATTATGTGCAGAATATATTGCAAAGTTGTTGTCTTTCCAATCTCCTAGTTACTAAAGGTCTTCCATGATTGTTTATCATAAGGTGAACAACTAGTGTAAGACTATTAAATCCAGAACAGATTAAAGATATTCAAACATCCCAGTTAAACATGCAAGAACTTTATTTCCAAAGCAGATGGATTCATTTTGAGAATAAGCTAAAAATAAATTTAAAATAATAATAATTAAAAAAAAAACTTTAGATTTGGGATCTCCTTGGGAATACAGATGCTCACAACTCCAACATGCAAACCAAAGCCAAATTCACTTTATAGAAAGGTATTTTATTACTTTTTTTTTTTCCTTTGAATTGCTGAAGTGTTAAAAATTATTTAATGTGAATCTCCAGTCATTTCATAGGCATTGACTATTCTTCACTTATTAGAGTTTGTCCTATAGGTACTACTAAGCTACATATACTTTCCTCTAAAATTTCTGGCATCAGGTCCTACTAGAATGAGGATTCTCTGGCAAAACATTTTCCACTCTGTCCTGTATCACTATACCAGGACATTAAAGACAGCAGTTCAGAGAATCTTAGAATGGTTAAGATTGGAAGGTACTTCTGGAAGTCATCTGGTTCAACCCCTTGCTCAAGCGGTGCTACCTAGAGCAGATTGCCCAGGACCATGTCCAGCCAGCTTTTGAAAATTTCTAAGGAGGGAGATTCCACAACCACTTTCAGGCAACCTGTGCCGCTGCTCTGTCACCCACACAGTAAAGAAGTGCTTCCCAAAACGTTTGTGAGCTGCAGTCCTCCCCAGAAGAGAGAGAGAGAGAGAGAGGGAAAAAAATAAAAAATAAAAATCTATCTCCTTGTATTTCTACAAGGGTTCAGAAAACAAACAAACCGACCAACCAAAACAAACTGCAAGGTAGTTAGTTCTTATCCTAATAATTACATCAGTGTTTACAAACTGGTGCTTAAACTACTGCAAAGTGATAATGTCCACTGCCTAAATAGTCTTTTGCATTACAATAGGACACTCTCTGAAATCCTGAATACAAACACTGCCCCGCTAAGAATGGAATTACTCAGCAACTGCCTGTGTTGAGGACAACATAAGTGAAGACTGAGAACTTTTTTAGTTCCTGTTTCAGGTTGCTGCTATGTACTGCACCCTAAGTTATTCTTCCATAACATATATATTTTTAAAAATTAGCCAGCACCCTCTGGTGGGAAAAAATGCATAGACAAGATTTAGAGCTGTACTGTACTGAGTTCTTTGAAAAGGCTAGCAAACTGCATGGAAATATAATGTCACTTTAAAGACTGCCAATAGTCATATAATTTCCCAAAGTTTTAATGAAAAGTTTGTCTATAGTTCAATGCATAGAATGTCTGATTTAAACTTTTCCTAAATCCATGCACAATACAATTGAAATATACTATTTCATATATGTAGCGTCTATGGGATCTATTCTTCCTGCATGACTATTGCTGTGAGAAAATAAATTCTTTAAAATGTCACGGTCATGGCCTATTCTGGCATCCCCTCAAGCTCTCTTCAGGAAGTCTGCATTGATGAAAGTTTAAATAATGTGGAGTGTGTCTGCATGTACACAAAGATCAGTTGAACAGATTCTTATTTTTTTTTTAAACCTAAGCCAATTTTTCTCCTTAGCCTTTTTAATGTAACTTCTTTATGTAATTTTTATCTTCTCTCTCTTGATTTGCTAAAAGTGGCTTTACAGGACCTTTTCAACAAGTATTTAGTCTCAGAGTCTTTTTTCTTGTTACGGAATTCAGATGTGCAAGCCAATACAAGGAAAGTTTAAGTATTTCAGAACATTATAATATTGATAACCATCAAAATGCATCAAACACTTGCACTGGGCAAAGAAGTACGAATTGACGCTGAAATTGTCAATAATTAATTTCAGAATTAACATTCCATTTAGGGTAACAGAACTGTCTCTCTCTTAAAGGGTTTTCAGAGAATCTGTCAGAATTTCTACTGTTGATTTTTATTATTACCACCTTCTATTTATCCCATCCTCATATGAGGCTTTGTATGGGAATGGCCACATCTTTCCTTCTGCTGACTCTGCTGCACAAGTGGTAACTTCCAGCAAAAGAGATGAATAGCAGTGCTAATCGACAGTGCCAATCAACATTCTGTAATTCTTTATATTACAAGAACACCTTTATATAAAACCTAAAAGATGGATGTGTACCCACAAAACAAAAGACGAGTCCCTGCTTATAGTATTTATTTTATTGAAACTGCAGGCAGTTTAGGGAAGCATGATACACTATGTACAAAGTAGTTCTGAATAGTGCAGGCTCAGGGTTAATTTGGATCAAGAAGTTATGTTTGCTATTTAAATGATGAAACATTAAGTAGTTTCAACAACTGCACTTTTTTGTGTGCATTTGTCTGTCAACATTGTTTGAAATTGATTTAGAGCATACCTTTTTCAGGCTATACAAAATTAGTGCTTTGGAAATATGTTACTTTGTCTTATGCTTTTTTTTTTTTTGATATCTCTGCTTAAGTAGCCTAATGTATTCTCCCAGTTATTAGGGGCAAACTCTAAACAAGCAGGTAAGTTGAAGTTTAACCATACATACTGTACTATGGCACTGTAATTATTGTCATGGCTTGCAACTTCAAACAAATATGAAGTACCCAAGGTCAATGGTGTATCCCTAGATAAAACTAGATGAAGATGAAATCCTATGTAGCAAAAACACAGCATAAGGTTATCTAGAAAATAGGGAGTTAGAGAAAAACCTGAATAATGTCCAAGTGTTAAAAGCCCAAAATTATCAGAACCATTCTACTAAACCTATGGATATTTTAAATCTTAAAGTCATCTGATACTCCATGATAATTTCTCATTTCCACATCTTTATGTGTTGCTAGCAAAGAAGGGGTCCTTTGTCTGTAGCCAGTTTACACAGAAAATTGACCTATGCCATCTCATATCTGAGCATAGTCTATGTATAAGGAGATGTTTTCCTCTCTATAAAAGGAGAAAAATCAATACTAAGAAGACTGTATTCAGATGCTGTGAAATCTTCTGATGCATTAGGAACAGCTCTGGAATTGATAGACACTTTTATACACTGTGAGAACTTCATTGTACCATTTTTTTTAGCTTTAACTAGCTTTATAAGTTTTGACTTGTTAAACATATGGAGATGGTTTTCAAATCTTATTGCTCTGGTTGAATCATCTCTCCTTTTAGATCTTTCCCTTCTGTGTTTTCCTAAGTTTTCTGCTCCAAAAGCAATTGTTTATCTTCACTTTTAAAGGCTTTTCCATTCATCTTCAATACGTTTTACCTATTTTCTTTATCATCGTGTTTTTCTTTTATCTACCCGGGATCACTTTGCCTTCTTCTTTGCCTTCTTACTATGTTTGCAAGCAATCACCTTTGTACTTTCTCTGATACTGCCTCATACTGATGAATTCTCCATCAACCTTGCAAATTTGCCACAAAAATGCTTCAAACCCCTTCTTTGTTTTAATGCTAGCAAAAGTACAGTGTGGGTGACTGCAGCTTGCCTCACTGACCAAAGACCTCGTTTCTTTTCCTTTCCTGCCTACATCTGTTATCTTTTGTTTTACACAGTATGTTATTTCCAGAAAAGTCATATGGGAACATGTCTTTCTTAAACATGAACCTGATTTATAGTGCCATGGCAGTGCATATGGCGTTTCAAAGCTCTATACCATCCTCATAAGTCTTCTGTTACTCTCAGTGGAAGATCTTCCCCAATGCTATTTTTACTCATAATGCCAGAACTTAATGGTGTTTGGCAGAAAGCGAGCTCTCTTTTGACCACTCAGCATTATTAGCTCCTACAGACATAGTTCTTCTGTAACTAGAAAAAAGCTGCTTGCACAGTGGACTTGCAGGTATGAACCACCATAAAAGCACCACCTTTTTCTAATGCCCTTGACCAAACTCCACTACGTTCAGAGACAAATGATCAGGACTAGTAGCTTATCACTACCCATACTGGCATATTTGAATTTCACTGATGACACTATTTGGTGCTGTTCAAACTAATACATTAAAAAAAAGAAGTAAAAAATGCCATTTAAATAATGTTTTATTACATTAATTTTATAATTCACAGTATCATGTGTGCTATAGGGCATGCTATCCAGATGCTGTTGCACACGTTATGCATGTATGTTGCTGATTGTGCAAAGACATACATCACATTCTTACTGAAAACCACATTTCCATAAGTTAGGTGCATTAAGTTCTGTGGACACAGCTTTGCCATGACTTATTTCTAACCCCCTATGGCTACTCAACAAGATGAAACAATTCACCATCTTAAAAAAAAAAAGTGGGGGTAGGAATTTACTAAAGCTAGTAAGTATGTTAGGTTCTGTTTCTCTGCTCTCCTCCCTCACATAAAAGCAATGCTACATCTCTTCTATTCTTAAGTCATGTCTTGTGTACCCTACTCTGCATTACTTGAGTTTTCAGATGCTATAAGTAAGGGAAATGGAACAGATACATTTTTTAGAATAGTTATTCATTCTGGATCTGCCTGTAACATATAAGACTAAAAAAACCAACATCCCCATCCCCCTCCCAAAATTCAGAGCCAGTCAAGATTCTTCAGCTGCATTAACACAATATAAACACATCATTTGCTGCCACATCGTTTAAAACTCGCTTAAATTTCATTCAGGTTTATTATAGAACGAAATCTTTGCTAGTATACATATCAAACACAATGAAAAGTTGGGAACAACACTAGTAAAATTTAAACCAAATTTAATAGTATAACCTGTCTTTCTGCAAGATTCTACTTGCCCCAGGAAGTATGAGTCTATCTCAGCAAATCAGTGACAGTATACACTTTGTTTAGGATGTATTAACTCCTCCTAGAAGTTGCTTGTCACAAAGGCACTTAAAGAGCCAGCTGCCATGAAACAAGCTAAGGCTCTGCAAGCTAAAAATAGCTAATCATTTGCTGGATACTCACGTTAAATTCAAGCTTGTGGGCTAGAATATGTATCCTACACTTGGTGAGAACAGTATTAGCTCTACTGTTACATACGGCATAACAAAACGCTGCTCTGGAAATGAAATATACCTCCCTGCCCAACTGACTTACCTCTAGCTTGGTGTTGGGCAGATTGCCAGTCCATTTTTTTTTGTTTCTGTTGCTCTTGTTCTGCTTTGAGGGTTGGACAGTTTTGGAGCACAATACTGAAATGATCATTTGTTCAGAACTAAACACATGATGCTGGCAAAAAAGAGAAACTTCAAGAGTAGTTTGTCTCTAATGCTTTTTGATTTCTAGGAGGTACATAAGTATTAAACCACAACTTTTTGTAGCTGCTTTTCCTGAAGTCCACTGCTAATTAAATATATAATTGTAGACACCGACACCATAGGTTTGCTCTAGAAGCATTTTAATTTACAAACAGCAATTCCCATTGACTTTATACCATAAAAAAAGCAATTTACAAGCAAGAAACAAATTCATCAGAACAAAATAAAGCAGCACTGAAATATTCATGTCACAAATCTAAAAACAAAGTGAATACAAGAGTAAAATATCATTTGAATAAATATTTTAAAATTCATGCTACAAAATAATCCTTAATGGCAAGTTAATTGTTACAGCATCAGCTTAGCTAGCTTCATTTACTTCATATGGTGATGAAGTGTGGAGTTGTGAGGTTACCGGTTTATATTGCAAGATAATAACACCAAGTCAAGTCATTCAAACTGTTCAAATATTTATCATGATAAACAACCATACAAATAAAAGTTATTTAAAAATACAAATTTTCAGTCAGAAACACACACTTTAAATCGTGCAAGAGCTCTACCTCTAATCAGATATACAACCAGAGGCTTGCAATACAAGTCCAAAGGCTGCATTCATAGCATATGTAAATTGGAGAGACAGCAGTTAGTTTTATTTGCTATAGCAGGAGTTACTTAGGTAAACTAGAAGCAAACCTGCTCAGTTACTGAAAATTAGCTTCACATCCCCTGAAGAAATAAATACAGGAACGTGTCCCAGGCTTTTTTTTTTTTTTTTTAATGTAAACTTGCATAACTAACGTAATGCTGCCACAGGGATGTGCAAGGAGCATTAAATCTAAAATATTAAATACAACTATTCTGGCACTTGTTAAAAGATATGTAAAATACACACAGATTATAAACTTTGAACATTTTGAATGACTTCACTAAACTTCTGTTTCAATCACTGAGTATTATGAAATTTACAGTTAATGAACTAAACAGATTCATATAAAGAATTTACACAATTCCCCAAATACTTTCAAATATAAAATTTAATAAATAACCCTGACCAGTCAAAAAGCACCATTCAAGGGTAAAACTCCCTTGGAAAATAGATTAGGTGTTGCATATTTGAGTCCCTTTCAATGGTTTCATCTGAAACCTGTTTAGAAAAATGTCAATAAAAGAATCACAGTCAACTAATACAAAAGGTCAAATAAGATATTTTTAAAGGTAAAGCTCATTCAATCTTTTCCCAGCCCTTGATTTAATTCCTGCTGTTCTTCCTAAAGTTCAGACTAAACATATTATGAGGCCTCATTGTTTTATCTAAAAGTAAACCAAAGGCTTCAGCATAAAATGTTACTTTATGCTTGGGAAGACTGCATTAAAAACTATCAATTTAGGCCTACATTATATTCTGCTGAACAGTAAATCGACAGTATCCTTTATGCTATTGAAAGAGTTCACACTAAAAAAGCAGAGCCAATCCTGAAGACTTATTGACCAAACTGAACTGCTAATATACTGTATTTACAAAGCTATTTTCTAACTGTATTTACAGGTTTAAAAATAATATGGAAGATAACTGATTAAGTAAACTAACTGTTTAAAACCACAAACATTAGCAAAGATATAAAATCCTTTATTTTCACAGTTTGTCATAATTGGTTAAACATCTAGAGAAAAGGACACTGTCACTGTTTTCACATTTGTCTATAATAAAAAGGTAGATTAAGAGACTCAATTATGAACCAGCCTATATAATTTCATGATTTATTTTGCTGTCAAATATTTTTTCACATATTTTATTGACTTCTGCATTTATTGTAAATGAAATGTGTAACAATTCTGTGCTAACTTAAAACTGTACAGAAACAAGACACTGTACAGTACTTCCATAATCTGCTTAAAATAACACAGCATACTCTGTTTTGGTGGACTTGTGAAATGAACTTCAATTAGATAATGCTTCATGTATCATGACAATGTTAAACCTGGCATACCATTATGTGACAAGGCACAATTTATTTGCTGTTGCCAGGTTTGAAGTTCGCTTTCTACCAGAGTCACACACTTTGTAAGTGTAAATGTAATGTTCAATGATGTTTTATGTATCCTTTGAAGCACTGCTGAACTTTACAGTACTGTGTTATGGCTTGGTAATTCTTAACACTGCTAGCAGTGGAAAAGGTAAATGGCATATCAACGTGAACAGGAGCAAGTAAAACTTGCAAACTGATGAATCATGGTTTTGTAGAAAAAGTGATCACTTCCTGCCCCTTAACAGTCCTGTTACAATGTTCTGAACCTGAACCTGTACAATCAAAGTAATTTTTGTTGTTGTTTTTGTGTGATTTTTCTTTCCTTGTTTTTTTTTCTTTTGTCAGAGACAAGTTTGGATAAGTCACTCTTTGGTAAACTCAAACCAGTTCAATAAATTTACAAATACAAAGAACTAGATTTAAATAATGTTAAGATTGTGACACAGAAATTCAAGAAATATAAAATTAGTGCCCATATCCTGCAATCTTCAACTCATACTTCCATAAAAAAAGTCACACCAAAGGCACCACAGCACAGGTCCAAGATAAAGGGTTAAGAATAACTGTACATTTCTTGGATTTTACATGTCTCAAACTTAATGTGTCAAAACAATTTTTTTTTTAATTTAATTACTTAAAGCAAACATGAGAAAAAACAGTATCAGAAACACCAACCTGTTTTTAAGTGGGTAAACATACAGACTACCTCCCATAGACACAGACATACAATTTCCCTTACTGAAAATAACAGTTCTATTGGTTCAAGGAGAGAAACATCATCTCACCTCCCTGCACCTCTTTATTTAGGCATTTTTAGAACAAAGAGGCAAATTATGTACTCAATTCAACTGAAGCTGCTCCAGAGGAGCTGGTGGGTTTTTACTGTAAGTTGGTATTTAATAAAAATCTTATTGCAGACTGTCACAATATTAAGAACTAGTGTATTCAATAAAGCTACTACACAAATATGCCCCAACTTCACAGGAGCCCAAAAAGCATTACAAGATATCAAACCTATCTTTTTGCTTTCCTGTAACTTAAGAATGAGACTATATTTTCTAAATTCCAGGACTCAGACAACATGTTCACAGATGGATTTTCAATATTTGCTAAATAAAGCATAAGGCCCAATTATATAAAGAATGTATTTTAAAGATGCATGTGGTTAATTTAATTTTGCTTATCAGGTAGAATTTACACAGTAGTGTTTGCCAGCTCATGCTTTTGAGGTCTGAAACTATTTTTTTTTTTTTATTTCTTTTTTCTATTTTGCTTAATGGTTACCATTAGGTTTCACATTTTAATATATTATACTGACCTAAATGATGAAGTTAGCACCATAATAAAAAAAACATTTGGTGAAACAACAATATTTAGAGTATTTTTAAAGTTGTTGGTAGTTCCTTTATACAGAAAACAACCACTGAATAGGGAAGCCACAGCAACTCTGTAATACTTGCACATGAAATAACAGACATATTGCTTGAAGTTCCCATAGAGTATTTGTGTTTTGTTTTTTTTTTTTTTTTTAAATACAAAAAAGTACAAATTCCAAGTGCTAACGTATCACTTGGAGCTGTAAGTAGGAAGTCAATGTGCACCTGAAAACAGCTCTCTGTGAAGAGACCTGTTAAAACACTGCTTGGAAATACTGTAGTTTAAACTACAAGATACCTCTCAGGTTAGTATCAACCAACCGTGAAGAGTGATAAAGTTAAATTTAGTTACCTGGTATACTTCTACAGTACGAAATGAAGGTAGATTCTGAGGCCAGTAAAAACACATTTAAAACCACAATGCTACTTCTGGGTTTGCTATTAGTTTTCCTTTTTTTTTTTTAATATATATATAGATATATATCTATCTCTATATATATAAAAAGGTCAGCACCACAGGTTGTCCAGTTTATGTTCTAGACAACTAACAAAACCCCTTAACAATTTAACCATAATTTAATAGATTTATGGCATTTGGTTTAAAAATGTTATAAAGCAAAGCAATTAAAACAAGGTAATTCACTTTGCTCACTTCTGCACACAAAGTAATAGTTTAATAAGATGAAAACCAAACATTCTTCTAAAAACGAAAGCATCCTCCCAAAGTCTGAAGTCCTAAATCCTAGGCAGAGAGGAGACCTAGTAGTTGAAAGAATGGTACATGGTATAAACCTTGACATACTTTTACATTCACTTCAACCAGAATAGGGAAAGTGAAAGCATTTCATATATATATAAAGCAAATTTATATATATAAACAGACTAACTACCAAAAACAGTTGGAAAAACAAGCACAATTCATTGGAACACATGGAAGGAATCAAATATATAATATTCTCTCTCCCCACTGCTGTGTAACCCTCTTTATCAGCAACAGGATTTAAGAAATAAGCGAGACTACAGCTTCTTGGTGTATCCAGCGGAGCTGCCAATCTTATTTTAATATCTTTCTCCACTGGAATTTGTGTCTTACCAGATCAACCAGTAGGGACACCTTAGCAGACTCTTCCCATCCATTCCCCAGCACACTGTTTTTTTATATTTTGAGCATCTTCAAAAGTGGAAAAACAAACAAACAAACAAACACAAAAAAACCAGCCCAACCTCCTACAGAAGCAAATAATACTTATGTAGTCTTTTCCAGAAACCATTTCACACTGATTTCCAGAAGGTCAGGAAAATTAAAAGGCTGTTATACTTGTAATGAAGATTACTAAAAGAATAAAAGATTTTTAAAAAATACATTATTAATGTGCTTGTTTGCGTTGCACTTAGAGAATGTAATATTTTAATCAGATGTGCTAGACATTGCATGAATTTCCATACTAGAATCCATAGCTTCAGAAGCCGAAGCATCATTATCTATTTTCTGTTCCACAAAAGCTTCTGTTCTGTCTGGAGACTCTACCCTGTTTCTTACTTCTGTTACTCCAGGGTGATTCTTTCGCAAATGCTGGTTTAGCGTACCCTGGAAAGGAAAACATTTTCCACAGACCTCACAGCGAAAGGGCTTATCATCTGTATGACCGCGAATATGATACTCAAGTTGGTCCTTGCGGGTATATTTCTTTCCACAAAATTTGCACACAAAAGGAGTTATTCCCATGTGCAATCGCATGTGCCGATCGAGGCTCCCTTTCTGGTTGAAAGACTTGCCACAGTAAATACAAATCAGCCTCTCATTGTATGGATACCAATGACCTCTTGTATTTCTCTCCCGTGGACTATTTTCGTATCCTGCGTTACTCACCATAGAATCACTGTCAGCCCCTTGCACCAAGCCCTGAACATCACTATGTAAATGACCAGTGGATACCCGTTTTTGGCGTGCACGACCCCCTCTGAAACAGCTCAGCATTGACCTTGAGGGACTTGAATTGCTCAGGCTTCCAAAAGTTTCAGACACACCTGCAGCCTGTGATGAGGCATGGGTAAATGAATAAACGTGTTGCAAGACAGACCCATAGGAGCCAACGTTTACTGCTACCACTTGCTCTCCATCCACCATTTCAGTATGATATCCATCATCACCAAGGGAAGAGCTATCAGAGCAACTTGGCCTGTCAGACTTTTCCATTTTAACTTTCACCTCTGCAATCTGACTTTCCCTTACTATCAGGTCTCCTTGCTCATGATCACCTTCAATCTGAATCTCATATTCAGAAATACTCCCGCTGCTTCCTCGATCTGAATGCCCTTCTTCTTGCAGTCGACTACGCAGAGTTTTGCCTGGAGTAGTTTCCATCCTAAGATCGCTGCTTGCTGTTGACTGTCGCACCTGAGAGCAATAGGGGGGAGATATTTCAATGGGGTTGGCAAAATAGCTGCCATCTTTAACTCCATTGCGATTTTCTGAATTTTCTTCAGCACCAACAGTGACAGAGTCAACATCACCAACACTGATCTTTGAATGAATACTCTCCAGTATCTGTGTGCACTTATCAATGACGCACTGCATCTGTAGAAAGCTAGCTGCAGTTAGAAAACTAACAACATCCTTCAGTTGTAAGGACATCCTTCCAGTGTAACAAAATGAAAGCAATTGTTCAAAAACATTGGGATTTTTAATAACTGATATAGATAAGCCACTCATGGTGCTTAATGCTGAATGGTCACGGAAATATGGAGAACTGGCAGCTAAGACAGCTTTATGGGCTCGAAATGGCTGACCCTGAATATGCACAATTATGTCACACAGCTTTCCTTGCAAGCGGAGTTCGTTTAACTGGCTCAGAACAGTGTTGCTGTACTCAGGCACATCAAACTGAATGAAACTGCTGCTGTCCATTTCTACTGATGTAAAATGGAATCTGAAAGAAAAGTGAGAAGATTTACAACTGAGAATGAATACAGAGTTTTCCGTTTCAAAAATAAATGCTTACACATGTTGAGGTTAAATTACCACATTGATCTGTTTAAGGTGGGTGTCAACAAAACAGTTGGTATAAATACTTATGTAACAGAAAAAGCAGAGTCTTGATCTACTGATCTCTTGCATTGCTATCAAATTATCCCTCTGCAACATTCACAATTCAATTGCTTATAACACATCACAGGGTCCCTGGGATAGTCTATGTTTAACCTAAAAGAAACTTTGCAGTCCCCAACCTCCTAACAGAATCCTAATATTAAAGTCACTAAAGCAGGTCAAAAACTTCAGAATCTTTACTGTCTTAAGAGACTACACTGATACTTGCAGGGAACTGCACTTTTAAATTGTCCAAGAATAATTTTTGAAAGGTATTTCATGAAGTTTGAAAAACCTTATGAAGAAAAACCACAGTTGTGTGCATGTATGTATATGCATACAAACACAAACATTAAAATATTTTTAAAATGTATTTTTTAGGTCTAGATATGTAGTATATTCAGCTCTGAAATAAATTTGACATCAACGGCATTTCTGTTTAGACAAACATTTACCTCTTGAGAAAATACTCTCAATACTTATTAAAGAAATAAATCAATCATTCAGTATTTACATCAAAAAACAAGGAATCCTAATTGAAGGAAATATCAGAGTATAGACTCAATTCTGAACTGTTTACCCAGTGTGCCAGAGGTTTCCAGATAACAATGAACGTGTCAATATGCAAGGCAGCATTTTTGAAGGAAAAGTGTGGGAGCCACCCACGAACTTTCAATTTTTTGAGTTTCTTTTTGTGGTTTTCATCTATTGCCTGCTGCCCTCTCTCCCGTGCCCCCTCCCCAGCTTTGAAGCTCATCTGACAGTGCACTGCCTTCTTAACTAAGATGATTTGCCAATTAAGTTCAACATAACTCCAAAGCCATTAGTACTAAAACTTTCTTGATACAATGGGAAAGGATGTTCCAAGAGCTTTAGCGAAATGTATACATTTCAAAATAAGATCTAGAGAAAGGTACTACCCTATATTATTGTAAAAAGCAAATACACACTTGTTCCCCGAGAGTGTCTGTAGCAGACTATCCTATATTTCTAAGATTAGGCCTGCAATCAAGTACCCAAGAATCTTCATATTTTCATTGTCATTCTTGTTCTTATTAATGCAGAAGTCGTAATATAGCCATCATACCTGCTTTTCCAATTGGACAAACAGATCTCAACATCATCCATTGACTTCTGAAGCAGGAAGCATGTCCAATGTATCACAACATACTAGCAGATTTTTTTTCTATTTGTGTCTTATGTTACATGCTGTAATAGGACATATGAACAATTTTAAATCAAATTACGAAAATTTAGGCACTGTAAAAAACAAAATCAACAGGTAGGAATATGACAAAAGATTTACAAGGAAGAACTGGAGCTGTCACCTAAAACTAAGGTTCATTGTCTTCACAAATGGAAGTTCCTTTCAGCAGAGAAACAAAACAGCCAGCTTCCTGACTCGACTACCATTACTGAGAAAACTTCGGTAAATTGTATTTCACTTGACTGATGATGGAAATAAAGATTAAAATGGTTAACAGAACTGATATGATCACAGCCATCCATACAAAGATAGCTTTGGCAGGACAGTTCCTTCAGTCAGCAAATAAAGCTACAGAATGATTCAGTGCTTGTGAGCTGAAACAAGTCAGGCATAAACCAGAAATCAAACGTGACAAACAAACAAACAAACCTCAAGTGAACGATGGAGCAATTAAACTGGAAGATTAACCTTGGTATTCTGAGGATCCCTCCATGCTGCACAGAGAACCACTGTCCAAGTTCCTAGCTTGCATCCACTCCATTGGGAAGACTGCATTCTCAGCAATAAGGATACATATTTGTCAACATCAATTTTGTTTGACAGGGCATCAGGTTTCTTTACCAACCCCACATAGGTCACTACCTTTGATTTGTGGGATTTATACACTATACACAGGTGCAACGTTCCTGACTGAGCTTTTCTTTGCTCATTTGAAGGGTTTTTGTTGACCTGAAACAACACGGAGAGCTGTTACCTAGGTTGAGAGCTATGTACAAACTGTAAGACCAGTCCCCAGCAGTGATAATTTGTCATTCCTACATCTTTACAGATCTCTGATCTCAGGAACCAGATCCTAATCAAGCCTCACCCAAATTCCATCAGAAGTTATTCCTTTTTTTTTAATGTACAGAATGTACAGAAACAGTTTGTCATATTTAGCCAGTGGCCTTTCTCCTTGCACTGTACTTCCCTAAGGGCTCTTTATTCAGTGAAATGGAAAACAACGTAGTCCCAGACAAAACATTAAAATATAGTCACCACAAGCACTAGTACAGACAGAAGGAATGGGATAGGGATAGGAGCCCTTAAGTAGAAAGATGATGGGTACTTTATGTCTTACTGTGAAAAAAAAAAAAAAAGCCCACAATTTCATTCTTCTGATCAAGGCATCTTGGCACGTCTAGATGAATTCACACCCCCTAGGAGATGGCCACGCATTGCAAAGGTACTGTAAACACATACTAGGGAAAGCATGAGAGACAGGAAGATGGGGTCACTGAGAGAAAAGGGATACTCGGCAGTACTTGCACATCATAACTGTTAGAAATTCTAACTCTCTCCATGGAATCATAGAATATCCCAAGTTGGAAGGGACCCCTCAAGGACTCCTTCCCAAATCCATGGGCATGTATATCTATAAGCAATTCTACAGCCTTGTTCTGAGAACTGTTTCAACTTCCTCTTAGGAAACAGAGGAAGTTACTATTACCATTTTCAGGAGAATAAACAGCACAAATCCTGGTAGGGAATGGAAAGGATGATGGAGTTAAAGGTTTGTGAGGTTGCTTGTCAGTGTAGTGAACATAGGGACATACGGTATCGCTTTGAAAGCAAACACATCAAGTATAGCCCAAAAAGCAGTGGACGCCCCGCTGTTCTTAAAAAAGAAGAATCTACAGCACGGTCTTGTTGCAATGTCAGTTTCTTCCTCTGAAAACACATGCTTCCTGGGATCCTGAAAACTTCTGTAGAAAGTGTAAAGTAACAAGAATTTTACACAGCAGCAGCCTCTGACAGAAGGGAACCCGTCTTGTGCTTTTGGCTAAACTCTCAAACATTTCTAGATGAAGGAATTTGTCAATGAACACCACGTTTGCGAGTAGCAGGACAATAGCAGGAACTGGACTGAGACTGTAGTAATTTTGCTAGGGTTAGTACCAGGGCACACCAACTTTCTTGCACAGATTTGGGGAGATAAGACCTGAGGAAAAATCTGGGTATTACAAGTAAGAGAGGCAGGCACCAATGGCAATGTTTTACTGATGAGTAATGATTAGAGGAAGAATGATCTTACTTATTCATATAAATCCCCAATTTCATTATCTAGAAAATCATCTTTGAAATATATTCCCCATACACAAAAAGTTTTTATTATGTTTGCATGCAGAATAAAGCTAGCAGACCCAGAATCCAATTCCAGTAGAGTTAAGCAGATTATTGTTCAGCAGGGTACTGTACCATAATAGTACTTGATTATTCACCAATACTGGCAAGCCAGTAGCTCTTTCAAGACAATGTGATTTATGCTTGAAGTATTTCTGATGAAGCCTGGCAAAGAAGAAATCCTCAAGCTTTTTTTTTTTTTTTTTTAAACAGTTTCTTCCACGTTGAAGTGTCTTACTAATCTTTTAGGGTGAGAAAATTCACATTAAACTGAAGCAGAGAAGTACTCTAAAAGGCAAATTAGCTATGGACACATCCACTGTATGCTCTAAACAAAAACAAAACAAACTAAAAAATAAATCACAAACATTCTTTCTACAGTTAACCATCCAGTCTTTGCTTCTCAAAACAATGGAACGGTAACTACTTTGACTCACATAACAAATATTTAGAGAATTAGCAGAGAAGAAGAAAAAATTAATAAGTAGTCAGAAGTTATGTCCAATACCTTCCATGATATTTCAGCACATATGGAGTCAATCTGTGTTAAGACCAAGACCACTACAGAATGAAGATGTGTATTATACAAGCTCTAGCATTTGGGGGACTGGTGAGAGCCAAGACAACTCACAGTAATGTTTGGGAACCTCACTGTTACAAAGTAATGCATTTTGTCTTGCTTTAGGTTTTTATCCCTGTTGTTGGACAGTTCCATGTTAGGTTAAAGTGCTATAAAATTTAAGTCCACCTCTGGGCACCTGTCTATAACTAGATCTTCTGTTAAACAGTTTGATCCACTTATTCAGGAAGGTTAAAGTTTTCATACAAATGTGTACAAGAAATTTCATGAAGGCTTTCTGATTTCTCAGGTTGGAAGTTAGGAGAAATTTCTTCTCAGAAAGAAGTACTTAGGCACTGGAATGGGTTGCCCAGAGAGGTGGTGGAATCACTGTCCCTGGGCGTTTTTAAGAAATGGCTGGATGTGGTACTTAGAACAAGGTTTAGTAGGTAATGTTGGTGGTATGGGGACAGTTGGATCAGATGATCTTGGAGGTCTTTTCCAACCTTATGATTCTAATTTTTGAAGCATGGCACAGAACCACACATTAAGTTCCAGCAGTGCTATGTTGAGTCTCCTGTCTATTTCTGTGGGTGATCATCCAGTCACACTCAAAGCAATCATATAAATTCTCTTTGAGTTTGCATTACATTTATTCATCAGGGTCTTACACAAACATAAAACATAGTATGAATTACTAGCAGTGGATCGCTGCCCTTTATCTTCAAACAAAAGTGTTCATTGGAGTAACCTGTGAACATGAGAATGACATGCATTTAACATTTCTTGTTAGATTTCAAAAAAACATACTTTAAAAACTGTTCTATGGAAGCTCTCATTACACTTGTAAAAACTAAAATAGATGATGACAAAGCTAATTTGGTATTTCATTTTACTGACATCATATAGTAACAGCAGGAAAGCATCATATAACTACAACATGAAGCTGTGCGTTTGCCAGCATCATATTAGTTTCTGCTTCTAAATCTGCACCTGTTTACCTTCATTCACTAGCTGATGTATGGTTTGCTGTTCTCATAGACAGGTGAATGATATACGTTATGCTCATTTTAACTCAAGCAAAGGTGCAAGTAAAGATCCCTTGCATTTTCTTTAGCTCAGCAACATGAGTTCCTTAGCAAACCAACAAACAAACAAAAACATTACTATTGTGGAAAGTGCTTGAAAACAGAAATGCATAAAAGCATAAAAGTTAGGAAGGTCATAAGGAAAACTAAGACTAAAAAAATAAAGTGCTCCTGTGACACCAAGAATGGATACACCATACGCTACTGCTCAGAACAGAGAATAAGCAAGAAAAGAAACAGGTATTTCTATTAATCAGCGCATACCTCCCTTGCATTTTGTCATATTATTTACTACTCCATCTGTGAGAACTTAAGACATTCTTGCAAAACCATCATTCAGAAGTATTTTTAATCTATGAATGTAACCCAATCATCTGTGATTGTGGAAGATTTATGGCAACATCTTCATTACTTTCACTTCTTTCAGTTGCCTTTGACAGTCTTCGGATTAGACTAGATACAATAATTAAAGCTAGCTGTACCAAAGAAAAACTGCAATCAGGTCTGTCATAGTCTAAGTGCATTTCTTAGGACATTGCTTTATGACAGTCTGCTTTAAACAGTCTTTGAAAACTGGGAAGAAACCATCATTTAAAAATGAATAAAACAAAAAAGCTTCTCTCCCAACTGAGATTTTTTCTTGCAGAACCATAAAATTCTTAAAATAACGTAAGCAGTATTATGGAAATATTTAATATTGGGTTAATGTATCAACTCTTCCTAAATTTACACAGCCATTTTCTTGAGAACTCTGCAGCCTTTAAAGATCATGAAGGAGACTAAGTTATTTTATACTTATTTCAAGTGAGATAATTAAACACTTTTTTTATTTTAATATAGATTTAAAAATCAATTGCATTAAAGGGTTTTCCAGAAACATACACAGCAAATAATAAAAATAGGCTCTCATGTATTTTCAGCTCATCCACACAAGCTATTTCCAGGTCTACACAACACGCTGCCAGAAACATCCTCCTGGTGACTGAAAATGTACCTAAGGTGACACTGTTCTCCATGCAGCTTATATGCTAAGTCATACAAATATCAAACAACTCCTTTAAGCAATGAAAAGAATGATTAGAAGGAATGTTTGCACTTGATACTTAAGACAAAGAACCACTTGAAGACTGGTAGAAGGAATACATCAAGTATGTCTGTATGCAAAATAGATTTTTCAAAATGTTGACTGCACTATATAGAACGAACATTTAAAAGCCACTTAATGTGTATTATACAAACCACAGCACTAGAGCAGGCAAGGAATCTTTGAAGACTACTGTACCCATTCAGAATCTGATCATCTAGATGTTACCTCATAGCAGTAATTCATGAATGCAGTTGCCTAAAACCAAAAGAATTTCATGAGCAACAGGCTTTAAAGCTGGTGGAAGAAGTACTGTGATGAAAGAAATTGTACTGTGGCAAAAAATGTAATGCCTTAAAAACCTTGTTAAAAAATTATGGTACAAAGGCAGTAATATAAGATGCACTTACAACAACAACTTATTTCAAAGCAATACCGTATTCCTTCATTGCTTAGATTACAGGAATGTCAGTTTGTAATCTATTAAACTGAATTCAAGTGAACATGTCTTTTGTGGAACGCTTACACGCTGTTAATAGAGGTGAAATGGCTGCTGTCTACTTGAGTAAACAAAGTGAAAATTTCATCCATATTCTTTTAAAGCATCCCTTGAACGGAATATTAAACAAGTATGGACTGACTTCTCAAGCTAAACAAGGTCACTACCTAAATCACTTTTACTTAACTCTGTGAACTCTTGATTTCAAGAGAATTACAAAGCTGAATTCTAGAAGCATTACTACACCTAGAAACAACAACTTTTGCTTGGTTTGATTTGTAATATTTGTTTTTAAACTCACTCGGACATATTTAAACTTAAAACATACTGGAGAGCACAAATAGATCACTGTGCATAAACACGGAATTTTGCTTTCTCAGAATATGTAAGTGACTCTCCGACTCAGATGGAAGTTTAACAAGTTGATATGCAGTTCCTAAAAGATGCTCCAGCACAAGAGAAAGTTCTGTAATATTTCTGTTGCAGCATTGTTTCATTTTGTTTGTAGCTTCTCCAATAGGATAAAATGACCTTTACTTATGGCATCTTTTACATTTACAATGATCTCCAAACTCTTTTCAGTTTGATTCAACAGATTACTCTGTTGGATTTGCCTCTAACAGGTAAAAACTGCCAGTATGATTAAAAACAGCTAACACAAGCTTATGTTTACATGAGCTTCTTGACCAAACTTTTGTTAAGCTCAGCACAGTTTTTAACAGTCTATGGTGAAACAGCTTTGAAAAACGACTGCTTCACTCATATTTTGGATTAAAATACAGAAAAAGTTACAAGAACAAAATTCACGTCTCTCAGGCAAGCACTCCCATCCTAAGGCATCACAGAACACAATCCCATCATTTTCATAGGTGAGCAATACTTTAGTCCCATACAGTTTTTGTAGAAAAATTCATATTAATTGACTTTTGTCTAACAGGAATTGAAAAGGATTTATTTTTGACCTCACTAAAACAACAGGATGAGTATACTCCTGGGAAGCTCTTCACAGACATAGCAACAAGTGTTTATACAGAAAATGGAAAATTACATTTGCCATCCTGAGAAAACCACTTGAAGGAGCGGATGATTTTAATATCAACATTAAAACCAATTCATTTATATATATACATACACACACACACAAACGTTAACATTGTAAAAACTACATTGCTATTCACAGCTCTCAGTATGGTGCAGCCAGGCAATTATCAGAACTGCATATTTAGCATTTCACAGTAAAACAAACAAACAACAAAAAAAGAGTATTTTATTTGAGCAAATATCCAGAGCAGTTGTGAAACAGAATTCCAAGGACCACTTTCCTCCCTTATTCTCAAATAGTCCTCTCAAAATTGCTTGCCTGTATGTAAGTGATTAAAATAGTAAATATGAAACTAGAGATGGATAAACAAAGGTTCACCCAATGATTAGAAACCGGAACACAAATAAGCTCCAAATGTTGGCCCTAGAAATCAAGTTACTAAAAAAGCAATTGCAGGTATGCATGTATTTCTAAAGATGGGAAAAAAAAAGTTATCAGAAGGCAAAACACAGATAGCCAAGATCAGCAGAAGTATTGTGTCAGTTAAGTGAAATAAAGGCACATTTATGACACATATGCTTTAAAGCTGTAAGACCTTACCAGTAGTGATCAGTTTCCTTCTGTGCACCAAGTTCATAATATGCAAGCTTCTGAGTACTGTTTATTTAATCCTGAATATTTATACCCCACATATTTTATTTCCTAAATTTCTGACAACTTTGAGATACATCTTTAGAGAAGTCACTATCAGAATCAGGGAAACAACTGAGAGCATAGTAAGGCCTTTAATAAGTGGGAAGAGATAGCAAGCTTTCATTCTGCTATTATAATAAGAAATGATGTATTATCAAGGAAATAACTGGCTAGCATTATGCATTTTAATCTACCTACTTTTTTTCATCCTTTTTCTTTTTTTTTAGCTACTCACTCTTAATCAAATTATAACTATTTGACTTCAAGATTTATTTTAAGCAATGAAGTAGCTATATTCTCTAGATATTTTTATAATAGGTTTAAGGTAGCCCTCAAGAGTACACTTTCCTCCTTTTTTTTCCCCATAGTATTCACCCAGTCTTTGACTCCATTACTTCTGATACACCAAGCATTTTGTAGCTCTCACTAACGAGGCAAAAAAGCACAGGCTCCTCCTATTCTAGATGCTGATAATTCTGTAACACGTATATACCTAAACCGCTTTTATTCCCCCCTCTCCCCCCCCCCCCCCCCCCCCCCGTGACTGGGAACTCCCACATCAGCTTTTATGAGGCAGTTCAGATTTATTCCAAGTGTACCTTCACCACTGACTTATTTTTAAATAAAACTAATTGCATACGCCACGTGCACCTGCAGAGCTTTTGAAGGGCCTTCACGAAGACTGAGTCTTAACTAGAACTTCCAGTTCCTCAAACAGAACAGCAACAGCCGAAAGGTCCACCAACTTCTGGGGACAGCACTAAAAAAGGTACTGGGGTCTCAAAGCACTTCAGCCAGCCAAGCCGACCGCGCCAGTTGCACCGCGCCGCATTCGCACTAAAAAAGGCCAAGACACACGCGCGTCCTGCCTCTCTGCTCGCAAACCAAGCTCACGCTCCAGCCACAGGCTCAGGCTACGCGAGGGCAGCTTTCGGCGAGACCTGGCTGAAAGCGGAGCAACCCCGACGGAGCCGGGGTCGGCCGCGGCAGCGGAGACATCGCGGCGGCTCCCGGGCGGCCGGCCGCACGGCTCGCTGCAGGGCTCGCCTCAGCTCGCGCCCGGGAGCCGCGCGGCCGCAGGGCCGAGACGGCGCCCGCGGCACAGGCCCGGACCGAGCCCCTCGCGGCGCCGGGGCCGCCCGCCCCGCCGGGCCGCCGCCCCTGCGGGGCCTGTCAGGGCGCCGGGACCCCCTACCCCGAGCCGCCTCCGTCCCCCGCGGCAGCGCCGCCCCAGCCCCCGGCCCGACGCCCCCTGCAGCGGCCGGCCCGCCCGCGGCTCACCTGGGGCTGTCGGGGTCTCTCGCATGGCGGGTCCCGGCCCGTCTCCTGCCCGCTCCCACCGCCGCTTCCCGCCCTCTCCCGCAGCTCTTCACACCCGGAAACGATTCCGCTGGTGGCGCTTCCGCTTCCCGGCGACGCGCGCCGGCCGCGGGCGCAGAGCCCTCCCGAGGCCGCCGGGGGGCGGGGCGGGGCGGGGCGGGGCGGGGCGGGCCCTGTCTCGGCGCCTCCCCGCGCTGCTGGGCCCGGAGCGCGGCGCGGGCCGCGAGGCCTGGGGTCTGCCTCGCCGCAGAGCTGCCGCACGAAGAAATGAGAGAGTTCAAGCTGCAGCTGAAAGCTGCGGACAACAGCGGGAAATAACGTTCCTTCTGCCTCGGAGCACGCATTCCAAGACGTTAGCAGGAGCGAGGAATTGGGAAAAGAGAAAACAAAACGCCAGATTCCCAAGAACAGCTTAGTGTTACAGCAGTATTAATTTCTGGAAACGTCTGATCTGACATATTTTGAGATCAACTTTTCTTGCTCCTCTCCCCCCCCCCCCCCCTTCTTCTTTTAAACACTGGGTGTCCGGCCCATTGCAGATTACATGGCCGTTCTAAGTGCACCTGGATGAAGACAGCAAGCCTCTGGGAGAGGAACTCCCTCCCAGCTGCAAACTACCACCTTTACTGAGCACAATAAATTAGGAATTAAGAAAGTCACCTGTATTACACCATCCTTTTAACTTACACCAATTGCTTTAGAGAGCATGCATATGTTTTCAGAGCCTATCCTGCACATGCTTGCAGCATATGTAGGGCAACAATACACTGTAAAACTGTACCACTTTTTAAAAGACAAAAGGGCTGAAGCTAGTAGCTGCTGCTACAATATTCACATTATGTAACATCAGACCTCACATTTTATCTTCAAGATGCGTGTTTTTCTCTCTGTACCAAAAGATACGGAAAACAGTCTTCAGAAACTAGGTGCTGAATGGTAGTAGGATAAGGTACCCTAAGTATCCTGACCAGTGCATAAATAGCAAAGTTAAATAACAGATACACTTATCAGAGAAAAACAAACTATCAACTTTGAACAGACGGAATACTTGCAGCTTTTTGTGTGTATGCAGTAAGAGTAACTAATGGCAATAGTACGTGAATTTGCTTGTGCCATATTCCAATTAAAATTGCTGAAGATGAAGGACTGTGGTATACAAATACTGAGTTCTCCAGGAATCAGCTCAATATGTTTTACAAGAAAGTGAATTCATCTATTGTTTAGATTGCAAGCATTATGATGCTGAGTAAGAAGCATCAGCTATGACAGTTCCATGAGGAATTAACAGATGGAAGATGGGCAAAGCAAATTATTCTGTTAGAATAACCAAATTTAGACAGGTAGAGGAGGAATCCTCACAGGAAGATAAATTTAATCTTTAATACGTTTTTCACAGCGTGAAATTTCTTTGATACTTTGACAAGATTGACACATTATCTGTACCTACTTCTAGTTTATTTGTAGGGTTTTTGCAGTTGCTGGTACTATTAAGTGTGTGTTCCAAAATTTTCATATTGGCCTGTACATATTGTATTATAACTTAAGGAATCACTGTTTTGCAAAAAGAAACAACAAACCACAGATATGATAAAACCTGTTTGATAAATTTGGACTCACATGGCAACTAATTACCTAAGCACCAAAGAAACAGGACCAATTCCCCGTATTCATCAACTACTTGTATTTTAAATATCAGTTCTTAGTTTAGTGTTTTCTTAGGCTAGGCTGGCATGTTCTCAGTATTTCAAGAAGACACATTACTAGAAAAAAATTTTCTTTATATATTTAATAAAGTTATATAATATATCAACAACTTTTGGATTTGAAGTTTTGTTTGAGCACTTATTTTGGCAAAAGTGAAATATTAAATACTGGTACTAGACATGCATTCCTTTCATTCAAGCTTAAGAAAACATTTACAAAGTTGACAGATAACATTTATTAAAACATGTTATACAAAAAAGGGGCACGGGACTCTTCTATAAGAAGAAAATATTGAACAGTAAAATTAAATTAAAACCATGCTGTACAATTAAGACAGCAATATTTATAGACAAAACTATCCAACCTCTGCAATACAAGCATAACATCTCACAAAATATCAAGATATGCAGTTTTACTATTATAAATGACTTGTTTTGAATAAAAACTTATAGCTCATTAAGGAAGATTCACTTGACTTGCATAAACAGTTACATTTCTGGAAGAAATATGGAATCCCATGAAGAACAAAAAAGGAGCAGCAATCGACAGACACAGGCTTCAAGCAAAATTAGAATTTACAGTTTAATCACATTAAAAATATACCATTTTGTTTTCCAGCATCTTCCCCTAGGGCACTGACAGTTTACAGCTTATAGCTAAATAACTCTAGCTACCTAATTAAGCATTTAAATGACAAAACGAAAACAAACAAAAACAAAACAAAACATTTTCATTTGTTGTTTTGAGAAAGGTTCTATTAAACCAAAATACTCAATATACTGCTATAGGTTCTCAGAATGCAGAAACAGGACACCTCACTAGCATCAGCTAAAGTGGTGAAGTTACAAGATCTGAAGTGCCTCCATTCCTTCAGATTCAATAGCACAGAGATGTAAAATATTCATTTTTTTTTTTTTAATAAAAAATCCAATATATCAGTCTTTGATCACCCTCCTTGCTTTTGGATCCAGGACAGTTTCTTAACTGCAAAAGCATCTCAGATGAAAAAAGAAAAAAAAAAAGCTAAGACCAAATATTTTACCAACTGCTTCCTTTAGAACCTACCTGCTCACTCATAAAATAGAGACAGTTGCTGCATGCAACAGTGAAGGTAATGTTTAAAAGAACAACAAAAAAACCATGACAGAACCTCCTCTCTCAGAAAGGTGTCAGATATACACCTAAACTAACAACTTAAGCCTGCTACGAGCTTTTTTTTTTTTTTTTGGAATGCCAGTTACATAGATTTCATTGTAATCAACATCTTTGTTATGGAATGGAATGAAAATGAATTCTATTATCAGTAAATGTTCTTACCACCAATAGGACAATGAATGGCTTCACAGTAACCGAAAATATCAATAGTCTCCTGTGCATACAATGATTCTGGTTTTCAGAAGATACTCACTTTACTACAGTCAACAGAAGACGTGAGCAACATAACAATGCACAAAAGTTGTGGTATCATTTAGGTGATGAATCTTAAGGGAAGATGAATGAAATTCACCATATACATATGCATTCATATTACACATTGATCGCTTCCCTCCTCCCCACAGACAAGAAATCATCTCCTGTCTTGAACAAATCCACCCCACAAGCAATGATTTATGTGCTTGGCAGAAGCTGTATCTACATTTCTGTTTGCTATCTACAGCTGTATTGGGCATAAATTGCAGGGTTTCAGTGGCAGTGGGCTGCAAGGGTGACACACACGGCAAGAGTCGTGAGCTGCCCTGTGCCCATCAAAATAGGTTCTAGCCAGCACTGAAACTGATGTAAACAACCCATTACATGCCAAAACTTCAATCGTCAGAGCACTTCTGCTGAAATACATCTAAGAAAGAGTGGCAGCTGCTATCAAGAGGTGTGGGGAGACATGGAAGGAGATACTCCTGGGAAAACACAACTGGAAACACATGAGGAGAAACTGAGGGATACTCTTGGAAAGACACAGAGGAGACGCTGAGAACACGTATCATGACCCACTCTCAGAAGGACGTGCTCCATGCCAGAGGAGATAAACTTCTGATCTTCTGAAAGACTTTGGCCTAGGCCAGAGCAGGTACACCACTGAAGAAACTGACGACTGGGGGAGACCCAAGCTGGAACAGGCACATCCCAGAAGAGGCTACAGTCCATGCAGGAACCATGCCAGAGGCAGTGACACTGACAAGCCCAGTGCAGCAGAGAACATTCACTAAGAAATGAAAAGAGCCAGACAAGCCAGTACGTATATGACCCCAACCTCCTGGGCAAACTGTCACCTCAGCAAGAGAATTGGAACAGACTGACCTAGTGCAACTCCCAGTGACAAGAGAAAGACTAGGAAGCTGTGGGGAGAAGAGGTATTAGAGAGAAGTTAAGTAGGAGGAAGGGGGAAAGGCATTTCTTTAAGTGTTTAATTTTTTGTTTTCTTTTTCTCAATACCTGAATCGATCAGAAGTCTGTTGAAAAGCAATAAATTAAATTCAGTAAAAACATTACAAGTCAACTGTTTTGCCTGTGATAAGCAAAAGAAAGTGGTGGTATTTTGTTTTGTTGTTTTTTTTTTTTTTAGAGAAATATCTCAAATTTCACTTAAATCCTCAATCCTCTCAATTAGATCTCGTAATAAATCATTACTTCCCTTCAATCAGTTGGTTTCATGTAAATCAACATCAGAAAGCCAAGTGTTACAAAAATCAGTGTAGCAACAATTGCTGGAATTCCAAGCTGATGTCATAATATGGGGTAAAACAGTAACAGGCAAACATTTAAAAGTTACTATTCATGCTAAACCACTAAAAAGAATATGGTTCTATAATATGATCTACTGGACCTGTTATAAAACCTTTAAAGTGTCTCTCTCAGTACATTTTATTTTAAAGCATTATTTCAAAGTAATCTAACTGCAAAAAGGAGCAACTTTCAACTTTGAAATGTCATGTGTAAAAGTCATTCCAAGCTGGTAAAAGTAACGGTTTTGCTGGCAGCTCTGTAGGATGGTCTGGGTTTAACAGATAGAATTTTTTGCTTGACCATGTTTCACAGCCAGGTGCTTCATAACAGCCTTTTTAATGGTTAAATGGGAAGAGGCACCCTTAACCTTTTTATGCAATACTAAAGTGACAATTTGAAAGGGTCTGAGAACCAATGTGATATACAAGATCATTCGTAAAATGAGTATGAGAATACCTTCCTCAAATGTGATGATGGTACTTGAAGAAATGACACCCTGTATGTAATAAGGCCTTGGAGAATGGACAAATAGGGCCAGCGAGTGCAAGAATTTTTTCCTCTACACTCATGTAAACAGGCAAGCATTGTAATTTTCTTAATATTAAAAGACAGCGTTAGCAGTGTGGAAACAAACCATAAAGGGAATATAGTTTCTAAGTTTAAAAAACATACTTATAAAGTTTTTTTTCTTAAATACAAAGTGCTTCTATACATTAAGCAGGTTACAGTGTTAGTGAGCAAATCCCTGTTTAGTTACCTTGAGTACAAGGGTTATATATATGGCCACCATGGTATGTTATAGAGTTCAATCAAGTGCTAAGAATACGAACTCCTTGGTGCTGACCATTCATGCCCATTGCCAGCAATGGTTTCATCATATTTGGGAATATCTGTTTTAACAAAATTCCATATGAAAAAATATCTGAAGCATTAGAAGATTAAGAATTAAGAGCCTCTCAAAAAATTAAAGTTTGTAAGTAGAATGCCAGAAAAGATGTTACAGTAATTACAGCCCACTGAGTAATAAACCCCAGCTTGCACTAGATATTCATGTTCAGGATACAGTTTGGTTGTATCTTAAGACAATTTGTAAGCGGGAGTTCAATAAAGCGTCCAAATTGGAATTACCTTAGTGTGTTTTTGCTACAGGGTCATCTGTTTAAGTACATGATCCTGCCTATTGCAGTATCTAATACATAAACCGGAGCCAGACAGACTTAGAAGGTTTTTGATGCTGGTTAATTTATTTCCCCCAGCACTGTACTTGGACATCACTCCTTCCTATTATAGCCTACGTATACTCTAAAGGCTCTTTCCTTTTTATATTTCAGTAAACTACAGAGAAGGGTTAATTGCTTTTGCATAGGAATGCACTAAGCTTTCAAACCCCAAATCCTGTCACATTTAAAACTGATGCGTTCACTCTACCTGCAGAGCTGGCAGCATCTCTCAAAATTACAAACACTCCTCTATATAGCTCCAGGAATGAGAGCACAGGATATAAATCCTCATCCTAATGAATGAGAGGTGCCACTTTCCCAGCAAAAATCCAGACTTCGGACATGAGCATGGTACCATGTTTTGCAGTACCATTAATAGATCCAAATGCCATACTTTCTACATTTTTCCCCACAAGCAACTTCATTTGAAGAGGTAAACAGCTCTGGCTGCTTATGATCACATGTAACCAGTCACAGTAGTTCAGTACCAAGAATCTGTATCATAATTCTCACTATTCAAAGAGTAAAGAATTAAGAGTAAAAACACGTATCAATGTCTAAATCATTTTCCTAAAGCATGTTCTAAAACTAGATAGAAGTTCTCAAACAAGATTTTGTACCAATAAAAAAAATTCAATTCATGAAGCTACGGAGTTTGGTACTTGCTACTGTAGTTAAGACAAAAAATCTGAATATAAAGCTAGGGTTTAGAATTTTGAGTATTCAGGGAGAGTTCCAAATGTTACACCTATTTTTGTTTGTTTGTTTTGACATGACATTTATTACACACACTTTAAAAGCTCTCATTATGTAGCAACCAAAATCAAGCCAAGCATCATACAGCATTAGGCCCTACAGGAGGCAGCTAAATTATATTTAACGCAGATTTAAGTTTACATGGTGCACAACTATATTTAAGTGCTTTACAGACTCTTTAAATAGAAACTAGCACAAAATTAAACAATCACTTCTTTCACTGAAGATGGAAAAAGAATGGAGGACAGATAAAGGAAAGCCAAATCACTTAACACGGCCTTTCATTAAGGCAAAACAATAAGTGATATTTAATGATGCAGGCTATTAATGATGCATGTTAAGTATGTTGGCAATCTCCAGTTTGAGGTCAAATTTTTTTTTTTAATTAAAATGTGAATCACAAGAATTTTATCAACAGGTAGCCCACGTAGCCTGGTATGGTTATCCTAATTCTCTTTTTCAGTAAGGCTACTTCAATTCCTGCTTCGTGTAAATGTTTGCAGAATTTGGGTCAATTTAGAGCTGGGTTTTACTGTGAATTTGGAAGACTTATTAAAACAACAGGACTTCTAAATACTGCTGTGATGATAATCACTATCTTAAAGACCTTATTGACCTCATTTTGCAACCACCTTTCTGATTAACCATTTCTACGTCACACGCTGAACACCTAGAATAATATTGTGGAAAATAAAAACTTTGGTCTGCTCATACCAGCATAATTATTGAAACTTTTTTTTTTTTTTAATTTAAATTTCACAATAGCAAGTACCAGACACTATTTGCATAATTAGTTTATTTTTACTACTCTTCTAAACAAATGTAAGCACTAATGTCTCAGTTCATCTCAGTAGTACTCTGCTCAGCTTTAGAAGCTTGGTATGACTTGGTACAAGAGGTCACATGCCGGTGAAAACTGTCCCGCCACATAAATCTTTTCCCACAGATGTTACACTCGTACGGTTTTATGCCTGTATGAATTTTCATATGGCCAACAAGATGGTGTTTCATTTTGAATTTCTTACCACAGACACCACAGCCATAAGGTCGAAGACCAAGGTGCATACTCATATGCCGATCTCTCTGACTTTTGTGTGTAAAGCTTTTACCACACTGACAAGGATATAGCTTATCAGCATGTGAGAATCCAGTGAGGGATGTTTCTTCTTTAATTCCTGCAGCCATTTCAATTCCTTCACCATAGCCTGCTGCTATCATAAGATCCTGTCTGTGAGCACTTAAATTTCCATCTGCCCTTTCACCAGAAAATTCTTCCATAGAAGAGCCATAGAAATCAACTTGTTCATCATAATTACTTTCATCTGCCTGTTCATCAAATTCTGCTTCCATCTTTTTGTCAGCTATATGAAAGTCTTCAACACCTGAAGACTGGATTGAATGATCTGCCTGAATGGCATTCACAGATTCAGAAACTTGGTGTTCATCATAAGGATTATCAACACCTTCACAGTCTTGTTCAAATCTTTCTGGTTTCACATGGATCCATCGCTTGTGAGACATGATGCTGGGTTTGCTATATATAGGTCTGGTATACTGATACTCTGCACTATCACTAGTTCCTTCTTCACCATCCTGACTTGTCATTCCTGTGCTAAGTCTATCATGTTCTGTTGAAGAATTACTGGGAAGGTACTCATGTTCTGTCAGTTGACACGACAGTTCATCTTTAGAGCTCTCTTCTTCATTTTCACCATCCCTCAGTTCCTGCACTTTGTGGAATTCCGTCTGTCCTCCAGAGCCGAGTTCAAAGGTTTCAGCAAGGCCATTGTAACTACTACTGCTTGGGGACTGATGATCACTGCCATGATTCATCTTCTGACAGAGAACTGTTGGATTCCCCTCTAGCACTTCGGTGCATTTATCCACTACATGCCACATTTGAAGGAAACTTGCTGCCGTCAAGTAACTAACAATTTCTGGAGCAGGCATTACCAGTCGACCTGTATACGTAGACAGAAGAATGTTTTCAAACACTCTTGGATTCATCACATCAGGCAGCACTATTCGCCTGCTATTTTTTAGGAGAACCTGATCACAAAAGTAAGGTGAACTAGCTGCAAGAACAGCTTTATGGGCTCTGAAGAGATGGCCCTGAACTACGATGGACACATCACATAATTGTCCTTGCTGGCGCTGCTGATTTAACTTCTGCAAAATGGTGCTAGAAAAATCTGGAAATTCCACTCGAAAAGAGCTTGACCCAGACTCCATTTCATTACAAATTTAGTGTTGTGCTGAAAGAAAAAAAAAAAAGATCAGAAATTCTGCTTAGTAAAGTATTGATCTTTCTAAAAAGGTGTATAAGGAAATTGAAAGCAATAACTTAAGCGGACTCATATGGAACTCAGTCCAATATTTTCTGGAACCTATGTCGCTGCTGTATTTCTATTGTTCCCCCTCACCTCATCTTTCTCTTTTCTCAAAGAGATATTGAGGCCACAAGTTGCTATGCCAGCATATTTTGCTGTTCTTCCATCCCAAAGGGCTCATCAACTATAGCAGGAGCTACAGAGAGTCACCCAGTAGACATAGGTTAATCATTTCAAGCATGGATTTAGGATAACAAGAACAGTTATTTCATGAAATTATAGCTACAAAGTTAACTCCAGGATGTTTGTGTTTAAAACAGCATATGAAAAATATTGCATTTCAACAGGCAACATCGTCTAACTGATCCCCCAATAAAGACCGACTGCACCTCAGCTGTACAGTTTTGACTGTATGCACCTTGTATATATGTAACAATGCAACAATTATATACTAGAAGCTCAGCTAACAGTTCAGGTATTTTTTTGCATTCCCACATGACCCACACATCTTATTATTGTTTAAATGACTATGTCAGCTTTGTGCTAGAATTCTTTAAAATGTCTGCTTTACGGTTTAAATTTGAATTTAAGATGAATTTCCATGTTATTATCAGGAATAACGACAGAAGATTAAATGTAAAAACAAAAAGACCACATTAACAGCCTGAATAAACTAAATTTGTGCAACTTTTCAATGAGTAAATTGAACACAATGGAACTCCAACAGAGTTGGAGTAGCAAGCAGTTTTCCTCTGTCAAGTTGTTTCTCATAAAACTCTCGCTTTCCTACTTAACGGATGGAGCTGCACACCTGAGAAAGAATACTTAGTAAATTAGCAGATAGCACACATACAGAATTTAAGACACTTTCTGAATATAATATTGAAATAGAATTTGCATTACAAATAGTACTCTGAAATTCATGTGTAATGAAAATAAGGAATTGAGAAGATATGATTATGAATCACCTCTATGGTTATTGTACAGACTCTCTGTAGTACTTTCTATGCAGTTATGTAACCACCTATAGAAAACTGTTCATTAGATGCACTGTGTTCGTATGCTGGTATATTGGCACAAATTTATGACTGCTAAGTGCAGAAAAAAACAGCAGCATTTGCTTGCAAAACACAGACTACACAGGAATGATTATGTAAAACAACATTTAGCCAATAGCTCATTATTACATAATCCTTTCCTTACCATTCAGATCTTTTCCAGCTCATATTGTCGACACCTTTCTCCTATTCCCCCTAAGCCTCAGTATTCCTTCTTTAAAGTTTCAAAGATAGAAAAGGATGACAACATATGGAGGTTAAAACAAGACATTCGCTGTTATCATCGATCAAGGTGAACACGGTTGCCATAGAAAAGAGAGCATTAGAGTCAGACAACCACCAACACCTTTCAAGAAATACAGCCCCAAACTCCTTGCAAATGCTGAAATGAGCATCCTCTACAGAATGTTGAAGATTGCGCTTTTTTTTATTTTATTATTAGAAGTATGGCATCACTGTGACTCTCCTACGTACATCTCTAACAGGTCATTCTTCCCAGTCTGTTTTCTTCATTTATGAAAACGATTTATAACCATAAATAATCACAGCAAAATAGACAAAATAAAAAAGGTACTGTTTTGACCACAGTGTCCTTTCTTGAAACTTTACACTAATCTCTCCCCACTGGATAGTGGGAGGAACTGGAAGGACTGAAAAAAAAAAAGCTCCCACTAAGGAGAAGGACAGACAAATGACTAAAAATGACTAAATGACTAAAATTCTGTAACCGAGCACTGTAACTGTCTGTATACAGTCACGCATCTTAAGAAATTGTTATTTCTTTGTTGGTTGAAACAATTGTTCAATGTAAGAGGTGTTTACCAACTACCTTGAGATCCTCAGCTTTAAGGCAGGAAATTAGTTTAGAGAGCTACTTTCCTACAAACACTGCCTCACTTAAATCAGGGGTGATCAGTTACATTCTGCTGAGACAGTCACCAAGCTGTACTAAGTGAAGAAATAGCCTAAAATTTGCAAATTACACTGCCAGTTCAACTGTTAACGTCAAGTTCTTTTTGATAAAGTGGAAAGAAAAATAATGTCAATACTTCATACACAGTACACATTAAAAAATATTTATTTTTAAAAAAAAACTTTTTTTTTAAATGCAGACACGTTAGTTCTTTCATAACATTCTCAGATTTAAGAGTCTGTTTTTCAATACTTGCATACCAAAAAAAAGATAAGCTTCTGGGATCTGTTCAACCAGAACTTAAAAAGAGAAATACCTATACACCCAGAAAAATTCCTGTTTAAAAATCAGGAAGAACCCTAAGCTGTCATCTTTCACCAATGTATGGTTGTTCACCACATAAACAATTGCAGGTGGGAGCAAACTTTCTTTTCAAAGCGTAAGTAAAATGTTTTCTGCTAGTGAGGCCGTACCCTTCAAGAATGTTTTCGGCTTTTCCCTCCAAAGAGGTTTCAACTCCCCCTTTTACAACCCGTTCTGTTGCTGCATTTTCTTTATCCCTACTCACAAAAAAAAAAAAAAACCAAAACAGTCTTTCAATTGCAGTTAATAGAAAATACCTAGTCTCTCCAGAACATTGAAACGTACAAGGCCAATATTACTTCCTGAAAAATAGTTACTTTAAGAACTGCCGGTACATAGCTATTTCAGAAGAAGGAAAGCTTTGAATAAATTAATTTCTTTCTTCTGCCACGGCAGCACCTCAAAACGCTGCTGTATCAGCAGGGGCAGACGTGCCGGCGAGCCCATGCCAGAGGCGTCACGGCCACAGCCGGCGGCCGACCCGCCAGTCAGCTCTGCCTAGAGAAGAGAAGGGGCCGGGCCGGGCCGGGCCCAGCACCCGCCTCCCGACCGCCTCCCGTGGCTCAGAGGTCCTCCGGGGAGCGCCGCCCGGCGGGGAAGGGCCGCAGAAGCTTTCGGCGGGGAAAGGGAGCGGGGACGACGGCGGAGCGCAGGCCTCGGTCGCCCCCTGGCCCCAGAGCGGACCCACGGAGCCAGGCCCGGCAGCAGCGCGGCCTCCCGCGCTCCGCGCCCAGGCAGCCACTCACCTGCGGGCCTCGGCGTCTCTCGCATAGCGGGCCGCGACCCCGGCTGCAGCGCTCGGCGCGATCGACGCGGCTTCCGCGGCCCTGCCAGCGCCGGAAACGCCGCTCCCCCGGGAAGGGCTTCCGCATCCCGGTCACCTGGCGGCCCCGGGCAGCCCTTCCGCTTCCTGCCGGGGGGAGGGGGCACGGGGGGGCGGGGCCGCGGCCCGTTGCGGCTGCTGCCGGCGGGCGGCGCCCCCCGCGCCTCGCGGCCGTCTCCGGTAGCAGCGGCGCGAGGAGCCGCTGGGGTCCCCGGAGGCCGTGCCGGTAGCAGCCGAGCTGGCGGCCTTGGGCCGGTGCTGCCGCCCGAGGGGCTGCCGCCCGAGGGGCTGCCGCCCGAGGGGCTGCCGCCCGAGGGGCTGCCGCCCGAGGGGCTGCCGCCCGAGGGGCTGCCGCCCGAGGGGCTGCCGCCCGAGGGGCTGCCGCCCGAGGGGCTGCCGCCCGAGGGGCTGCCGCCCGAGGGGCTGCCGCCCGAGGGGCTGCCGCCCGAGGGGCTGCCGCCCGAGGGGCTGCCGCCCGAGGGGCTGCCGCCCGAGGGGCTGCCGCCCGAGGGGCTGCCGCCCGAGGGGCTGCCGCCCGAGGGGCTGCCGCCCGAGGGGCTGCCGCCCGAGGGGCTGCCGCCCGAGGGGCTGCCGCCCGAGGGGCTGCCGCCCGAGGGGCTGCCGCCCGAGGGGCTGCCGCGACGGCCGCGAGCCCTCTCGGTCCGGCCCCGCGCCGGAGCAGACCGGGGGCGCCCGCGCTTTTCTCCCGGCGGCGCCCGTTCGGCGGCGCCCGGCGCTCGGCCCGCGGGCGTCCCCGAGCCTCCCGCGGGCAGCGGAGCCACGGCGGTGCCTGAGAAAACGGCCTTGCGCTGCGAGAATTTCCTCGTGACTCTGCCAGCAATTTAGTGTATTTCTAGGACTTTTTTTTTTTTTTTTGGCCTTTGAAAGTGAAGGGTGGTCATTGTACTCCTCAACGTGAGAGACGTCTCAGGAAGACCATAATGATAGATATCTGAATTGTTTTGCAACTTTTAGTGAAATTTGAGTTTGCCTCGAATCCAGTGGCCAAAAAAAAGGGGGGGCGGGAGGGGCGGGGGCAGTGCTATAAATAGCAATGGAAAAACGAAATAGTGCCAGTCTCTTGAAACGTAAGTGCTGCTGAGAAAACCAGGAGGAACTGGGTATTCTTGGAATCCTCTGGAGGGGAAAATAAGGCATATTTACTGTTTATCATGTCTTCAGCTGCTCTCTCAACACAGGAGGTGATCCACTTGGTTGCCCTGCAGAAAAAGATTTGGAAGTAGGCAGCGTACCCTGCCAAACAGTACTTGATTTTGCTGTCCTAGAAGGCTCTCTTATGCTTTACACGTGCTATGGACAGATACCTTATCTGCTACATAACAAGAATTACTCTGCAGTCAAACTGGTCATGCAACAAGCATATACATGAACTTTCCAAAATAAGTTGAGATTCCACAAGAACAATTCATAGGCTGAAAATAGATCAAAGACTTATTTTGAACTCTCCAAATAAGCCTGTGGCGTTCATGATAGTGTTACTGTGCCAGCATACTAAGGGAGCTCATAACTACAGCTAGTTCTATTTCTGTAAGGCATCAGGCCTCCAAACAAAAACTTAATGCAGTTTTTGGCAGTATCTCAATTCAGAGAGGCAACTATTTACTAGGCATTTTTGGGGAAGATAAACTACTGAAACTCTGTAACTCTTGCTCTAAGAAAAAGAAAAGGAGTTCAAGTATTATCTCTGTTACTGCTAGATGCTATGGCATTTTTTTCCTACAGTTGTTAAGGAAACAGCAAATTACCTGTGTTTTTTCTCTGCAAGACACTGCTGATCTAAGCAAGGTAGTGCCATTTTATTTTTCTTTCAGAAGTTTCTCATTCAGTTCAACTTTGTTAGAAAGAAAACATAACTAAGACTTCTTTACAAGTGAAAATCCAGCAAAATAATTCACAGTCTTCGAGATAACTGGCATAAGCAGTGACTGTATATATATATATTTAGTTTTGTCCTTTTTAGAGTCTCTGGGTTTACCTGGAAATAACGTCAAGTTTAATTTTTAGTTGCTCACATAGTACTTGACACTTCTATGAAATGGTCTTCAAGGAACAGAAATAGTGATTATATGTATCTTTAAAGTTATGTGTCAGTGAACTTACTTTGTTGACATTGCCAATTACTCAGTACCTTTTAGAATGTAACATTTCTGTAGCTTAAAGATGGAAAGGCTGGGAATTTAGGATATAACCTCTATTGGTTCAGTTTTGCAGGAGGTTTTATTTCTAGACTCTTACTGTTAATTCTGGAATAAATAAAGTCTCAACGTGTTTCATTGCTGTATAAGTGATATCATATACTTTGTCTAAAGGTCTCATACTGAGTGGGGCAGGTGAAGCTGACCTGCACAGAAGATAGAAAAGACCTTAGCGAGGCTGAAGAATTTGTCAAGTTTTTATTACCCAGCAGATGGTGCTGAAGGCCAGGGCAGCAGCACACCCATACTGTTCTGTATCCAAACTCTGAAGGGAGTCTTGCACAGAGGTAGCGCAGCTAGACATCGTTTCTGGTAATTTTCCAGAATCTGGAGATATTGTTGAATTGTAAGTCATCAGGATTTTGTAGAACAAAAAAGTCTTCAATTTTAATGACAGAAAATGTAATTTCATTTAATTTTATAGTTACTATTTACTGGGGTTAGTTTTCATTTGAAAAAGGCTAATTTCATCCAGTACTTTTCTTTGGTATCGCATCTATTGTTCTATTGCATGAAGCTTTTCCCCTAATAAGCACAGAAGGAAAGATAGGTTGATAGTTTGGCAAGATTTAAGTCACAGTTACAGCATGTACTGCAACAAACACAAACAAAAAGACTATTTGGGGAAAACTTGTTGATCAAAAGTACGTCTTCAGTTTCATTCCAATGCAGCATACCTACACTACAGGAAAAGAGCAACTTGCAGGGAAATGCTTGTGTGAGGAGGTTAAGGTTGGCTTTACCAATAGAAAGGCAGATTTATTTTTTTTTTTTAGAAAAGTGATGTTAACTTATTTTGTTGCCTATGGGAAATACACTTCAAACTGTGAAACATTTTTCTTCCTATAAATTTATTTGGTCTTAAGAATATTAATCATCAAGTATAAACTTAGTGATTAGCATTGATAAACTAGGTAGAATTAAATACTTGTTTGACCATTATGCTCAAAGTAACTAAAATTAGGTAGCATAGTTACAAAGAAGTATCAACATATGTTGTAATTTTTCCTGTGAAAATACATTAAATTTTAACAAAAAGCCTCTGATCTCTAATTCTCAGGTAACTTCACATAAAGCCTATGATTTGAAGGAGCTTATTAACTTGTTTCATTTCACGTTATTATTACCCAAATTAAGCATTTACAAGTTAACTTCTAAGATTAGGCCTGGAAATCAGGTCCCATGGAATTTCTTGTTTTGTGATAATATAATAACATAATTTGTGTAGTACTTTATTGTTTCTTCTTCTTGTTAGAAGAATCAACTGTATTTCATCATCTGTTGGTGTTCCTGTATGTCCATCTGTGTGTCTCACTTAAATGAGACTAGGGCTTCTAGTACCATGTTCCAAAGTTACCTTTTATGGTTGGCTTGCTTTTACTCTATTTCTCTAAAACAGGATAGATATTAATACTTAGAGTAAATATAGCAAGCACTGATGTTTCCTCAAAATAAAACTTCTAAAAACAATATTTATGCTTAATCCTTTAATCTTTAATATTTATTTAATAGTCAAAACATGGTAATATATAGATTTTTAAATTTTTCATAAAGACTTCTTCAACTAGTTTCAACTTATCAAAATACAGCAATCTGGAGAAATATTTCATATGGACTAAATACACACTACTAAAATGAAAACTTGTGCTACTCATAGGGTTGTTAAGACTGAATGAAGCAGCAAAGAAGTGTAGCTAGGGTCTAGTGGTCTGCAGTCCGCTGTGATCAGTTTTCAGCAGCATCATATAGATTTGGATCATACACAGGCTGTGGAATTCTTATCCCATGTCTCTTTAAAATTTCACCCAGGCTAAAACAATAGAGATTTTCTTTGATTTAGCTGAGCAAGAAAACATGTTAAAACACAGAAGGGAAGAGACGGAGCATGCCATTACACAGGGCCTAAAGAAGTTATTTGAGATGGTAATCATACCCATTTATCAAAATTTGGTCTATGCACATATTTTCAAGTCTAACAGTGCAAATTCACAGATTTTCAGTCCATTGCCTCCCTACATTAATAAGAAATCTACTACAAATATGAGGAAATAGACAATATTTAATACAACAAAATTATTAAGTTATCTTTTGTAGCCATTGTCAGAATGCATTAGCAATTTAAGCAATATATGAGCAAGATCAGCAGTAGTGCAAGAAAATTTTGAATGAGGAAAGAGATTTTCAGATGAAATTTGAAAAGGTAATATTTACATAGTATAGCAGCTGCTGCAGAAGAGAAATCTCTAGCACTTTAAGTTGCATCGTAGGGGAAAGAGTACTAAAGATGGACACATAAAAAAGGGGACATGTGACATGTAGTGTAGGAGACACCCAGAAGCATGTGTATTAGAATCTTGTTTGACAAATCATCATCATCATCATCAAAGGGACAGTATAATTGTCTCTGCACAGTGTTTTGGAAAAGTTGAACTGATAGATGACTGCACAATATATTAAAAATAATATAGGATCAAATCAGATAAATTAAGCTATCTCAACACAGAACTTAAAATTGCTGTATTGAAATTTAAGACCTAAATAGGAAAAATATAGCATCAGGACAGTACTATTGACTAGGCGATTAGGGTGATAACAATAACGGTAATGTACTAATGGAAACATGGCTTAGAGGAGAAGAAAACAATCAGCGATTTCTGCTACCAGCATGTAGATTGAGTAGATGTCACCTCAGATGCCAATACTAAGTTTTGCTAAGCTTGGCTACTGTTTTGTGAAGCAGCCAGATATGATTCCTAGAAGAGATGCACCTCTTGACACAGTAACAAGCAGAGTGTATGACCTGGCTCAGAATATTACCATCATTGAGACACTCTGTAGTGCAGACCAAAATGTACTTGTTAAATGCTTGCTAAAACCAACAACACTCAGAACGTAATGTTCCAAGGTGACATGAATGTTATTGTATGCCTTGAGCATATGTCTCCCCAAAAGAACTTTAGAAAGACCAGAATTTGTCAATAACAATTTGTAATCATGTTTCTTGGTAGCAAAGGGCTATGTTCAACTTACAGTTCACAGATAGACAGCAGGTGAATACAAGATCTTTAATACTTTAGACTTTCATAGTTAGCCTTGTCTAATTTAATGTAATAGAAATTGCTTTAAAAGGAATTGGATCAGAGTTTGTGGTGGTTTAACACTGGTGGGTAGCTCAGCTCCACCATGCCACTCTCTCACTCCCCTTCCTCAAAAGGCCAGGGAGAGAAAATATGATGAAAAAACCTCATGGATTGAGATAAAGACAGGGAGATCACTCACCAATTACCTTCATGGGCAAAACAGACCCTGCATGGAGAGATTACTGTAATTTATTACCTATTGATAACAGGCTAGAGCAGTGAGAAAATAAAATCAAACTAAAACCATCTTCCCCTTATCCACCCTTTTCTACTTTCTCCCCCTGAGCAGTGCAGAGGAATGGGGTATGAGGACTGGTCAGTACAGAACAGTTTGCTGCTTCTTCCTCCTCACTATCTTCCCCTGCTCCTGCGTGGGGTCTGCCCCACAGGATGCGGTCCTTCCCAAACTGATCCTACATGGGCTTCCTACAGACTACAGCTCTTCAAGAACTGGGTCCATACTGTGGGATCCAGCACTGTTTCCCATTGGCAGCAGCTGCCACCAGATCTTCTGCTCCTGCGTGGGCTTCTCTCCACAGGCTGCAGCCCTGGCCTGTCGTCTGCTCCTGCGAGGGTTCTCTGCAGAGCACAGCCTCCTTCAGGTCTCATCTGGCTGCTCAACCGCGGGCTCCTCCACAGGCTAGAGCGTGGAACTCTCCTTCACCATGGTACCCCAGGGGCTGCAGGGGGACAGCCTGCTCCATCAGGGGGCTCTCCATGGGCTGCAGGGGAATTTCTGTCCCAGCACCTAGTGAAACTCTTCCCCTCCTTCTTCACTGACCTTAGTGTCTGCAGGATTCTCTCTCTCCCAGTTGCTCACTCCTCTCTCCCAGCTGCTGTTGCGCAGCAGCTTTTTCCCTTTCTTGAATCTGCTGTCCCAGAGGTGCAACCCATCTCACTCATGGCTCAACTCTGGCCAGCAGCGGGTCCCTTTCAGATCTGTCTGGAACTGGCCCTTCCCTAACTTGGGGCAGTTGCTGGACTCTTCTCACAGAGGCCATGCTTGCAGCCCTGCCACTACCTAAACCTTGTCACGTAAACCCAATACAGTGTTAAATCCCATTAATTCTGAAGAGTGGTTAATATACATTATCAGCTAAATGAACGTTTTTCCTAACTTGGTACTTAAGCCACTAAAGAAACAATACTAAGGCACCATGATCCGATCATTATATGTAAAGTTTTATTATCATTGGATTTGTCTAACAGAAGGTTGGTCCATGGAGAATCTTACAGTCTCCTTCCAATTTGTGTGGGATTTATGGTATCTCTAAAATCAAAAAGTAAATATAAAGAAGCCTTAAAAACCTTCAGGTTTATACAGTATGTTCATTCAGCTGATGTCCCAAATAGATCATAAATATATATAGTCATGTGTTTCTCCTCCCCCTCCCCCCCAAAAGATGAAGGAGTATTCAGTTTGCTCCTGGTATAGGAGTCAGCTCCTCCTTACTAGTAGGCAAGCTGTTCAGGTACAGCCTCAGAGTGTTATCACAAGGGTAATCTAATTTCCACTGTAACTGACTGCACAAACCACTTTAGTAAGGTTGTATTATTTATTTTTCTCTAGACTGCCATAGTATGAACTTTGTACCTTGCTTGGCCAGCTAGGTAACATTGCTAAGCATTTGATAGGGAAAAAATAAATCACTTTTTAAATAGCAGGTTCCTGTAAAGAGTCAGCAACACAAATGCAATGGATATCTGACTCAACAAACTCCATCCTCTGGTTAAAATAACATCATAATTCTGCAGCAGAAAGCCCACACCAACAAAACACACAGTTCAGGAGAACTGTGAACCTGACTAATGCCAGGTTCATACTGGGGGCTGGGGCATCACTGACATTCTTAAAAGCTCCTACTACTTTCTCTGCTAAATTAGTCAGGTGCTGATGATTATTCATCTGCCAGACTCTTCTCCCATCCTTTCATTGAAACTGACTCTGACTATGTACTGTCTATGTGAAGTCAGCTGGAATGGGATACATGTGTGATCTAGCCCTGAACAAAGGAGTCTAATTCTGAGATCATGGTGATGAATATAAAATCATACCCTCTTTTTCTCCCTCATAATCTTTGGAAAATACTAAACCTTCTTTGGATGGATTATTTTTTTTTTTTAAATCTCTATTTCTAAACCTATGTGATACAAAATCTTAAATATGATTAACAAAAAAAGCATTCTCTTCTGTCCCACCTGATTCTTTGCCAATCAGGAAGTTTTGCACTTGCTTTAAGTTTAAGGAGTGTATACTGCATTGCTATTTTGGTTAACACTGTAAACAAAGATGTGGAATATTATATTGGTTCAGTACTTACACGGTATTAGCAGTGGTAGTCCCTGTTTAGATTCAGGATCCCATAGTGCAGAGCAATGAGAAAAGAAAGGATGCTCCTGCCTAAATATTTGTTGAAAAAGGAGTGCAAGACATGACAGCTGGCTGCAGCACACTCCATGGATGGAAGTGGGAGAAGATGGGCATCGGGGTAAGAGGTATATAAAATCTTAATGTGAAACACAGACAAAATAATTCCAAATAGTTACCAACCAACAGATAGCACTCACTTCTTTGTGTTAGCACCAGAAATATTGTGCTGTGAACTCCTATAATGATTAACTTCATAGGATTTGGGGAATTAACGGCTATTTTTGCTATTTTCTTCTGACCTTCTATTCCTGCATTTTCTTCAGACAAAGAATTGCATTCTACCTGCAATGCCAGTTATGATTAACCATGAGTGTGGCCTGAAAAAAGATTTCAGATTTTCTTTATGTGGCTTGTTCTGCTCTTACTGTTGTCCATGTGTGTGAAACACACTAACTCCTGGAACAGACATGCAGGGTCAAGGTTGTTATCTTAGATCAAAATTTCTGTTTTGCAAAGGAATCAAGTAGAAACAGCATTAACTATTATTTGTCTGTTTTACTTCTTCCTGAGCTTATAAATATTTGGATCAAATTCATGAATATAAGCAAGTATATTATCATTTTTGGTGCTCCCTCATGTTTCCCAACACCTGTAAATAGTGAAGCTTCAGTTTGGGATCATCTTGTGGCCATGACAAAAATATAAAAGCTTAGTGGATGCCACATCAAATGCTATAATTTTATTAACTTTTATTAGCATGTCCAAATTTACTTTGCATTTTACTTGTAGCACAGACAAGGGCCCTAGTAGTTGTTATAACCAGAATTAAAATGGGAGTAATAGAATTGTAAATTATTACGTAAAAATGCAGCTTCATTTTGTGAGGTAATTGTGTTAAAAGGCCCAGTAGAGCTTTTCTCATAGATAAGGGCACTGTAGCTTGCATATTTGACAGCACATATTCAGCCTCCTTTCATTCTCCTGATTTTGCTGGATATTTGGTGGATGAGGTGTTAATATTTTTCATTTCTTTCAGAAGTTGGGTGTTTTTTCAATATATCAGCTTCCCATCCAGGTTGGTTTTGTTATGGCTGATTTTGGTAGATAGCTTTGTTTTCTTTAGAGTCTACTAAATGAATGCACAGAACACTGGCTAAAATACCGGTTGGCAACTCAGCTGGCCTCTTTCTCTTACAAAGATATGAATTATCTGGCTCAACGTACAGACTGATTATTCCTTGGATACCAATTGCATGGAGGCTTCAGGTGGTTCATTAACTCATTAGCTTATCTCTCCATTATTTTTTTTTTTTATTTTAAAGAAGAATGAACTTAATTCAAAAGTATGTTTGGCTGTTGGCTGTTTCTTCTGTTAGAAGCCTTTGGGGATGTTGCCTCGTTGCTGCTCATGTGCTGACCCCGATGGTCACACTTGTAGACCCCTGATGATCTACTGAGGTCAGCAGGAAAACACAGTTGGTGTTGTTCCCAGAGATTTGACTACATGACACCACCTGGCCACTCTTGTCATTGAGTTGAACAGTTGGAAAGTTTTGCTTTTGTCTTCTTTTAAAACACCCCAAAATTATGTGAGGCATTTCCTTTTACTATTGGAAAATGGAAACGCTATATCTGTATGAAAGAAATTGTTTTGAAGAGTGATACTTGTGATCTCTAAAGCTTGAAATATTCCTTTTGTGTAATATTGCTGCCAACTGCTTACCTCTTTAAAGGAAATACTCATTAAATTTTCTCACTGCAGAATCAAATCCTTTATATGTGTTTCTTAAAACGAATAATAAAAAATATACCCTGCCCCTCCAATAATTTTCCCAGAAGGGAAATCTGAATTAAAACTCCTAGTTGCTTGGCATAAATTGCTGGACTAAGCTGGACTCTGTGAGTTATGAGCTAGGGCATTGTGTCCTGGCATGCAGTTGCACTGATGTTATTTTACACTGCTGAGACAGATAGAAGTAACAGGGATTTTTAACTCTAGTACTCTTTCTCTAATGGAATTTAGAACCATGGCTGAACTCCAAATGGGGAAAAATCTTATGCCTCTCTGAAGCTGAGTCCTTTGGTGCTAGGTGTCCGTCATTATCAACAGTTCTTCGTGTCATAGGATAGAAAATAAAAAGGGCATGTACTGTTGCTGTTTTACTTACAGCTAAAGTTAGAGTATTGATCTGGGCCTTGATCACTGCTGTCCTGTACATCATGTCACTGGCAGTACATGTGTATCCAGATCCAGTGAGATTCATTAATGTGTCCGATATAAATAACCACCAAAGTCACAAATTTATAGAAGTATATGCTCATCATATTACACATCTTCAAGTAGCAGAATGGCAATGCCAGAAGAAAAAATTCTCATTAAGATTTCTAGAAAGTTGTCATTATTTTAGGAAGGTTTCAGCACTTACATGCTGAGCTCCAACTAGTAGATCTGATATGGATAATATCTTAGAGCAGGTTTCAACTCAGCAACAATTTGGAAACAGAAATCTGAGATGAATCCATAGATCTCTTTTTTTTTTGTTTTGTTTTCTGCTCGTATCTTAATCTTTCTGAGCTTAGAGATCATAATTTTTCTCACTTGTCTTTAGTGCTTTGTTTTTATAGCAGTACTTTTTCCCCTCTTCTATAGTCCCTGCTGTGATTCATTTAAATGATTTGTTCTTAAAGTGGCAGGTTTCACACTTTTTCTATTATAAACAGAAAGTTAATGTTTGAATGTCAACTGTCAAACTTCCTTGACATTTGATGGTCTGACATAGGTGTCTTTCCAAAGCATACTTATTTTGATTTTGTGACAGAGATACTTTGGGTCATCTTCTGTTGGTAAACAAAACATCTTTCTTTATAAATCTTACAGTAAGTACAATAACGGCTTTAACTGCATAATGATGGTGAACAAATGTATTTAGGTCTGTCCCACAGCGTTCAGGTATCCTGAAAGTTTGTGTCCTCATTTGATCTAATATGATGTCAATAGTACCTTGATGTACAGTCAGGCCTTACTTAGGAAACTACTCAGAATAACAACCTCTGGTACTTGTGGACACTACATACATGCATAGAAAATTTCATGTTTCAGGAAACTTGAGTTTTGATGCCACACTCCCTGCTCAGATAAACCTCTGACTTATTTTCAGTGCTGCAGAAATTGTCTGAGAGACTGGAAATAGGGAGCATATTTTTTCTTTAATCTGATTCCTGCCCCTTCCTAGTTTTTAAATTTCTTTCTCCAAATGAGAGGAAAAAAAACTATACCTTTGTAATTGTAAAGGACAGTTCATTTACATGTTGCTAAGCTTATGTTCTACATTAGTATAAAACTATATATTTTAACAGACAGGCACCGTCACTAAATCCACTATAGCACTATTGTTCAAAAATGCACCAATCCATTCATCTCCATGTTATCTTACATTATTGCAGAGTTAAAAAATATGAGCATTAATGTAAGTCTAAGAAATAATTATATATGTATCAAATATTTATAGTTTGCTCATAAGAAAGGGAATGCAACAATGATAAGACAGGTATGCTTTACAACGTAACAAAAAATTATACATACAATTTTATGGCACTAACCAAGAGCAAGAAAGTATTGAGTTACACAACACCTTTAAATTTTAAATAGATGCATGTTGCAAAATCCCTTGAGCAAAACTTAAATTATACATTATAAAGGTATAAATTTCATTCTGCTTCCCAAAAAGGGAAAGCTTTATGCTGAGATGACCAACATGTGCTGAAAACAGATTCAAAAAAAGATGCTTGCAGAAAAAACAAACAAACAAAAAAACATATTTATGATTCAGCTATAGACTTGTCTTTATTGTACTTATAAAATATACATAGCCTTTTATTGAATTGCCTGCTGTCGAAATCTGCAAGAATTTTATTGCTTTTTACTGTCCTGGAGAGGAATAAAGCAGCAGCCTCTGTGTAATTTCATAAGAAGCGAGGACAGTAAATCTAATTTTGCTGGATATGGGATCAATGATAGAAATCACACAATGACCAAAATTTAGAAGTTTTGGAATACACAGTGTCTGTATGTTTTCTCCTCATTTGTATTTTCAAAGCAGTTTGGGGGATATAAATATTTGAATGCATTTCACATTTCAGTGCATTAAACAGTGAGCTATTTTAAGCTTTCTATTTATATTATTTCTTATAAGTACATTAGCCTGTTCCAATATTAAATCAAGGTTTCATTCTGTGCACTTTATATCAGTATCTCCTTTCTTTAACTTTCAAATGGGAGGTACTTGGCCTATTAATATGATGGGAATAAGTGAGGCTTGGCCACTTAACAAGATCCTTTTTTTTTTTTCCCCCTTTCCTTCAGGATAAATGAAGGATCAAAGCATGAAACCCCCCAAACTGTCTCTAGTAAAGCCACTAACCTGAAACTTGAAAACCAGGATATAATTTAAAGTAAAACATATAAGCTTAGGAATCTTTTGACAAGATGTACAGAGTGCTGCTGTTGGCAGTGTTTCTAACCTTGGGAGCCCTCTGAGTCTTCCCAGCATTTCCTGAATATCCATGGGAATGATGAACCAATATGTGATTAGTTTCTTGTCACATACTTTCATGAGTGAAATAAAACTCTATGAAAAAATTATTTGACCTCCTATCCTCCAAATATTGCAACATTCATCGATGAGTTTAGTTTAACAGTTTGAGGAAAATCTACAAATAAAAAGTTCATTTTCCATTGTGCGTTTTTTAGTTTTGAATCACGAAAAAACATTCAGGAGTCTATCTGCTCTCGTTCTGGAGGTTCCCAAAGCTTTTCATAGTTTAAAAGCCTGATGCAGATCAGTCCTAAGTTCTTGCAACTTTGATCATTGGGTAACTGAGGACGTACAGAATCAAACTGTTAAATTAGCAAATTTTCAGGGCAAGGAGTGAAGAAGGAACAGTAGTTCCACTGAAGGTTTTGAATTCAGGGCATATAAAAGGAGTAAGTTTGAAGATGGCCACAATTCTTACAAGAAATTAAAGACAAAGAAAGCAGTATTAGGCACAGATAGCTGAGGGAAAAAAAAAAAAAAAGAAAAAAAGATCTGCTTAGCACAGGACATGTAAATAAGAGACTATCTGTTATTGTCACTGCCAGAAAATGAGAGCATCTCTCCCTCAGTTCCAATGAAGTATGGCATGTCACTGCAGTGAGATTTTCTCACTGCCGTAAACTGAAAAGCCCTTCAGTCACAATAAAACCTGTCTGTGAGTCATAGATTTGTTGCTAACTATTTTGTTGCTGAAAATAATATTGACATCTTTTTATTCAGATTATGTTTGTAAAGGCTGTTAAAGTTTGAATTTTGCAGAGAAAAAATATCATACAGATCTCACATGGCAGAAAGATGCTACTCCATATGATAAACAGAAGCCTTGCAAATCCGAATGTTTACAATCTGAAACAAAACAATAGCAACAAAACAGATTAATTTAACCGGTGAAATATCTTTAAGATACTACCAGGTCAGCAATTGTTTGGCATTTTGGAATGTGATCCAACAGACTTCGTGTCTTCCCCAGGAACCAGTTAGATCCACAGAGGATGCATGGGGCCAGGGCAGCTAGACAGTTCTCTCTCAGTGATTCAAGGCTCTCTCCTTGCAACTGGCACGTGATCTTATTAAAATAGAGCAGATGAACAAGACTGCTAAGATGCAGCTAAAGAGCAGCAGCTCCCCTTAATTTGACATTAAGTGGTTATGAGGAAAACGTGAATAGTTTTTAGTGGAGTACTTGGAGTCCAGCATTCCCTTCTTTGTACTAAATTTTTGATGCCAAAAGTTTGGTTCCAGAAACAGTTCAGAAAAGCAGAAAACTGGTTCATTTTGTGTGATGGACTCCTGCTGCCACAGGGAAACTGAGGCAGCTCAGATACTCACAAGAGAATGAGTCTACAAAGCCCTATAATAAATGCTGGCTATTCTGAATAAGCTTCTTGGTATCTAATCAGAAACAGGTACTAGAAAAAAAGAAACATAGCAGTCTCTTGAATGTTGCCTTTGTGGAGATGAAATTACTGCTGACCTTCCACAGGTGTGCAAGCTGGCTGTGGTATGGCTGTGCTTATCAGGTTTCCCCAAGTGTGGCAGTGCAGCTTGATAAACTGGGGAAGCTCATTATGTTCAACAGCTGGGCTCTTGCATATGCACTTCTACTTTCTCAAATGACTGAGATTAAACACTGCTATGCTGTTGCTTCTAGACTTGCATGTTTTTGCTATCCTACCTGTGTCAATGTTAGTGGCTTTTTGGAGTCAAATAGGTAAGACATTTCAGCTGTGGTACAGCGACAAAAATTCTGTGAAAACCTTTAGACTTGTTCAGGAGACTATTGACATACATATTTTTATCTACAGAGAGGAAGAAAAATGGTATTACTGGATTTTGTGTTGTTAGGCCATGAATTAGATAAAATCTTCCTGGAAATTTTTGGTCTAGTTCATTGTCTTGCTTTAGTTTCTATACTTTTGCAAAGGGCCTCTTAGAAGAATGTTCTGTGGTTATATTTATTTCTCTACAGGAAAGTTAATGTGCTTTTGGTCTACAGAAAATTTTACAGATGATGTACATGTTCTCACATTTGCTTTTGTCTGCTTGCTTTTTAAAACTATTATTGTGAAAAATGCTATTTATTACTGTAAACTGTTTTACAAAATAACTGCTATTCTGTAAAACACAAACCTAGCAACTCTGGTGATCAAGTTAACTATCTTTTCATGTAAAAACAGTGAATTTTGTCCTAGGGAGAAACCTGCAGAAAGTTCTCATGGGAAATAGTAGTTTTTCATTTGAGTAAATAGTATACAAAACATTTTCTCTAGGGGGAATTTGAGTATCCTCACAAAATTCTGGGAAAATCCCAGGGAAAACCCATTAAAAAAAAAAAAAAACCTCTATTAAAAAGCATTTTAGCTCAGTTTTAATACAGCAGTTGGGGGAACTATGCATCTTTGTTGTAAAGATGGTGTCTTTGGCAAGATATATCTCTCCCTTCCTGTCAGCAACGACAGACAGAACTTGTGTCCCTGGCAGGCACCAGAGGGAACTCGCACACAAACCTGTGGAATGGCAAAGGTTGTGCTGAGAAGCTGGGAGTAGATACGCTCTTCTGTCCCACTCTGTTCTTGTAGCAAATGCAAGGCACTTGGGTGTCAGTGTGTCTGGAACCCCTCTGAAATTCAGTTCTAAGTTATGGTAGTTGTTATAGCAATTTTCTGAGGAGAAAAAAAGAAAATTCTGTCACACATCAAAAATGTGCCTTAGACACTTCTTTACACAAAATGTTTGCTTTCTGTCTGAATTTCTTTTGTTGTGCTTTCCAAACTGCACTGTCATGTGTGATGAGACACTTATCTGGGAATCCCATGGCCAAGAAGAATGTTAAAAAAAAATGATTTGGCATCACATATGGCATCCTGGTATTATCAAGACAAAGCTTGATACAAAAGACCTGCAAGTAGTATGTATTTAGAGATAAACTGATACTAGGTTCCTACAGGAACAATTTGTTATCAGCTGCTGGGTCTTTAAATCTCTTAGATAGTTGATACCTGCAAAAATTCAATTAATTCTTACTTGTGAAACAAACCTTACTTTAAGTGTTTCACTGACTAAGTTCTGATATGAGTCCAGGAATGAGAATAGAGCATTGTATTAATACTGATGCCGTCTCTTTTTCATCAAACTTGCTGAAAGAAAAGGAATTCAGAGGAACACAAATGGAACTTAAAGTCCAGCCGTTGTGGGGAGAAGTGTGATGTTAACCTTTCCTTAGATACACAGCCCTGAGAGTTACCACTGTTCCAGGGACCGAAACTTTTGTCATGATGCTAGCAGTAAGGGTCAAAAGGGTCAGTCTTGCAAGAATCATCTGTACAAATGAAACTCTGCTCTGTTTGTAAAACCACATCTCGACAGAGTTGCATAAACAGCAGTGTATGCTGGGAACTGCTTAATCAGGGCCTCCTCTTTACATTGATCTGCTGTCTTCCTGGGCCTCATGGGCTGTAATGTGACATCAGCTGTATGCCCAAGAGTGAAGGGTATGGGTCTGGCTCCTGGTGGTGCTGGACCAAGATATAAGCAGGTCATCTGTAAGGCTGAACTGCTGCAGAAGACCAAGGTGAGTGTGGCCAGCCATTCAGGGAATAGCTTTTTTTTTTTTTTCCTGCAATCTGAAGTACTGCCTTTAAAACTGCTCTGTTTGGGGTGTGGGGTAGTTTTGCTTTTGTGAGAGCACTTGTATTTAGACTATAACTAGCCTACACGTGTGGGGTTTTTCTAGGCATCTGACTGAGTCCCAAGCAGGGTAGCTTACAGACACTGCTAACCGCAGTAACTTCACTGATTAACTCAATAGATCACTCTCCCTGTGCTGGAATCAATGACAGTGGTTAAAGGTCTGTCCAATTGCTGTTTTTCCAGTAATGAGTTTATAACAAACCTGCCACCAAATAGTTTAGTGTCATGTGTTTTATCCTTTATTGAATTCAATAAAAAGGCTAATTTGGAGGTAGGCTGGGTTGTCATTTCTGGGTGGAGGGTAGTTAATGTAACTAACGGCATCACTACAGCACAATAGAAACATTAAACTTCTCTCACTCCTAGAAAACAGATTGAGTTTAGCAGACAAAAGAGAACGGTCCAAACATACATTCTAGGCTAGACAAAAAGTGGCAGCTGTCAGGTTGCAAGTTGATTGGACAGTATGTGAAAAGCACAGACAAGTTGGTTAGATCTTGCTTCTCCTTGATTCAGGAAAACCAGCACATTCTTCCAGACCTTATTTACATATTCCTATGCTGTGTACGTGGCAAGACTGCAAGCCACCTTGTCATTCACAAGGGCAACATTAAGGGACTGGGACAGCCAGGCTGCCGCAGTTCAGCAGATGTTGCTACAGGAACATGTTTAAGGCTTTTCTGGAGCTGTCAGGATTTCAACCTGACTTAAAGCAGGAAGAATGTCAGCACGTGACACCCTGCTTAGGTGCTGGTGTAGACAACTAGAGGCGGAGCAGGTTCTGCTGACAGTACTCCAGTGCCTACTGAGCATGGTGATTGCACACTCTATGCAGGGAGCCTGCCTGTTAGCATGCTTAAACATCTACAACAGCTGCTTCTTTTGAATCAAAACTGCTCTTCTCTGTGCTTTTGGACCAAAGCAGCAGTAGCTAGATGAAGTGGTCTCTCTGTAGAGAACTGCTGAATCGTCTGAATCAGGAGATTACAGGCAGCCTTGAGTGCAGATTGTTCCTTCACCTTTGCATGCTACTGCCAGTCAAAAGGATTACTTCTTCCTGGGCTCACATTTCCTTGGGTTTAGATCCCAGTCTGGCAACTGCATGCTCTTATGAGCTTTACGATTACATATTCTTATGCTTTTCAGACTGCCATGCTTAAGAAAAAAAGCTGCCATAGCAGAAGTAAATCCAAGAACTGCTACAATAGTTTATGAATACAGAACTTGCCTAGGGTGAAAAAAGTTTTAGTGTCAGACTTTGTGGTATGTGGCTCCAAGCCATTTGAGATTGTGCCGTTAGTTTTTTAAAGAATTCCGTCTTTGGAAATATTAGCTTAAGCAGTTCTGAATAATGTTTCAGGAAAGTATTATATTGGCATTAGCTACTGTAAGTCTAGCATTAGTAATGAAACCCCAATTAAATACCTGAAGAAAACAAAGACATTCTCAAAAGACTAGATCTGTTTCAAAACAGCATACGCTTTGGCAGTATTAAAGGTTCCCTTATTTCAAACTAAAAGTATTAAATGGAAATCTGTTAAAAACAAACAAACTAAACATACTTTGACAATAAAGAAAATCTCTTTAGCTCTGATCTCTTCTAAATACTAGGCTTCATTCAGTGTAGCTTAATGGGAATATGCAGCTGCCTGCTAAGGACTCTGTGGTTAGCATTCTGGGTTTCTCAGTGCCATGAAGAAAGATGAATTAGTCCCTGTACCAGCTACTTGAGCAGCAGTTGCTTAAAGGTCCAGACCCCAGGCATGTTGCAATCAGTCAGAAAACTCTCAGGGCCTGTCCTAATTTCCCCTCTAGACTGAGGGCAGAGAATGCACCCAGGAGAGTGCTGGGTGAATCATCAGGTTATTCTCTTACCACCCCTTAGCTTTTGCCTCCCCCTTTCCACTGTTCCCATCCCTCTCTCAGGTCTTTCTTAACGGGATGTCCCAACCAGGACTAAAATCACATTTCCTCCCTCTCCTCATAACCTGGGTTGGAAGGAAGGAACAAAGGTGTTCTTCGTTTTCCTCCTGTAAAGGAGAAGTTGAGCTCCCCTAACTGACAGCACTTTATAACAGCTAGTGTTTGTGGATATGGCCTCTGGAAAGGAGGGCAGATCTTTGACTGTCAGCCTCCTAGAGAAAAACAGTTAGTGGAAAAGCAGCATAATAAAAGGTGCTTTCTCCAGGAAGCCCTGAAAATGTATTCTGAAATATGCCTTCCCTACTCTGATTGTGGAGACTGTGGTCCTATTTTCAGCCTTAGTGTAGTGTACCCTGAGCATTAGTAAGAGCTCTGTTTTGAGGTTTACTTACTGACTGTCCAGCATTGTGATCTAGGCTTTCCAAGAATGAGATGGGAGCATAGAATTGAGGTAAATATCTGTATGGCGACATGGCTTTCTTGCCTCGTAACAGTAGAACAGGAAGACTCACTGTGAATGAACACAAGGGTATGGAGCTCAGTGACATGGGAACATTTTCATATCAGTATTTTAGCAATATTTGTATGTATATTGTTGATAAAAATATTTGTGGAAGTCATACTTTTAAGTACTGGAGATCTTGTGATTTAATAAGAAAGAAATGATGTCTCTGTCTCTTAATGTAGAGCTACAACACTTTCTCTGAAACAAGGTGGTGCTAGCCACTGGGCTGTATGAAGACTGGATCCAGATAATAATTTCTGAAATTATATGGTACTATAAGACTCTCGTACTGTGGAACTTAGCCTTCTTCCTAGTGGTGAGGAGTAATGAGCACATCTAGTTGCCCTAGCGTGTAGTTTTTTGCCTGTGTTTTAGTCTGTTGTGGCCATAAGATGATGCTATGATACATTTGCTCAATGTTTAGCTTTTGCATGTTGTTTATTCAGGGAAACACTAACTACTTGGAAAACAGTATGTGACACAGATGTGCACAAATCTGTGTACAGATGTGACTGCATTCACACATATCAAGATGAGTTGGACACCTATTTTTTCATTTTGCCACATTTTGCTATCATGTAAGTGGACATAAGCACACAGGTGTATATTTCCAGCTTACATGGTCTGATAGGAAAGTTCTTAAGTTTTCATCTCTGCTTATAAATGAAATTGGTCAAATTGCTGTGGCTTAAGACAGAAAAACACAAAAGCTGCTCAGCTGAATGATATTTGGCACAATATGAAGAAAAAAACAGATGCTGGCTTCTCTTTCAAATAAGTGCTGTGTTTTGCAGAGCAAAGACCAAGCCAAAGATCACATTATCATCTCCCATACCTCACCTGGGGCTCTGTTATTGATAGGTCTGTCATCCTCCCTAATATTGGAGGGGTAATAGCAGCCGATGATTAGGCCACTCTTGAGCTATTAACTACATTTCTTATCCCTTTTATAAGAGCTTCTTAGCCAGCTGGGAAACAAAGGCTGCCTTCAGTGAACAAGAGCCCAAATTGTGGTCCTGCATCCTGCAACCTGAAAGACACAACTGTTACACTTAGAGGAGCCTCCGAAGTCAGCAAGGGGGTGGATGTCAAAGGTTACCCAATGGTGTTATCTGAAATGAGCGGGCTCTGACTGCCTCTCATGCTGACAGAAGCTCACAGAGAAATTACAGAAAATTGCCTGTTTTGTCAACATTTTCTCGGGAGGTTTAGGAAAAAAAAAAAAAGGACTCTAGTTTCAGAGAGTTAAAGGGGCTCAGTCAGCCTAGAAGTGATTGACAAACACTCTATTATTCATCTATGTAAAAAAGTGATATTTTATATCATTTCTTTGAGTGATTGTTAAGTGAGTGGGTAGTGACACTGACATGCAGGATAATCCTAGAAATATTTCCAGTTCTTGTTTGAAGGCAAATGTGCATTTGTCAGCATTGACAATAGACATTCAAAAGGTAGTGATGATGAAGAACCAGATCCCAGTACAAACACCAAACACTGGAAGGGATCTGCACTCTCAGATTTTAGCACAGGGTGGATTGGAAATGAGTTATACTGTGGTAAAGAAACAGGCATACATCCTCCTTAACCCATCGTTTCACCTTGGCCAAAACTACAGATATGAACAACAGGATTTCTGCTACATTGCAGTTAGAAAAACAGTATTTTACTGAATGGCTCTTGTTCTAATTATATAACAGAAATTTTCTGTATAGACTGTTACTGAGTTGGAAATGTTTTTGCAATAATGAAACCACAAGTAAGCTTGAAAACAATGGTTTTGCTAAAAATTGGTTATGCCAGTAACAAATGGCTGCACTGTGAAAGAATCAGATTTATAATCCTCATTGCTTTCTGACAAAACGTGGCATTTTGGTCACTTTTTCCTCACACCTGTTGTATGGAGACTGCCCTATGTAGTTTAACTACAGTGATTCATTTTTGGTATCCCAGGGAAGAAAGGCAGGGTTAGCAGAGTAAAGTTCTAACTAGTCTCCCTTATCAAAAGTCTGAAAAGTAGTCATGTTATAATTTAAAGCTGATACTTGGCATTCTGCTGAAACGCACCTGTAATGTCCTGCTGCATTTATTCTGCAGACAAGGTATTCTCTGCCATAAACAAAAGAGGACTTGTCATATGACAGTCATTGCCAGCCAGTACCCCAATCCTACCTCTGTGACAGAGACTCATAATTGTGATGCTTCCCCTCACCATTTTGCATTAAGAAGAGCAGATGTTAGAGGTGACTTTATGAAGCCTGTGAAGGCTTATTTACACCTTAGCTGAATTGATGTCTCAGCTGCAACTCCTAAAACCACCAGTAACTTGTTGGATTTTTGGTGTCACTGCTGGTCAGTAGGTGTTTTCAGATCTCCAGAGAAACTGTTGCAGAGCAACTGAACTAAAAAGGCAGTTTGGAAAAAATATACACATGAACTTCCTAAGGGACACTATTTGGGATAAAGTATGAATTTTATAATGAATTTGGCTTTCAAGTATTCTACTGATATATTTTTTGAGAAAATATAACTTTGCTTGTTCTTAAAGTGATGCAATACAAAGATCAGAGAGACTAGAGGCAGGAAACAAAAAGGGTTTGATTTTGTTGTAAATAACGTTGTATTGTTGAACGAAGAGATGGAAAAGAGAGAACATAATAATGACAACTCAAAAAACTCCACAGAAAATCATGCTTTCACATTTACCCTTTCAAATAATGTAAGAAAAAATACAGCTGAGGGCACGAAACACTTTCCTCCCATGGTTATCTTGTAAAATTCAGAGTCATGGGATATCACTGAAACAGGTGCTTAGTGGATTGAAAGATGTGAAAGAAATAGCATCCACAGTTTCTTTTACATCTTTAGAATTATTTAAAAAATGTTGCTTCTGGTATTACAAGCACTAAGCAACAGTGTGTTTAGCAAGAAACTGGCATTGCAAGGGAAAGTCAGTTTAGATGCATGGAGTGCATGTATTTCTTCATGAATGCTGGCTGTGACTGCACAGGAATAAGTCACAAAATAAGGGTGAAATTAGATTATTTTTGAGGCTTCAGCAGCTAGATTATAGACAGCCTGCTATTTATATATCTATATTTAATAAGACAAACCGCTAAGTCATGTCATTATGTTATCATAGTTCAGGTAATTACTTAAATCAGCAGAACACACACGACTAACTCTGTACTCAATGCATTGCAAATGGAGGAACAAAATATATTAATTTTAATTTCACCCATGGGAAAAACATAATGAAGGTCACCATGTATTTGTGCTGTAAGTGCTGTTTTTACTTCAGTACCTGGGCTACTAATGGGTGCACAGCTGTTGCTCTTAGACAGACTGAGACACCTCTGGAACATAGCGGGGTGCAGGGCAGGCAAAGGGGTAGCAGATTGTGACCGTCATTGCCAGACATTCTTCTCAGCCAAGGTCCTGAGACCAAGCCGTGTCTGTTCTCTCTTGGCTTGGTGCAACCTGCTGGTTTTGCTTTGCAGCACAAAGAGATATTCCTCCTATTTGTATATGATTAAGAGCTCAAAAAACATTTTACATCCTAATCATTAAAGAGTAGTTTCCATAGATAATGCTTTTCTCTTGCTGCCAGTTTTGCCAGGTAGATGTGTAGATGAATAGAAGAATTAAATAAAAATATGTGAGACATTGTATACATATCTTTGTCTCTGTTGGTTAGTCATTGTCTACACATAACAGGGACTCATTATTGGACTCATTACTCATTCATATTGAGCATATTGCTTTGAAAATGTATGGCTTTCAAATCCCTGAAAAAATGGGGAATTTGTTGTAAGAACATTATATGTTTAAGCACTGCATTCAAAGGGAACTACTATTATGATGTTTATAACATTGATATGTATACGACAAGATGTCAAGAGTATGCTCAGAACTGTAATATTCTGTACGTGGAATCTTCTGGTTCATTTTATTTGGGGACTGTGCAACTCACTTTGTGACCTTTGCAGTAACATTCTTGGCTCTGTCAGAGCACTAGATGTCAGTTCACTATTTAACCATTTAGCTTCTCCATGTGGTAAGACAGTTCTCAAATATACAAATTGTTCTTTAGAGACAGTGAGCAACAGAATGTTTCAATAAATTATGATAATTGAACCTTTTAATTTTGTACCAACATTCTGCTTTGAATCCGTGGGAAATGATGTCAGGTGTCAGGGACCTAGGTCTTAGATACTGCTGCTGCAGAAATATATGTAAATATTTGCCGGAACTGTATGGTTATAAAACTGATGCTTTTCTGGCCACCTCATGTGCAACTAGTATTTAGTAAGCAGTTTTGATTGCCTACTGTCATAAAGTCAAGAGAACATATAAAGTTTCCTGCATAATAGAATCAGTATGGCAATCGTTAATTTTACTCCCTCAGGTAATCTGTATGCTAATGCATTCTTTCATGTTTGTTGCCTGACATATTTTGGGTGCTGGGATAAAAAATAATAAAAACAGCAACTCTAATGGAAATATTGTATGCTGTAGTCTACTAGCCTTTGTTCATCTGTGCAAAGGATATGTTAGTTATTAAAATATATTTCACACTAAAGCTTACAGTTTAGAAGGATACAAAGAATTCTCACACATATGGGCTTTTACAACTTGTCTTCAGAGTAATTTCCATCATATCAAGGAATTCATGTGTGCTTTTACAAAAGTGCCCCTTTATGATTGTGGTGCATGACAAAGTCTGTATGACACAAGAATAAACAAAACTGACTTCTGATGGTGTCCTCCTTTGGGTGTGATCAATTCACAAAAATATTTTAAATCACTTGGGTAATTATGCTGGACTGAAAAGAAAAAAAGCTAGGACTGAAAAAAATACTAAGGGAAGGATCAAACAGTGACTGTCAAGGCTTCAAAACTCTGACCACAGACAGCTGCCAGAAAATCCATCATAAATATGATTTTTCCTCAGCTTAATTCCAGAGCATTCAACAAAAGACAGGATGGGCACTTGATGTTTTGAGGAAGAGGAAGACACATGCATGCCCTCAAGTGCTTCTCTTGCCACACAGCCTTTGTATAAAGTTTTCTTCATGTTTTTGAAGGGTCTGAGGGATCTCTTTCACTAGGATGGCTAGGAAAAGAGGGCTTTCTCACCGTTGTATTAGGCAGGAGTATTTTTGTGGTGCTTCAGCTTCATTGCTCTATCAACAGCATGGGTTATCCTGTGTGCTTTCAGCACAGTTTAGCTTCAGTGCTATTGGAGGATGTGGTAACAAATCCTCACAATCTTCAAACATAAGAATTATGTATAATACATCCACAGCTTCCTCATGTTTCCCACAAGAGTTGAGAGATGGGAAAGTAGTTATGGTATTACTAGTTTTGCAGTGGTCACTGATTTATTCCTGCAATGGATTTTGCTTCCAGCACTTCTCTAAGTGCATCCCATTCCTTATCTGGTTCCTCTGGGAATACTGAGAGACCTACTGTCTCATACTTTCCAACTTTGCTCCTCTCTTGTAACCCTCTCACATTTTCTATCTTGAGAATGGCAGCAATAGTATCTGCAATAGGAATAGCCGTAAATTCCAACACTAGAAGACCCATCAAAGATTTTGGCTATGTTTTCTCCTGCATCTGGGGATTTTTGATCATTGCAGACATATATATATTAGAATTTTTATTTGCAGCCAAAATAATTCAGCTTGCTCGCATCAACCCCTGCCATCACTGTCAGGAAGAGCCAAAAATCTTAGGTTAGAATCAGCAGCAAATCGGTAGATGAATTAAGCATTAATAGTCTGTGAGAAAGGCATTATTAATATTCCAGAGCTACCATAGTCTCCCAAAGAAATGCCAACCTAACTTGTTAGTAATGTGAAATAGAAAACTGTTTGCTTTATTTTTATTTATTTTTTTTCTTGAATACCACAGTTCTTAAATTGCTAGTCCTTATTATAACCCCAGTGCTTTTGAGTCAGGGTAAAAAGGGTGGAAGCAGCACTGCAGCTTTTAGATAGCTGTTGAGAGGTACACAGGTTGGGATTACTCAGTTCAGTTGCAGTCTTAATTTAGGTCTATTTACTGACAGTGAGTTTGTTTTATAGATGATTTTTTAAAGAGAGTTATTTTCAACACAGGTCACTCTGAAGATTCACTTTACAGTGCAATCTCATAGACAATTGTATTGGAACAAATGAGGATGCAACAAAGGTGGAGCATGAGTAAGAGAGTATGTGAGACATTTCTCAAGCAAATTCCATGGCAGGGAAGCTGCAGTTTGCAAGTTTATCCTTAGATGCTAGTAATTTGACAAGATCATTGTGGTAATGTTTTGAACTCCTGTGACATGAACCATAGGTGTGAATATGCCCTTGGTGTTTGCACTGCAGTGCAGAAGGACCACTATACAAGCAAACGTCTGTCTGAAAACATACACAGCAATACAAAGGAAACACAGCTAGCAGTGCTTCTGGCTAGGGGAGTGGTCTGCCTTGGTCAATGATTTATAAGGTTTATAGGGGACCACAGTGATCAACTGCTCCAACCTCCCATGTAACACAAGACACGGGACATCCTGAAAGTTGTTCCATTGAAATTAGAGTCCATTTTATTAAGAACACATAATCTCTATTATTGTGGTTGATTTTATCAAGAGAATAAAATTATTTAATACAACATCAGAGAGTCTAGTAATATTCTCAACAACCACAAAGTCATGCACATAGTAAAGTAATGCATACTCTCTTGAAGACTGGACTTCCCCTCTTTTAAATCTCAACAATGGTCATTCACATTTACCTGCTACAGGGCACTGGGGGTTTTCTTTTCTTTTTTTTTTTTTTTTAATAGATCCTTTAATGTGCTCTAAAAAGCCTTCCTAACGTGAGTTTTCTCCCAGTGTTATTAATTTTTTTATTACAGATCTTGTTATTTTCAAGGTTCCCAAAGGATCTATTAACAGCAGACTTTTATGGAAAAGAAGCATGGTTAAACTGGTGAAAATAACTGTGCACAAGTCATTAAGTACGTAATATAAGCTGCAGTAAGGATGCTGTGTGTTGGTTTAATTTCCAAAATAACAACAGTTCAGACACTTAATTGCATTTTTTATGACTTTTTCTTCATAGCTGCCTAGTGTAAAATATGTTGCCAGTAATATATAACTACTAACAACTTTTAAGTTTCTTAAGCCAGCATTAGATTTCTTATCCTATTGGAAAGAAAGGTCACTTAATGTACCCTTCATCCTTACGAAGAAAAATATGTTATTCACAGTGGATATATATCTCTGTTTTTATGTTCCTACAATGTCAGCATTACCTGCAATATTTTCTGCAGTAAGAAAGACATAGGACTGTGGATTATTTATGTCTTTTCACAGTGTTACGTGTGTAAAGGGAGCTTTTCCACCAAAGGGCTTTTATGAGGAGTCAACTTAGCTTCATTTTTTAATAACTGACTACTAGTATCACGGACATGCAGGTCTTCCAATCCCTGTCCCTCCCTCACATTTGCAATCATAGTTCATTAGAGTGTTGACAAGCCTTCTGCCTGGTACAAGGCTGTTGACATTTTTCCCCTTGCAATTTCTAATGCTCCATCAGTGAGGCATCTTCAGCAGACATAGGTTTCTAATCCAAAGAGCTGGAAAAGCTGTGTTCATTTGTTCCAGGGCAGCATTTCTGCACATTTCTAATGACCTTGAGATAAGCAGTCAAGAAATTGCAGATCAAGTCTGATGGAGCAGGGCAGGATATTTCTTTTCCTGCAGACATTATGATAAAAGTTCAGCAGGTGACAAATGACTCCTTATTTTCTTCTCTTTCCCTGTTTTTTTGTGGTTTGTTTTTTTGTTAGTTTGGTGATTTTTCTTTTTTTTTTTTTTTGGGGGGGGGGTTGTTTGTTAGCATTGATAGGAGAGCTTTTCATGTACCTTCAGCATTCAGCTAGTACTTGCTCTTCCTTTTATGGATTCACTGGTAAATGCCTTTAAGATCTGAACTCATTCTGGGATTTAGCTTTATATCAACCTACTGCAGCTTCTAAGATCTTGCTTGTTACAGGGGATCAGGAGGATCAGAGACAGATGGTTGCCCTAAAGCTTTAGATGAAGCATCAAGATGATCTATTTGATCTGAAATTAAATAAATATCTTGAGAAGAGATTGAGAGAAAAAGAAGTGGAGTAAGGCTTATTTAACAGGTTTCTGGTTATCCAATCAAAATTCATCAGCAATGAACTTTGCTATCGCCATTTGAATACAAAGCAGATGTGTACAGTTCATAGAATATTTGAGAGACAGGAACAGTCCCCCAGTACTGAGTTTGTTTTCTCCCTGCACACAAGCTGTAGCCCTGAGTTTGCTGAATGTTTTGGTGAATTTGACAGGCATGGTATCAGCACAATTCACATATGGTTCATAATTAATATAAAGAGTATGACAGAAAATCATTTACCTTGTATTGTAAAAAGCAGTTACAAGATGCAGCCCTAACAGGCACACTTCTAGGTATCTGGAAAGATAGTAGGAATTCACGTGTCATTAGAATTAGTTTCAGCTTGATGCATTGTTTAAAAATTGCCTCTAAAGCTCTCATAATTTTCTGCTCCAATACTGCAGCCTGCTTTTTCAGACTTCCTTACCCTGCCCAAATTACAAAGATAATTTTCATCTGAAAAAAAAAATTCATCCTCTCTATTCATCCTTCTACTGGCTCTCTTTACTGTCTTAAATGTGTTCTATTTGTCTCTTTTTTTGTGGTCCATCACAGTTTATAGCACCTTGCTGTCAATTCTCACTTGCTATTTGGGTTGGGAACCTACCTCTAGTCAGTCAGTTTTGCTAGTCACTATCCACACTTTCCCATTTTCAAATAACCTTGTCTCCCACACTGCAACTATCTCTGTCCCATGGTGCCTGCCAGCTCTTGTTGTGGGGGACATAAGGAGCGTAACAGTGCTTAGCTTAATCTCTAATATTGATCTATATGGATATTAATACACATAATAATGAATCCTATGAAGATGGGAAACTGAGACAGACAAAGGCACCATTCTGTTATATCTATTAAAATATTACGTCCCTCTCTCTATTTGCTGGACCCTGCCAGAAAGAGAACCCTGGCATCCAGCCCAGATGATGTGAACTGGCTTATGTCTGCACCGTACATGGCTAGCACGCTTTGGAGGAATGCAAGGATATCCATACTCTGGAGAAGTCAGTGATGTTTCTTCTGGATACCCTATACAACCAAAACCAATAATTGCAGCTTCTGTGGCACTGAAGAGTGTAGGGTATTAGATTATTTTTAAAAGATTGCATTGAGGATGAATGTTTTGTGCCTTGGGGAATGGCACAAAGGTGGTTGTAAGCTTCTGGGTTAGTGTCAGAAATCTGTGCTGCACAGAGGAAGGGAAATTTGCCTCTATTTTGATATATAATTTCTGCCTGGAGTATCCCTTGTGTGAGTTATTCACCCAACTTTGCTTGGGTTGAAAGAATGAAATTAACTGGCTAACTAGAAAGGAATTTAAATATGAAATATGACTGAAGTATGGAATATCTAGACACCAGGGTCTGCAACAGACAAAGAACAAGTCAGACTGGTAGGCTGGACATAGGGATGTCTAAAACCCATATCCAGAAAGAAGATGACCATTGAGTATAAGTAACTTTCTTCCTGCTTCTGTCTTAAAGAGGCACACAAATTCTCTAAATTCTCAGCATGTATTTACATCAGTTACCACATATCTTGCCATGCTCTCTTCCTCCTTGTCTTCCATCTATTGACTCATTTCTAAATCACTGACAATGTGCTAGAGAGTTGTTGTCTTGTGTTAGGATCCAGTAATGCATTACACATTCCTCTATGTGATACACTATTAATTATTCCCTTGGGGATTATTCAAGCAATACTGATACACACTATGATTGTTCAGGTTAATTGTCTAGTGATTCATTAGACAAGATATTCTTGGAAAGTTAACTGATTGCATTAATTGTTTTACTGAACAGTGTGAACTACAGCTGCTACGTGGCCTTCCCAGAAATGGCCCAGCTTTTGCCATGGCAGCAGCAATGGGTCAAGTAGCTGACAGTTGTCATGGTGTAGGTGCCTTCTGTTGGGTCTTGTTTTCCTTTGACCAGGGCTGTTATTTGTTATCATTGTCACCCTGACTTTATTTATAATGCGTTCAGAAGATCTGTGATGTGCACTCAGGATAGAATAGGTGCTGGTGCGTGGGGAGGGACATTTAGCAGACAATGCTGAAGACTGCCTGCTCTTTGGCACTGATCAGTATTAGGTTCCTGGATTCAACCTTTCAGTGAGGTTGAAAACATGGAGAGTTTGCAAAACTTCAGTATCCTCAGAACAGCAAATGACTTGGTGAAACTTAATATTGCTCAGACAAACTGGAAGCAGCTTGGGCTCTCACAATTGCAATGGAGGTAAAGACTAAATGGTCTACAATAGTGAGTGAGAGATAAAGGAGAATGGTAGGGACAAGTATGACAATCTTTTACGTTATGTACCTTATTTTGCAAACAGTAATGTTCCTCTTGCTTTTGCTGTGACGGCCTAAGGAAGGTAAATAATAACAACACAGCTCCTATTTTATCTGAGGTTTAAAACAAGTGTGTTGGCCTAAGCAAGCTGACAGCCTTCTTGCCCTTCTCTGTATCCACTACACTGGGCAGCTTGGGCTGAGACACCGTTTTTATGTGGTTTGGCTTTAGGGTCAAACACTGCAAAGGGCAACAGAGCAGGATCTTCAACCTTGTGGCTTCTTGAATGGATTTCTGTAGGATTTTCCAATTTGTGGTTCTAGCTGTCTCTGATTGGAGATTTATAGCTACCTGCTTTTGTAGCCTGTCAGCTTGTCTATGGGACATGTAGAGGTAGGCTTTTGGAGATATGTGGTAAGACTTACTTTAGAGATAAGTTAAATAATAACCTCAGTTAGTCTGAATTTGGAAAATGGAATACATGTATGTAATATGAAAATGTTACATCACTGCCAAGAAACAAATACCACAAAGAACATAGCACTATTTTCTGGTGACTGAAGAAAGTTATTTGGGACTTTGAAATCAATCATAAAACCATAAAATCATCATAGAATCATAAAATTATAGAACCATAGAATGGTTGGGGTTGAAAGGGACCTTAAAGACCATCTAGTTCCAAACCCCCTGCCATGGGCAGGAACATGCTCCAGTAGAACAGGTTGCTCAAAGCCCTATCCAACCTGGCCTTAAACACTTGCAGGGAGGAGGCATCCATGACTTCTCTGGGCAGCCTGTTCAAGTGCCTTACCAACCTCATCATGAAGAACTACTTTCTAATTTCTAATCTAAACCTCTTTTGGTTAAAATTGTTATACCTTGTCCTATCACTACACTCCCTGATACAGAGTCCATTCCTATCTTTTCTGTAGGCCCCCTTTAAGTACTGGAAGGCTGCTATAAGGTCTTCCCGGAGGCTTCTTTTCTCTAGGCTAAATAACTCCAAATCTCTCAGCCTGTCTTTGTAGGAGAGGTGCTCCAGCCCTTTGATCATTTTTGTGGCCCTCCTCTGGATCCAGTCTAACAGGTCTATGTCTTTCTTATTCTGTGGGCCCCAGAGCTGAATGCAGCACTGCAGGTACTCCAGCAAAATAGAGAGGGAGGGTCACCTCCTTTGACCTGTTAGCTACCCTTCTTTTGATGCAGCTCAGGATACAGACAGCTTTCTGGGCTGCAACCGCACATTGCTGGCTCACGTCAAGCTGTTTCATCCACATCCTGCTCTGCAGGGCTCTCTGTCTACTCATCACCAAGACTGTATTCATGTTTGGGGTTGCCCTGACCCAGGTGCAGGGCCTTGCACCTGGCCTTGTTGAACTGTATGAAGTTTGCACAGTACCACCTCAATAAATTTGGCTTAAATGATGCTGTTCAAGGCAATCATAATTATTTTTTAAGTATATAAAATTCAGCAAAAAGTTTTAAAAAGAGATATGTTAGACACAATATCAGTGTCAGAGAGAGTAAAATCTCCTTTGAGCTTCCTTCCAACTGCTAGTCACTTAAGTTTTGCAACATTAATTTAGTAGTGGCAGCCATCTCTATCTGTCATATCTTGTTTTATTTGCATCATAGGGTATAATTATATTAATGCAAACTTTACCTTATTTTAAAAGCTGAAAGCAGTCACTGATTTATGCTCCCTACAAGGCAATTCTTGCTCTCCTAGATGTAATATGTCACAAACAAGAGTTAAGCTGCAGCATTGCCGCTATCCCTCTGCCTCCTCCATGCATGCCTTCAGGATACTGCAGATACATTAAGCAGTGACAGCAAGCCCTGGCTCCTTTCACCTCTTGTCCAGTGCTCACATTCAGGGGTTGTCAGTGCCTTCACAGTAGACTCTTTAAGTGATGATTTCTCAGAAATTCTAAAACATGTTCCCGGAGACCCAAATATGTCTTGTCCACTTTGCTCACAGGAAGCCCCTCTAGGTATAAAACAAGGCCCACAAAAGTAGCTAGTTATTCCATCTCATTAGCAGAAAAGTGAATAAAATCAACAAGCACAAGTTATGTTGATGAGCATGGACTAAAGGCCTAGAGAAACAGTGTATTTTACCAGGCTGACTGTATCTTTGAGGGAAAGTACTGCTCCAGCCATGAATGTGTGGGTAGCCCAGGCACTAAGAATGCTATTCTTTAACAGACCCCTGATATGCATGACACCCCTGTGCTTGGGTGTCCATGTACCCATCTGCCTGCACTAGTGTCTTCACCTGTCTGTGTTGCTGCTGGAGGTGAAGAGCACCTTTGTTCAGGGAAGGTCCCACTGGCAGGGTGGAGGAGCGTGAGACATCTAACACAGGTCTCAGGCTGGACTGTGCCAACACTGGCACAGGTTATTCAAGGCAAGAAAGTAAGAAAATAGGATGCTTTTCTCTTCTGGAGACCTGCATGTGTGGTCTGTGCCACCACAGGGAGGTAGGCTGTGCCACCAGCATGCAGAGAGTAGCAGAACTGAAGGTGGTCCAGGATGCAAACTAATGGCATAGTGAGGACTGATGGTAGGGCTGTAAAAAAAACCTGAAGGAAGTGAGAGGCATCAGTGTGAGTGCAAAAAGACTGCAGGTTGAATTTTTATAGTACTAGGAATTGAGGGGAGGGCATGGGGGCATTACAAAACCCTCTGTCTATACCCAGTCTGCTTTTGGCTAAAGCAATGACATCCTTGTTTGTCTGTAACTTCACTCATAAAACTTCTAAAAGAAATTGTGGACAATAGAGATCTTCTGAGAGTGCAGACATACACTGCCAGTACTCCCATTTCAAGGGCAGTGGTGTGAAGAATTTTGTCTCTAAACTACTGGATCTTCCTGCATTATCCTTTACCTCACTTTCAGCTCCATACCCCGTCAAAATGCTATTAACTGACTAGAAAGATATAGCTTTTGGCTAAAAGACTAAAATGGAGATTTATGGCCTGTGATGTTTTTCCTTAGGGTCATTCATGCAGGAGGAGTGGGGTAACACTATCTCCTTTCCATATGTATGATTTGACAATTTTTCTTTAAGCTTGCTGCTTATTGTCTTTTAAAACTCCTTTAAAAGTAAATTTCTCAAAACTCTTGCTGATATCAGTAAACATGAGTCCAGCTTTCAACGGCTGAGCAAGAACTTGTCTGAGGCTGGCTGGCTGGCATGTAAGAAACAAACATTCAAAGAGGAAACAAAATGAACCTCTAGAAAAAATATGAGCTGAATAATCAGAGAGTGTATTTCCTATGCACGAATGACGCATGGATTTATGTTTCTAAGTGAATCATGTTTTTACATTTCAGTAGAAGCAACTAAGAAAGGAAAATCCAACCTCAGAAACCATTCCAGCCAGTTACAACCTGTGGAAATGCTGGGCTTTGTAACTTTTTGCTTCTTTGCATTTTACGTAGTTAACATAGGTTTCGTGGCCTAATCAGTTGTCATAAGGTACTAGAGGCAATCATACTAAAGTCAGAATTCGTGGCCTGACTGGGATGAAGGGACCTTGGATGGTTGCAACATGGGAATAATAGGCAGTCCCTTGTCCTGTGGTGCACAGCTAAATAGAGGAGACAACAAGTTAGAGGGAAACTGGTGTTGCTTGACTGAACAGGAACCAAGGATCACAGAGAAAAAGGGCTTGAGCCAAAGTCAACTGAAAACAAAGTCAATTCAGATAATTTCATTCGAATTTGGATGAGACACTATGGAGAGCGTGATAATGGCCCCACAGCAGAACTCATGGTTGTCTCCCCAGTTCAGAGCTTCTGCCCTCTTTCTTCCTTATTTGATATTCCTGTTTGGCATTTGAAGGACAACAATTACCTTGCTTTATGTGTTAGAAACATGCCTAGCACCTGTTCCCTGACACTCAACAGCATCTTGGAGTGCAGTATCACTTCTTTGCCTTTGCTGATGTTCACTCTCATAGAAACACATCCACATAAGGACTATCTGCAGTGGTAGCATAGAGTTAAAATTCAGTGGGTCACACAGGGAACCTTAGAAGGATTAAACTGCAGAGAGTTTACTAAATGATTTTAAGAACCGGGGAACAGTTGGTAAAAAATATGTGATTTGTCCTGTGCATCAGATTTCCCTTTCTTTATTTCCTATTAAAGCACAGAATGTGACAAGCCTTATAAAGGTATATTTTTTTCTAATATTTTTTCTGTGCATGTGCAGAAGTGAGCATGTGGTTTCTTGTGGGTACACTTTGGAGTCAGTTAGCCATTTAAAAGGAAAATCTGCTGATTTGCTCACATGACAGACTGCCATGTGAGCAAACATCCAGCTGCTGAGCAATGAATCCATGCAGTTGGGTGGGACACACCTACGTTATATTTATCCATCATCTTTGCATAAGTCAGTGCTGCATGAACAATTGGCCATGTGGGAAGGATAGGCAAAAGAGACATGTTTACATCCATTTAGGAGACTGATTCTGAGGTTATGACAGAGATCTTCAGAAAGAGAGCAGCGCTAGATGTACATCAACCCCTTTGGTTTTCTGAACTGCTGCTGGCCTTGAATTTTCTAGTATCTTCCCAAGCAAAAAGTACCATCTGAAATCCCATTCTTGCTTCCAGCAAGTTGTTTTCCTAGCAGCTTCCCAGACCCTCCACAAACACAGCGAGATTTCTGAGGAAATATAGGTCACGGGAAGCTGAAAGACAAGTAGACCTCCAAAGTCAGTGCCCAGCTAGTGGGGCTGAGGAATTTACAGCCCTTCTAATGCTCACACTTTATTTCTCTCTGCTGTTGTTGTTATTGTTCCGTCATGTGAGCCTTCTGTGTTGTGTCAGCTAGAGACCTTGGACACAGAAGGAAAGTACTTTCCAGTGCCTTGTTCATTGCTATTATTCTGAATTTCCTATCTCTGAACTTGGGGAATATTTCAGATCCCTTACAGGGTGTATTGATGTCATAAGTTCAAGTGTTGTGACTGCAGTGAGCAGTGGATTTGTTCCTGCAAAGGTGTGTGTGGCTGCCATCCATTCTAGAGGGACGCATAAACCAGAGCCAGTTGACTCTGCAGTGTGTGCTTTTAGTGCTCACGGCTGACCCTGGGACAGGGAGGGGGAAGGGGACTGACAGCCCTTTGTTGTGTGACTCTGTCATCTTAAGACAATGCTTATTTCTGCATTGCTCATAAACAAATGTATCTGAAACACCACACTTTATATCTACTTACAATTCTGAATACCTTTCCATTTATCTAAAGCTTGCTGAGGTGAGTTCCTATAAGAGAAGACTTATTTCATTTCCATGAAATGTTTATATTTTCTGGGAAGTTTCTCTCTCACCTCTTTAAATTTTACTGCAGTTGGCGTGCAGCCTGCAGCAGGGTCCTCCCAAGGAAGCTGGTGAGGCAGGAAGGTTCAAGAGGGACTATAAATTTCAAATTCTCTGGGTTAGAATAATTTAAGTGCACCAAGTTCTTAACCTTCGAGGATCAATACTGAGTTAGTTTTTTTCTTGTAGTGCTGTAAAATTCGAGCTAAGAAAAAAACTTAACAGCAAAAACAGCACCCCCCCACCCCCCCCAACCCACAAACCATGTAAATAAAGATTGTATGTGAACAGGGGATTGATTCTGAACTAAGTTTCTGGAGTTTCAAATTATATTGTCAAAAGGATGTCTGTTTTGGCTGTTCATGAGAATAACCATCTCAGGAAGGTTTTCTTTACAAAAATATAAGGACCAATGACCTGGTACTCATCATTGCAAAATGGATGTAGTTCTCTTTCTGCATCTAATTTCTTTACTTAAATCCCAGAAGGGATTTGTCATTTTCAGCACTGATTTTTGGAATGGATTAGGGCTGGCAGATGTGATATGTCCCTATAGGTGATGAGGCTGTGGTGTACAGACTATTTTTCCATATTTTACCCTGCTGCAATTGTATTCTCAGACTAGTTTGCTGGCTGTCCAACTTAATATCCAGCATATATATGCACTCTTCAAGTCTTAGGTAGCATTTGTGTTAAAGGAGGCATTGACTAATGTGTTTTCTTTTCAGACTATTAATGAATCGCTTCAGTGAAATCTATAGTGGTATATTCAGGCATCCATATTTGTTTTGGAAAAACTAGTACCTTCAAATGTGGTTTACAAACTTATACAATAAACACAAAAAGTCCTAATCCAGTATAAGATCCCAGATGTTTCTTATCTATCTGGCATTTAAGGTAAATGCATCTTAAAAGAAAAAACTAGATACCGTTTCCTGTTTGCTATTTCAGTCAGGACTTGGGGTTAGGATTTTCTATAATTTTCCTGGTGACATCACAGCCACCTAAACCAGCTTTTAAAATCTTAATTTTGCAGAATATATGAGATCACAGAATCACAGAATCGTCTAGGTTGGAAGAGACCTCCAAGATCACCTAGTCCAACCTCTGACCTAAAATCAATTGAATATGGGAAATATAGGACCCCAAAGTCAATATTTGACAAGTTAGTGCAGGAGAAGCTGTTCTGCAAAATATAAGTTTATGTTTAACCTTTAACTCTACACACAGTTTCCAACAAGAGTTTTCAACCTGAAATGGTTCCATCCCACAACACACCCATAGCCTTCAAGAATCACACTCATCTTTCATATTCACTGAAGGCAAAGATTCTTCCTGGAAGATATCACTGAGCACAACTATAGTCAGCTGCACTGTGGCTGAGAACAAAGTCAATGATGGGAGAAGTACATGCTTTCAAGAGGTACCCACAGCTGCCTCTGGAAGGAGGATGACGCTTAGCAGCCTGATGCAGTGGAGTCCCAGTTTCCAAGAGAAATGACAGGCCATGTAAAGTCCCTATACAAGCTACGTTTATGCTAGTATTTAAACACTTCAGGGTGCTGGAATTCATTTTCGTCTACTGTCAAAATGCTAACATCATCCATCCTTGGTCCAATTTTCACTTAGGCTAGTTAGCATTCTCCAGTTAATTCCCAGACATGGTTTGGAAGTTAATCCAAGTTTGAAACCTTTCCCAGTATATGCTTGCCATGTGGCCAACCTTTCAGCAGACTGAGATGAATAATATAGAGATTGGTGGCTCTGTTCCAGCTGTCCTCAGTGCCAGCAGTGTTTTACTAATGCACATGTGGCTTTCCTGTATAGTGTCTAGCTGATTACTCCAACTCAAATAGGCCCTTGTTTGATTTCATGTCTGGCACCACTAAGAAGCCCTTGATCAACAAATCTTACCTGTGAAAAGTTCCCTGACCTGAGAGACACTACTGTCAGTCCAGCATGATGGTCACTTATGCTCTTTACCTGCTCCTCACAATCTTCTCCATCATAAAAATGTGTGACTTTAACAAAGGTCGGAACAAACAAATAAAACAGAATTAGTGTGTGTTTTGGGTCACTCCAAGAGCATCCCTACGGAGAACATTTCTTTGTTAATCTTCAGGATATACTCACTTGATCTGGGTTTACAGAGATGAAGCTTGCTTTGGCATCTTATTTACAAGCTCCATTTTTAGACGCCAAGAACTGCACAAAAGAATTAAAGGAAGTAACACTGACAATACTTTCTATGTAGAAACCATCATACTTACCAACTAGATCCATAGCACAGAACTACCTGATTTGCACTGTACTGGGCATTTTACATAGTCTCCATATCCACTTGCCTATCTGATGCTTTTTCTGTACTGTACCCAATGAAGGTATAAGGTATACACCAACTTGTTTGCATACTGGGCAGCAGTTTCAGGTGTGCACCAATGACAGCTGGTGATCATGCTTCCCCTGATGCCAGATTCCACAGGCTCAGTGCCTCCAGAACCACCAGCTTGGTAAGGCACCTACTTTTTCAATGACAATTGCTGGCTTTGCCATGCTTTAAGAGGCATAACTGAATTCAGTCTAACCTTTTTCTTTTCTCTCTTTGTTTGGGAACAAACTGTACTGACACCTCTGTCTTCTAAGGACTTTGAATGTGGGGTAGAAGTGACAGGGTTTCTCTGGGTTGTAACGTTTAGTATGGTATAATCCAGCCAGCGCTGAATGGGACAACCTAAAGCTTTTCAGGAAAGATCACAGAATCACAGAATTGTAGGGGTTGGAAGGGACCTCAAGAGATCATTGGGTCCAACCCCCCTGCCAAAGCAGGTTCCCTAGAGCAGGCTGCCCAAGTAGGCATCCAGACAGGCCTTGAATATCTCCAGAGAAGGAGACTCCACAACCTCCCTGGGCAGCCTGTTCCAGTGCTCCGTCACTCTTACCGTGAAGAAATTCTTTTGCATGTTGGCGCAGAACTTCCTGTGATCCATTTTGTGGCCATTGACCCTTGTCCTGTCCCCACAAACCACTGAAAAGAGGTTGGCCAAATCCCTCTGTGTCCCACACCTCAGGTATTTATACACATTGATGAGATTCCCCTCTCAGTCTTCTTTTCTCCAGGCTGAACAGACCCAGGTGTCTCAGCCTTTCCTCACAGGGAAGATGCTCCAGGCCCCGTATCATCTTTGTTGCCCTCTGCTGGCCTCTTTCCAGGAGATCCCTGTCTTTTTTGTACCGGGGAGCCCAGAACTGGACACAGTACTCCAGGTGAGGCCTGACCAGGGCAGAGTAGAGGGGGAGGATCACCTCCCTTGACCTGCTGGCCATGCTCCTTTTAACGCACGCCATGATCCCATTGGCCTTCTTGGCCACCAGGGCACACTGCTGGCTCATGGTCAAAGATGAGCAGGAGAGTCTTAAAAGGTTCCAATCTATAGGTCACGCACACTCTCCCCCTGAAAAAAATAAACAAACCACAAGTTATTAACAGAAATAAAACAGAAAAAAATTACTTAATTCAAGAAGCCTTCTGCAGTTAATGGTTCCATTTCCATTTTTATAGGAAGACTAGTCCACACAAAGTATCTCGTATTCACAGCTATTTTGTTGCACATGGCTAGTGATTTCAGGTTTTTATTCCTCAGAAAACTGTAGGCTGCAGGATGTACCATGCTGTACTGTTCATTCTCATCAGTTTTGTCTCCTTGGCCACTTGTTCCCTAGCAAAGTTGTGCAGGTCTGACCACATAAACGTTTTGCTATAGTCAAGTCCCCATTACCATTAATAAATACAGCAAGTTGGTCATTCTCTAATGTCTAATCCCTTCCAATTTTTGCTTTCCTCTCTATCCTATAGGAGGCATTTACAAAAGAACACTGCACTGTTAACCTTTTAAGTAGTGCAGCACATACCTACAGGACTGCATAGTCTTATGAAATGTGTATACGTCCTTCCCTTAAATGAATGAATGCAGGTGGGGTGTGGGACAGGATGCCTTGCTGATACCTGGAGCGGTGGTGTTCTGCAGGAAGGACAGGAGGAACACAGCTGCTCCAAGACATGCTTTTGGCACAGCAAAGGGTGAGTGCTCTGTGTCATTGCTTACTTGTTGATTCTGTTAGATATTTGTCAAACTCAAAACTGCATTTGGTCTTGGTCAGTTTTTTCATTCCATCCACCTATCCAACCATGTCCTCAATAACTAGTAATGAGTGGAACCACTAGCAAACTGTTGTTAGAGTAGTCGTAATTATTACATGTTACATGCCTTAGAAACAGATCCAAGCAAAGTTATCAGGGACAGAAGTAGCCTCATCTCAGATGTAACCATTATTTCCCACCTATGCAAACCTACTTTGCAGCTGCACCAAGGCTCTTCCCATCTGTTATCCATTCAGGACAGCAAAGGACACATGTACACGTTTACCATAGAAATAGATTCATAGAATCACAGAATGGTTTGGGTTGGAACAGACTTTAAGGATCATCTAATTCCAGTCCCATTGCCATGGGGAGGAACACCTACCACTAGACCAGTTTGCTCAAAGCCCCATCCAGCCTGGCCTTAAACACTTCCAGGGATGGAGCATCCATGACTTTTCTGGGCAACTTGTTCTAGTGCATCACCACCCTCATAGTAAAGAATTTCTTCCTAATATCTAATCTAAATCTACCTTTTTTTAGTTTAAAACCATTTCTCCTTGTCCTCTCACTACACTCCATGACAAAGAGTCTCTCCCCAGCTTTCCTGTAGGCCCCCGTTAGGTGTTGGAAAGTTGTAATAAGGTCTCCCCAGAGCTTTCTCTTCTCTAAGCTGAAGAAAACCAGCTCTCTCAGCCTGTCTTCATAGGAGAGTTGCTCTGGCCCTCTGATCATCTTTGTAGCCCTCCTCTGGACTTGTTCTAATACATCCATGTCTTTCTTATACCTGGGAACCCAAAGCTGAATGCAGTACTCTAGGTGGGGTCTGAGAGAAGAGCAGAGCAGAGGGGAAGCACCTCCTTTGACCTGCTGGCCATGCTGCTTTTGATGCAGCTCAGGGGTTGGTTGCCTCTCTGGGCTGCAAGTGCACATTGCTGGCTCATGTTGAGCTTCTCATCAATCAGTACCCCCAGGTCCTTTTCATCAGGGCTGCTCTCAATCCATTCTCTGCCCAGCCTGTATTTGTGCATAGGATTGCCCCAGACCAGATGCAGAACCTTTCACTTGGCCTTGTTGAACTTCATGAGGTTCACACAGGCCCATCTCTCGAGCCTTGTCAAGGACCCTCTGGATGGCATCCCTGTCCTCCAGCTTGTCAACCACACCACACAGCTTGGTGTCATCATCAAACTTGCAGACGGTGCACTCAATCCCACAGTCCACATCACTGACAAAGATGTTAAATAGCGCCAGTCCCAATCCCGACCCCTGAGGAGTACCACTCATTACTGATTTCCGCTTGGACACTGAGCTGTTGACCACAGCTCTTTGAGTGCGACCATCCAGCCAATTCCTTACCCACTGAGTAGTCCATCCATCAAATTCATGTCTGTCCGATTTGGAGACAAGCATATCATGGGAGAGAGTGTCAAATGCTTTGCACAAGTCCAGGTAGATGATGTCAGTATAATTAATTAATCAGAAGTCATTAATTCTGCCACTTTAACTTTGTGATAGACACTATACAAATGACTATGTTTTGTTTATAAAACAAAACACAGTGATAATATATGTAAGAAGCATTGCAATCTCTGAGGCATAGACATAAACAAAAAGCAACATAAAAGTATTTATGAATTTATTTCTCATTAATAAGAATATACTTAATATGAGGGAAGACGTCAGGGTAGGCTGTCCTTGCTGTTATAAAAGGAGTTGAAATACCTGGGAGCCTCACATACTTTTTGTGAAGCATTGTTTAGGAATTGTCTGCATATATTGTGACTTTGAGAAAGCATCACTAAGAGAGAACATCCACTTATATTCCTTCAGTCACAAACTGATACAGAATGTTAATTTCCACTTTTTAAAAACTATCAAGAATTCTTTATAGCAAGTCATTAATGTGAAAAAGTATTGCTAGAAGTATGCAAGAACAGAGATCTGCCTGGCTCAGTATGTTGTCTCAGGCAGGGCACAATGCTTGGAAAGGAATATAGTATGCTATGATTCTTTAATTCAGAATCACGGAATAACAGAATGGTTAGGGTTGGAAGGGACCTCTGGAGGTCATCTGGTACGACCCCCTGCTCAAGCAGGGCCACCTGGAGCAGATTGCCTGGGACCATGTTCAGGCAGCTTTTGAAGATCTCTAGGGAAGGAGACTCTACAACTTCTCTGGGCAACCTCTTAATTGTTCATGTAGTTTAGGACACCAGCCTCTTTGACTGGTAGGCTCTCCCCTGTAAATGTCTCTGAACATTTAAGCCCAGGTGTATTTTGGGCCTCTACGATAGTTTATTTACTAGTTTAATCGCAAGCTGTGTGAATAAATAACTAGTTTAAACTTACTACCCAATAATTTCACTTGGTACTCCTTGGTTGTGGTATTGCAAATAATAATGACTATTAAATCTTTATCACATCTCCACTCATTTATATCTCTTAGAAAGTAAAATCCATAGTCTAAGTCTTCAACATCTCTTTCTCTCACTCTCAGTGTTAAGTTTTTGAGGTAGGGAAGCTGAATCTGCAGACACCATTGCAGACAGGGGTGTATAATTAATTATATTCCATTTGTTTGCTATGCCTTTCCCAATATTCCACTTGCTTTTTTTCACCTATGAGAAACATCAAGGTGGCTTTTGTAAAACAATATCTATAGTGATACCAAGAACCTTTCCAGATTGTTATTATGGAAAATTCAATGTCCTCATCAGACTTGGTCACCTCTTATTTCATTTTACTGATCAATTCCAAGTATATTCAACAGCACTTTCCTTCCCCATATCTTTATGATAGCTGATCGTTTAGGCCGTTTCGTATCCTCTATTTGACTGATTTAACCCCGAAGAGCAATCTTTGTCTGCTTTGTTTTTAATGGTGAAAATCCAAGTTCACTCTTGGGATCATCTTGTCCATGCATGTTCTAGATAATGCTAACAAATTTGTATAGTAAGTCTTCCTGCAAAAAAAGAAACCAGTATATTAGATTTAGCTATTTTATAGTAACCTTATTCTGTGTATTTTCTGCTGATTTTGAGAAAAACTATGAATTCCTATTCAGAAATCCAAACTTGAACTATAAGTAGACTTTCTGAGGAGCCAAAAATAGAAGAGGTAGAACAGAGATAATATTTCTAGTCCTATCGGCTTCAGGAGAGACTGGTCTCATCTGTCATCAGCCAACTGAAACCAACAGGGACCACACTCCAGCAGTAAGATTCACAGTTGCTTCCTCAGTGTGCATGCAGCTACTACCTCCACATTTTAGCCACAAAAAACACCCAAAACATGTTCTAGCTAAGCATATTCAAGCCTGCCACATCCTTTCCAATAGCTGACTGACAGCATATAAGGGCAAAGGTTCATAAAACTATAGCCTGCTGTTCTGCAGGAGCATGGTGGGAGCCAAAGCAGAGATCCATGCTAATGTAATTTGTCCTCCCATAGCTTTCAAGATAAGGAGGGAAATGTGGTATTGATTTGGCAAGTAAAAGTGACACCCCTCAACATGCGGAATCCATCTCTGCTTGCCACTCAGTGCTGCTCTGCCTTTTGGACAAGGCTGCTTGTATGTGTGAAGTTATTAAGCAGAAACATATTGCCCAGCCTGATGATTAGAGCCAGCTTCAGAAAAGGTAGGTATCAGACCAATTCACAGAGCGTGCAGAAGACTAAATGGCACTTAGCAGTAAGCTGCAAATCAGACTACAGGAATGTGTACAGGCACCTCAATCTAAAGAGACATATTTCTACTCCTGGATATAAATCCCATGAGATGGTTTAATAAATAATTAATACAAGCTGTTTCTTATTTATTTATTTATTTATTTTTAAACTGACAGAACTAATGAACGAGATGCTTATGAGCTTATGCAATGGAGAAAACTGTACAGAAGAAAAAGCTTAGGAAATCCATCCACTGCTAATCATATGGGAAAGGCAGGTAGTCACTGGCTCTTGCTTTATAAATGTCAAAGTTTTCAGTTGTATCTAGTAAATAATTAAGACTGATAAATGTCAGCTAGTTAGTAGTTCCTCCCAGGGCCTATGGACTTCCAGTAATTAATATCTGAGCAGAGTGGAATGGTTATTTGCCCTTTGTTAATATTAAATGGGGTGAGAGCTAGAACTGTGTTTGGGTCTAAGGTTAAATTAGGTTGTGTGTATGGCAACGTCACTCAGTGTCCTAGTCATCATTCCTCCCTCTTCTTGTCTTGCTCTATCAAACTGTTTAGCAAAGACTTGCCTGGAAGTTTACATGTCAAATACTTGATTCAAATGCTAAGCCAGGACGAAGCACTCAGCACTGATTGAATAGCCATGATAAGCACTGTAGGGAAGTACCTGAAGGTGGAAGCAAGGAGGCACTATACTAACATGGAAAAAGATAAATAAGTGGGATAAGCCAGATAATTTACAGACCTGTGAGCCTGGCATCAGTCACAGGACTACAGAGCTACATCAACTGATGTGAGATCCAGTCAATAAGAAGGTAAAGGGCAAAGTTGTTGTTAATGCTTATTTCCTGGGTTTTAAAAACAGTGTCAACCATCTCAGAATTTTATTTATTTATTTGATGAGAAAACATGGAAATCCCTAATTGATGGTTGAATTGAAATGGGAATTTATTCTGGGGAAGGCTGGTATATATATTTCCCCTTAGCATTTGTAGTGACTGTAGCTGGGCAGGATACATTTGGAGTATATGGAGCCTTAGCTGCTCTGCCATGGCAGTTACTGTGCTCTGTGTTGGTAGAGTACCAAAGTGGGCAGAACACTCATACATCATTTGTTTTGGTACCATCTGAAATGTTGTTCAGGAAACCAGAATATCATAAGCATGCCAAACATGACAGATATTAAACCTGAATTCTGGAGCGGAAATGGGTAATTTTTATTTTCTCTGTGTTTGGTGTTGCAGCTGAGGCTGGATACTTTATTCCAGTATCTAAGTTCAAAGAGTGGGTTCAAAGTTCAAACGTGGTGAAAGAGCATCAGAGAAAATCACTAAGGTACGGAAAGTATGGAAGTATTCTGCATTTTTTTTTGAACTTTTATCAAAACACAAGTACAATCCACTTGCTGCCTTAGCTGCCCAGTGGGTTCATCTCATGCCTGACAGACCCTCGGGTGCGCAGCCACAGGGCCAAGTCCTCCATCTGATGTGCTCCACAGCAGTGGAGTCCTACTGCAGGACAATTCTTTTGTAAACACAGAGGATTTCCCTGATTTTTTTGCAATCGAACATAGTACTTTATAATAGAGTTAAAATGAGACTTATTCTGGTATTCCCCATCTTCCTTTGTCTCTTGCTGTTGTCATCTCCTGTAATCATAGTCATACTGACCATGCAAAGTATGTGCTTGTGGCACTTCTGGCACTGAAAAAATAGTGATCTTCATTTGTAAAGTATCCTTATTAAGAAAGAAATCAATTTAGCCTTTCTATTTCATGCTGACTAAACCTTGCTTTAAATAATTCTTTAGTTAGAAAAGTAATGATATAAATATTGAATTACAGATTATGGTCATAATAACTACTGTGAGAAAAACTATTTGAAATCCTCTTTCTTTGTAAAAAGGATTTTCTAGGATAGTTAACAATAGTGCTACTTGCAAAGACCTTGTTTCCTGAACGTCTCTCTAGAGAGAAGGAAAAGAGAAAGAGACACAGGGGAAATATTACTGTGTGTAAGGTTATTCCTAAACTGAATGTTTTTTTACACTTGACAGGAGGCCAGAGGATCTTAGATGAGCAACAGCTTAAATGTTTTTGCACACGAGTTACTCAAATAGCAAAAGTTTCCTTTGCAGTGACAAACAATGTAAGCTCCAGAGCAAGATGCAGGGCCTTCTCTCAAGTTACCCCTGCTGTGTGATCTAGCATAACAGAACGAACAATGCAAACAATAAATAATGACAGAATCAAAAAGCATGGAAGCCCCTTTTCCTGTAACAATATATATCTTTTGGTGAAACACTCTGATCTCACAGATGTAATGCACCAATATGCCCCTGAGGCCACTCCTCTGATTCCACATTTTATGGACTAGCTCTTTTATTCCTAAAATCAGCAGATGCATGGCTTATAGCTGGTCCCAGCATGGGATGCATCACGAGCAGCTTGTCTATTATAAGTGTCCTGCAAAAGGGAAGAAATAGTGTTTGTATCCTCTGTAGCATTTTTACAGCTGAAAAAAGACTTGTAGGATTTTTTTATTATTATTTTTTTCTGGATCCTGCATATTGCTCAATATTAGATATCTGGGATATCAGAAAAACTGAAGACCCATCGTTCCTTTACTTTTCTGGGGTGGGGTTTGGGGGAGAACAGAAGATGTGTAGTGGAAATTCTTGGAAATCTGATCATGCAGTAAAACAACTATAAATTATCTACAACTGTTCTCTGGGATTTTGGCTGGGTATTCCTCTTCATGTGGAATTTGAAAGGCTTTACTAACCATAAGATTTTTAAAATAGTATGCTAAAATTGCTGTTGGAATTTTATAAGTTTGTTTTTTTTTTTTTTTTTTTAAGATTGGTATTCAAACAAACTTTAGTCTTTATCTTTTTAGTGAGGAATTATTGTATTTCTTGATATTACAATAAGCATAGCATAGCATACACTAAGTAACTACAGGTGCATTCTTATGTCCTTTGCTGTGGTCTATTTACTGTATATCTGTCCTTTCAGATTACAGAGACTCTTGTACCTACTGATTATTTTGGGGTGCAGTGCTGGGCTATGTGCAAAGTATAAATTGGATTAATAGAAGTGATGCAGAACCTATAATTCCACTTAACACCTACCCAGATTCCTGAGATAAAGCCAGACATATATATCTGTGTATGTTCACCTATACATACATATGTATTAAAAAGTCACTGCAAAAATGTTTTGGAGTACACAGTCCACATAATGGGTAGAAACAATGGCAAGTAGACAAATGGAAAGTAAAGGCTCCAGCTGCCACTGCCCCAGAACTTTAACTATGCCTATCTTAGCGGACAAGTACCTGCTGCCCATGGAAATGAATAAAAGTTAGTTCCAGGTCACTTTTGGGTTGGTTGTGCTTCTGATCTTAACTTGGCTATGAGCAGCAAAGCCAGTATCCTGTTTATGAGGTCATACTGCTTTTTGGCAGTGAACTGGTCACCACCAGAAACATAATAAACTCCAGGAAGGCCTAAGAAGAATTAGTTCAGGATCTTACTACTTCAAATATTTCTCATGTTGTTCTACTCCCAGAATTCTGCAGCTCAGTCATAACAATATAAGTTCTTTATTTGCTTTCTCCAAATGTTCTTCATCACACCGTTGTCCATTTCATTCCCAGAGTTTATTTACAGTTCAATTTTCTCATTGTTTTTGGGCAAGTATTTCAGGCAAACATCCTGGAACTGCTCAAGTCAGACACTGATTCATAAGAGGGATGCCGAATGAAGGAGAATCCATATATGCATATATCTACTAAAACACCACCTGCATATGTATCGTGTCTCAGTTGTGGCATCATGTGGGGACTCTGATTTCCACTGTTGACTGTTTTATAACAGGACACCAAAGCACATGACACAAAGCAGGGCTAATATTTTCTTTGTTTCTTGTTTTCCTTCGGCTGGAGCCAGCAGACTTCTCTGGCCTACCCACAAAAGCCAGCTTTGTATGTGGAGAGACAGCGTGGTTTGCCTGTATAATTCCTACATGGTATCAAAAAAAAAAAGGAAGGGGGGGGGGGGGGTTGGGGGGGGGACAGAAAAAGTGGCGAGCTGTGAATTAAGGAAGACAACATTATACTGTGATAGATCTGCCAAATGAACAAGTACATCCAACAAAAGTGTATTCAGGTTTGATAAAGGATGGGTGTAATAATAATTGGCAGTTTAAACACCTTTATAGAAAAGGTTAGAGCTGTGTTCTGCAGTTAAGAAGTACCAGTGATGTGAATTTTTCAAGAATGGGCTTGTACTTTTTGAAGCTACATTTCTGAACCCCCATTTCCTTATGGAGAAGTCAAACCAAAAAGCTGTGTATTACCAGACTGCACAACTTGCTAAGAGTACTACCTATGCCAAAAAGAGTTTGAAATTCTCTCTTTACTGGTGTTTTTTTACAGAATATGTACCGCAATTTGCATAGAATGCTGTTTTAAGGAGCAATGCATAATGCAGAAGGGAGAAGTCAATGGAAGGATTGGCTCCCAAGTTACAGAAGAATCTGATCTTGGTTACCTAAAACCGTATGGGCATCCAAACACAACAGGGCTGCAGCAGGAAAAGGGAGGGAGAGCTCATTTCTTCTCTGGAATGGAATGACATCTCAAACTAACACTTAGCCAAGAAGCTTTATTATTGTTGGTGAGATTTCAGAGTTATAAGGAGAAAGCTCTGAGTGTTGATGGGGAGGACTTGCACTCTTGCTTCTTGGTGCTTAGAATTTTAAAATAATTCCTGGAAAGAAGAACACAATTGGAATCACAACTGAAAGTGTTAATTTTTCTCCCTGCAAGGTCTACAGAGAACCTTACTAAAAAGGGGGAAAATCATCTGTGTGGCCTTGAAACCTTATATAATATTTCTGTGTTGGGCCAATAAAAAATATCCTAACCGTTATTTTGTCTGAGCTCAAGTCTTGAAGGAAACATTGGGCTGAGTAGGAAAAATGTTCTATGGTTACAGCCCTTATAATTCTCAGAGCTTTCCCCCAAATACCCCCTTGTTCCAAGCCCTGTCTCCAAATCCTCAAACTGTGGAAGTGATAACCTGCAGACTTGGCAGTGTACATGACATTTTACTAAGGGAGCTTACACAAATATTATCTCAAGTGAATGAGGGTTTAATTCTATTATCTGTGGCTTTTCTTTCCCTGGGGTCAAAAGTACAGAAAGTGGTCATGTTGTCTTTATAGCCCAAGAAAAAAAAAAAAACTGTTTTTAAACCAAATAATTAGTCATCCAGAACTAATGTCCCACAGCACTAACCACTAAGGGGGGTTTAGAGTCATCTGAACAATTTTGCAGTTCTCCAGAGACATCACTTCAGAAGTGCTAGGAAGAATGCATTGCAGGGGATTCTGTCAAGACGGGTGACACTATAGTCAGGGAAACATACAGTGAGGACCCTGCAGGTAAAGTGAAGAAACTCTAGAACCTTTTTCTTGAAGAGTGCTGTTCCTTGTTCTATATTGAATAATTCAATTCTCTGTTGCTTTGTCCTTACATTGCACAGGGCGCGTGTGTGGCTATACCTGGCACAACAGTCCATTGTGGAGAACAAAGTGCAGATCTAAAGTATGACAATTGCATTGTGCAAAAGTCATCACCTAAAGTGAGACGCACAAGTAGACATGTCCTAGCCCACCTGCAGTTCTCCCCAGGGCACATGCTACAGTTTTCCATAACTGCTGCAGTGGGACAGCAGTTCTCTTTGCAACCCTCCTTACTGACGTTGATGTTGTTACCTTTAAGCCACCATTTGTCTCTGCTTCACCTTGCATTTGGAATTTTCCCTTAGTCCACTCCAGGCACTGCCTTCCCCTGTTCATCTGCAGTGGGAATTGGCCTCAAAGGAGTAGGACTGTGCCTGCCAGGTCTGTGATCTCCTCTGTGTTTCTCATGGTCCCTATGCAGAGGTGAAGCATGTGTGAACAGGAAGCACATGCTTGATGTTAGTCTGCATAGTGACAGAAAGAAAGGTCAGAGTGTCCTGATTCGGAACAATTATTTTCTCCTCTGTTTCAGGCTGAGTCTGGGATTCAGCTTCCACCAGACTGGAATACCTTGGGTGACACTGCCTACGTGGCATCTCTTCTTCCTGTGAGTTCTAGATGCAGCGCGTAGGAGCAGGGAGGGAGGCTTTTCCATACTGCCCTGCTCCCAGGAATCTAGCACTGCAGTCATATAGGAAGAGGTTGCAAACCTCTGTTGTGTCCTTACAAAACAAACAAACAAACAAACAAAAAACAATAAAAATGCACAGGAGTGGAAGGCAGGGGAATGCATATCTATAAGGGCACCCTGGAAGGTCTCAGTACTGTTCAATCTGTTATACAGAAGTCTGAACAAAAGATTTGCCTGAAGGGTTATAGCACTGCTCATTAGTATGTTCTGTGCACATGACAGATTCAAAGATAGGGGTCTTTGATGCGCTTCAGCACAATGAACACTTACTGGTTTCTAGCACCCCCTGTGACTGCATATGGTTGGCCAACAAATTTTACACTACTTTATATGCTATAGCGACCAAGACTTTCAACTCAGCTAGTATAATTTGTCAAGTAAAAACTGCAGTTTTCTTTCAGGATTTAAGACACTTTCTGCTACTCACAAAGTCATCTCAGACCTTTCTTTCAGATTGCTTTTTTCCCCAACACTGCATTAGGAGCTCTGGATTAATGCAAAAATACTTGTTTTAATGAAGAAGAAACTGAAAAATGTTTCATTTACAGCATTTGCTAGAATAACAGAATTCACTGATACTGCTATGGTAGAAACAAGAGAGATAGTCCTTCACCTTATAAGATAGTATTTAGACTTTATTTTTTCAGATGGTACACTGTCCTTCTGGTCTAAAGTTATTACTTAAATTTTCCACATAACAACTTCCCAAAGATGCCTTTGAAAATTTCTAAAGACAACATGTACTAAATACTTTAATATAAGTGGGTTTGATTCAATACACATTGTTCAGAAGCACCAAAGATCTGTGGATGTATCTTGGGTTGTATCTAAATCTGTACTTCCGTGCATAGTTTTGTCTCTGAAAGCAATCCCAAGCTACATGGTCTGTGAAAAAGCACAGTGAGCTTAGTAGAAATATGAACCATGTGAACTGTGATGCCACTAAACCACAGAACTTCTTTTTGTCTGTTTTGATAGCCCTTGATCCTTCAAGGACGTGGAAGTATTTTTCAGTCCAGGAACTGACAACTAAGACAACTTTCAATTCTGGAAAGAAAAGCATCCTTTTTAAATCCATCCCTCTATACTTTTCTTTTTGGACACTGTCAGCCTAGCCTTTGAAATTAACACAAATATTCATGAGAAATACAATCCTGCTCAAAGCTTTGAATCAAACACATTGGAGCTGATAAATAGTTGCCCTTTGATTTCCAAATGATGTTTAATCTCTGAAACAGGTACAGTAACCTTGGATAATCTGCTCATCAGTTTTGTAGGTTAAATAAGTGGATATATTAGTTTCCTCTAGATTTCATTGTTCTGTAGTAGCAATGGGAACGTAAGATTAACACTACAAAAATAATAGAGAACTGTCTGCTATGCTTTGTGGAGTCTAAAATGAGCCTTTGAAGAAAGGAACTCAGAAGGTGATGCTGTGTTTCCCAGTGAGATAGTAGGCATTTCTAGGGTGAGGAAAACTACTATAGGACAGTTATGTCTACTTTGATCAGATATAACTTGCTATCGGAACTGTTGACTGTTAAACTGAAATAATGTACTTAGCCTAGGGCCACAGGAGACACCGAGGCTAGCACCTTTTCTCTGCTTGAGGTGGAAATGGTATCACTGACTTTCTCTTTTCAGGGTTTTCCCATTCATTGTGTGTATCCCAATGTCCCTCACTTTGAACTACAACTTGTTGTAGACTTGACTTTACATGGGAGAATGCACAGGAAAAGAACACGATCACTTCAGATGTTTAAATAGGCAATATAAGAAGATTGAAAGAAACTTCTACATACCATTGTGCATGGTCACTAAAGACTTGTTAAGAAGTCAGAGCAGTGTCAGTGTATCTAGATGAATATACTTCTAAAAATCAGATTCTGCTCATAATTAAATGACCAGTTGACAGAACCCATTGTGCAGTCTAAATAACTTACACAGCATATGATTTTAATGCTTATATAATGCTTCATTTTTTCAAAGCAAATTAAGAAACAAAAATGAAGCTCTTGGGAACACAAGTTGTTCCCAACAAACCCTAATGACAGAGCAGCCCCAAACTGTCAGGCTCTGTGTGCATGAGATGGTGACCTACTGAATTACCTTTTAGTAGAACAGTGTTACATGTTGTTTTGAATGTAAGTGACAACAGTCATCTTGGCTTCCTTGCCATATAAATCATGACAACGCTTGGAGCATATGCAATTACCCACCTCAAATTCATACATATGTAGGACAGACAGTCAATAGGGAAGCTGTGTAAAATTCATTGCTTAATGCAACTTAAGGATCATTAGGAGAGATGATTTGCAGAATTATAAAGGTCTGACATTTGTTGACCACTGAATTACCCTTTAAATTATTCAATGGTTTTGAGATTATTTGCTGACCTGTTGTGACCTAACTTCAATTGACTATTGCAGCAGTGAAGACTGTTGCCTGCTGCTGCAGTGCAGGCAGGTCACATGCAGATTTTACACCCTGTTGACAGTAAAAACAAGTAATTTGTAATGAATTTCAGGCTAAGTTAAAATGAAAGCACTTCCTTAGCACATCCTGCTAAATAAGTGAGGTTGATGGAGGGATTGCTTTTCAGAGAGCCACTGAAATTGTTAGAAAATGATCAAATGTTTAGAGAGATTTGTGCAGAAGTTGCTGATCCTGACAGAAGGAAAAGTAAGGACCAAGGAGTTCTTGATCTGTGCTGTTTGGCATATTACAAGTCAGCTCTACCACAAAAGCAAAGCACAAAGTGCTTTCTATTGACAGACAGGTGATGGCAGGAAGCTTCTTCAAGAGTTTCTCAGGATGCTGTTAGCTCAGCCCAGAGAGACAAAGAAGTCTCCTGGTTTGTGACAGAAAAAATCAGCTTTACCCTGGGAAGTAAGGAGGTGTATGGCATTAGACTGGATTAGCTCCTGCACTTCCCTTATCTGCATAAATGATGATACAGTGAAGATGCTAGTAGTTTTACATTTCAGATACAGAGAGACACATGATATACTACAGTTCCTGTGGGATGTCACCCTAATCAGTAAGTTTGCATTGAAAAATGGTAAGGTGCAAGAAAGTTTGGTTTCCGTATGAAAGTAGTTAAAAGAGTTTAGGAGTCTACAAGTTTACTTTCAATTTAAAGTTCCTTGGGGCAAGAACAGGATCTCACTATGCATTCATACAGCATTTAGCAAGAGGAGCCTGCCTGATCCTGTCTAAGACCTGGAACAGCTACTTAACCACAAGTGAAACGTAGTTCTCTATGAATGTAAATGGGCTTTGACACCTGTGAGGACTGCACCTTGCTAAAAGCAAGATTTTTAACTGGTTTATTCTGTTGTAACCCATGCATTGAGAAAGATGATGAAACACACAGTTCTGCAGTGCCTGACTAGTTCTAGCTGAAGGAACAAGAAGGAACAAGAACTAGTGGCCTCACAGTGTTGTTTAGACACAAAGCAATGACTTTTCTTCTAAACATGTGGCTTTTACAGACTGTTAATCATCTTGTGCTGGAGTTTTTCTCACTAACCAGTACAGTTTTTCCCACTAACCATTTTTTTCCCAGTTTTTCCCACTAACCAGTACAATGTAAGCATGTGTGCCCATGCTCACACATCTGTATTAAAAATAGCCTTGAAGACTAATGGCAGCATCAAGATTATATATCCCTTAAATCTGTAATTCTGCATCCCTTCGAAGATATTTCACATACATATTTATGACTACTAATAATAATTGCCAATAACTAAGAGAAAAAATTTTATGCTACAGGTTATGGTTTTACAAGCTATAGCTTCAGTGCTTTGGGGTCAAAGTAAGTGTCCATAGAGCGTCCATAGCGACACATAGAGTGTCCGTAGAGTGCAGAATGGAAGGTTGTAACTCCCAACCAATGTTCCCATAGAACTGTATGTTCTGGTTTCCGTGACAGGCCAGTGAATTCAGTGGTAACAACATTAATCTGTCTGTTACTTGTGCCTGAGACAGACTGTCTCGTAGAGCTCCCAGAATGTCTCCATGCTAACAGCCAGCATCGTGTGCTGCGTCACTCTAATTCCTACCTCCAAATGATGGACTGGGATAAGCAGTGCCTGGTATAAAGCTCTAAGGAAGCTACCGATACTTTCACTTTTTCTTTGTCTTAAAGTCTGGAGTCTTGTGATTCAGCATGTGTATAGGATAGCTGCTTTACTGTTCTAAGAGAGGCAGAAACAAAGGTCTAAAGGTCTCTCTCTGCACGTAGCAGCATCAGGTTATATGAGAGCATGTAAGTGTTTGGCTCTAGAGAGACTGCCCAGTCTCTCTGTCCTCATTACAGAAGCATTGCCTAATGTTTCAAAGCTACAAATGCTTGGTAATGTGACAATAATATGCCCTCTCCTCTTGGAGTGAAGGTTACTTCAATCATCAGCTATTTTTGCCTCCCAATTTCCTGGGCAACTGGAATTAGGGAAGATGCAAGCATGCTTGGGAAACACACAACATGAGGCACTAAGTAGACACTTGTAATTCTAACAAGCAGCTCTTGTGTTGGTTCCTTTTCTTTTGGGTAACAGATATGGCTCTTGAATCCTCGAGCTGATGAAAAGCAGAAGAGCAAGTGGGCCACAGAGTCTGTCTCTGCTGACAAGTGGTATCAGTGATAAGCTCGGAGTGAACCAAAGGGTGAATTTATCAAGGTGCATGTACAGAGAAGACTTCCTCTGATGTATGATAGCTTCTTGTCAAAGTCTTGGAAATATTACGGCATGGGGGTGGAAAACTGGGAGTAAACGAGGAATGCAACGGAATTATAAATTGGAGAATAGTCTTGGGAGAGAGAAAGGCCATATTTACTGTGAAGCAGAGAGGTATGTTGGGACAGCAAGATGTGGATATAAGACCCTGTTCTCCATGGTGATGTATTTAAAACCCTTCTCAATGGCAGGGCTTGTGTAATATCTGGGATTTTGGATTTCAACAAGAAAAGAAATAGAAAAGCAAAAAATCCAGAGCAAATGCTGAGAGAATAGAGTGGTGAAACAGTAGTCAAACACATGTGAAACGTTATGGATCTGTCCTGGGTAAACCTTACAAGGGCAGAGACTTTCAGAATTGTTTTATAAAGCAGCAAGGCTAATGACACCTCATTCATAGACTCTAATTGTCCTCCATGGGGAGTACAGGTTTTGTTTCTTTGTCTAGTTCACTCAGTCTCCACGATGTTTACAGAACCTGGGCTTGAACTTAAGGTGCCTTCCATGGTGCATTTGAGGTAGTCTGGCCACATCATTTGACAGTCTCACAGCTCTAGAAAAGGGATTTTTTTTCTGTGAAAACATGAAATGAAACATACATCATGAATTGTTCTGAACTGAGTTTGAAAGTACACAAGTCCTTAGGCATTCTTTAAGATGAATGCTCTTCTTCTGTCTCTGAGATTCATACAGTTAATATGCAAGAATGTCTATCTGTCATAATGTAATAGGGACATGCTGTCCATTGATATTCAGTGACTTCAAATACAGGTGCTCTGCTATGAACCAGCAAAACCTGGGCTGAGAGCTAATATTTCCCTCTCTTTTGGGGTGTCTGAAGCCGTTACACTGGCTGAAATGAAATGCTTCTGTTCCCTTGATGTTCCACATTGGATTTTCACCTAGCCTAAATGTAAGTATCATAGATACTTGCATGCACATGTGTTGTTCACCCATTGTTTGAAATGCAGCTGTCATGTTTTTTTAATCTTAGATAAACACAGCATGTATAAATCTTCTGCTACCTTCCACCAGCTTGTTTATCTGATTAAAATAGTCATGGCTGTCATGTATTGTTGGGATATTGTTTTTTTTCAAGTATATGGTTTTAGTAAATTCTAAAAAACATGTGATGTAATATAAACATAGGACAGAATATAAACAACATAATTACACTTGAATTAAAATATTAAACAGTTGCCAGATTTACTGGCAAATAGCTTTCAAGTGAAGTATTATTTAAATAACAAATCCAAATTTTATTTTTAAAGTATTGCTTTTGTCCAACCTCATGGCAGTTTGACTTCTTTTTTTTTTTTTTTAAAACTTGTTACAGTTCTTTTTTTGCCTGTACTAGCCTTCAGGTAAGTATGATATTCATGGATTTTTATTTTTACTTTTTATCTTTGGCTAATTAGTAACAACAGTGGTGTTTCTTGTTTGGCCAACTTCTAAGGATGTTAAGGATGCTTTTTTATTATTATTTTTAATTTTTGTTCCTGTCCTCAATTTCTCATTCCTTCCACTGTGGAGCTAACAGTGGATTTTGCAATTTTTAACAGGATTATAGCACAGACAATAACACTGCTCTGTGTTCAGCACAACACTGCCTGTGTGAGCCCTGTGAGTGAAAGTGTGTGGGTGTTGCCCAGACTGTGCAGATTTTGTCACCTTTCCTTAGCATGCTGTTGCCTCAGATATGCAGTCCCCTGTGGTCCTTTCCAGATCCATGTATTATATGTGCAGGCTAGAAAATTTCTGAATTTGCCATTCCTGTTCCCTTTTTGCACAGCCTAGCCAGAATGTGCTATAATGAGGATTCTCCTGGCTGCTCCTTTCCCTGTGTGATAGATACTTTAGCTACATGCTCATTCCAGAACCCAGTAAATGTACAAAAATGAAACTGTTTAGCTGTTAAGGGTTTTCACCTGCTGAATTTATCAGTGTGACGAATATTCAGCTAAAAGTTACTTCAGTCTTACTGTGAACTGTAATCAACTGTCCAAATATACTATAGTTCCCCAAAGCACCATTCTAATGCAATCTCCACACCTTTAGGGTCTTCAGGACTTATGAATATGTATTTTTGATTTCCCAGTGGTCTTTTATACTGGAAGATTCAGTTTTATGCATTTGAAGAGGAGATGAGATGCACTGATTTAACTAATTGAGCAAGCTTTCCTTTAATGTTTCTTTTCTCTTTGTTTTCATTGTGCCATTGAAAAGCAAAATCCTTGGGCTGAACATGAAAACCCATGCAAAACAAAACAAAACAAACAACAAAACAAAATTTGTCAAGATAAACACCCATTTCAAAGTTAATTTAAAATTCTTTACATGACTTAACAGAGGGCCTGCATTTGATCCCTTTGCAAGTTTCCAGCTGAAATACTGCTCTGCAGAGAGGCTGGAATATCGCTACAAATCGTGGTCTATAATCAGGGCTTTTTTCTTCTTCTTCTTCTTCACTAGAGCAACTTAGATTCTAAGAAATTAAGTTTAATCTAACATACAATAGGCATAAAGAACCCTTTGCTTTATTTTCTTTCTTAAGATAGTTATGTGCAGAGGTTGGGGCATAGGTGTGCATACCTATGTGTAATATGAAGTATCCTAATCAGACCTGCTGATGTTCAGGGTTAGTAATTGACATTTCAATCTCAATTGAACAGTAAAACTTTCTCTACTTCCTATTTTATCAGATAGTCTCTGCTATCTGTAATTTCAGTGTTGGTATAATATCTAGCCAACTGCAGAAAGAAAAAGCCAAGGGTTCTAACTCACCATTAGGTGGTGCCCCTGCCTTTCATTTAAAAACAAAACAAAAAAAATGCACAGAAGAATCTACTACCCTAATTTTCTTTATGCAAATAAGTACAGCTCTAAGTATCTGTAGAGGAATTTTAAGTTTTAGTGTGGAAAGAAATGAAATATACATACTTCTAATGAATGAGATTTTGGCTGTTGAAAGGGTTGGTAGAGAAGAGTAGCTTCTTGACTCAGTTATGAGGCTGTCTGCCAGACCTGGAAGAAACATTACCCTGTTAAGTTTGCTGCCTGTCCTCACCAGGGCCCTTGTCCAGCATGTATGTCTCATGCCTAACCTCTCGCACTGCAATTTCTGCCAACTGCAGAGACTGAAGTCCAAGAGGGTGTCTCTCTGACCCAGAGAGTCGTCTTACACCCTGAAGTTCTTCTGCATCAGCATCTAAGCTTAAGTATTTGTATTTATCATTAAAGATTAAGTATTTGTCTATATCATTATGTGTATTTCCAATTTACCTGCTGCCTTTTAAATCCTATTAAAATTACTTGCCTTGTAACCAGCTGATGGGAATGCCACACATTATAGTGTCTTTTTTTACCTGTATTTCTTATTGATTGATTTTCATTGTGTCATTGTCTGCTGCCTTGTCCAGTGGTGACAGGATATGTACATTATTCAGTAGACCAAACCAAGCTCATGATGTAACCTCTGTAGCTGCAAGCAACCCACAAAGTTCAACATGATGCCTTTTTGAACATCACCTGTAGATGGCTGGCATTGTTTGCTTAGTCCTGACACTCAGCTCATGGGATGAGATAAATGGGCCAGCTACTGAACCCTTGCTAGTAATGAGCAATGGAATAAAATTCAGAACTGCTGACCCCCTGATCACCACTTTAGTCCCTGTTCCACAAAGGCACTCAAATAGCTGGCTCAGTTGAAAGAATTTTGGCTACAACCAGTAAGTTTTAACAAAGCAAATGTTGCCTGACTTAGCTGTTTTTGTTTCGCCTGCTTCCTAGATAAACTACACTGTATAGCTTAGAAAAATGGCAGGTGGGGTGGGCTGTGTTCAAGTTCCTGTGGGCCTGACTTCATTTGGGCAATAAAGCTTTTAAGCATTTAACCTTTTTGAGAAAAGAAGCATCCCCCTCTTTTCATCTGTGGATCTGGGACATTCTGACTAGCTCAGTGACAGCAGCTGGACTCCAGGAGTGCCAGTCTGCCCTTTAGCAGTGGGGTCCTCCCCAGGAGGTAACTGGTACTCCTGGGTTCCAGAAATCTCAACAGCCTCTTTTCTTCACTTCAGCTTTTCCATTAGCATACTTGAGAATAATGAACTGAACCAACAACCTCAAGTTTGACCAATAACTGCAGGTTCTCTGATGATGAAAAGCATTCCATATCCCATTATTAGTAGGTCAACATGAATAATTGGCAGACATACAAAAAAGCTATTGATCACACAGATTTCATTATGGTTTTCAAGTAAAAATTCAGCAGCTAAGGTTTTATTATTTAAATATTCTCTCTTTCATTTCATCTCTTGAAACATTGCTGTTGTGCCCTGGACAGGAAGGAGAGGCTTGCAAAGAAGAATGCTGGTGGTACCACTTCAATCATATAGCCTGCAGATAAATTTGAGTGTGCATGTTAGTTAAGCTCTGAGTATCTCACCTAGACTTTGTGTCTAGAGCTTTGTGTGGAGCAGTAATTAAGTATTTGATTATTAAAACCTAATCTGTGACTGTCAGACCAAGTGTATGTACTAGGTACATAGAATCTGCTTCCAAAGTCACATGAGCAATCAGTTTGCACCATAAATCAGCCAAGCCACGCACTTCCTCAGTGCTTTCAGCCTTTCACAATTCAAAGGGTTAGCACAAGCTGCAGAGATTTTGACTTAAGAACTTGGTGGATTGGAGGTGCAGGAAGTGAGAAATGTTTCTGTTGATTGTATCCTTAGGGTTGTAGGAAAGACCTGCCTGCCTACATCAGCTGTGTTCTCAGGAGTGTTGGTGCTGGTGGGCAGTGAGACCATGCTATGAAATATGTTAAAAAATGCAAATAAAGTAAAAATGAAGCAGGTGTTATAAAACATTGAAAATAAAATTTAAAAATTAAATCTTTTCTATAGAAGTTTTCCTTGCAGTTGAAAAAATTGAGAGAAAAAACAAGGCTCATCAGAATAGAAATTTTTGATACTTTTTGACAAAAACAACAACAAAACAACTCTTTTTAAGAAGCATCATTGAAAAGTCTTGTCTGACTGTTGGGAGAGACAGGCCCAGTGTCTGTGGCCAGCTCTCCTCCGTATGTCTTCCCTCCACTCAGCATGTCTTCTGTTTCTATATGCCTTGGCAGGAGAGGAGACAGTTTATATCAAATCTTGTCTTTCTGTAGGCTGACTGCACTGCAGGTGGACTGATGGAATAGGAACAAATCCACTTCTTGTAGAAATTTTCAGCATTCAGACATAATATATTGAAATGTAAAATACATCCAAATTAGAAACTAGGTGTAACATTGTTAGTGGTTTACCACAACTGGAATTCAGTGCTGAGCAAGGGAACCCCACAAAGGCCTATTCTAATTTGGATCAAATGTCCTGCCAGGACATGTGTGCTAAATTGGGAAGATTTTCCCCAGATATGGTAGGGGGTAGTCTACACCGCAATAGCAGCACAGGTTTGCAGTGGCCAGCCCCACTCACTTCAATGAGACTTATGAAATTAGTAGGTAGGTCATCCCAGTAAATGAGAAATTGATCTTAGCAAGTTGTCACATAATTGTATATAAATAAATAGATGGAATAATATACCTTCTCATCTAACCTCCCTCCTTCACCCCCCTCACCTGAAAATAAAAAGTTCTCCCAGAGAGGGCTGGTGGTTGGGGTAGTGGGGCAGCACAGGAGTTGTGCAGTTCAGTGGCTCTTGTCTGTGCTATAACAGATAGACCAGGACTTGCTACCTTCCAGCAACAAGGAGAGAAGGGGAGAGATCATTGGTGGCTGCTCTTCAGCATCAATGGCTGTTTCAGGGAGGTGCCTTCAAACAGGAAACTACAGGTTAGGATACCAACTTCTGTGCATGTTTTGCACTACTGTGGGCCTCTGAGTGTTTTCCAAGACATGTCCCTACTACACGTTCCTTCAGTGGCCGTGGTAGCTTAGGTCTTGAGCTCTTTTCTTCTCACTGCTCATGTTGCCCTGCAGTCTGGCAGGAAGGCTGAAGGAGACCTTGAATAAACTCTCACGCTGCTCCCCCAGGGGCCCTCCAAACTTATGCCCAAACTTGAGCACAGCTGCCAAAACCTTGCATAAACATAACCTGTGTTTCTGCAGAGGAGCCTCTGCCTGTCCTGCCAGAGCTGCAACACCTGGTGCTTTGCAGCTCTCACAAATGTTTTGGACAATTCTAAAGCTTGTTGAATATCCAGAACATGATCTCCATATAAGAATGTCAAATTCTACTTTGAATTACTGATGGCAGAGGGAAAATACAGTATACTCACAGAGTTTTGTAACTGATATGACATGTAAGAGTTCACACCAGTAGCTGTTTCACTACTCTTTGTGTAAAATATATTCCAGTTGGACAGCGCTAGGATGGGTAAGGCAACAGTATTAGACCTGGGAGGTTTCAGCAAAGCAAAACATTCTGAGGCTTTTTCTTTGTTTTACTGCAGAAATATAAAGCCATTCTCAACAGCCTTTCACTCTGTGTGGTTCACAGATTTTTGCTGTTGTTGTTGTTTTGTTCTTTCTCTTTGATTTTCATTTCTGTGCATGACTTCCACAAAGGACCCTTCCATATCATGTGTTGCCTGAAATCAAAGTTGTTTTCAATACACTCCCAACACAGCTACTGAATGCAAACTGTGAGGCAGCACAGCAGGAGCTGTGCAGTGACCTGGAATCAAAGGGAGATGTTGCTCTGCTGGCCCAAGCGCCAAACGATCTTGTTTTAACTTAAGAATGTCAAAATAATGTGGAATAAAATATGTGAGGAATGATCTCCCATTGCTAATGGAGGGGAGGAGGGGATCCTTCTTGCCTTCCTGCAGAGTCCTGTCAAGGATGAGTCCTATTGTGGGAAGCCCAGGAAGAAAAAGGCAGGAGAGAAGAGAGAGTGGGGAGGTATGAAGTGGAGAGGTGGTGATCTGCAAAGCGAAACGTTGGTGCAAATGAAGTGCAACCGTGGAGGAAGTGTTTCTGAAGGGAGGTGCCCTACTCCCACCTCATGAAAGGCTGGGGTTTCAGCAATATGGAGGATAACGGTTTAGTGGCTGCTGGCAATTATATCCTCTGCTGTAGTGGGTGAGGATGGCCTTTCTGACTGTAGTCTGAATGTCTGAAACTGCAGCTTTTTGCCTGTTCATGGACCCTGGCAGATGAGGCCAACAGAGTAGTTATGCCAGTCACCCCTATGCCTTTTTGTTTGTACCATACTAATAGCAGAAAATCCACATTCACAACCTGATTCAGTTCCCAGAGGCTGCAGCAGGTGCAGTCAGGTGTCAGCTGGACAAACTCTTCCAATTGCTATCTCCTGCTATCTTCTGCGATCTCCTGCAAGTGTTTAGTGCAGGAAACAGAAGGAAATTGGCCCATATTTTCCATGGGCTCCACCAAGAAATTAAAATCAACCTAAGGTTCCCAGGAAAGACTACTAGAAGCCTGTGTCATCAGCTCTGAGTGAGGACACCTGAGACTCCCTCATGTGCCACTGAACAGGATTGGTCTCATGCCCAGCAGCTGTGGGAAGTACAAGCGCAGTGCACTAATAGGAAGGGCTACTCTTGAGCATGGCTTCTGGCTGTCTGGGAAGGTATTACTGGTTGGTGACACACCTTGGACAGAGCTGCTTTTACTTGTCTCTTGTGTACTTTGGGGTATTTGCAATGATAATAGTGACAAAAAACATAGTACAGAACAACCAGGACTGTGAAGTTTCAGAATAAAAGACACCTCAGTAATATTGTTCAAAATAGAAAGTGTTTGCATTCACTTGTGTCCATGTGCAGAAGCACAACCGCTGAATTTCAGATACCACAGAGTGAATTCATAAAACCTGCGTGGAAAACCATGCTATCTGTACATCTGATGGATGAGGCTGAGGTACTGGTGAAGTAGCTGAAGCCACAGTACACAGGAACTAGAACTTTAATATGGAAGGCACTGTTAACAGAGACATTTCAGTGAGGAGGCAAGTCAGACTTGGAACAAACTGCATGGATTTGGAAATTCTTTCAGCCTTATCTATCCTTAGCATGCTCTATTTGACCTTGATTTTTCTCCTGTTACAGGTAAGAGGTTCAGGGCCAAAAAGTTAAAAGAAACTAGCAGCATTAGCTATGAGCATCATGTTTTACGTAGGTGGAAATAGAACCCTTACGGTTATTAGTGCAAATTTATTATTTTGTGGTTTACTGTAAGAAGCTGTAGGATGACAGGCCTATGTTATAGAGTAATACAGACACAGCAGACAGCTTGCTATTTGATTCTGAGAGTGATTTTGACCTCTGGAATTCAATCTTTAGCTCCATCTCTGCATTTTATTTTGGAAATGTTCTCTAATGCAAAAGAAAATGTTGCAATTTTAAGACTTTAATGTCTTTCTTCTCAGGTCAGTTAAGCAAAAACTGAAGTAATTTGTAATGTGATCACATTACCTGCTATTGCTCGCTCTCTCTGCTGAGAGGTGCTGTAGGACATGTGCTTACTTCTGACAGGTTGCTTATTGTTGCAAATGTTTGTATCTCAAGCCCCAGCTGAAGTATGCAGCAGAATTATCATTTAGGCATTTTTTGTCTTCTGCTCATAATTCTTGAGCAATACTAGAATAGGATTGATGCATATTTGCAGTAGAGAAGAATTTTAAAGTAGAGCATAGCTACTCATAATGAACACTGAGTGAAAAATGATTTTGAACCCCCTGATAGTGCTTTGACACAATTGCTGAGCTTGGTTGGACAATTGGGCTTTATTGCTCTCTGTAGATTTACTCAAGAGGCTGAGAACTGTCCTGACATGGGGGCAGTAAAAGAAACTCGTCTGACTAAATTTCATATAGAGCTCCACAAAATGGTCAAGTGCAGGTATATCTAGCGAAGAGCTGCATGCATGTGTGAAATGGGAAAAATCTGACCACTGTCCCTACCCGCAATGCAATAAACCTCTACCACTAGCACAGCACAAGACTTTTATGCTTTAATAGCTAATTACTGACAAGAGATTCATTCAACACTATTGATAACATATTGCTGCCTTCACTTAATATTTGCCAAGAAAATATCACACCTGTCTTGGAAAGGAATTTCACCACACCCACTGAAATGGGCAAATTGTGAAGTATCCCCATGATAAATAAACTTTGATATCAGAATCTGAACTAAATATTTTCATTTCTTCTTTTTTTTTTTCATTATGTGCCTGATTTTTTTTAGTTTAGTTAATTTAGTTAATATGAAAACTCCAGAGAATAATTTGCAGCAAATAGCTATTTGACAAATTTATTCTTATTTTCTACCTGTGAAATACCATGAAGGTATTGTGTTTTTTTAAAGAATAACTGAAATGCTTTTCCATCTTTTGTACTAATGGTTTACTAGTACTTGGAATTCAAGCTATGCTGCTTACCAGGGAGTGGTCAGACAGTTTCTGTGGTGCTTTAAAATGTTCTTTCTTATAGAGATCAAGTTAAGAAATCTGCTGCAAAAGCTTATAACATATGATCATGGAAGTTCACTTCCATGTATTTGGAGCTCCCTTACTAGAAATGTTTTTGCTAGTTTAACTGTTCATTGCACATGAACTCAAAAGGAGAATGAATGTGCTTATGGCAGATGGACTTAGAAGTATGGCTTTGGAATGGCTCCTCCACCTTTCTTAGCACGAGAAGTGTCAGCAGCCCTCCAGTCCTGAACTTCTCCACAATGAAGAATGTCAGGCTTGTGGGAGCAGCAATGAACTCAGACCTATCTAAGAAGCTTACAGTGAGCTCCTCCTAGTGAAACCCGCTTCAATGCTGTCTGACCTTGGAGTGCTCAGGCCTTGTTAGCTGCCAACCAACCCCAGGTGCTGCCCCCGCAAGATGGACCTGCCGTCCTGCTGTTGTGGTACTCACACCCTCTGCTTTTTAACTCTGACATGCTTTGGGAATGTCCAGGTAACGTTCCTCATGTGCCTAACTAGGGAGGATGCTTGGGTGTGATTTAATCACTATAAGGCTATAGCATGATCTGGACAATATGTCACTGGAAGCAGCTCTATGTCTGATGACTAGGTATTCCCTAACTACTTCCTGATTACGGTGGGGAGGTCTTTGCTCATACCGTAGTCTGAGGCAAATTCTCATTCTGTGTGAGGGAGGCTTCTTGAAAACAGAACTGAAAATGCAGTCTAAGAAGTTCTTTTTTGTTTATATTTTGATAAAACAGTGTTGCTGCTCCAAAGCTTGTCCAAACGATCTTTTTATGATTTGAAATCTATGCCTCTTGTGACTGTCCATGTGTGTTAAAATATTTGGGCAGAGATACATTTAAACTGTATCTAACCCATTGACTACACTGAAAATTGAACGAAGAACTATGCATTATAGTTCATATGTTTACTTCTACAAATGCAGTCCATATGACAAGGTAATTCCTACGGCAGCACTTCTAATGATAGCCAGGTTGTTCATATCCTGGTTAACAGATCTTTCTTCTAAATAATTGGGTACCCTGAAGTTCTCTCTGTCCTGTCTTCCTCTGTCCTTTTTTCCCTCCTTGAGCAAAACCCTAGAGGACATGTAAGATAAATCCCTTTATTCAATTCTGATAACATTTCTTTGTTCGATGCCTCACATAGTGAACATAAGAATGGTCAGCAAATGGAAAAAGCTGTAGACCAGTTTCAAGCCATACATGAAGACTTGGTGTTAGGTTTAATTGGTGGGTGGGGGTAACTATAGGTTGATAATTAGATACTGACAGTAAGTTACTAGCCAAAATGAGAATCAATTACAGGCAGAATTTCCATATAAAAACTTGACCCTTTGAACTCATTTACCTACAAATTTATAGATATTTACTAGACCTGGTCCACTATGTCATGTATGTCACTCTAATGGAAGCTTCTCCAAGGATAAAAACTTGTAAAACTGTTGTGATATCATTTCAGATCTGTGGACTTAGATAGGGCTATCTGCTCATTAGAAAGCTACTGCTTTAATTTCACATACGTGTTCTTGGACTTGTGTTCTTACAGCTGTGAGTCTGTGCTGAGATGGAGGTTACGTGGGCATGACTCCGACTGATCAAATCTTCATGTAGCTAGATGTACTTTTCCAGGACTCTTAGGAGAAAGTTTGAGCTTCTACATTTTTGAATGAGGAGATCATTAATTTATACCCTCTGCTAGCTCACACTTGACTGGACTAGTATAAGATTTTTGAGACTACACAGTGTCTCAGACTTTGGGGAAAGATGTTCAGCTTCAGAATGGAGGAGATTCTTTGCAACGGAAACTTCTTTATGCAAAAGGAAGGTATTGATAGAAAAAAACCCCCAACACATTATGCAAAGAATATGTCTGATGATCCAATGTGAGGCTCCATCTTGGGAGAAGAAAGAATAAAAATTGCTGACGTTTCAGCAAATTGGCTTACTAGAATTTCGTTTTTAACTCCTCCTTTCCTTGGTCTGGGTCTGGGATCTCTGCTAGCTGGTAATATAGCCATAGCCAATGCTTGTGGCAGACTCACTGACTCTGCCTTTCTTGGTCTCAAGTATCCCCTGTAACTTTACCTTTATTCTGCTTAATAATGCAGCCCATTGTCTGCAGTTCCCCTCAAGACATTTCAAGCAGTTCTTAGTGTCAGCTGTAATTCTGTCAGTAACTCAATCCAGGATGGGCTGTCACTGTTTAGCAATGCTCTTGAACTCTGTAGCTCCTTGGAAGCAGTTGCTAAATTAATGTAAACAATGCCCTTGGGATAATGGGCAATACTACCTTTTTATTTCTTATCTGTAAATAAAATAAGACTTGATTCCACTAGGAATGCAACTGGCCTGGTAATGAGATCCCAGTCTGGTCTGGCTTCAAAGTTCATGTTTGTTTACCAGAAGAGGAGTCAGTCCTGAATATAAACCTGATCAGTGTCCTACACTTGGAAAGACCAGAAGATGGGATAAAATATGGAAATAAAAATATGGGATGAGGTATCTTATTTTATTTTCTTGAGAGGCCAAGGGTGATCAATAGATGGTTTCAGGAAAAGCAAACTGTTTGCAGAGATCCCAGCACTTCTGTGTCAGAGGCTGAGCATTATTCCAAGTAGGAATTGTCAATGGAATTAATATCTTGGATTAACAGTTAAAGAAGAGCTATTCTCCTGGCAGTTTTCTGTGTAGAAGAGTGACCTCTTGCCAGCCCCACTAGGGCTGGGAGGGAATGGGATGCACCTAGGCAGCGTAACTGTGACTGATGAGGGGCAGACCACTGGAAACTGAAATGAGTATTGCACTGTCCTGGCACGTCACTGAGCTCTCACAGACAGGGAGCATCTGGGAGAAGCAGATAAGCAGGGCAAGGAGACATTGTCTTCCTCCTACCTCATGTTGCCAATATGCAGCCAGTTCACAAGTGTTCAGTGACATCTACTGCTGTAGATACAGAGCTACAGACATTGCAAGTGTGGCTACCTGGGTAACTGTGTAGCACAGTAATAACTTGATGCCATGGTAAAGGTAGCCCTCATTTAGGATATATACGTGCCAATGATGAAATCATGCTTAGGGTCATAGCTCTGTATTAAGACAACATATAATACCTGTGGAGGAGACGTATCTTCCCTTAACCTAAGCAAACATACATTAATCCCATAAGTTCTAGCGAATTACTCTGGAGCAACTTAGTTTTATCTAAGAGCAGGATTTGGCCTGCTAGGTCTAAATCATTCATGGTAAAAGGGCACAGGCTTCCATCACCATGCCTTCAAGTGCTTTGCCTTAATGAGAACAAAAATAGGTAAAATTCTCCAGTCTTATACTGCTTGAATGATTTTTTATTTTATTTATTTTTTTAAATTTTCCTTAGATTGGAATGTGTGTGCTTTTGTGCAGCCCAGTACACCGAGATACTTTGGCACCCACAAGATGAGGGCATTTCCTATGGCTTCCTGTGTAACAAGGCAATTCTGAATAAGGAAAACTGAAATTATCAGAGTAATCCCCACCAGATACTGTTATAAAATTCCAAGTTAGTATCAGCATGTTACCTAACCAAAGCTATTTGATGACTGGGTTTTTGTAACAACAGTCACAACTAGCAAAAGCAATAAAGCTGAAAGACAAGCAGAAAAATGCTGCTGCTGTTGTTTTTTAATTCAATTTTTTCCCCTCATTTCCTATTTGTCATCTTCTCTTGTCTCTCTTCTTGCAGCTTGTGGGTCATGGGACAAAATATAAGTCTGTCATGGAATCAATGCAGTGATCTCTTATACAGATACAATCCCTATTATAATTCTCTGTGGTAGATTCAATGAAATTCTTCTTTTCTTGCCAGCTGTTTCAAATCACTGACTATGATGGTCTGGTTCTTATTCAGTATTATTTAATAATTGATTGGCTTTTCAAATAGTGCCCTGATCTCTCTTTCTCTCCTCCCCCCCCCCCCCCCCCCCCCCCCGCTCTCTTTCTCTTTTTAAGGTAATCAATGGACATATTGGATCTTGCTCAAATACATGGCAGACAGAAACTGAAATACATAGCAATGGTAGGCAATGCAAGGAGCTTGTCAGATTTTCATATTTGCCCCAGAAGGTCAAAACATACAAGTCACTTTAATGGCTGAAGTTATCTTTCTTTTTTAGACATGGTTGATTGTGAACATTTTGCATGTCTCACTTTGAATTTTTGATATGACCATGAGAGAGATTGGGAGTATTGTGACACATCCAAGCAAGCTCTCAGGTTTACCAAAAATCTCCAAAATCACACAAGCTTTTCATGTTTACCTGGGGTCTTATTCATAAAGCACACACCATGGAGGAACCATGCCAAAAAACATCCTCGGAAAGAAAGTAGGTTGAGATGGAGAGGAAAGAGCCACCTTTGAACAGAGAAAGCATCCCCCTGATGAAGTGGGAAATTTTCATTTCATCAGATACATTTGACATCTTGTAAAAGCAGTCCAACTAAGGAGATCTCCTCCAACATAAACACTGTGTTGCTTAGAAACAACCCATTAATTACTGTTGCTGAATTCTCTGAGATGCTGGGAAGCCTGAATCTTGTACCATGAGTGAAACAAAATTGTATGGGTTCTGAAACCAACTGTATCTTCTGTGTTATATTCTAATGGCCTGGGATATGCATGCCCCTGTGAGGCCCCACCTGGAGTGCTGTGTCCAGGTTTGGGGCCCTCAGCACAAGAAAGATGTGGACCTGTTAGAGTGAGTCCAGAGGAGGGCTAAAAAGGCAATTTAGAGGGCTGGAGCACCTCTACTATGAAGAAAGGCTGAGAGAGCTGGGGCTGTTCAGCCTGGAGAAGAGAAGGCTCCGGGGTGACCTCGTTGCAGCCTTTCAATACTTAAAGGAGTCTTATAAAAAAGGTGGAGAAGGACTCTTTACTTGGGTAGATAATGACAGGACAAGGGGGAATGGTCTTAAACTAAAAGAGGATAGATTTAGACTAGACAGACATTAGGAAGAAATTCTTCACTGTAAGGGTAGTGAGGCACTGGAACAGGTTGCTCAGAGAGGTTATGGATGCCTCATCCCTGGAGGTGTTCAAGGCCAGGCTGGATGGGGCCTTGGCCAACCTGATCTAGTGGGTGGTGTCCCTGTCTATGGCAGGGGGGTTGGAGTTAGATGATCTTTAGGGTCCCTTCCAACCTGAGCCATTCTATGATTCTATGATATGGTATGTGAGTTACATAGTGACAGAGACCATGTGCTATCATGGGATTTATGGCAATAAAATTTCATGTTTATCTCTGCTTGTTTGCTTAAACGTGCTTAGTGGAGACCATGACCCCAAGTTTTTTTTGTTTGTTCGTTTGTTTGCTTTTTCCCCAGTCCTGTCTTTGTGTAAAATGGTACTGAAAAATAGAGATTCAAACTGATACCTTGCACCTTATGCTTCCTGTTACAAATTAATATGGTTTCTCTACTTTCCATCAATAATTCTGGGGTAGTTAGAAGCTATCAGACATGGCTTTCATTTGCTCTAAGAATATGCTACACCCTGGCTAAACAAAGGACAAGTACATGACTTGCAAGTTCTGAGATAGCCTAACCCTTTTCTTCCCACTTAATAAATAATAATAATAATAATTAAACAGACATGGAATTATAATTTTAAAACAAATACTTGTCTAAAATGTCTTCTTTCTCTCTAAAGTTTATTCTGCAGCTCCTCAGTGTGACATCTGGAAACCTACCAGGTTAAATGGATAGTCAGCGACAAATGCAGGATCTTCAAAATACTTTCTACAGAAAGCTGTTCCTGGGGGGAGAATTCAGTGGAATATGGCTAACACTGAAGGAGGTCTTATCTTTGGTAAAAGCAATAGTGCTAGGGTAAGTAATAACCTGAAACCTCTCTCATGCATCCCATTTTCCAAATGCTGGAATACATGATGCTTACGTGTATGCAGTACCATGCACTAAGACTTGCTGAAAGTCGATTAGGAAGATTTTTTTATAACTTCTTGAGAAATTGCTCTCCCCTTCAGTAAGTTTTCACAAGTGTCTTAGATAAAATTTTTAGGATTTTTCAAGGTTCTTGAGAATGTTAATAATACTGCTCAGGGCCTCGGGGAAGGAGCAAGTTGATCTAACAGGTTGTTTCCATCTCTTATTTCTCTGTGTTTCTTTGATGTAAGGATTTTCTGCATTTATGTGTTGCTACTTCTCTTGGCAATCATTGTCTAGTGTTTTTACCAATCATAGGTAATGGCAGAGGCTACTTGAAGCACAATGTTGCCATAGAAACACAATAGCATCTAGTTGGGTCTAACCTCTCTCTCTCCCATTTTAGCCCCCATGGGAAGAAGAAATTCAGGCCTTAAAAATTAATCAATTTGATGTTAACTTTTAGAAGTGATTTTCTTTTGGTTGCCTGGGTTTCCTGCCGGATATTCTCATGCTGATTTAGTTATTTACACTGCTAATACAGTATTAGAATTACAGCAACTAATTATTAGCACCAGTAGTGCAGTAGTTACCAGAGACATCATTACTCTTAGTACTACCCCTATTATTATTATTATTGTTTATTAACTTGAAAGACTAATTGGATTCTTGTTTCAGTCATTTACTTATATAGCCATGGAGGGAAACTTGCAGCATAATATGGGAGATATGAACCCAGAGAAACCTGAGTGAGACCTTCAGTGATGAGTGAGGCTCATGAATCCTGTGCAGGAATGTGCCTCTCAGCCAGGGGCCCAGCGCAGCAGTGCCTGCTTGGCTCTATTACACTGAATCACATTTCTTGCATTTGCAGATGCTAGTCATAATTGCTTCCCAGCCCCCTGCAACCTTGGTTGAGCACACAGTGCTATGGCCTCATATTTGGAGTCTTATGAATCTGTTTTTCCTCTTTTTACTGATGTTTTTCAGATTCTTGTTCCTTTTCTGGGCAAGTGCTGGCCATGCCATGGACTGCAGTCTGACAACAAGCCCTTTACAAGCTCTTTGCCACGATTCAGTGATCATCTTTAATCTGTATAATTCTGTTATTTTCTCTGCTTACTCCCACTTAAGAATGGCAATATCTACAGGTCATGAGTGAAGGAAAAGTTCTGGGGAGTGCTGTTCTGATGGTACTTGTCCCAGGCAATGTGACTTTATAACTGGGTGCTTACAGAAGAGTAATTTCAGTTAATCTAATAATTAGCAGTTTCAAGGAATCCATGGGAACCAGAGCTTTCTGTTGTATTCTGTCTTTGTGAGTGGCGATGTTTGGATCAGTTTACTGACATTGCACACCCTAGTGAGCATATACTCTAACATCGAAGAACAGGCTAGTGCTGTGATACTTCAAACAGTGTGGAAAAAAGCATTCAGCTATTGTTTTAAATTGTCATTGCTGGTTACAAAGAGAAAACAAAGGTCTGTGCTGGGTGAGTTCTGCATCATTAAGATATGAGCAGATGCAAACCCATGGCAGCTTGTATAATAACAAAGGTAGGACATCAGAATTGCCTGCTCCTTTCAGTTCCTTTTCTACAATAAATACTGCTGCCTGAGACGGCTGAAGAAAAATAAAAATAATAAAGCATTTGCAATATGACTGGCTTCTGGCAAGCAAAGATGGTGACTCAGCTCACTCAGAGATGACATTAAATGTTTCAATCCCTCTCTTGTCCTGGCCTATGGAAATAGGAAGTCGTTAGGAAATTTACCTAAGAGTTGTCTTTTAAAGAATTTACCTTAACTCCAAACCAGTAGTTCGCACAGTGAGAACACTGACAAACATATCTCTAGTTAAATAAAATCTGTTCAGGGAGGAATATCCCTCTAATAATACTTTAGGCTGGAAAAGCATAGCCTTGCCAGGACTGGATTAGGCAATTATAGATGTGACTGTATGGCCCCTGTCTACTGCACTGTGATTAGATCAGGCTGTAGCCTTTCAATAAAAATTAAATAAATAAAAATTAAAAAAATGTGCATCTCTAAAGATTTAGGAGACGGTTTTAGAATATAAATGGAATAGAATCAACTGTCGGAAAGTATAGAGACAGCTGCCTGTGTTTGAGGGGAGTCTTAAGTAATAACTTTGACATAGCAAGAACACCTGATATATTATCAATATATGTTTAGTTCAAGGCCAACAGCTCACAGAGGTTTCCAGTGCCTCTCTAGGATGGAGCTGTGCTTGGCCAGTGGGAAGAGTACTGTCAGTACTGAAGAGTTACAGAAGCTAATCAATCATGAAGTCTCCTTAGTGGGAATGCTGTGTCTGGGAATGGCGCAGATCTCAGGGTGCTACCATGTCATGTCAGTGTTGAGCATTGCTGTGTAACAGAAATTTGTTTTATCTTTTGTAAGCAGCAATAACATTAACTTTCTTGGTCTTGTTAAACAGAGCTTGGCCCTCTAAAATTTGTATGTAGTTCTTCTGGAGTTTGCAGTTCATCTGCCTGCACTGTACTTTTAAGTTTCATTGAGCATTCCTGACACTTTATACTCTTCCCTTCCCTCTCCTAGCTAACGTGTTTCTGATCTATACCAGCCCATATAAAAACCCAGAAAGGAGAAACACTCTCCACTCTCCTTCTATAAATTGGTAAAAGTTTTCCTGAGACTTCACAACCCTTTGGAAGCACACAAAGTACATTTCATACTTTCCAGGTACAGTGCATGAAAATTCTGCTAAGTAAACACTATAAAGTAGGTTTTAAGAAAATGTTAGTCACCATTATGCAATTCAAAAACCAAAACCACAAATAAAGTGCTAGTATACTTGGTTTTATTAGTTGTGACTGCAAATACTGTGTACACAAAGGAAATCTTTGAACACCAACCAGCCTACAATTGTATGCATTTTACTCTTACAAGGCAATTTGTCTAGTAATATTGGCGTTAACTTTTTTCATCTGGTATACACAGCTTATCCAACGGACAGTGTCTTCTGTAATACACCTGAAAAAATCCACATAAAGCAGTGGGTTGTTGCTTTTTTGTTTGTTTTGGTTTGGATTTTTATGTTTATTTATTTTGTTTGATTTTACTTAGGTCATTCTCCATTTTTTAAACAATCTTAGCTTCCCTTCTTTTTCCTCTTTGCTATTAACTACAGTGAACATGATGTTTTCATGCATGGTCTTTTCACTTCAAAGTAAGTAGAAGCAATGTGCACTCCATTAAAAAAGTACAAAGTATCTAAATCCTAATTTTTCAGGTCAGCCAGAGGTACATCTGTTTAAACATGTTACTTATATGTGTGTGTACAGTACAGGAAGCTGCAGTACTTTTCAGAACTGCCTGGAGTTGTATCTTTTTTATTCTTCTCTTTCTCAAAACAATTTTAAATCTACAAGAAAGGTCAGAGGAGGTTACGATTCCTGACCCAGTGCTGAACTGAGGCTGCCTCTACTGTCTTTTTGATGCTCCGACCAGGGTCACTGAACTGGGGGTTATTATTGGCTCCCTGTGTCTATGAGGCACAGCCTATCCCAAACAATTTTTAAATTACCACTGGCATGAGACTGTCAGGAGGGATAGTAGCTGGGAATGTCTAGACACTGCAGCCAAGACAAGCTCCCCTATGGTGGAGTCACCATGCACGGAAGGGGGTCAGAGAGAGGGGCCGGGAAACTGCCCCTGGAGCTCCTAGGCTGAAAGACAAAACTCCCATAATGCGTTTTGCAATTTGCTCCAGGGGTTTAACCAAAGAATTTAAGATAAGGAAATCTAAAGGCCTTGCAACTGGGAGAATTTTCAACTGTTTTATTGCTTTCCATAGATTCTAAAGCCAACTGTCTGCTTTTATGAGCTCTTTAAATCACACATCACAATATCTCAGCTTCAGTCGCACTAAACTGTCTCAGAATTTGTACTGATTCTTCTTGACTTTGTTCTTTAAAAATTAACGTTGAGGTATGACTTTAAGGATTTCTCAAAAAATTCTGATCCTTCTGTAAATCTATAACACTTTGCAGCTCAGGTCAGCTGTCTTTTCCAGTGTGTTAAACTCCCAGTAAGGCACAGAGAGGTCATGGGAGTCTTTAAAAGGTCTCTTTTCCTGTTCATCACCCTGTTTAAGCAGAATTGCTAGGGAAAAGAGAGGTGAACTCAGCTTCCTAACCTTTCCAGCTCACTGTTTGTGTTTTTGACTTGGGTTTCATGGTTTTGTTTTTTGTTTGCTTGTTTGTTTGTTTTTAGGTGATTTAATCCAGAATGTGCTGACAGCTTATGTATTATTTAAAGATATATCAAAATTTAGTAATTAACACATTAATAAACACCATACTATTTATAATAACAATACAGTCAATTTGAACTTTATACTGAAGGATATTTTTAATAGAAAAATGTCATAGTCAGCCAGGATATATTGTGACTAGTATTAAACTTTCACCCCAATTTGAAACAAAATTTTGAAGTTGAAGTGATTAATTTTTAATTACATTTTGAGAAGTTGTTTTGTATTTTTAAAAGCTCTTTATTTTATTTTATTTATTTTATTTTATTTTATTTTATTTTATTTTATTTTATTTTATTTTATTTTATTTTATTATTTTATTTTTTATTTTTTATTTTTTTTTCTGACAGATACAGCAGTTGTAATATCCATAATACGGCTTCAGAAAGTAGAGAAATCTGCCATAATGTTGCAGATAGTAAAGAACTGGTAAGAGATATCTGAGCTGTGGATGTATTTTGGAAGTGGCTGACATGATGCGATATACAATTACTCTAGACTTCTATCATGTTACACTACACCACATAAAAATGATTGCACACTGTGTATGTCTTCATTTGCCACTTGCTGCTCCTCCAAAGATACGGTCTCAACAGGAAACCTGTCTGCATGTGCCCTAGACCACTCTACCCACTGGCAAGACATCTGCCTAGAAGGTTTTAGGTTGGTCTGACAGGTGCACCGAAGCACACAACCGCTTTGGACAGGTTACTCCTATCCCCAGGATGTGCCCACAGCCTGTTGCAATGGGGACCTGGGCACCAACAATGCCCCAGCTTGCTGCCCCAGTCCTGTGGAAGTGTTCTCTCAGTGGCACTGCTGACCAGGGATCAATCGCTGGCTTTGTTTCTTGGGATGCTTTGCAGACACTCCATCCCCACTGCTCAGGTGCCATGTGTGGCAGTGCTGAGTCACTGGTGCTGTGGCCCCAAGCTAGTGGTGGGGCTGGGCGTGGGAGTGGGCAACCTGTGGCTTTGTGTCCTTCTTCTGCATGTAAAAAACACTCACAAAATTCTCTGTATTTCTCTGAAGGCAGTTGAATAGTGAATATTTTCCTAAGGGAAAGCAAAGCTGTATGAAAACTACAGCATTTTCCCTTATGGCCCTTGATAAAATTCACCATTTTCCAAAGGGACAATTTTCCTGCTGTTCTGCTTGGCTCCACCATTACACTGTTTTACAGTAGGTTTGAGTCAAACTGCATATAACTGGGATGAGGAACACTTTCCATGCACTTTTTTTCCCAATATTAGATTTCTTAAATCCCCACTTGTATTCATATTGTTAAAAATATAATGATAGGGCTCAGTATAGCACCTAATACAGCAGAACTTCAACTCCTTGTCACCTTAGACACATCATAGGCATAGAGCAGACTTTGACACACAGCAATGAAGAAATTTATTAAGAAAAACATAAGTTTGCATAAAATGGAGCAATAACTGTGATTAGCACACGTGCTATAAAGTTCATTCTCTCTGAGTAAAATGTCAGTGCGCTCCTTGATACTGAGTAGAAAATGGCCTGTTACAGCCAAAGCCAAATTTTCAGCGTAAATAAATTTGTGTTTCAGTTATTTAATAACAAATTTAATAACAAAATAAAAATAACCCAGGAGATGATACTACATGTTTATTTAAAAAAAATAAAAATCAATGGCATTAGAGAAACTAAAGTCCCTATCTTATTTCCAGCAGTAATCTTTCAGTTAAGCAATTATCATATCCATACCTAAGCCACAGATGAAGGATTGCATGTGAGCTTAAGGAATGAAAGGAGAGATGCTTCCACTTACCCAGTGCTGCCCTTTCAGCCATGCAGAGAATCACTAGTTGTACTTCTGTGAAGTGGTTTACAGTTGCAAAGCTTGTCATAATCCTCCTAGGTCACAGGTAAATTCCGGCTTTTCAGGTTGCATTTTTACAGAAAGTGCTAGGGTGCGGCTGTGATGTGACTCTGCTTGGTGTAGGGCAGACTGGTACCCCGGGGGCTTTCCTGGGGTAAGCTAGTATAAGCTGGCTACTCCTTGATGTAAGCTTGTTACACCTGGGGCAGCACCAGAGAGAACAGCAAGGAATATAGCCTTCTCCAGCCTGTTGACGTTCTGGGAAAGAAGAGCTGTCATACAAATTTTGAGGACAATCTTTAGCTCTTGATTTTGCTGAACTACATTGGAAAAATAATGTGTATAAGATAATGCAGTTTATATTCAGAATGTAATGTTAAGTCCTTCTATGGACACAAATTTCCTTTAACAAGATAGTCTTGTTCCCCCATAAATCCATTCTGGAATGCCTCTTAGCTGTTTAGGGAAAAGTTGCTTTCGTGCCCTCAAAAAGAATTACCCAGGAACAGTTGAAACAAGTCACTTTGTGCTGGCTGACTTCAGGAATTGGCCTTCATCTGCTGGGATTTTCAGCCCCCATGGGACTACAGGATGGTATATCTTGCATCTCTTTTTTTTTTTTTTTTTTTACATCCTGTAATAATCATATAGTAAAACAATTCTTTTCTGAAGTTGCATTTGCCTATGAACAATCCCATTTTAAACCATTTTTTTTTCTCATTTACTCAAGTACAGGTTTTTGTGACAACAGATCCCACTTCAGAAGATGCAAGGAAAATCAGTCTGCTTCCCTTATGGCAAATGTTTTTAAAGAAATATCTTGCTCAGCTATGAACTGCCTATTACTGCTTCAATCCGTTAAGACTGGGGTGTAAGTGAGCTTGAAAATAAGGAGTCTTTTGAGACTACCTTCCCTACTCATCCTGACAACTTCTCACTGGTTTCATCTGTGCTGGCCCCAGATGTGCCTGACAGCTTGCATTATGGTCTTGTCACCTGGTGTCATACCATAAGCTTTTCTAAATTTTATGGATAAATGGAGTGACAAACTGTAGTTTGACAAATGGACCAACATGCTTTTAGAAACTATGGGGTGGGCCACTGAGTATATGAAGAGGACAGGATTTAACTTGTGTCTAGCCATCTTAGACAACTGATATACAAGATATTTCAGTTAGCAAAACAGCTGAGAATGAAGTGGGGCAAGAACCCAGCCAAGAACAAAGATTCCCCTGAGGTCCCAGAAACATTACCTATGAGTGACATGAACTATGTAATCTGTGACAGTTCTGCTAGTTTTGCTGAATGTGTGACATCTACATATGGCATAATAATGATTTTTCACAGGAAAGTTGAATTAATGCTGCATGCAGATGATATAAAGATATATTAAACTATGAACTTCTCCACGAATCTTCCTGCAGGTTGTAGCAGAAAAGCAGGTCTCTTACTTAAGGCATGGGATATGGTTTTGACACTTACCTTTTAGGAATACTCTCCTGAATATTACAACACTCAAAATGCTGTTGAAAGTTAAAATACAGCAGCTGAAAGTCTGAATCAAAAAAAAAAAATTCAGAATGAGAAAAAAGAACCTTATTACCCATGTTAATGCAAACTGAAAACACACATACAAATAGTACTCCCTTGAAGTCAGTCAATAAAATATCCGTGTCTTTAGCCATTGAACTTTGCTCACTGTATCATTATGTCTCTCTTTCCCCCTCATATGTCTTGCAACTATTTGCTATAGATCTTTCCAGTTTGTAAATATCAAAAGATATTTTAAAAAAGAAACAGCCATACTTCAGTTGTTCAAACAATTTAACTCCCACTGTACACTAGAGTTAGAGAAGCCAAAGAAATAAAATTATTCCTGTTGCAAAATAGCATGGATCAATAATTGATTTTCATCCAGTTGATGGGAATACCTGAAAAAACTGAGATGTTGAGTCTGTTTTTCTGTTTTTCAGGGCAGTTTTTTTCTAATTCCCCACAAAATGAAGAACTGTTCTTTTCTGTTCTTTTCCTGTACAAAAAAGTGCAGGCTTACATGTATTGCACCCAGAAGGGTTAATCCTTCACAGGATTAAATGATCTCTTACTTCCAAAACACACAGCAAAACATTTGAGACTAAAGCACAAGACCTGTTACTCTGTGTCATATAGGATGCTTTCAGTTTAAAAGCAGAACAAATTTTCCCCAACAGATCCGTTACAGCTCTTGAAGTGATTTACCAAACAAATGGGTTCTAGACTTGTAAAAACCAAACTCAGCAGCAGCGTGCCTGTGCAGTACTGTGCTGTACTGATGGCATTTCCCTGTGAGTCATGCATCTCAGGTAATACTCAGTAGTTTCTGCCGATATCTCCTCTGTCTGCAGTGTGAATTGTCCTTTCATCCACAAGTAATGCATCATAATACCAGGTCTTTCTCACTGTGGAATTCACAGGCAGACTCATTGGCTCTAACAGCCTACAGTATTTTTTGCTGTTTTCATCCATTTTTTTCTGGACAAATCCCTGCTCTAAAGAATCTCATTTGCAGGTACCAAGGTAACAGGAGAATGCAAAAAGTACCACGAATGAGCATGAAGAAACGCACCAGCACAGTGTAGAGTAGTCTGACAGCTGTGACAGGAGAAACACTCTCAGATGTGTTTGGGATGATGGGAACACTGGATCTGCCTCAACACTATTGGGGGCCAAGGGTTTCCATTTGGTTTGGTCCAGGATACTGGTAGGGTCTGAATAATGATCACTATTTCTGACCTGTAGAAAAATCCATGAGAACTTCACAGTTAAATGTTAGCATGAGTCTTCTCATTTTGTCCTTTCCAGATGCACATATCAGCTGTAGGACTGAATTTATGCAAGTCCAGAAAGGATCCTTTGCTTTGCTTATAGAAGTCTTTTCTACTCATCCTGACTAAGCAGACGTGAGGAATACAAGGGCAGTGGTATTGATCAGAAGGCAAGAGAAGAGGCAGGGACCAGTGGGGCTGTTCACTTCATGGTTTTGGGGGAGATCTAACTTTACTCTTCTCAGAAGAGCAAGTTAAACTCAAGTGGAATTAAAGGTGAGACTTTTTTTTTTTTTTAAGTCTTTCAAGCAGGTATATTAATAACCCATGAACTCAGTGTCGCTGGAGGGAACAGGGGCTTGGAATATTTCAAGAGTCAGAGGGAGATTTAAAGGGTGTGTGGATAACCACAGCATCCAGAATAAAAGAAAAAGATACAGTCCTCCACCCTCAGGCCAGATACCATGCTAGGAGATGGAAAGAGGCTTCGCTGTGGGACAGTGATCAGAAAGGTCTTCTTACCAGCTGTGTTGTCCAGGGTTGAAGGAAGCAGCCTCTGATCCTACTTTACCTAGCATTTTTTATCTGTCTGTTGCAAACAATTTAAAACATCTAAAAACTCAATAGTAAGGTAAATTACTTGTGGTGCTAATGAAAATATTATGCTAATTACCTTCTCCAGTTACAATGCACTCTTATTTGCAACAGACAATATAAAAAGGACTTGTGATTAATAATCCAGAGACCTACCTTGCCCAGGGAGCTCTGGGACTGTCTTTTCTGCTACTTCTTTCTTTCTACCCTCCACCCAAGTTTCCACATTCTTGTTTATACACAGTTTTACTGCATCTGATTTGATGCATGAGTAATATTCTTGATAGAATGTATGTATGTACATTCTCTTTCCTCAGAGGCCATATCCTGCCCTGATTTGTGTCATCTCCTGGGAACATATCTCAGTGTTATGGACAGCTCAGAAATTAATTGCAGATGTTACAAAATAATTGTAGCAAATAAATACACCAAGTAAGAGAAAATGAGCATTTCTCTATAAGTTTCTCAGTCACAGGAACATCATACTTCTAGTAATGAAATACACAGCAAGAAGCATAAAGTTGCAGATTTAGTGTTAATAGGATATAGAAAAGAAAAAGAAATCCTTATCATTACCAATCATAAAATATTAATAAAATGATATTGTTAGTTTATGTTAGGACATTTGGCTTTTAAAATTTAAATTTGGGAAGACTTTCACAGTTATGTTTCACAGTTTTGTACATAAAGTCACTTGCACACCTAAATACAGATAAGTCTTTAAATAAAAAATAAAAATGGTTTTTGGAGTCTGAGAATATTCAGTGAAAAAACAAAACAAAACACTTGAATGGTGTCAAATTATTCCAATGAAAGTCACTGTTAAGCTGCAACATTCCATCTGTCATTTTCATGATTTTTATTAATTTACTGATGTACATACCACTGTTAGTTCACTGAACTTACAAATATTACTAGTTTAGTAAACTGAAACTGAATGTGAGCATATATAGAGAAGTTTTGTTTCTGCATAAGCTGCAAAGGAAACATTTTTTTTTTCCTTATCAGATCAGCTGCAAAGCATTCTTATTTTAGTGATAATTTAAAAGTAGTGTATTTCTGTAGAAGCAAAGTATCATACTATATAGCATTGCCAGTGTGATTTCATGTATCTTTGTTGGACTTAGTGTTCTGCTTTCGACTCCTTAAAATACTTCAGTGTATAATGATACTTGCATTTTATGAAAAATGTTAAGGCTTTAAATAACTAATTTTCAATCTTTAAATCATTAGAGAAATATCTCTTTTGATACCAAACATTTCAAAATAATTATGTTTACTGCTCTTCATAGCTACACTCAGTTTTAAGTTTAGCTTGTAAAGCTAAAGCAAGGTTTAAAGCAAGAAAGAAATAAGAATCTTGTTAGATCAAATGCAGACTAAATACTCCTAAATTAGATAATTCCCCTAAATTATTAGGGATAGCAAACGTTCAGATTCTTCCTCTCTTGGCATCATTGCTTTGCCCTTCCCCTACCCCCCCCCCCCCCCTTAGATAATAGAATTTGATTTCGGTATGTAATAGGGATGCATCTGGGAAAATTAATTCCAAAAACCTATAAAACTAGATGTGTAATGTTGACACGTAGTCATTCAAGAGCAAGAATTCTTAATATAAAATTAGAGCAATAAATCAAGGGGCTTTGTCATTGTTTCTTACCATGGTAATACTCCAAACAGGAACACTCACTCTGTATAGTACAGAAGAACTGAATTCTGAATATTGCAATATATGGCATTTTAAACAACCCTTCTTTCTTTTAACTTTTCATCAATACGAAGTTGTGATTATGTGCTCCTATCTATATGACTCACCTTAAATTACACTGCATTTACCCAGAAAAGATTGTAAGCTCTAAGGAAATTTATTTAATTAAACTATGTGTTTTCTAAAATAGTGCGCAAACCAAAAACACTGTGAGAAGAGCAGTAGCAGTTAAAAAGATAAACAAGGGAACTAAATATGCTGTTTTTTACATTCAAATTTTTCCCTTCAATACTCACTCATCTCTTTAAGATACATTCAAATGTAATTTGAATTGTGGTTGATTACTTTCCAATTATCTAATGCTAAAGTGAACTTCAGCAGATAATGCATTTTTAAAACCTTATCTCTTTATCAATGTGCAGTTTAACTTCTAACAGCAGGTAAACTAGCATTCTGATTAGACAATTTTCAGAACACTCAATTTCTGATATTTCTGCATTCTAAAACATCTAAATAGTAGATTTAATTTCCAAAAATGAATTCATTTTGTTAATTTACTGGGGAAAAAAGCAATAAAATAGCCATAATCTCAGCTTTAAAGATGTTTACAGCTGCATTTTTCATCGTGTTTGGTTTCTCAAACAAGGTATATAAAGTATTTCTTTTGTCTTTCATTCTTCAACCGGAATTGAATATTTGTTCCTATTGAATCAGATTCCTCAAAGTCTGTAATAAGCTAATTCTTTGTTAATTTTAACATGGGTGAACTTAATTTTTCAGTGTACAAAGGAGCTTATGGTAAGTAGTTATGAAGTTAAATAGAAAATCCAGGGAGTAAAATTTATGAAGAAATATGGCCAAAAGGATTTAAAATGCAGAATACTTAGGGCATTTCTAACCAGTAAATCCTTTTCTATTCTCTGATTAGCTACAGCAGCTGGTGATTCTTCAGTTTACAGGTACAGTATCAGTAGCATAGCATTTATTTTGTGACAAAGGAATATAAGTTGCCTTGGAGATTTTTAATTAACTCTTCTCCTGTAGCTGTGCCTGCTTATCATTTCAGTAGTTATTTAAGCTTCACATCAGATTTTGGATATTGTTCTTCAGAAATGTCTTTTTAATCTCCCCAAATTAGCATTTCAGCAAAATAGTGTTTCCATAGTGCACCACTCATTCCACTTTTTTTTTTTTTTTTAAAGGTACAGTTAGTATTGACAACCATTAACACAGACTTGAAAATTGCAGGAATCTTAAAGAGGGAACTTGTATGAATTCTGCAACCAAAACAAATTAATATTCTTATTCTGAACAAGAGAAGTCATGGTAATTACTTTTCCATCTTTAATTAGACTAAGATCCTTCTTTACAACTTTTTATTATTTGTTTCCTCTCAATAAATTAAGGTGTTTATAAAATTTTTGGAGAGCATGATATTATTCAAACTAACTTATTTGATGCAGTGTTATTCATTTAGCAAATAAATTTACATTGCAGAATCAACCTAACTAGCTCATTGCCATTTTGGAATGGCTAATTCTCTCAACAAATGAGGTAAATACATATCATTATTTTTTTGAATATTAATGTAAGAGAGTAAAGTTTTTAGAGGCAGAGAGTGCTGCTGATGACAGTAACATCCCTAGATGTCAGAAAGTGTTTCCCTATACTGCTCTTTTTAGAAGTATGAAATTTATTGTCATCAGACCTGTTAATATCATTCAACTAGCAGCCAGAGTTTAGGATTTATTCATTTATTTCAGATGGATTATAAATGCTATAAATGTTTCCAAGAATACAGAATTGGAAGCTTTTCCTATCCAGAAAATGGAGGGGTGAGTTTAAGCAAATATGATTTACAGATACAGGGTTAATGCCATAAGCTAGAGGGAGCTCCACCACAACAAAATACAAAGGTTTGGCTTCATTTATCAATGTGCTTTCCTGGCTTTGTCTGCTTCTGAACATAAAAGACCCAGTTTTATTGCAGATATTATCTACACAATTCTGCGATATGAATGTTATTGTTTAAACTGTTGCTGAAACATAAAACAGCTGAAACCCTCCATGAGCACCATATTTATGCCAAACCTTTTGACAAATATACATCCAGCAGTCACTGGTTGTATTTTCTTTTTGTTTACCTTCACTGTCTTTGTCTTCATCATAATACTCAGCCATCTTTAATGAAAACACATCCTCTGTAAATCCAGAGTGCAGATATGCTTTAGGAACTGATCTTGTACCCTTAGTTGTGTAAGTTAATGTCCATCAGGTGTGAAAGAATTCTAGACAACCCCCACTGCAGACACTAATATCCTACTCCTTCAATTATTTCACAGGGCTCTTTCCAAAGTAATTTATATCATCAATTCAACCTGCTGAAAATCTGTTTAAGTCCACAACTGGGCTTAAAAAGTGATCAGCAAAGTGAGGTTAGTATGACCTGCTTGTAAAGAAAGTGTGACTATTATATAATAAACTAGAATATTAATAATCTGCATCCAGGAGAATGAGCATCCTGGGCATAAAGCAATCCATTAAAAGTCCAATAATTCTATACTAAGCTTGTTACCCATCCTGTAGTATTGGCAAAAAGACAGTATTTCTCCACTATTATTATTAGATACAATTTCAGTACGAGAATGATTTTTTTTTCTGTTTTATTTGCATCTCTGCCTTACCTTTGTGCACTGAAATTTCCTAGCCTACCTTTGAGGTTCTTGTTTCTTACCTCCTGCTCCTTGATCTAAGCAGATGGTATTGCTCTAGTCATACAGATAATAAGAATTCACCTAATATCTTCTCATTGATTTTGGCTAATGAAATACCACTTCACGGAGAAAACAACAACTGAAACCATCAGGCTGGGTCATGGCTGAGTGAATGAACTTTATTTTTTTCTGTACAGGATGTGTAATTCATGCTGAATCATTTATTAAATTAATTTGGTATCCCATATTTGTGGAATACCCACAAGCAAAAGATGATATTCAAGTTTTTAGAAACCATATATATTTTTTTTCTTTTGTGAGCTTTCAAGACTTTAAAATGTAGTTGACCAGCCCTCCTGTCCTACTCCATTGCACAATGAAGTGTTAGTCACAGTATTCTCTGATCAGAAAATAGGAATATAATTTCCAAACAACATTGCTGTAAATGTTCTCCAAGTATAAATTTAAAACTGGGTTTCAGTAGATGCTGTGAAGAATACTTTAACATTTGCTGTGTATCAGCCTCAAGCTTAAAACCTACTACGCTTAACCTCATTTCTGGAGAAAGGACATAAGGATTAGAACTAGGTCTGGTGTCAGTGGTAGCTACAGTGGTAGTTCAGGGAATTGTTTTGTTCTACAAAGCGTTTTCCCTTTTGTTTCCACCAGGAGTAAAGATAGTGATCCAATCAACACATGATTCTGCAACATGGCCTCTTATTCTGGGTAACAGGACGGGCACTACCCTCTGGTTTTGAACCCTGTGACAAACAGATGGCTGATAACAAAACTTATGGGTACTGGTTCATTTGGTTCAGCAATGACAGAAAGAAAATTGCATGACTGAAGTCCCAGCATTCACATAGTTAGTTTCTCATAGCCATAAAAACAAGTAACTGAACCTTAAAACAATACATAGTTATTAATATTAAATATGTTTCTTTCTCAATTTCTGAAGAGTGCTTGAATGAGAAAAGTAGGATGTCTTTGTCTTTCTTATTTCTGCTCCTTTGATAGGTTATGGCAAATTCCCTGAGTTATTCCTTTCACATAGGTATCCAACTGTGCGGCATTTTTTTATGAATCTGTAATTAAAAAAATATTATTTATCTATTTATTTATTACATCTTAGAATATCTGGGGGAACCTAGAAGTTACCGTATGAAACCCAAAATGTTTAAGTTATCTAAGCAGTTTGCTAAATCTGCTGTTTATGCAGACACAGACTCCCTCTTCCTAGGAAATTATGTTACCCAAAATTGTCATTAAAAAAACAAAGAAGACTTCTCCGAGATGGTTAAAACAAGAAGGTTAAATGAAGGCTCAAATTTGGATTGTGCATCTTGAGTTGGAGACACCACCTTATATAGAATCATAGAATCATAGAATATCCTGAGTTGGAAGGGACCCATAAGGATCACCGAGTCCAACTCCTGGCTCCACACAGGTCTACCCAGAAATTCAGACCATATGACTAAGTGCACAGTCCAAACACTTCTTAAACTCCAACAGGCTTGGTGCTGTGACTATGTCCCTGGGGAGCCTGTTCCAGTGTGCAGCAACCCTCTCAGTGAAGAACCGCTTCCTGATATCCAGCCTGAACCTCCCCTGTTGCAGCTTGATGTCAGTCATATATATATATATATATATATATATATATATATATATATCAGCCTTCAGCAGTGTGGAAATTCAGGTGTTGTATTGCACTGGTGCATTTTTTAACTTTCCATAGTGGCTGGGGTTTGGAGATCAATCTTATTATCTATGCAGGTGTCTAACAACTGTAGAAAAAAACTAATCTCTATTAAGTGTGGGAGAGGAGCCCTCCAACACATTTGCAGCTTCAGCTGAAGCTGTGTTTGGGTTCCTCACAAACTCCATCTTGTGAGGATACTTAATTGATCTTAGTAAGATATTGACTGGGTGCAAAATCTTTATAAACATATCACCTGAAAAGTCTGTACTAAGAAACTTAGTAACACTATTACCATCGTGATTATTAGATGCTGTTCCTGACATCACTGAGGACTAGCATGCATAATGAAATCAGAGTTCTATAGAGTATTGTTTTCAGGAATTAAGCTTTTGAGACCAGATCAATAAGATATGTGCAGCAGATCTATTTTGTGTCACAGGTTTACAGTTTTGATATGGAAACGAAATAAAGATCTACCATGACTTTTCAGGAATATCAGTTTACGAACTCAGGTGCAACAAATACAGTATAGAATTAGAGCCCTTATTGTCACTATTTCAGGAGGAACAAGGTATTCTTTAGCAGCTTTTCTGCCTTTCTTTCCTTCTGTTTATCTCTTTATAGGCTTTTCAATTTATTTGTTGATAAAAGTCTATTTTTTGCAAAGTAATTTGCTTCTTCATTGCTACCGAGTCAATTACCTTCAAGCAAAAAGGGAAAACTGTGTGTTCCTCTTCCAGAAGTTTTGCCTTGTAATTACCCTGGTCATACCCCTATATGTCCACACTTCCACACCATTTTTGCTGAAAAGATGATCATGGTGAGTAAATTCATAGAAATTTCTGGATGTCCTACTTCTTAGAGGCTATTTATAGCGGAGATACATGCTTCACTGGCAGTTCTTGAGTAACCTGTCTTTTCTTCATTACATCATGCTTGTAGACTGCACCGCAGGTACGTTGACAAGCAAAGCATAGTGTAGTCACAGAAATAACCTCCCTGCTGGCTGCTACCATGGGGACACTTAGATGAGTTGGGGAAGTTCAGATGAGCTCCTGTATGCAAAAGCTAACTGAGAGTTTAATAGCTACAGGTTTGTCTTACTGATACAAATATGCTTTCATTTATAATTGAAAACACAAACTTCATAAGATGTTGTAATAATTGGGAATCTTGTTTTAATGTGAACTGATAAGAGTATTCTGCCTTATGTATCTTGGGCCACTATCAAAGCTGACCAAACTGATTTGCCAGTCCAATCAACACCTCATTCAATTTGGAACTCCCTGGATTCACCTAACACTTACTTTAAAAAACATTGCTGTTTGCAATCAGTATTGTAGAAATGGTGATGTCAGGTTTCCCCTTGCTTTTTCTTTGTATCTTTTGAGCCTTAAGTACACACAAATTACTGTAAAACCTGAGAGGAGTGTTGAGGTATATTATTTTGCACAATGAAGTTTGTTGCAGTACCTAGGAGAGTCAGCATTGATATTGTTGGCCATTTCTCTTTATTGATAACCTGTAAAAGTCAAAGATTAGAGACAAGTTCTGAGATATTGGAGATTCAATCTTTTTCTTAACTTGAAACTCATTAACAAATTCCAGAGTTTAGCTGGGTATAATCTTACTTTGAACAGGAAAAACAATAATGCCTTCAGTTGTCCTTGGATCGCCATTGGTAGTCTCAGCAGAGAAAACACTATGTTTGATCTTGCACCATTGTCAGATCAAGATAACATTGCTGAGCTTGATTCAGACCTTTGCTGACACTATAGTTTATCCTTTGGTATTACAATGATTATAAATAAGATAATGTTTGGATCCCAAGTAGCAAACAAACAAAAAGCTAAAATAGTTTCTCCTAGTAGATACGGAGAGCTAAGGTGAAATAAATAACCCATAGTTTGGCATCTTCAATCTGTGTAGCCCTCACAAGCCTTTCATCTTGGAGGTAATGAGAACCTTACAAGACATCTTAAGGTGATAATTGGGCCAAGGATTTCCAGGTGGAAAAAGTGATTGCTTGGCTAAAGGGTGTGATGTTTTGTGATGCAGAAGAGTAAGAGACTTCTGATAGCTCTTTGTTCAGGTGAAGTTTATGAGATTTCTTGATCAGAGTTCAAGCCAACAAAAAAAATATTAAATGCCTGCTTAATGCAGTATGCATTATGACAAGGGGAAAAATGCAATGCTCATGGTGCTCTTGAATTATTTAATGATCCTGAGCATAATTACCAAGCTGTCTCAAGGAATATGTAATTCTTCTCAAATTATATTGCATTTACTCTCTAATTGTAAAGTGGATAGAAAGCTAAACGGGTCCCTGTAATAAAGTGATACAGTGTTTAGAAGCCTTCTTCAGTACAATTCAAACAACTAGAAAAAAACAAAGAAACCTGACCCAAAACAATTCTCTTGTTCCTGGGTAATGAAGTAATTTAAAAAGTATGATGTTCATTCATTTGGAATTAGCACTTTTTTTTTTTTTTTTGCCTGTCTGTACTACAGAACAGCCTCTGTTGTGGTACCATCATTGCATTCTATTTTCCCATGATGCATTTATTATATGGCACTTTCTGCCCTGGGAAACTGGAGAAATCTGTGTATGGTAGATGCTGCACCAAAGACATGGAATGCTGCCTGTCTCCATCAGGGTGACTCACAGGAAGGCAGTTCACGGGTGGGTACCAACAATAGTTATGTGGTTTTTTTTACTGTAGACCGCTTAATATTTTCATTTTCCTGGGGAAAAAAAAAGGTGGTGAGTCCATGTTCTAACCATGATAGTATGTCTTCACATACCATACTTCGGTGCTTGGTGGGGAAATAAAAATCATTGTATTTCCAGAAGTCAGCTATACCAGGAAGAGGTATTTGTTTTTACAGGAAAGATTAGATCTTTTTTTAGGGTCTTCAGACCCTATTAATTGCTGACTTTGGTTGGGAGCCTTGGTTTAGTACAGAATAGAGGGTCAGGGTCCCAAAGTACTGTTCTGCTCACATGCAGACCTTTCTGCATGCTGGGTGGTACAGCTCTTCTCCTGATCCTGGTGGAAGTTGATAAAAGTTTTAGCAGTGATGTTAGCAATTGCAGGACCAGTATTTAAGGTTTCCTGCGTATGAGTCAGATCTTCACCTTGTGGGGGTTAATGGAAAGACCATTATCTGCTTCAGTGGGTTCCCAAGCAGGCCCTGTATGAGTGGCAGGTCCTTGTCAATAAGTATGCAAGAAATGTTTATCCTTCTGAGAACTCTGACTACAGAACTGGCATTAGTTTGCAGGTCAGGGCACTTGTTTCCAGCAAAATGTCTGAACTTGTTTCTTAAAGGATTTTAAGTTCTGTAACACAAAAGCAAAGTGCTTATTAATTTGTAAATATTCTTAAAGATCACATGAGAAAAAAGCATTTCTTTTGAAAGTATTTTTTTTCTTTCCCTCTCCCATCTTGAAATAAACTATCACACTTTCCAATGTAGCTGTTCTAAAGAAAAACATGTTTTGGTCAGAAGTAGCAAAACAAAACTGGTTCTTTCTCAAAAAATTAGGATTGCTTACACAAAAGTGTACTATCATCTGTCCTGAGACTACCTCCTCATTCTGCTGTATCCCCTTAAGATATGTTGGAAAAGCAGAATGTGGTATCACAGTGCTGTGCCTCTAATAATCATTAAAGACTTTTTAAGAGAGAATTTCTCAGATAAAATTTGTTTTGGCTTTATTTGCTATTTAATATTAAGTATTTTAATATTAACAAGTTATATTAATAAGTTCTTACTGGCTTGATGAACAAACATGAAAGAAGCAATTCTTAGAATTTGCTATCAAAGCACAAATGATAGCCATCATTTCTGTGTCACAGTAATGAATAGCTAGAGGAAGCAATATAGTCTGAAAGGCTTTCTGAATGTTAAGTGTAGAGTTAGCTGGTTGACAGTCTTCAGTTTGTTTTCTTGGTTTGCTGAGAAATCCTGCTCAGCACCTTTGTGAACTGCCTAAAAACAATAAAAGAAGCTTTTTAACTGTGTTTGTTTCTTTGGCATATATGATACTGCCTTAGCCTTCTGATTCAACCACTTGGGATGCAGCATTCATAATGTAGGTTTCCTGTCATACTGGCACCTAGCAGGTTGCCATAGTGACAGACATAAGAAACATTACTTCAGAAATGTTGCTTTATTAGAGTTAAAGTGCATTTTGAAAAAGGATCAAATTTCAAGTTACTCCCTCTGTTTTATACCGGAATAAGCAGAATTATTGGTTTCTACTAATAATTATTTTGAACTTGCCCATCCCCAAACAAATACATTTAAAAATATCTTGCAGTGTACCATATGTGCTTTGCAGTACTTTTTAGTAAAATAGATCAACATTCCCCCATTTTTCTCTCTAACAGTACATACACACACATACTACTGCTTTGCTATATTTAAAACTGGCTCTGCTTTCAAACAGAAGTGCTAAGTCACTGCCTTCTTTGACATGCCCTATCTTTTATTTATAAGGAATATCTTACTTCAGACTCCATCTATTTTGTTCACATTAATGTAGAAGAGACACAGAGGAGGACATCTGGGGAGATTTCTGAAGTATTCATGACTATGTTATGTTCCAACAAATTAATCAAATAACAAGCATTGTGTAAGCAACAGAGCTGCCTAGCAGGTCTGTGCTGAGCAAATCTCTAAGATCTAAGATGGGCTTCCCCACATGAACATGAAGCCTATGGAGATTCAAGCTGAAAAACTCATCAGCCATGCTATCATCCTGCAGTGCAGATACCATCACACAGCTGGGTCAGCCCTGGGGCTATCAGCATCCCACTTCTCCACTGATTAAACCTATTCCCACTATTTTGCCTAATAAATAATATTAAAGGATGCACTTGTGAGGGGGAGGAGCTGGGGCATATCTTAGAAACAGGTGAATTGAAGGTATGCAGGAGAAATGTTTAGACCCCTGAGAGCGTTCTGGCTTTAGGGCTCCCCTTCTCTGCAAATGCAGGTGAGTGGGTGTTTGGGATGCCTGGCAAGCATGGTCATACAGACACAGGATGCCCTGCTGCCCTCCTTACGTGCACGTAGCACCAGCAGGGTTGTCTGCCAGCTAGTGAAAAGCATTCTTCCCTGAAGCACCGCTGAAATACCTAAAGTATTTCATTCTTGCTATTTAAAAGTGTACATTAGAGATGATGTACAGTGCTGTACATGACCTAGTTCTGTTCATCCAGAGAAGCAACTGCATTTCTGTGCACCTCATGCAGGCAGTCATGAGTGTAGTCAAGTGTAAAATCTTCATGTTCTTGCAAGTTACACCTTTCCATTCTCTGTTAAACATCACTTTGCTGTACACAAGCAGTAAGCAGTTAAGCAGTACAATTCGTACCCCACAACCATTGCCAGCTCTGCATTTAAAAGACTAATCTGAACCTACCAGAAGAAGCCCATATTACTCCAATAGCTGAAAGCTGTCCTATAAGGAAATTGCATTACAGAACCATTGACAATTATTAATAATATTTTGGCCAGTTGATTGCCTAACAAAAGAGGAATACGCTATAAAAATTTCCTACTACTTTTTGAAACAGCATAGATCTAGATCCAGATTTTACAGCTTGTTCTTTGACATCCTTTGCTTTCCATTTCTGTAACTCATAGACGGAGACAATTTCTGTTGGAGACAACTGCAAAGGACAGATGTAGTATTCAAATCCTGTACTCTTGTACATCTAATTACCTGTGTACTAATAGCTTATACTAACTAGTCACAAAGTAAAGTGCTGACTTCAAACCTACACAGCGTACTCCTTCTGAAACATACAGTCCAAGTCAGATCCTTTCTTAAGAGGATAGCCTTGATGTTGTAACATCCCTGTTCTTCCCAGCTGCTGTGACCCCTTTTTCTCCAGGCTGGGAACTCTGAGTTACTCTAAAATTCCCTCAGTGAACCCCATGCTGTGAACACTAATGGTCTTCCTCTTAGGGAGATTAGACTTATTTTAGGTTTGCTCATTCCTCATCTTTCTACTTAAGTAGACCTGGATCTATTTGCATTTATTTAACACAGAGCTTCAAGTACCACTACAAGCAATAAGCACTATCATTGGATGAATTCTCGTCTTGGATAATTTTATTTTCCTATCTGTCAGTTAGCAAGTGGGCAAAGAACTAAATTATAGTGTAATGCTCTGTGTTATGAATTGTCATTTAAAAAATAACACAACTATCAAAGTAAAATTCATCATGGCTTTCCTCTGAAGAGAGACTGTACGAGTTTCCACAGTGAAGCATAAAAAAACTAATACCATTCCACCTCAGTCCTTTCAAAAGATTGTCAGTGAAATTGGTGGTTTGTCCAAGAAAGAATCATAAGATCCTGAACGTGCAGAAGTTGAAGCCTGGTTCCTGATCTCAGTTTCATACCTCTCATGCTAATATTAGTTATACGGATGTAAACTGAAGAAAGTTTGGTAAAGTCACAGAGATATGAAACTTTGCATATGTTAAGGACTGAGGCCAAAGGCTCACATCCAAGCTCCAGAATTTTGGGTTAATTCAGACCTATCCGCACCATTATTTAAGTGGTTATCACTAGGCAGCTGTATACTGACATAACAAGTGATTAACATGAAGGTATGGAGTGGGGTAGTAAGAAGTATTTTTTCTACAGTAACTCAATGTTAGTATGATTTTTTTTAATTTCCAAGACATGTCAGAAAAAAAAAAAAGTTATAAAAAGAAGAGGGGGTTCTGGCTAATTTGAAAGACAGAAAAAGAATTTAGCTTCGATACACTAAAATAAATTAATTTTTCTGTAGGACCTTGGAGGAGATCCTAATTCAATGGGCAATCAGCTGAATTTACACTAAAGCAGCACGTAAACTGAGGTATTTGGACATATCTTTGCGGCTTTTCATTATAACTTTGGTTAAAAAGCAAGCAAGCAGTTAGCTGCCTGTGCAGTGCTGTGAGTGGGACTCTCTAGGTGGATGCTGGGAGCCTTTGCAGGATCTCACCTTTGAACATTTGAGCAACAACTCATACAGCATTTTCTATTCTTTATATGCATCAGAGCAATTATTCAGGCTCAGTGAGCCATTTCTTACTTTTAATTACATCAAAACAATTCGCTTACATAGTACTGAGATTTAAGGAAATACCATACAGTTGTTAGTGGTGATGTACTACAGTCCCTTATTTGTATATATTATGATATACATGACCCGAGTCTCACTTAACACACAGATGGGAAGGTGGTAACTTCACTTAATATATTTTAATGTCATTTTACTATGTAGTCCCATGTATAAACTACTTTACAACTTCTCACAACTTCTCAACTGTAATCTGAATACAGAGGTTAATCTTCTTCTTCTTCTTTTTTTTTCTTTTTTTTTTTTTCCGGGGGGGGAGGGGAGAGGTGAGATGGGGTGTGTGTGTAGGGTGAGTTTTTAACCACAGTGCCACAGGGACTGCCATCATGTCAGTATGATGAAGTGAATAGCGAAATGGTCATAGAGAGAACCGCACAGGAGTGTTTCCTATTGCCATTGTATTCAGGCAACATTTACACAGTTCAGCAGTATTTCAGGTAGTTTTTTATAGCAATAGGAAAAGCTTAATCCTGAGATCAATTGGCCTTCATACAAAATCTTAAATTCCTTCAGTAAAGATGGAGTACACTAACGTGATTTTGACATGGCACTAGAAAACAGTAAAAATAATTAACATGGGGAAAACATCCCCATTTTCTCGTCAAGAAAAGACTGAAACCCTCTTCTACTGAAACTTTAAAAGTATTAGTAAAAATAAGAGCAGGAACCTGGCATAGAGCACTGAAGACCATGCAGTTTCAGCATGGCACAGGCAAACATAGTGGGAAGTGTCTGCAGTTGTGATTGTAGGTAAACATTGGTGGTTCGTCTGAAAGGTGGTGCCTGATTTGAATGAGCTCATGAATGAGGTGGACGCAGAGCTAAAGGGCATAATTTGCTGCAGATTACACCAAAGCCTGTGGAAGAAAATGTGTATTAGGAGGAGTTACAACATCAGTGTGCTGCAAAGAGCACACTGAATTTGACATTTGGAAAGATGAAGGCAGATAAGGATCCAGCTATTAAGCTTGAGTCAAATTGGTGACCTGGCTTTTCTCAGGTGTGGGAAAAGGGGTGAAAGGAAGCAACATGTGACAGACTTTTTATCAGGTGGTATTTTGTATAACCTCATGCAAACATTGTCTTTTCTTTCCTTATGTTCCTGCATGAAGCCATGCATTTGTGGTTTGCTGTGTAATTAGTTTTTGTGCTGAGAGAAGATGAGAACTTCTTGTTGGATGGATTAAAGGGATCTGTGCTCTACAGCATTTGAGTGACAAGAACCATGTCAGACCAGTCTGCTGTCAAGCTGAGGAAAAGTAACAGAGCAGTCTGCTCTGTCAGAGCGAGACAAGTTTTCCCACTTATGAGTGGCAAGAGACAGGCATAAACTAGCCCCTTCAAAGAGCAGCCATAGGTGACTGGGTCAAAACAACTGGAGCAGCGCTGATAGAAGTCCTGTAAGCAAAGAGCACGATTCCTCTTTGGCTTAGTGGAAGCTCTTCAGCTAAGACTTGTATCTTCCCATCAGGAGAATCAGAAAATGATGTCAGGTCTAAATGGGGGAAGGGGAGGAAACAGGTACAAGCTTTGAGCAAATATTTCCTACATTGTGGACCCTAATTTGGAGTAGAATTTACATTGCAATATTCAGTAACAGTAATTCTTGTATAGTAAAAGAAGAGGGAAAGTATGTTGATAAAATATGATGAGAAAAACAGAGTTCTCTTTGCCTTTGGCTCAGTGTGAACGTATCTGAAACTCAACCTTCAAGTCAACCAGCAGCTGAACCAGAATAAATGATGAGGAAATGAGTGAGAGATTCTCTTTTTAGCTTTTAGTTGCCAGGAGTTCTGCTAACAACAGATGTCAGTTCAGCAGAAAGCATGAGAGTGCTATAGAGAGATTGAATATACACTGGGCTTGTGCTAGTGCTACTTAGCCCCTTAGAAGTCCCCGCAAATGGGGAAAGTTCAGTGATGGTCTACTTGGATTTCTGAATTTCTCAATCCTGTTTATTGCATTGAGATTAATGTCCAAAATAGTTGGTTCCCAGTTTCACAGACTCTCACAGCATGCCAGCAGCATCAATTATTTGAAGTCCATATCCTTCAAGTGCAGCAGAAGTAAGCTGCTGAGGAAGGGATACTTCCAGTTTGGATTCGTAGAATTAATTCCATGCTGGGAAAAAATTTCCTCTAATGTGGAATTGTACATATGTTCTGAAATCTGCAAACAAATCAGATATGCCTTTTCTATCTCTAGCTTGTATAAACCTAGATACATTTTAATTAAAATTTTTGCTGAATATGGAGATTGCTACCTTGAAATTATATGCTAAACAATAGCCTACTAAACAACAGGCTTCAGCTAATAACTTCATCTCAAAAGACTGGAAAAGGAACACAGAAACTCTCATCTCATGGCATTTCTGTTTCTGCAGTACTACATATTGAAAGTGCGATTTAGCCCCTCTTGCTCTCCTCCTGTCTACATATATTTGAAATCAGGAGTGCTGATGTGCATGAAATAATGGCATGAAAATAGTAGCATTTGGGGGAGATGAAGGAAGAAGATTAGAAGCCTTTGGATGTTGCTACAGAGAACTGTTATTTTTCAGGAAATGGGCTACTACTACCACAAAAGGGTGAGGAGAAAGGAGACACAAGTTTCTCTAGTGACATTAGCCATGTCACTTCACAATCAGCTTGTTTTCTTTCAGCTTTTACCTCAGAGTGTTTGGGAGAGGTGAATGAATGCAGATGCTTGTGCAGTCTTGCATCAGAGTTAATACTGAGAAAACTTGAAAACTGTCATGACTGTCTGTAGCTCCATTGCCTGCTGTTCAGTCATTGATTCATGCTTCGTTTCAGAGATGTCAAATTTTTCCATGTAAAACATGAACAAATCTATAATGACTCTACACAAAAGCACAGAGGATCCAAATGTGTTGGCAGGAGCAGGAGCTACAGGGTTAAAATTAGTAGGCAGAAGGATGTCTACTGTTTTCTCCACTACAGCCAGCCACCTGCACTTAGTAGTGCAAAGCATGCTTAGGGCTGGGCTTGGGTACACCGAGCTTCCCCCTGCATCCCATGAAGCACTGGCATTGCATCTTCACCATGGTTTGAAGATTGTGTCCAGCTCTCTGTGGGGCAACTCTTTGCATTCTCTCCCTCTGCACATGTGCAAATACAGGCACAGACTACTATGTCAAATAAGCATCTGTAGCTATAAAAGTATCACCAGTGCTTAGGCTGCAGATGTGCTGTGACTACATCTGACCATGGGGACTGGTATAGTCTCATCATTACCTTATTTTCTGCAGATCTTTTTGTGATCTTTACCTGTTGTGAATCATTGTATACCTAGATTGTCAGCTTTTTGGGGACAATAATGATGGCAACATCAGTAAAGCTGCAGTTTAGATGGATTAATGTGTGGTAGAAAGATGCATGCCAAAGCAATGGTGAAACTACTGTGAAATGCATGAGGAATAATAGGGCAAACAGGGCAAAGAAAGTGATTTAAATGCCCTAAAGAGGAATGAACAGCTGTGCAATACTGGTGCAGGAGATGAGGAAATAAATCATTTGGTGATGATCAGCAAAATGATGGCAAGAAAATAACCAGCAGGGTGACCACAAAACCAGACATGTGCAAAGGGTGAGTCTCAGAGTAGTAGCAGTATAGCCATTTGGTCAATAGTAACAGTGTTGAAGTTGAGAATTGCACACAAAGCTTTTAGAGCATATATAACCCATAAAATCATAAAATCTACAGTCTCTGTTTACAAAGTGACAATTGTCTTCTCTTTCTCTTTCTCTCTCTTTCTCTCTCTTTCTTGCCCTCCACCTTACTCTATGACTCTGAAATGCAGACAAGTTAGCACAAGAACATCAGAGAAACAAAACATCATTAATCAACAATACCTTCAAGCTATTATGCTTATAAGTGTCAAGACAAAAATAATGAGTAATGATTTTCTGCAACACACTTTCACAAATGGTTTTTAAAAAATATCAGCTTTTCTGGACCACACTTTTTCTCCAGCTGAAAGACATGAACATGTTAAAACACAGTGGTGTTTTAATGGACCAAATATAAAATGTAAAAAAGGGATGAAAGATCTGGGAAGACCTTGTCTATAGTGACTTGGAGCTCAACAGCAGCAAGAAGACAATATGGCAGATTCAAGTGACTAATTGAAAGACTTTCACACACCAGTTAGAACCCAGAGAAAAGGGCTTCTGCATTCATTTGCCATGTTGTGGAGTAGCCAAAACTCAAGAATCAACCATTTTGACAGTCTTGTAACTCACAGAAGTCTTTGAAAACAGAAATTCATGATGGTCAACTGCAACTAGAACATTTATTTTTCCATGAATACTTGGTGCGTTGAGTTGTCTCAATTTAAGAAAATCTTCCAGATCTTTTAAGAAATTTAAGAATTAAGATTTAAGAATTAATTAAGAATTAATTAAGAATTAATTAATTAATTTAAGATTTAAGAAAATCTTTCCAGATTTTCTGGCCAGGAACTCAAACAGAAGGCACGCAGGCATCTGATATTTTCCTGTTGCTGGATATTTGCAATATGATGCAAATATTGCCTACATCCTGCTTCAGTTATTGCCTTGTTATTGTTTGAAATAGAATTTCTTATTAAAATTCTACACACCAGGAATTTCTTCATTGCATTTAAGATGAACAAACACCTCAGAAATAGTATCATTATAAAGGGCCAGAGTGTTTGCTTTGTAAGACATTATCTTAAGGGGGAAAACAAACAAGTACTTAAAAAAATGGGATAGGTCAAACAAACTTTTACAAAACTCCAATAACTGGAAAATTGTCAGCCCATTTCAATAAAATTGTCTTACTTTTATATTATCAGCTGAGATAACAGTTACTAATATTCTGTAAATTTTAATGCTTGCATTTTATACTCTTAAAACATAGCAGTAGGAAGGGAAATGGACAGCTAAGAAGCTGTACCTGGATGTGGTCTTTTGTTAAGACCTTAATGACTGTGTACTGCCCGTTTGGAGACAGGAGCAGTGGCTGCATATTGCAAAGGTCTCAGCCTTGGCAGGTGCTGTGTGGGGGATCTGCTGCTGTCCCCCAGGCCCAGACTCTGCCACAACAATAGACCACGGCCTGATAATGACAGTCAGAGATGCCAGTGACAGTGGTGCACAGGCTTAACTTTGTTGGTTAAGCAGATGTGGTGTTTCTTGAGAGCAGGAGGTGTGTGACCCAACCATGCTTATCTGTGAACTCTACTGCACAGCAAAGCCATCGCCTGTAATGTTCTCCAACAATTCCTTTGGAACATTTTGCTTTGTGAAATGTCACTCCTTCATTCCCTACTGCAGTCAAGGATCCTATGTCCTTATCTTGACATTAAAGAAATGGATTTAATTGTCAGTCCTCTAAAACAAGCGTTTAATTCCATTCTGTGGGGAATAAAGACACTCTTAAATAATTGAGCAGCTAAGAGATTGGTTATTTCTGTTTTCATTGCCCATATTGATTTAAGTGTAGTTAATCCTTTCAAATACCCATGTCACACAGGGCCCGATGGCTCTCTTTAGGGCAATATTGTTCCTCTGGCTAGATTATTTGACATCAAGCATTGTAATGCCACAATAAATCCTTCATATGGGCTGTTCTTTTCAAAGAGAAGTACCAGATGGGGACTTTGCCTCTTACATTAAACTCTTGGTTTTACTAGTCAGAAGTTGGGTTTGTGAATAATTTTCATTAAATTTTCTTTTGTGCCTCATAAAAGCTACCTCTACAACAGTGTCATTAAATAATCAGAAGTCCAATTAAACAGGCGTGTGGACATAAAACAAACCAAGGTGTTCCCCTCACTGCAAGTTAAATATAGTCATGTGTAAAATAATCTCATTTGGGATATAAACCAGTACAGAGCTTGTGGAATAGATTTTACAGGTACAGAAGTAAGTATGGCTGAAGCCAAGAACTAACAGACATGTTTTTCAAGTCATTGCAAGTTTACTCACTTCTAGTTACGTCCTACATCTGTCTGTCTACCTTGAGTTCATAGAATCATCGAATCATAGAATGGCTCAGGTTGAAAGGGACCTAAAATATCAGCTAGGGGATCTTAAAGGGATCTTAAAGATCATCCCTGCCAAAGGCAGGGACATGACCCACTAGATCAGGTTGCTCAGGGCCTCATCCAACCTGGCCTTGAACACCTCCAGGGATGGGACATCCATGCATTCTCTGGGCAACCTGTTCCAGTTCCTCACCACCCTTTGAGTAAAAAATTTCCTCCTAAACTTAAAATAAATCTCCCCTCTTTTAGTTTAAACCATTGCTTCTTGTCCTGTCAATATCTGACAAAGCAAAAAGTTGCTCTCCATCTTTTTTATAAGCCCCCATAAAGAACTGGAAAGCTGCAATAAGGTCATCCCAGAGCCTTCTCTTCTTTAGGCTGAACAGCCCCAGCTCTTTCAGACTTTCTTCATAGGAGAGGTGCTCCAGCCCTCTGATCAGCTTTGTGGTGGACCTGTGTGCTGGACCTGTTCTAACAGATGAAATTCCTTCTTTTGCTGGGGACCCCAGACTTGGATGCAGTACTCCAAGTGGGGTCTCAGAAGGTCAGAGTAGAGGGGGACAATCCCCTTCCTTGACCTGCTGTCCACTCCTCTGTTGATGCAGCCCAGGATTCAGTTGGCCTTCTGGCCTGCAAGCACGCACTGCTGACTCATGTCAAGCTTTTCATCCACCAGAACTGCCAAGTCCTTCTCTACAGGGCTTCTCTCAATGAGTTCTATTTTGAAAATGAGTTTATTTTGCATTCCTTATTTTTCCATGTTAGCTATTTCTTTGTGAGCTTTGTTCCCTAGCTATGGCCCATATCTTGAACTTTTCTACCCAGGAACAGGCTGGGCCATTGAGGTACAAGACTGGCTGCAAGTAGGTTGGACCTGGTGCTTAGGGACATGGCTTTGTGGGTGACATTGGTAGTAGGGTGATGGTTGAACCAGATGATCTTGATTTCAACCTTAATGATTCTATGATTCTAGGTGAGCACAACAGCAGGCAAAAAGATTTATGGTATTTCCCTCCAGTGGTAATTTTGTTGTAAGCTCTGTTGTACAGGTAAGAAGGAACAGCATGACAACTCAGAGAGGTTCAGTCATTATGTACCTTTTTCATGCCACAAATGGAAGCACAATGAACTGTTGGTATTTCAAATGTCTATATATCCATGAGGCAGTTGACTTCAATGTTTCCAGTAGTAATTATTTTAGCAGTCTGATAAAAATCATCTATAGTGCACATTCAGTATAGAAAAATATATTCACCGCCCTTTCCTGCCTGTTGATATAACCCAGAATTTACCACCATGTTCAGAATGTATTTTCCATGTACTATACCACATTCCTGAGCAGCAGGTAAGCAGCGCATTGCTGAGTGGTTGCTGTTGGAGCTGTGTTATGAATGAGATCAAAGGCTGCTTGGTTTCAGACAGCCCAGAGCTCAGCAGTTACTCTGGATATGCCAGCTGGGGCTTTCTGCATGGAGTGACAGGGAGGTGGGTACACTTCTCTGCTGGGACCTGCTCTCCCTTCCCTCCATCCCAAAGGGGAAGCTCTACTGTATACAGCAACTGTTTACACCTGTCTCTTTCTAACTTATTTTTAACACACTGGCAAAATCTGCACTTTGCTCCCTGCATCAGAAATGTCCAGGACATGGATGAACCATCCTGCCCCAAATGCTACTTCTCTGTGCTGTTCCCACAGATCACAAGCACAGCTTTACACTGACCAGTTAAATGGCTAGTACCATGCAGGGATGCGCTCAGGAAGAACAGGACCACAGCTTGAGTTTCTGATATCCCTGTGGTAGTGGGCGACAGAGCTAACAGCGGGATTAACTGGGCACAGTTCTCATCTCACTGACAGGGCAGTACAGACTGCTGCACTTTTCCTCTGGGTCTATTATATCAAAATATAAGACAATGTTTCTATTGAAATTCTTGATAATCAGCCAAGAGCACTAAAGTCCTGGCCAGTCGGCCAGTTCAGAAGACATTTCTCTCTCCTCTTCTAATTTAAGTTTTATCACTGCATTACTTTAAAAGTAGCAATAGCAGGACCAGGGTTCATAGTATCCATTCAGGTTTCAGTCTGCAATGTGGGAAGTGAGTGACTCTAATATCAATAATCTTGAAGCTACCTGCACCAGTCCACCTTTACATTAACCTAGGAAAAAAAAAGATATGCATATATATTTAATTTATTGATAAGAAATTCAGTTTTTATGGCTGTTTTTTTAGTAACCAGATGTGTACTTGAATTTCCTGAATTTTATGTATCATCTGGATGAAGCATCTGGATCCACCTCATTGTGTAGCCTTTACTGACACAAAATATTTTGGACTGGCAGGTAAAGGAAACCAGAATCAGCTGGTAGTGTTCAGCTTGCTCCAAAGCCTGTTGGATTGCCCTTAATGACTACATTAAGCTGATCAGAAGCAGAGGGGAGCTGGTAGCTATGCAAGATACTGGACTTGCTTGCTGATCCCAGCTCAGTCAGAGTGCTATTTTCCTATATCTCTGTGAGCAGTGAATTCTCACTTGGACTCATCCAGGAGACAGAAATGTTTCTGTGTATGGAACTGGAAACATGGTCACTACTCAGCTAAAAAAATGTATCTGCCACTGGTGGAACCTGGAAGAACAACAAACTCACATTTCTATGGACTCCTAGCAAAACATAACCTGTTTTTTTCCCCTGAAGACACAGATAAATTTTCACAGACACTATGCAGCCGCACTGTATTTATAGCTGCAGATGGCTGTTCTTTCCCCTTAGCCTCACAAGTGTGTGTATCAAACAATAGAAAATTCTGCAGAGGTGTTTTTCATCGTTTTGTTGTATGTGAGCCTGTCATTTATGCACACCCTCTGTGGAAAATATCCCCTCCCTTTTCTGCCATTTGAATGATGTTTCCCTTCAGGGGTATTCTTCTCTGAAAAGTCAAATTAATGTGTTCTGTGTGGTGTAGCATACAACAAATGCCATGAACTCCTCCCCTCGAGCAAGCTGAACAATCCCTGCAGACCTGTGCAGGCATCACAGGCCCATTCTTAATATTCCAGAAGTGACTTTCACAATTGAACGGGTTATATGGTATATTGTGTGCTAGCAGTGTCACCGTCACTGTCAGAGTACAGCATCTTGATTTGATTGCACCAAATGTCCTAACATCAGAAAATGCATGGGAAATAGCGGCTAGGTTTGTTCAGTGCCCTAAATTAACATGCAGAACTGGAAGTGATCAGAGGAGCATCTTCAAGATGATGCAATGGTGTTGGTGTTGGCCAAGATGAACACTCAGAAGATCCACCTTGTCTGGAAACCTTCTCAGCGCAGATAACATTTCCAAAAGTGTATCGCACCAGATTTCTACTTTTCTTATAAAGTGTGATTAATACATGCTAGTTTTACCAAATCTAGAATATTAAAATGGATTTTTTTTTTAGCCCATCTTTTCATTTTCCTTTTCATTTGCACAGGATGGACATAATTTCCTTTGTTTCCCAATTTTGCTCTGTTACTTTGAGGGCTGAGAGTGGTTTTCAGGATTACCTTCACTTGCAGGGTTAATATGGACTTAATATTTCAGAAGCATAAAATTGTTTCCAGAGATGTGTGGAGGTCTTCAGGGAAGAGAGATGCAGGAAAGGAAGGAAGCTCCTTATAGTATTAAGCATTATCTTTTCACTGATCACAGACAATTCATCTAGTTGCTCAACAGCAACATAGTCTTCTGTTGTATTAACTTTTCCGCATGGATAGTGGATGCTGAATATGCAGTATGTTACAACCCCAATTTTTCAAACCTAAACTCAGCAGTACATACACAGAACTGTGCCAATGATGGAAATGTGTGAACTCCTGGCACCTGTATCAGTGTACAAGCTGGACTGCAAACCTTGGCACAGCCCAATGCTTTGTTCATGCGATCTTTTTCCAAGCCTGTCCTCATTAGCTCTGCCTTTCCTGTTGCAACACAGATTGCTAGTCCACTTTGAAGGTTGTTCTCAAATTACCAAGCACCTCATTCAGAATAGAAATATTACCTCCTTCTTCAGTAAGAGCAGCTACCACTGTCCATAAGTTAAATAGGTTTAAAATCTCTTCCATGTAGATCATTACATGTCTATCATGGCTGTTCTTTATTCTAACTAGAATGATGAGGTTCATGAGTAAAAATGTATTAGAAACCAGACAGACAAGGAAGCTCTGCAAACCCAAGCAAGTGGGTATTTCAGACTTTGTGTGTGCAAGGGTGCAGATGTTCATTATACTTGTGGGTTGTAGAAAATCAGTTTCACATCTGTTCACTGAAGAGACTGCAGAAGGCATTAATGTCTATTACTTGTCTGATCAGGCTATTTACAGCATAGAAGTGCAACACTTTTTTTTTTTTTTAAACAACAACAACAAAAACAAAACAAATCAAAACAAAACAAATATTGATTGCCATTCTTCCATTACCTTGCCACAAAGCTGCCCTGATCTCCTTCTGGGTGGTCATAACAGATTTAGAGTCTGCAATGAGGCACAGATATGTGTTTAGTTCAGATTATTCTTTCCAATGTACATTCAATCACGTTTTTTTCCCAGTTAATTTTAAGAAATACACTTTACTGTCAAATCCTGCCCTTATTAAGTAAGAGTTTAGATATTTGGTGCATTTTTAAATGACATTTTGAAGAAGTTTTCTTAAGATTATAATGGAGACAGTCTGTCAAGAATGCAGTGAGCAAAAGTGAAGGGGAACATTCCAACGGCATTACCAAGGCCCTCTGCAACCGCACACCCAGCACACAGGCTTTGCTTCGTTATGCCTAGAGGTGTAAGAATAGCTGTGAACAGCTAATAAGAATCAATGCTATTGGAGACATCTGTTTCAGTTTTCATTTTTCAGTGTTATTAGTGCTTATTGGTACAAGGCTCAGGAATGTAGCCAATCCCTTTGAAGTTAAGCGTATTGTAAGGCTAGAGGCATTGTGAGCCTTGTTGATGACCCTGTGTGTAACCTTTCAATTAAACATCCACAGTGCATGGAATGAGAAAAGACCTCCAAAAAGTGAAGTCTGGTATACTGAAAATCACATTGCTGGCATTTCAATATTCATTTTAGATTTTATAAATTAATCCAAATAAATACTAGGCTCTTTAATTTTTCAAAATTAAACTTTAGACTTAAAAAAAAAAAATCTGTGACTCTGGACAGGTGAATGTGCCACTGTTCTTTTAGTTGTTGATACGTAATAAAAATCCTTAGTCTGTGTACAGTATAAGTAACGAGAAAAGAATGCTGTTTTCCCTAAAACTATATCAAAAACAAAACAAAATAAAACAAAGCAAAACGGAACAAAACAGATACCAACTGGAGCTGAAGTCAGCTGCCAATTATGTTATGTTTTCCTCAAAAAAGTTAGTCCCAGTCACACGCACCTACAACAAAAGCCTGGATCAGAAAGGGCAGTTTGACATGTCAATAAATAGATCTTCATAACCTCCATAGATTAGAGTGAAGTTTTCTGAAAGAGGCATTCTGCTGATCACACGGAAGTCAATGCAGTCTTGGGAAACTAAGAGCTGTCCTGTCACAGGTCAGACTCAGGAATGGCAGCACAATATTGTCTGATGGTCCTGATCATACGGTGCTCTCTAGAGGCATCTCAGTGCAGAAGACGGTTGATTAAAGAGATTGTCTTAAAGGCAATGATAGTCTAATCTGGAGAAAGTTGAGAATGGTGAACTAAGCAGAACAATCACTATTTTTTAGTGAGAAATAGCATACACTAGATCCAAAAACAGGAAATCTTTTGAAACATCTGACAATCTGATAAACCTGTTCCTATCTCTAAACAGTAACCCCTATGAAAGGTGCTTTCATCAGAACAATGAGAAGTGTATCTATCTGTAATGCATTGTATCCTGGGGGATAGTTGGCTTCTGCTCACTCCTGGAGGACAGCAGAAAGTTTATATGGTCCTTTGCACAAATCTAGCAAGTCTATTTTATTACCTATCAAGACATGATGTAAGTTCTTCCTAACTGTCTTTAGAAAAAGGAAGTGATGGTGTCTGTGCACTTGTCTTGAATTCCACATCTGGTCCATTAAGGAAGCTGAGGTTTAAATGGCATGGAGTGCCTCTGGTACCTGGTATGAATGACACCTAATGCTGACTATATGCAATATAAAAAAGTAAGTGTAGACAAAGAGAAGTGAAAAATCAGCCTTATGGCATGATGAAAAACAGTATGATAGGTGAACAGTGGCAGTGGTACTTTATCACTGCTCATTGCTTCTCATTAGGAGCAGAGAAGACAAGCTCAGGTTTTCCAGCAACTGGTGTCAAGTTTGACCTTGTTCATTTTTTTTAATTATTTTTTTTCATAGAGTGATTAATACAATTATTTAATTGTACTTAAATGGAAAGAGTTACAAATATTAGCAAGAGTCAAAACATAATAAAAATGGGCCAAGAGGGAGATGAGAAAAGTGGCAGAAGTTAGTAAGCCTCAGAAAAAACTTGTTACAGTCTACACCTAAGCAGAGAGGAATTATTTAGGATTGTAAAAGCAGAAATGATTGAAGGAATGAATAATGGGAAAACTTGGGATGGCAGCAAACTCTGCTGGGCTGTGACAAAGTCTCATAAGCAATGGGTGGAGTATCTCACTAAGGGCATTTAAATCAAATAGGTCAAGGCAGAGCATAAAATGTCTTCTGGAAAAAATAACTATCTTAGTCTACTGGGATGAGATAAGAGAGTTTACAGTGCCCATAAATTCAATCTGTGTTTTAGCACAGGCCATCAACTTTGATCTTGAGACATAGCTTGGCTTTCAGCTTTAGAAAGGACAAAAACAGTTGCTTTAGGGTTATCAAACATTGCCAGGTAAGAGTCCTGATAAAGCCTACTCCTGAAATTTCCTAAGCAACCGTGAAGCTCTCCTGTGATGAAGCAGCAAATTTATGTGTGTACAGAGGTATCATCAGGGTGTAAAATTTTTAGGGTCTTCTCTGAATATGGCCTTCAGAGGGAAATTTACAGAAGAGAGTATATGATTTGAGTGGAGCTGGGTCTGACTGAGGTGCCCATAAGGCTAGTTAATTTTAATTTTCTTCAATGTCTATCTTCTGTGAGAGCATGTGAACAGATCCAGATTTGTTCTTACCCCCAACTTTGCCCAAGAAACGTATATTTTCTAGTGCCTACTATTAGTCCAGGACATGACACCATGCAGCACCCATCTGTGAATCTCTAATTAAGTATTAGTGACACCTGCATCATGCTTTACTCATGTTATTCAAGATGGAGATGGGCACTTCCATCGTGCTAAATGTCATTTTCTGTTTCACCATTATGTGAATGTCTTCCTTCTGAGGTCTCTCTCTTAGACCCAGTCTGGAAAAACCCCTGGCAGATGACCATACAATGCTATACGGGAACAGCTTTGGTGAGCATCAATAGTGTAGACTTAAACTCACACTATGCTCTCACAGGATGATTCTTTCACTGAATAAAATCATATGTATGCACACAATTATCTGACCCTGTTGCAGTTAAACCCAGCAGGCAGCTAAGCACCACACAGACCTTTGCTCCCTTCCCTCTCCCTCCCAGTGGTTTGGGAGAGAAAAGCTGAGGGGGGAAGGGGACAGGGGGGGAAGGTAAAACTCATGGGTTGAGTAAAGACAGTGTAATAGGACAGAAAGTGAAGGGAAAATAATGATAATAATTGTGATAAAAGTCTATAAAAAAGTGATGCACAATGCAATTGCTCACCACCTGCTGACCGATGCCCAGCCAGACTTCAAGCAGCACCCCTACTCCAGCTCTGGCCAACCACCTCAGTTTATTGTTCCACATGATGCCATATGGCAGGGACACGCCGTTGGCCAGTTTGGGTAAGCTGTCCTGGTTGTGTCCCCTCACAGCTTTTTATGTACCCCCAGACTCCTTGCTGGCAGGGCCGTGTGAGAAGATGAAAAGTCCTTGGCTCAGGGTAAGAACTGCTCTGCAGCAACTAAAATGTCAGTGTGATATCAGCATTATTCTCATCCTAAATCTAAAACACCTAAATCTAAAACACCTAAATCTAAAACACCAGCTACTAGGAAGAAAATTAAATACCAGTCAAAACCAGGACAGACCCCCCTCCCACCTTTGTTCAAAACTGCAGGATCAAAGTCAATGTTTACATAAATCCATTAACTTAATCAAACTCATATAAGTGGGGAAATGAAAGAAGTTTAAAATTACTCTTACTAACTCCTTATGTTTTTTTAGCTAGCCAGGCTTTCAGCACCATTCAAGGCTGTACTTGCAAAAATTCAGAAGGCTGGTGACCAAAACTCTCTGATAATTCTTTGCCTGGATGCATGAGCTCATTATAGAAAATGTTAGCAGATACAGGAAAAGATAGGAACAGAACTGTGTTTTCATGGGGACTCTCTCATACCAAAATCAAGTTTGATGTGAAAATCTTTAACCAAAAAGATTTTTAAAAGGGTTGTTTGCTAGATGGCTTAATTCACAGAAAATTGATGGGGATATAAAATGAAAGCTGCAGAGTTCTTACGCTGCCTTCTAGCATGGTTAACCCAAAGGAAAATCAGTGTAATTTTTCTAATTGCAGGCATCACCACTGAGGAAAAACAAACAAACAAACAAACAAACAAATTGAAGTGATGATAACAGCAATGATCTTTTAGAAAACAAAACTCTCCTGATTATTATTTTTTTTAATTAGGTATTCAGGCACATATGCTTTATTAAAACATACTGGCACCAGGAATGGAAGCATTTTTTTGTGCTAATAAAAATAACAGATGTCGCTGAAAACAAAATTTTGCTCGAAGCCTCCATAGAGGACATTTTATACCTTTTAAATGACAAAATGGAAATGTACAGTAGGAGCTGTAAACATTTCTTGATGGATTATCACATTCAAATTTCTTCAGAAAAATGCAGACATGAAGAGAAACAAAATGGAAATCAGTATACCTCAAAGAAATTTTTAACAGAATGACCAGTAAAACCATGAAAATGTTATTCTTAAGGGGAGAACTGGTACAAACTGGAACCCCATTTATAGGTACATATGGAAATTTTTTATCCAACTTCCAAAAGATGTTTAGTAGCTTCTAGTCTTCCAAAATATTGGGAACACCTATGTTCCTTTACCTCGTCAGAGACAACTGACAAGAAAGAGATCCCTTATTATTATTATTATTGTTGTTGTTGTTGTTGTTGTTGTCATTATTATCATTGTTATCATTATTGTAATTGTTATCATTATTATCATTATTATTAATAAGCTATGGCTCACATTTTTATATCATTTATCTGTGCTTACTGATATGGGAATAGTGTGAGTAGCTGGTAATTATTCTGCACTGGATAGATAAAATAGCATACAGATTTGGTTGGAGCTATACAACAGCACAGAAAGCATTTTTGTTATGCTGCAGAAATACAGATTTATTTAAAGGTTGTCCTTATTCAGTGCATACATCCAGGAACTCTTGAGTATCAACAATAGCAACAAACCAAATAAAGCTACCAAGGGATTTTTTTTTTTTATATCAAAAAAGTAGTCTATAATTATTTATTTATTTATTTTTTACCTTCTAGACATCACTGAATTGCTGTTTCCCAGTACAGACAGCAAGGAGATTTTTTAAGCCAGAAACTCATTTTCTTTGATAACCTGTGTAAGAATGCACTTACATTTTTTTCACCTGATGACTGGTTAAGAAGAAGCAAGATGGCACACTGGGACAGTGGATAGAAATGTGGAACAAAGAAAACTAGCCCACCGTGAAAGTGGAAGTAAGAAAACTGCACATTCCTGTGCCTAGGGCTTCTTCACACCTCAGTATCCTTAATTATGTTCCAGGGTATTTTGGCATTCCTTCTATTTGCATTTAGATCTTTCATCAGGAAGTTAATGTTCTCAGCACAAGTAATATCTCAAACCCCATAAATCCTAATGTTTAATACGTTAACGATATAGAGATAAGTATTTAATTTTACTTTATGCATGACAGAGAAACCAATGACAAATAGCACTGAGTAATATTTATGAGTTCCATGCCTGGAGGAATTATAAGCACCTTAAATTATTGTAAATTTTGACAAGGCACATACATTGAAGACTTTATAAAACTTTATGCATGTAACTACAACACTGTTCTTCTCCCTGCCACAGTTCAGCTCCTGATTTTTTGAGCTGCTGTGATCACAAAAATGTATCTTCCCAGTCTGAAATAACCTGTGAGAATGTCTCTAACTGTCCTGCTTGATTTCACTCTGGCCTGCAGCTACCAGCTGTGTTCTGAAATGTGCCATGAAAAGCGCAATAAGAAAAACTGTCAGAGTGTTGTGGAAATAGCACAATGGATTGATGATATATTCATCATGGCTAGAAACAAAATAAAGTTCTTCTTTCCTTCTTTTCTTTCATTATTTTTATATTAACATTACGTGTTCTGCATCTTCCCATCTGGAATCCCTTCCCAGCTACCTGAAGTGTCTTGTAGGGGTGTCCAGAACGGGTGTCCTACCTGTTTTTGGGAAACTCCAAATTCCTATAGGATTCCTACAAAGCTAATAAAACAAAAACCTGTTAGGTAGAACATTCATATTCATCTGCTAACCCTTCGCTTTCACGAGTTTCTCAAAGTTCAGCTGCAGTCAGCTAAAAAACTTTTCGTAGGCACAGACTGATTGCTTGCTGAATACCAGCTGGAGGAAGAAAACTTACCCGTCTGTAAGTACAGCACCAATTTCTGTGAGTGTCTTAAAACAGTTCATCAATGAAGAATGAAGAGCTACAGGAAGAGAAGGCTAATGATAACAAGGGAAATTTATAGGAAACCATTTAATGTCTTGGATTTTCAAGTGAACCTTATATCTGGATTCAAAAGAGAAGTAACAAATGTCCTTGAAGTACCCATTCCTCTCAAGTTATTGTATTTGTCTCTGTTGGTGGTGGCAAATTGAAACTGCCTTGATAGGCACAGAAAATATTTACAGATACTAACAACTGAGAATGACTAACTTGTGCAAAGTGACACAGTCACCAACCACTAACTGTACACAAGACATAAAAGTTGTTTTCTGATGCACTATTTTAAGAACATTGTAATGAGGAGTAGATGCCAGAATTAATAGAAAGTAACCTGCTACATGAATAAAAAGGGGGAAAAACAGAGAACTATCTATTTAACCTCAAATAGGTTTTCCTTTGAAAAAACATATTTAGAACAGAGGTAGTGGTTGGGTTATAAAATAGGCATGATTTTGCAGCTGGGGTTCATGACATCATGTAACTAAGCAAGATGAAATGAAGAGGGGGTAGGAAGTAGGAATTTTTCTGCTTGGAGTCATGTTTAGACCAGTGAAAAGATAGTTTCTTCACTCTAGATATCAAATCTCACCACTCATCCTTTTGTACCACTGCACCCCATCAACGTGAACCCAGTGCAGTCCATGGTCTCTGCACAGCAGGATGTACAAGACACATGCACTAGGATATTCGCTTTTGATTGCAGAAGAGTTGTGCTGGCAGGAAATGTAGCAGAACCAGTGTCACAGTCCTGCTTAGCAGGACTGTCTCCTCTCTTCCCTCATAATATAAGCAAACTATTTGTTAAAATAAATAAATAAATAAATAAATAACAAAACCAAAACAACAAAACAAACAAACAAACAAAATCTACTCCCTCTCCACCCCTCACCCCCCCAAAAAAAAATTAAATAAAAGAAAAAAAGAAAACACTCCCCACAGCGAGAGTCCTTTTTCCTCTTTTCCTTAAGGGCAAGTTACACGGCTTATACTTTGGATGGAACCCCTTCCAACAGAAGCTGAGATTTGTTTTCACTCTGTTAATCAGGCGTGGCAGGAAACTGTTACCAGTTGTGCACAATGCATCTAGTTTCTTCCTTTCTCTGTTCTAAATGTGCTTGGATTTATTAAGGTAGAGAAGACTTTGAGAAATGTGATGTTGTGGGCTTGCCAAAATAAACCACAAGTGATGATGAAGCAATAATGTATTTAACAATGTGTCATGGAAGATACAAGCTGCAAAATCTATTTCCTATATAATTTTTGTGGTTATCTGTTCAACAGAAAGAAATTGAACTTCATACAAACATGTACCTCTTCTCAGGCTTCTGAAAGCATCACCTCAGCCCTGATCAAAGGACGAAGGAAATAAATACTGAAAATAATACCACCACTGTCTTCAAGATGCTGGTTATGTTCACATCCTCATAATGCACTTGTGAGATGGTGAAGTTCAGCATTTACTTTGCAGGAGTCTAAAGAGACCATGGAGTGTCTGCATGTGTGCCCATGTCAGAGGGCAGGAGGACTTTTTAGCATGTTGTGCTATGACTGAATGACACTGGTACAACCCAGCCATTTGGCTTTTCACGTCACTATTATTTGCACACTGATGATACGGCCATTTAGACTGAGAGGAATATTTCTGAAGCTGAAAGAGTTGTGCTGAAAAGAAACCACAGCAAAATTAAAATATACAAGCCCTGAGAGCTAGTAACAATCTACTAAGAAAGGAGCTTCCCTTGTCTGCGTGGCACTGCAGCATTGCCAGCTGGTTTGAGGAGGTGACCCTTCCCCTCTACTCAACATTGGTGAGGCCACACCTGGAGTGCTGTGTTACCTCCTGCCTGGTAAGCAGGAGGAGCCGCCCTCCATCCTCCCTGATGGGCGTCAAGTGGGCAAGCGGGGCAAGTGCTGTGGTGTGTGCCTGGGAAGGCTAAGAGTGACTTGTGGGAGCACGAGCAGTATATGGGAAAACAGCTTCTTGGCTCTGTGATGTTTAGCACACTGCCACCCACATCACACGCCCTGTGGGGAAGCGCTGCCCATGGGCTCCGTTTCCCACCTTGCTGGGCTGATAATTGAGGTGTTTTATAATGCATCACTTCAATTAATGTAAAACTGATACAGACAGCACCACTGAGTTCTTAAATTTAATAGCTACCAGATAAATGTATTTACATAGAGGCTGTACTGCAGAAACAATGGCAAATATGAAATAAAATAATTCAATTAGTAATAAAATCTTTGAGCTGTTGTGTGAGGACAGCACAACTGTTAATCATGATTATGATTTGAAGTTCATCTATGAGGTGAAGAAGAGTTAAATAAATTACCAGAAGTCACACAGCATCAGGAGTTCTTAATCTGACTTACTGCTTACTTCTCACTTAGCCACTCCTTTCAAAGCCCATTTTAAAATTTCCTCTTTTGCTCTCATTCTTAAAAAGCGTCCTACTGAAATCACAGGCTGTCCAGGGCATGCATGTGTTGAAAGTATGTCTTGGTTGCTTTGAGCTTGCAAGGACAGAGCAGAGAGTGTAATCATACAAATTGTTCTGAAAAGAAGATTTTCTCCTTTTTTTTTTTTTCCTCCTCTCTGATCCTGCTATTCTGTCTCTGCTGTCAGTGCTATTTCTACCCACTGTTCTCGGGATCAACAAACAGTGAAGAACAGAAATAGGAACACAGAGAAAAATCCTGCAGTATATCACAGGAAACTTTGGGCTAAGATTGTGTTTCATTATCAAAAAGAGAAGCTGCTCAAGGGTAATGAGGGAAAGGGAGAGATGCCAGGAAAGAAAGTTCTGAAAAATAAACTTAAATTAAGGATCCCTGGAAATTAAATTGAGCTGCAATTAACTTTTTTTTTTTTTTGCTTTTTCTACGGGAAAAGGTGATATTTTTTTGCATGCTAAAAATCTTCTCAGCCTCGTGTTGCTTGCTTTGCTTGCATGATTATTTTATTTTATATTGAACTTTGGCCAGTGCTGTTTCAAGTTACTCCTCTACCTCTACTTTTCCTCTACTTCCTCTGTCATTCTGGGTTGAGCCTCAGGATGCCCTCCCACCCACTTAAGACATCCAAAGACAATTACAAGGACATACTTCCAGAAGTTCTACTCATAAAAATTTTGTTCCAAGTCTTTGTTTGAGATGGTCTCATTGTTTTCACTGCTCCCAACTTATTTTAATATGACTAGGGCTATCTTTATTTATCTTATCTTTGTCTTTGTCTTTATCTGTCTTTATCTATCTTTATCTAGGCCATTGCCAGACACAGGGAGAATCAGCCAGAGCTTTACTACTAAGTGTGAGAGTAACAAGCTCTTGTTAGCAGGACATGCAATGCTGACTTCCAGACTGTGGGCTGTCTTAGTTTTGCAATGTGCAAAATGTGTTATGAGTCATGAAGACCATTTGTAGATGACACTATTTGCTGATAATATTTTATGTACATTATTAGGCTTTATAACTTTTTGCCATCTTCTTGTTTAGCAATTACTGCACAGACCTCTTCAGTTTCTGTGATATTGGCATCACTGTGAGAACAGTGGAAATATCAGGATAATATTTATTTATTTATTTATTTATTTTAGTATCAAGCTTGTGTTTTGCTTTTCTCATGATGAGTTTTGCTTCTTTTTAATATTTCAAACTATGAGCTATTGAGTAGGAGGCTAGGGACCCAAGAACTATTGAAAAATTAAAAATTTTTGTGAAAAAACACAAAGAATAGTGGAGGAAATGGGTGATGGAACAATCAATGATAGTTTCAAGGATAAGCAATAGTGATTGCACTTTCCAGCACCGGTTCAGTCAAACTGATAAGGATCAAACACATGTCTGATCAGATGCTGGGGGAGCTGGAAAAGAATTGGAGCCACTTAGATTCCCTGTCAATATGTGTGCACAAAAGCATCTCATGCAGTACCAGGCCTGCATCACTGGAACATCTTCACTTAGGAACAGCCATGTATGGAAGCCACTGGGCTGTGCTGATTGAGGTCAGGTACCTCAGAGATTGCCAACTCCTACACTGTTGTCTGAGGCTGAGCATGGGAACTCATTGGTGGGCAGTTGCATCCAAAGGGTTGGTATCAGTGCAATAAATCTGTGTTTGGGGCTGTTGTCTAGTGCTATGAAAGATCACGTCCAGGCCACAGGTCAGGCAGTTTTCACTAGCATCCACATATTTAAAAAAAATGAATAACAAAACATAAAATTTATCCTCTATTTGGAAATCTTGCAAAGATTTTTAAAAGCATATTTCAAAGCTTTCCTTAATAAAGATGCATGGTTCTCTTGCCCTTCTTCACAGCCTTAACTGGATGAAATAAGGATGTTGACCCTCTGCAGGCTCTGTTCAAGTGACTGAGTTACTTGTGTGTGGAGGAGGAAAATTTTAAGTGTTTGGAGCAGAGGCAGGCTGGTAACCAAACAAGGTTTAAGTCTTATGAGGCTTTATTTCTCTACTCTCTGAACTAATGAAAATATTTTTGGGGAAGAATTTTCCTGCAGTCCTGAACAAATGTTGCAAGAGAATATTTAAAATATTTCTGTCAGTGCCTTCTAGCACTAGAACTAATTAAGTTGCTTTCATGTCTTGGAGGACTGCACATGCTTGCTTCCAGCAGGATGGCAAAGCGCCGGCACTGCCAGATCTGTGTCAATGTGTGAGGTACCTCTGCAGTAAAAAGTAAATGACAGTCAGAAATTGGTAGCTGGTGCTTATAATATAGACCCAAGAAGCTAAGACTGACATTTGCTGGCAGCAAGTTTGTTTTGGTTAAATATCTTTTTTTTCTTTAGCCAAAGAAAAATACTCATACAAAAATTACTTGAGCCACAGCAGAAGACTAGGACTAGCATCAGGAAAATGCGTCTGGTAGCAGGCTTCTGTGATACAAACCTCTGTCCCTGAATAAGATTCATTCTTTCCCAGCTGAGTTGATGGGAAGTTCCTGCTCTTACAGAAAAGTGTACAGACTGCTGCAGTTGTGTTGTATTAACTCTCGTGTTATGCCCTTTTGCAGGGTTCAAGAGTTCTTCCATAAAACTCCAGGCTATAGATCCTGATATAAGTAGCCTATGTTGCTAGCTGTCCCAAAAGAGATTTTATAAATGGGGTGCTAGAGCCTTCATGAAATGCTTGTCAACCCAGCACTGCTTGCTTATTCCAGGTTCACTGGAAGGAGACCTCACTTCAATCTTCAGCCTGTCGTGGCAATTTCTTTCACACATTTTCTCTATCTTTTTTCCATAGTCATCTTTCAGTGAGATCTCTCCAACACTGCCAACCAGCTCCTCCAGGCTGTGAAGTCTGGCACAGAGAGAGACAAAGAGAGACTGAGTCATTAACAAAAACAAGGCACCTCCCATTATTTTAGCACACTAGAGTGGACTACTGCTGGGAGATCTTGAGTGCCAAACAATAAATGAATCCTCTCCGGTTAATCGTCACCCCTGCCAGTGAGATGGAGGTTGGTTGCTCTTGCAATAAAAGACAAAAGTCTTTTCTTCTGCTCTTTGTTGCCTGTAACAAAGCTGGTTGGATGCAGCTGGGATCAGGCCCACAGCTGATCCTCCTCTCCCCCGCCCCTGGTCCATTCCATTCAGCTCAGCTGGTGTCACCCAGACAATAGGAAAGCTGTGTTTGTTGCATCTCAGGATGTTAAGTCTATAGTTTGGAAATTCTGGAATATGCATGTATTCTCTCCATTGATGTTCAGGGGCTTGATACCTCTTTGTTTGGTTTGCTTCATTGTAAGGTAAAACGGAAGAAGAGATAATGCCTCCGCTTAGAAATATAGATGTGTGGTGACATAAAAGGGATGAGAAAGAAATATTTCAGACACGAGACCTGAAACCACACTTTTGGTGGGGTAGTGGGGGCTAGTTATATGAGCTGTGCTGCCCGACTGTAAGATTTTGTCAGGCAGGGTCCTTTTCGCAAAGCAAAGTCCTGGTCCATGTTCAGATAACAGATTGACCTGGTGCAAGACATCAAGTTAATTTACCAGTTCTTCCTGGCCTCTGGCAGATAGCTCTCCATGCAAGAGTGAACAGGCAGGTCTGACTCATCTGTAAATGGACAACCTGTCAGAAAATGATGATCAGAAAATAGTGTTCTGTTTTAGAGTGCTGGAACATTGCTTCCCAATGTGTTTGATGTAGGTGCATTAAAAGAACAGGATAATTTTTTCCACTCTCCGTTTCTGTATTTTTGTGGTTACTTTTCTCCCAGCTTAGGAGCCAGCAGGCATATCCTAGCAGATCCACTTTCTCCCCACTTGTGTCTCAGCAAGAGATAGCTGTACAAAGTATGCCTGTCTCATTAGGACCTAACATTGTTGCCTTCTTCTCCACAGTTTGCCCTACTGGTCCTTACAGCAAATCAGTGCATAACATCCTCATTTCCTTAAAGCACACTGCTACCAATATCTAGCTTCCTTTTGTGCAGTTTATCATAAGTGGTGGCTAAACTCAACTTATTCTGCATATCAGTCTAAGAAACCATCCATGTTCACATCTGCACTGAACACCTAAGATACAGTGCCAAGTGCTGTGGGTTAAATAAAAATATGCCCTTTTCCAGACTATATGCAAGGAGCTAGAGAAAAGTCAGAACAGCGGTGGTGTCCTTCCCCCTCCTCTCTGCTGCTGAATAACTTCTCAGTGCAGAGGACAGTGAAGGCTGAAAAGCATCTTTAAAGAATCATAGAGACATAGGATGGCTTGCGTTGGAAGGGACATTTAAGATCACATAACTCCAACCCCCTGCCATAGACAGGAATACCAGCCACTAGATCAGGTTGCTCAGGGCCTCATCCAACCTGGTCTTGAACAGGGATACGCGTGGGACATCCACGCATTCTCTCAGCAACCTGTTCCAGTTCCTCACCACCCTCTGAGTAAAGAATTTCCTCCTAAACTTAAAATAAATCTTCCCTCTTTTAGTTTAAACCATTGCCCCTTGTCCTGTCATTATCTGACAAAGCAAAAAGTTGCTCTCCATTTTTTTTATTTATTTTATTTATGCAGGTCACATTGGGAACTACCGGACCTAAAATAATATTACTCGTACAGGACAGGCAGGATCTGAACACTGGAAAAAATGACCTGTCTTCATTCCTTAGGTATGCAGTAAGTGCCTTAACAGTACTGTCACTTCTTGAGTATTTACTTCTGTGGTCAACCAGCATGTCATGCAGGCACGTAGGAATGATATTGGACCTAGCAAAAAGAGGTGAAGGAGGGATCAGGCAAAATTATTTTGTTTTATATGACTCTTAGGTATGGTAACTGAGGCTTTTTTATAAGCCCCCATAAAGAACTGGAAAGCTGCAATAAGGTCATCCCAGAGCCTTCTCTTCTTTAGGCTGAACAGCCCCAGCTCTTTCAGACTTTCTTCATAGGAGAGGTGCTCCAGCCCTCTGATCAGCTTTGTGGTGGACCTGTGTGCTGGACCTGTTCTAACAGATGAAATTCCTTCTTTTGCTGGGGACCCCAGACTTGGATGCAGTACTCCAAGTGGGGTCTCAGAAGGTCAGAGTAGAGGGGGACAATCCCCTTCCTTGACCTGCTGTCCACTCCTCTGTTGATGTAGCCCAGGATGCAGTTGGCCTTCTGGCCTGCAAGCACGCACTGCTGACTCATGTCAAGCTTTTCATCCGCCAAGTCCTTCACTGCAGAGCTTCTCTCAATGAGTTCTTCTCCTAGTCTGTAGTCTTGTCCAGGATTGCCCAGGTGCAGCCCCTTGCAGTAAAGGGCTGATTTGAGTTGTGTTTACCTATACACATACAAGTAAAACTTGAGACAAATGTTTTTTTACTTTCCCAACATAACCAATCTCAAATTCTCTTGCATATAATATTAAAGCTATGGATGACTCTTAGTCCATTTACGATTTTGGAATAATGTGTTTCCTGAGTTTTGAATGTCATTGGATTATTGATAGTTAGGGTGTTCTATCTGCATATGAACACTTGTAGTCCCTGTCCAAAAGTACCTAGATGCTTGTGGAATTGAATATATATTCAGGACTCAACAATTCTTTCCTGAAATATTCTAACATAGCAGCAGAATTTCATCACCTACCTCACCACCAAATTCTTTTCAGATCTTATCTTTTCCAGTCATAAGCTGGAAAAGATGCATGATACAATATCTTACTAGTGCTGCAGGGGATGTGACTCCATATGTAATTTGTGAGATAGATGTTGGGAGTGTCCCTAACTAAAATTGTTTGAGGATAAAACTACTAAGCACGGTGCTGAAATGGATCACCCCCTGGCCTGGTCTAGGATTTCCAGAGGGCTTCTACGATCTAAGTGCCAAAATGCTACTGAATATCAATTAAAATAGTGTGTCTAACTCATTTCCCTGAAACTCACTGCTCTTCCTTCCCATTACGTTCCTTTCAGCTTTTGGGTTGTGATTACATTAAAAATCCTATAGACTTTGATGATACCAGACAACATTGGTAGAGCAACCAAAGTATGAAATACTTTGTATTTGAATAACTTTGTATGAATAAATGGGCTGACAGGGCAAACTGAATAATTCAGTGTCATCCCTGATGTACAGAAGATAGCTAGACTCAGAGAAAAGTGCCTTTGTGCCTAATCAGCTCACACTGCATATTCGTTCAGGTAGAAAACAGAAGAAGGAACATCTAGGACTGTAGGATTTTTTTTTCCCTTAACAGTTTTCTGTTATGGTTCTGCTCTGAGGATTCCGTGAGAGGCAAGAGGCGAGGGGAGGCTTTAAAATGTGTTTTGTGTGTGTAACCTCAGTTTTTCATGAAGCACTGAGCATATAACTTTTTTTAAGAACTAATCTCTTACTAGTGTGTGGTCTCTCACTGTCTGAATAATGTTATCCCTCCCCTAGCCTTGCACTGAAATCGAACATTAGTAATACTGAAAGCTGACTGAAAACCATTCAGAGTTTCACCAGAATACGGGGATGAAAAAGTCCATGGAAGTATTAGAAGAAAGGAAAATATTTCCTGCAGAGGAGTAAAAATTTGTGATGGGTTTCACAGTGGGCTCTAATAAGTGCTGTATTTACAATTTTTTTGTATTGTTTTTGTTTTTGTTTTCCAAGTTCAATGGAACATTATGGTTTTTTTGTTGTTTTTTTTTGTTTGTTTGTTTTTCTTTCCATAATAAAGGTGTTCCTGTTATTCAGCTCTTTATCTGTGTGTTGTCTCCTCTTTTTTTTTTACCCACCACATGGCAAGTGTTTTTTGTTCTCTCTATCCTGTTTAGCTTCCATGTGAGATCACACACAAAAGAGTAGGATGTAAACTACACAGCGGTAATGTTCTTTATTAGAATTCCATACATACACAGAGAATTTACTGTGATTGATTATGTAACATAGTGCTTTATAATTTTTTGTTGCAACTTAAAACTATTCAAAAGACACTTTTGAAAGGGAGAAAGATTGCAACTATTCTCTATGGCATTGTCTGCGAACGCTTTATTACTAGTGGATTATATAAAATTCTTCATAGCAAATTATTAAAGAATAAATTGGTCTTTAATAGGAAATTATTAAACCACTCGAAATAGATTCTTAGTAGGAGATTTTTGAAAATGAGTAGTTCAAACAAATATTTGAACTCCATACTTTATATATACTTCTGTACTCTTTTTTTTTGCACTCAAAATTCTTGAAGTTTATATTCTATTATACCTTTGAGTTACTTGCCTATTATCTCAGTGCTATGTGAAATACCGTGGTCTCTCTCAAATGAAATATATCAGCAGTGATCAAAGCACTCGTATGCTGTCTCAACATCAATTTTTTGTGTCCATGCTGAAATGGCAGAAGAACATATCTTTACACTTCCTTCCCAGTTTGTTTAAGCTCCCAGTCTTACACAAAATTTCATCCTTGAGTTGCAGTTACTTGTGGGATTGACCCCATTAAGCTCTAGCTGAAACATATTGCAGGGTAGGGACCATTGATCTTCCTTCCTCAAGTATCCTCTGCTGCCTCTGCCATTTCTCCTACAGCTTTGTGTGGTTGTGAAGGAGCCACCTGATAACTTCATGAGCTCAGGTGCTGTTGGCATCAAAGCCACTACTGGGTGGAATAGGACACAGTCTAGCTACCCATTTAATACCCACCTTCATAAAGGGCATTGCAGTCCACACAGAGCTTCCTGCTGCTGTGGTAGGTTCGGTAGCAAAACTGAGCCAGATGCTGCCTAAAGGAGCTGGGCTGGACAAATCCAATGGTGTTGCTCTTACATTCTTACAAGAGCCACAGCCACTGCTGACAGGCACATCCACAGGTGACCTAGGCAGGCAAACTGATAATAAATCAGAGATAAAAAAGTTTCATATTTGCAAATGCAAGTTTTGGGGGAGAATGTTCACATAGCAGTTTAGAAACTAGCTTGATGCTTAAAATTGAAGTATTCTTGCTGTCACAGTAGAACAGTACTGGTAATGTGCAGGACTCAGATTCAAAGCTCCCTGATGGCAACAGAGATGTCATGTGGATGTCTGGTATATTCTTGGAAAGTGAGATATCAGCTTATCTATCTCTCTGGAACAGCCTGTTCTCTGTGACTGTAGTGGGTTCACGTGGCAAGGTTTTGGTTGCAGGGGACCATAGGCTCTGGTCAGCAGTGGGACCTTTATCTAACATGGGGCAGCTTCTAGTTTCATCTCAAAGTCACCCCTATGACCCCCTGCTACAAAAACCTTGCCACGTAAACCCTCTACAGTGACATGCACAGTTTCCTTCTGGCCTGGGGAATGGAAGTCCTAAATGCTTTCAAAGCATATGGGACTCCTGAGTACAACCACAGCCTGATGAGTCAGCACAGTAGTATGGCTAAAGGAACTCCACTGGCACCATCCAAGAACAAAAACTCTGCCATTGGCAGGTATAATAATTTAACCTACTGCTACACATTCTGTAATATATAAAGACTTTGGCAAGAAACACGTTAAGAATTATGATAGCTATGGTCTGGAGATTAACAAATATTTTACCTGTTTTCAAAAAGGGCTTGCTGGGTTAATTATAGCTAAAAGTATTCCTGACATCCACAAATGCAACCTGTCTCTTCTCAGATTTTGATACACTTTGTCCTATTTTAATGATTGAAAGTTTGGAGGAAACAAAAAGTTTCAGCTGGCATCTACCTACTTTGGTAGTTGAAAAATTTGTCCATTTGTTAGTACACATGAAGATGTTGGGCAGGTAGTGTGTGTTAAGTTTAATCTCTACACCAGTTTCTTTCTGTACCTGTTTAGAATAGATAAATCTAAATTTTCTAGACTTAGTTACAGCAGAAAATAGACCATGAGAACTGCAGCACAGCAGAAAATAAAAATATGTAGGTGGGAACTTGTACAGTGAGTACGGACATTTAGAAATAGACATCCCTCACCCTCCCCAATTTTACTCATAGAAACCGAGTACACATTGAAATTGTGTACTTTTGTGTATTGAATTTGTGAGCTATGAAACTGAAACATTTAAATTCTGCTCATGGCTCTGAGTGACTCAAGATGCTCAGAGTGAGTATGATGTGCTTGATATGGTTGAACAACAGCTGTTTTCATCAGAACTGTGTTTATGGAGTCATCACAGGCAGATGTATATTGACTGACTAATAGACAATACAATGGATTCCGGAACTGTGACAATCAACCATCTTATGTGGTACATGCACCTACATTTCTGACCTGAGATACAAAACTAATGCAGTGGTGTATGGGATGTGTGAAAAACGTAGCACTGATGTGGTCTGATCAGGGGTGGAGTTTTGGAAGCCACTCTTTGACAGAGGGACTCCAGCAAGCCTAATATAAGCCTAGGGCTTCTTTTTAACCAACAACATTGCAGTACTAATATGAACGACTTCATCAGATGTTGCTAAGTATGTTGAAAACTTAAGGGACAGATTAGATTACACAGCAAGTCAGAACATCCTTTTTGAGGCATGAATCTGATGTCCCCAGGATGAATTATCTTGGAGACACACTTTTTTCTGATGTTTGAACAAGAGCCAGGCTTACCTGCATTTGCTTTTGTGTGTTAGAACTTTGATACCCTCACCAACAGGACATCAAATTACAAAATAAAATTTAGATATCTGTATCATCTCACTGGTGGCTAATTATAAAAAAAGAAAAAAAAATTGATAGAAATTAGTTCAGATGTTTACATACATTCTTAGAAGCACAAGTTGGGGGACAAAAGTCTGTTGCAAAATCCAGGTGTAAATGATTAAAATAAAATAAATAAAATAAAATAAAGTAAAATAAAATAAAATAAAATAAACAAACAAAAACAAGATAGGCACTATCTTACTTGGAAATAGGAATAGTAGAAATTAAGAGAGTCAATTAAGGCCAGATCTGAGAAGTGCCATGAGAACAGTGCATAGGGAATAACCTATTAACTACAGGAAAAAATAGTAAGCAAGCTGGGATTTGGAGCAGACTAGGAAAAGAGCTGGGAAAGATTCAGACCCCAGAATCTGTAGTCTGTCAGGAGGAACAATCAATAAGTAGCACATATTGAACAGTAATGAAATGAGTTTTTGAAGCCTACTACCCTTTGGAAGCAGGACTGCACTTAAGAATTCCTGTTCCAGACCAGACTGCTAGTCTGGGAGTTGACTTCACCTGCCACCACAGATAACAATGTGAGTCTTTTAAACAAAGAGGCCAGAAAGGTCAGTTATTTTCCTGCCAGAGTATTACCAGCATTGATTGTGGACTTGGGACCTGTTTGGTTATGGCTGTTGTTACCTTAGAAAAAGACAAGGTCTCTGGTGCACACACACACTATCCAAGTACAAACTCTTTGCTTCTTTTATCAAAGAAGAGTCAAGAGTTACTGTCTGAAGTTGCCTGCAAGAAGCATTTGCCTGAATTAAGAGTTTTCCAGCATTAATCAGGGTGACAGAGCTGTTAGATCAATAAGCTGCTGAACTACATGCTGTAAGTGGTGAGAAGAGCTGGTCAGTAATACCTTTCTCCCAGGAGACATATCAAAGGAAAGCCAAAAAAATAGTGTGAGAAAGAAAGGGAAATAGCCACTGAGGAAAGGTAAAGGATATTTGTGAAAGTTTTTTTATTTTTATTTTTATTTTTTTTTCAGGCTGAAAATAGTAAAAACAGAAGTCATCATATAAAAGCGAGTTAGTTCAGTCCAGCAGTGATTTCTCTAGTACCAGTTTGGCTTTCTAAATTTTGTTCTCTGTGTTGAAAAAAAAAACACACTTCCCTGTGAATTCATCTGTTGTTGCTCCTCCTTTGGTTACTTCAGTGAGTCTTGACTGGAGAGACCATGCTTACTTGAGATGGAGCCTGCCTGTTGATACAAATATTCTTTCTTATTCCTGCACCAGAAAATAAAGGACTTGCCCTGAACTCTTCCAAGCTAATTTTCTGGAGAATGAACTCACACAAAAGCCAAACCTTGCAAAAGCAGCAATGTACCAATGATTTTTGCTCTGCAGGGCCGAAGTACTGGAGAGGAGGTTGCCCTATGGAACATAACTCTGTATTACATCAGCACCTTTAGAAATGGACCAAAGGTTTGCTGAAGCCGTAACTGGAGAGCAAGATTTTCCTTTTGCAGGCCACAGTGTTTGTACAAGAAAGACCTGCATTTCTAATTGGGAAGAAAAAAAATATTTATACCTCATATATTGGAAAAATTGTTCAAGAACAGTTAATCCTTGAGAAAATTTTGCTCTGAAATGCAAACAAGAGCTGTGGCTGAGAGGAGTAACTAACTCACCAGAGGCCTACACAGCCATCCAGAGGGACCTCAACAGGCTGGAGAGCTGGGCTGACAAAAAGTTCTCATGAAATTTAACAAGAAGAAATGTAGAATCCTGCATCTGGAGAAGAGCAACCACAGGCACCAGAGCATGTTGGGTGAATCCAGATGGAAAGCAGCTTGGCAGAAAATGACCTAAGAGTCCAAGCTGAACACGTGCTCTTGCTGCTAAGAAGGCTAATTGTATTCTCAGCTTCATTAAGCAAATTATCACCAGCACGTTCAGGGAAATGATCCTTCCGCTCTACACAGAATTGGTGAGGCCACACCTGGAGTGCTGTGTCCAGTTCTGGGGCCCCCAGTACACGAGAAACGTGGACATACTAAAGAAGTCCAGCAGAGGGCCACCAAGGTGACCAAGGGGCTGGAGCACCTCTCCCGTGACGAGAGGCTGGAGGAGTTGGGCCTGTTCAGCCCAGAGAAGACTAGGCTCAGGGGGGATCTTATCGATGTCCATAAATACCTGAAGGGAGGGTGCAAAGAGAACAGATCCAGGCTCTTCTCAGAGGTGCCCAGAGCCAGGACGAGGCAATGGGCACAAACTGGAACACAGGAGGGTCTGTCCGAACATCAGGAAGTGCTGCTTTACTGTGTGAGTTATAGAGCACTGGAACAGAGAGGTTGTGGAGTATCCTTCCTCGGAGATCTTCAAAAGCTGCCTAGACATGGTCCTGGGCAACCTGCTCCAGGTGGCCGTGCTTGAGCAGAAAAGTTGAACCAGATGACTTCCAGAGGTCCCTTCCAACCTTAACCATTCTGTGACTCTGTGATCTTCCATGCCAATGCCAGTCTGGAAGCCGCAGCTTCTTGCCATATAGCATGTGACTTTATTGGCATTTGACAAAAACAGCAGGAAGGTTTTCTTCCAGGCAGACATGGCAGGTTCTGCTCTTAATGCTTCCTGTTCCCTGAGTATGCTGTCCTTTCCTCCATTACAGGCATTTTCTTGTGCATGCTGCGTAACTATGGAAATGCTGATTTCATGATGTCCTACAGGTGGAGCACATGGGGCACTTTTATCAAATACGCCTTACCTGGAATACTGTTTCACGCTCTATACCCATGTGCGTAGACTGTGCATCTATTTTATGTCAGGTGGCACAGATCACTTATCTTTTCATTGATCACAGTATGTATCCTAGATTCATAATCAACTGTATTCTGCATCATTCAAAGCCAGGTTCTTCTAAGTTTGCTGCTGTCAGACAGGATGTGCTAGTAAACTTTGCACGCCTCAGTAACAATGCTTATCACTTAAACTTGTGTTTTCCTTTGTGTGTCATTTTTCATGCTCTTAGCACTGATGACAAGTTTGGAGGACAAATGATGTGAAGACCTAAGTACAGAGGGGTGGACTATTTGATTTTCATACAAAATTGGACAAGAAACACCATAAATACCCTTAGATTTTTAAAAATATAAGACATTGATTATGTCACAGGCATGCCAGCTACAGAGGATAAAATGTTCTTTTCTTTTTAAATTGGTGCTTCCATTTTTTCCCCTATCCACCCCTACAGTCCTTAAATATAAACTTCTTTTCAACAAAAGAATCTTTTTCATTCATTAAACATTTCCCTGCCTTTTCTGTCTGATTGGAATAACCAGCTATGCTCTTTGACAGCTTTACTGAAAATAAATTATATTCCCCGAAATGTAGTGCTTTTAAATGCCTTCTCTGATGGCAGCGCTTCGTGTTGTGAACAGAGACTACTTCTCTGAAAGTTGCTGCAGAACTTAGCTCGTTACAAAATCTTAGGGAGAACATGCTAAAACTTTTTTCTCTGCTTCTTTCTAAACTTAATACGCAATGGTGTTGTAAATACCTGCATGTAATTCAGAATTTCTTTTATAGTGTATTAAGTGGGCTATTCATAGTTCCTATTTTTATGGTCTGTTTTAAGGCACTGTCCTGTTCACACAGGGCTCTGTGACTCTGCTCATTTTTTGATTCTGAGCTGGCTTCAACTCCTGGGAGCAGAAACCGCAGTATGGACATGGGATGGGCAGTTCCCCATGCTCAGCTCCTATGGGCAACACAGATGTAACTGCCTAAAACTGCCTGGACCTTCACACCTGGGGACAAGGGAAAGCCAAGTTGAGAATGCCAACTGCACATTGTTTCAGGAACTACCACTGCTGTGTCAGGATGTCACTAGCAGAGCCTGGATACCCAAATCGATAAGGAAAAGCTGCCTCTCATTATTTAGTGAGAAGCTGTATGCAACCTTCAGACTCCATTCTGCCCCAGATAAGGATCTAGGTCAGACTTTGATATTGCAAAATAAAAGTTGGATATATTTTATTTAGGAGAAAATAAGGTGTAGGAAATCATCAGGTTGTCAGAGTGAAGCAAGAAGACTGTTTTTTATACGCTTATGAATAAGGAAAGAGACAGAAAAATCAGGACAGGTTTATGGAAAATATTGTATTTCTGTAAGGATATTTTTGGGAAAAATTGGTCTTATTCAGACCAATGTTCTTAATTTTACTTCAGAAAAAGTAAAGTAATGATTACCTAGAAATGTCTTTTCAGGTAAATGTTTTATTTAATTTCAAATTATATTAAAATACTCATTTTTGATTGCTTTTTGGAGTACATCAAACACAGAACAGCCAGCTGGTCAAATGAGGTGATTCTCCTGCTATGTCTAATGTTGATACAGCCTCGCTTTGAATATTATGTGTAGTTCTGGTCTTCACAATATAAAAAAAAATTAAGATACTTGAATGCATCCAGAGAAGGGCAACAAAGCTAGTAAAATGGCTGGAAGGCTTGTCTTGTGAGGCGAGTCTGAGGACACTCGGTTTGTCTCATGTGGAGAAAAGAAGTCTGAGAGGCGACCTCATTGCTCTCTACAGCTCCCTGAGGAGGGGAAGTGCAGATGGAGGTGCCTGTCTCTGCTCCCTGATAACTGATGGCAGGATGTGGGGGAACAGCACAAAGCTGTGCCAGGGGAGGTTCAGACTGGATGTTAGGAAAAAAGTCTTTAGCCTGAGGGTGGTCAAACACTGAAATAAGCTTCTTTGAGAGGTGGTTGATGCCCCATTCCTGTCAGTGTTCAAGGTATTTGGACAATGCCCTCAATAATATGCTTTAACTTTTGGTTAGCCCCGAAGTGGTCAGGCAGTTGGACTTGGTGGTTTTTGTAGGTCCCATCCAATTGAACAATTGAATTCTAATGTTATCATTGTACTTTCATTAGTAAAAGCTTTAACCAGTCATTTGTGCACTTGCGTCAAAACTAACCATTTTTAGTTTTGTTTTTTTTTCCACGCTTTGGAAAGCTGATTTTCATTCCTGGTTACCAGATTTTCACTGGAATAAAAATTCCATTTTCTTCTAGTGTTATAACGTAAAGTTTGGCAAAGCAAAATAATGCTGATTGATAAAATATTATACAATTGCTTTGATTAAACTTGTTCATTTTCATCTACTTAGTCTGCAGAGGTTTGTTTTTCTTCCTGTGGTATAATTGTTGCTTTTGGTACTGAAACACAAATATTCCAGACTTGCATATGCCAGCTCCAGCTTTTGGAAACTCATATCTGACAGATAATCGAGGTAACAGCTGCACTGGCATTGCTACCAGGAGCAGCACAGTCTTTACCCCCTCAGAATAGTTTCTTTCTGAGTGGGTTGTCTCATTGGTACAAGTAAAATAACAAGGAAAAACAGTTTCCAGTAAAAACAAGGACTAGGGACTCTGGATGGGTTTGTCAGAAGGCATAACAGTTCTAAACTGTTAAATCCTGGACATCTGGAGGTAGGCTTTAGTGGTCTGGCTCTTCAGTATGTCCTTTTAATCACCTCAACACTACTGTATCTTTTGAGAAGATTAGAAAAGAAAAAGGTACACTGTTCTTTAATGGAAGCTGGAAACTGATGAAACTGATAATGGATTTGGTGTACAAGCTTGAATAATAGTTCGAACATGGAAATTAAAGTCCAGAAATTTACTGTGACGCCCCTCATGGGCATGTCTTTGCAGCAGGTCTATGTAGAGATAAGCCAGGTATCATGAGAATGAATTTGTGTGTTTTGTACCTACAGTACTTTGGGCTAATTAGGGCAGGCTCAGCATCACCCTGGTGCAGAACAGAAAGCTGTACAGAAATTCAAAGCAACTAAGCTGTCAACTTCAGTAAGTTCCTCATCCAAAAGACCTCACTTACAATCATCTATGGAAAAAAGATACTTGCACAGGCAGGCCATTCTGAAAGCTTCCAGATCTATGAAAAATATTTCAGTTCTGAAGAAAGTGAGATGTTTAGAACTTCCTGCCAAAACTTCCTAATAATGCTTGCAGTGTACTTAGGCTGCTGATGAGCCTGGCAGTAGAACTGCTGTGCAGTGGACAGCCAAGGGCCTTGCAAACCCTGGTGATATCTATCCTGTCTCGGTGGAGTCACTGAACTCACTTCCAACTGTTCTACCCAGCACCCAAACCCAGCAGTACTTAGCCATGCTTCCAGCAGTACCTGAAAGATTAAAGACTAAAATCTGCCCTTAGTTACGACACTTTCCTCAACCCATCCCAGCACACACATAAGTAATGCCCCCGGGGCTGCCTGAATCATCACTGCAGTACCAGTATCTGACACTTTGCTTTGCAAAGCATTTGCTGTTTAATGCCTGTCTCTGCTCCAGTTCCCACTTTGTTGAAATGACGAAACCCTGTACAATATCAGCCTGACATTACTCCCTTCTTCTGTAGAGGATTCATTTATTGTATTGACAAAGTTGCCAGGTATGTGGAAGGGGAAGGGCAAGGGCTGTACTCACATGCTCCAAAGGCAGTTGAGAAACCTGAAAACACAGCACAATCTGATGTAAACAAACAAGTTCTGCATATTCTCCTTTCCCGAATATTCAGAAGTCTTAAAAGAATTGGGCGTGTAATTGAAAGTAGCCAAAGGCAGCTTTATCCTGTGCTACCAGCGTTTACACAGCCGATCACCCAAAGTTTCACTTGGCAGGTTGACAGGGGTTATGTATTTTCACATGGGTGAAGATCTTCAACGGAGCATTGCAGCCTGAACAACACACACACACACACACAAACATCCTCTTGTTCCACTGATTTTGTTTCAACAGTCTGGAAGAGAAATTTCCATTCTCTCTTTGCCTCAGTCTTATGATCAAGCCCCTTGTCCCATATAACAGTTTTCCAGCACCATAGGCCTATCTTCTTTTCCCTTGGAAACTCACCTCCATTTTCTTTGAGGGGCAAAAGAAATTATTTTTTTTCTGTATAAAATCCCTGGTGCTCTTTTCCATGTTCACTGTAAGCACTTTTGAAGACATTGTTCTTGATGTCACAGGATCCCACTATCAGGAAGGTACCTGAAGCAGCAGCATTTTGGAGTTTGGAAGACACTTCATCAGAAAATTGGACTCTTGAAGGGGATGCAATGGTTCTGAGAAACAAAGAGCATTTCCCTGTAAACAAAAGCACTCTGAGAGTCAGTGCTCCAGGGAACAGAGCTGGTGTTAATACCACGTTGGTGTTCTTGCATGCTAAGACCTGCAATTTTTTCTCTTATGGGCCAGAGAAGAAAATAATTCTATGAAAAGGAAACAGTAGGAAACACATTACTAAACAAACCACTGGAGAAGGCTTTTTCTGATTTTTTTTTTTCAGACGTTTTGTGAAAGTTCTGAATTTGAGGGAACAGAGAAACTTTTCATTTGTGCTGTGAAAATTCAACAGCTGTCTTCAAAAATAATGAATTTTCCAACTTTTCAGAAAAATTGTCCTTTCTAATGTCTTTTTCTAGGCAAAAAGCAACTTTTTTTTTTTTGTTAATGAAATATGACATGATAAACAGAAAAGTGCACAGTACGGGCAGAAACTACATAATACTAAAACCTGCCAATTTTATCCACCATTATCACAATTTAATTCATGTATATGTTGTTTCCATTCTACTCTGTGTAACTCAGAAATAAGTGAAAGTAGAAGAGTCAGTCAACATTCTGAGAGTTCTATCATAGCAAAACCATGTGAGGTGGTGAGCTCAGGCAGAAAGAATAACACTCCTGACTAACTTGATAATGAGCTCTCATTTACCCCCTTCTCTCCACAACCCCCCCCAAAAAAAAAAAAAAAAAAGAGAGAGGAAGAAAAAGGAAAAAGAAAAAGGCTCTTCATGCAGTTGACTTCTGTCCTTTAGGGGGAAAAAAAAAAAAGAAAGGAAAAAAAAGGGTGAGTTTTTTTCAGTCATCACTCTTGTGAGAAACCAAACAGTCCACCTACAATACATACCGTATAATTTACCAAAACCACAAATGAATGCATTTCTGGTTCCTTCTGCGGCAAGTTTTGACTTCGAGTGGCATTCCCAGCATGGAGACAAATTTATTTATTCATTAATTTAATATATTCAATAAACCAACCAGCACACAGACTTATTCTTTACAAGTAATTAGAATGTATTACAAGCATACAAATGTGCCTAAGATTGAGAACTTGGGTTATAATCTAATGAAAATATTGTCGCTGAATTAATTTCCTATGTGGTGCCAGAGCCATGGAATAAAAAGTATATTGAAAGTCTTCAGAGACCTACTGTCAACAGCCTGGTACTACCTCTATTTTAAGCTGGAGACGATTAGATTTCAAAAGCCTGTTCCTTTTCATGCATGTTCCCTTGTCTTACAGAAATCTTCCATGCTTGAAAGGTCTCTCAAAAGTTTCAGAGATTAAGAAAGTGAAGGAACAGGCAATTTCTGCTACAAATGTCATTAAAATGTATTAGTCTCACAGAAACACAGGTCAAATGCAGATTTACCAGGAAGTTGAGACGGTTGATCCTCCCTGTGGAAAGTTGCAGTCTATTATATTCTGCATATTGCAACACTGCAACAATTGAAGATTATACTATGTCTGGCTATATTTGGCTGTAGATGAAGTCTCTTTTTATCAGAACTGCAAAAGCATAACGTACCAGTAGCATGTGGAATGTCACTGCTGCTTCATTCCTTCTAAAAGTAATCAGATTTCGTACTTGTTTAGCATTTTTCATCTAAGCATTTTGCAAGCTAACCAACTAACCATCAGTAAGGACAGGATTTTTTTTTTTTAAAGAATTAGATATATAAATGCAACAACTCAACACAAACAAACAAACAACAAAGAGTGAACTGGTACACAGACAAAGGCTATATTTGCCGGTGTTCTCAGGAAAAAAATTGCAAACTGAAGGAAGAAGCAATCGTGAAGTGCAGCTGTTGAGGCGCATTCCTGTTTCCCATTGGAAGTTAGACAGGCAGATAACCTATGACTGGCAGATTAGTTCCAACTTTCTGTTTCAAGCCACTGATATTGAGGGTCAGGAGAAACAAGCAGAAATGTCCTTATTTGTGTATATAGATTTCAGATACAGGCTGTATCACTGTATGAGATGTTTTCTCTGATGCACCCCTGGAACTGTCAGCCTATTAGTAACCTCGCTTCAAAGATACTTTTGTTTCTATCTGGTGTAGAGATTTTGGGGCATGTCCCTCTTCAGAGTAATGAAAAAAAGAGTTTAGGCTATCCAGGTCATTGTGGTAATTTTTTTTTTTTGGTCACATATATTTAGCCTACTTCAGTAAGCAGCAGACAGGCATTGATGTGTCCTTCAAGAAAGACTGTTGCCACTGGGAGTATAATTACTCTGTTCTAAAGCAAAAGGTTTTCGCGTAATTCTAAAGTGTAAAGAAAGATCAAGGAAATCCACAGGCTTCACTGGGAGCACTTCTGTGCAGGGCTTATCAGTGGCTCCTTATCAATGTTAATCTGACAACACAGGTGTGAGGGATTGCCACAGCTAGTATAGATCACTGGTCATCTGATCAGTAGTAACTCATTGTGTTCTGCTGGACACCAGTTTACTTGTTACAAGTTGAACAAAGAAGCAAATTAAACAAGCCTGAATAAGTAGTGTTGGTAACATGGGAGGTGTGGTGGAGAGCCTAGGAGAGAACTGCCTGTCTTTGCTGTCTGTAGGTGTACAGCTAATAACCATTACACAACACCCACAGACAAACTCCCTCCAGCAGGGAGAGGGCATGGTAATTATAGAATGGGTGTTTAAAAGGAAAAGGCGTTTCATATCCCATGTTCCTCATTTTAATAATAGAGACTGGTGTGTTGTGAAACACCTTCCTTAGAAAAACATTTAATGCAGTGAACCGTGTACACATCTGCAGTAGCGAGCATGATGGCTGAGCCTGTGTAGCACTGCTTGTTTTCATGTGTGTACCTGGGGAAAGCTCCCCACCCCACTATGTGAGCAGGGCTTGTCCCCAGGACTGGGTTAGGGAAATTCATGCCTAGAAGTCTCAGTATCAGACTGGAGGCAAGACAACTAAGAAGAGGAGTGTTCTTCTCCAGACACTCCCCAAAATACCTTGCACAGAAGTAGAGAGCAATGTGGTGCAGATTCTGCTTCTTTGCAGACCCTGTCACCATCACCCTCCTCATGCTCTTCCCAAATCCCAGAAGGAACCTGCACATAGTCCCTGGGCCCCACTGTGCGAGGGGAGGGGGCAGCACACAGGCTATGCAAGAGGCTGCAAGCTGCATCCTCCTCCTGCCCTACAGCCAGCTGCCCAGGCCCTCCTCCAGCCCTGCTGCTGGCCAGAGAGGCTGCTGCTGCCAAGCCTGGGTCTCTGCCGGGACCCTGGGGGGATGTTGCCTCTCCACCAGGGATCCCTCTGAATGTAGAAAAGGGTGAAATAGCACATGCATATTCTTCGAAGCAAATGCACAGACACTTTCATATGGATTCCTATCTGTGGGGAGGAGGTAACACAAAATCACTGAAATACTGTCTCTTCTCAGTCCTGTCTTAGGCAGATTACTTTCTTGCTGAGAAGAATAACTTTACATCGCCATTATCCTGGTTACCATCATCTGCTTTGTTACTCTGTCTTTTAGGCACTACCATTACCTAGCTTCTCAACTTTGTTTTGTCCCTTCTATCTCATCACAGTTTTCAAAACAACATTTTGAATACTGAAATGAAGCAGCAAAAGACCTAAAAGTACTTTTAGAAAGAGTTGTCTCAAGGCTGCCATAGTCCTAATACTCCCAAAATGAAGTAGATTGCTTATTCAGGAAATAATATTTCAGGTAGAAAACTGTAAGAAAGCCTTCAGCACCTCACACATCTCTACAGTAATTCATGAAACAATGGTTCAACTCTGACAAAACCACTCGAATTGTTAGTAAGTCTCTTAAGAAGTTAAATATAACAGCATACAGAAAGGTTTTTTTTGTTTTTTTTTTTTTTTTTTTGACGAAGAGGAGGTACAGAGCAGCTAGAGAATTAGAAAAATCTCTGTGTCACTGACCAAAATCGTTGGTTGGAGTGCTGAAATCAAGCCTTTTGGGCTCTGTTCACAGTTCCATTATGTCAGCCTTAGTGTCATCCTCTAAATGCTTGTTGTAAAAGCATTGCATTTATGTGCCTGTCATGCGAAGTCCTTTTCCTTTGGACATTATCTGACTATGCCAGAGTCTAATCAAACTCTCATTATCTTCCACTGCTAGGAATGGATTTGGTATTCACTATCAGTTAATCAGTGACTAGCTGACACAAGTGGCGAGCAGGCATGATTCTGAGTGAGCAGGTATCTTGTTAGTCCCCGTATTTCATTGCGGATGTACCACCTCAAAAGCATACAAAAATATCACCCTATTTCTTCTTTTAGGTTAACAAAGAGATAATATGATGTCCTCTTATTAACTGAAGGTCAAAAGACTATGAATGAGTGTAAATACAGAGGATAGAGAAGAGGTAGAGAAAAGGGAAGTAAATACTCTATCAAGAGGTAGGAAAAGATGCAATGCTTTGATACACCTTGTGTTTTATTTAATTCTCCACTTAGTATTATTCTCTTTCCTCTCCAGTTCAGGGTGCAGCTCTGGTCAATTACAGCATGTGTCTTGCTCATAACATGATCAGATGAAGCTGTGATACTGAAACACTGGGGCTCAATATAATGCAATGTCAAGCTGGCAAAGGTGTGTCCAAGCCCAGCTACCATCACTGGGGACTGTCAGACCCAAGTGAGGAGAAGTGGACCAAAGAGATGAATATAAGCAGTTCTTTTCTTCCACAGGTACAACCAAAGGTGTGCTTTCTCTTCTTCCAAGTAATTAATATTTTAGTTCTCAAAAGATGAGAAAAAACAGTTTGGAATGCAAATGTCAGATGTTGCTTGGATAAATACTACAAGCCAAATTCATTAGTGTGCTTTCAAAGAGAATTGTTCTGTTCTCCCATTATAAGTAAACAAAGAAATAACATTATCACCTCTCTTATTTCAGAATATACATGTTGTTTCTAGTGCTAATAACCATGTTCCTGTGACAGAATATAGCCTCACAACATCTTAACTGCAAAATACGGTTTGCAGGAAAGAATGGTTTTCTGAGAATATAAAAATGTATTTCATTCTTAATGAGTAATTTGTTTATATTTGTATACAAATAAATGAGAAGCAGGTATACTCTTTATTTAATAGCATTTAATCCATGATCATTTTATACAGTGGGGCCATACTCATAATGTTTCTTTTATGTTATTAAAAATATTGATAAAACACTAAACATTCATTAGTTACACCATTTCTGAGTGCACAGAAGGATGAACAAATGTGTTTTCATTATAAGAGGTAATAATAATTAAGAGTGACAGCACCTTATCCTCAGGATCTGCCTCCCAGCACCAGTTTGGCTGATAAAAAAACAGAAGTTAAGATAAGGCAGCAATTATTAAGACAAATCTTTTGAAGGGCTGTTTGAACTCCTGTGTCCAGCAGATAATCTGATTTTACAAGGTGCTCCAAGGGGGGTAGACTGCATGGGAAGCAGTACCCAGGTGCAGGCCTTTAGCCCTTTGCACCGGCATTTTTACCTCTAGCCATTTCCCTGGTCTCTTCTTCTTTTGTTTGCTACAGCTGTGGCATATAAATCAGTCTTCATTCTGTCTCACTGACACCAAAGAGAAACACAACACAAACAATGCAGAACAGCAAGCCCCAAATGTATTAATCTTTTTTTTTTTTTTTTTTCTGATCCCTTTCACCTACCTTTTTGGGGAGATTCAGAAATGGCTATGGGCAACTCAGTAATTCTTCCTTCATAAATATTAGATGCATGCAGAGCATGAATATTTGAGTAGCTAACTCTGACTTAGGTGAAAAACAATTGCTAATGGCAATCCATTTTTCCTTAGTGACATTCCACCAAAAACAAGCATGAGGGGGACATGATGATGCAATTTGGAGGTGGACAGCAAAAGGGAAAGAAGGTTTTGACTGGGAACAAAGACAATTTATTGATCAGTCCTTAAGGTCAAGTTCTGGAGTGAGAGTTTTAGCAGAGAGAGATCTGTGCTCAGCAGCTATATTGATATCCTTAGGATCTAAATTAACAAATACTGAAAAAAAGGTTTGACTACTTATGAACTATTTTTATTATGTTATTGAGCTTCCACCTCTTGATCCATTGCACCCTGCATGACACTGCACACTTTATGTGCGAACTGCTGTGGGAAAGATCGGACAGTTCTCTTAACATCTTCCTTTTGGGGTGTACCACTTTCCCCCGGTAAAACTGTGGCTTGCTGTGGAAAAGGACAGATTGTTTTCCCTCTGCCCAGTCCCACTTCCCCTGTGCATTCATTTTCTTTCTTTGATTCTTGCAGCCATGTACTCACTGCTCAGGTCAGATTAAGCAGCTGTTCTGGGAAAGCCACTTTCATTTTGATCCTTCATGGACTGCTTTTCAAGACAGACAGACAGATAAACGCATCCTGCTGCACAAGGGCTGCAAAGTATGTGCTGAAATGGTATGACTGGCAGTGGCGGTGGGAACAGGGCTGCCCCTTTTGGTGATGACAGGTTAGGTATAAAACCGTATCTTTTGATTTTTAATAAAAAATAGAACTTGTGACTTTATGCCTGAGGCACAGAAAAGAAATCTAGTGTCTCTAGAACAGGGGAATGGCAACTTATAATCAGATGTGACTAAATCAAACCTCAGCTGAAGTTTACGTCCACATTTGCATTGCCCCAGAGACGTCAGCATATAGCTATCATTTTATATTGGTCTCAAATTTGTCATTACTAGATGAATACTTTATAATCCATTGGTAATACTTATATACACTTGTCTGTTTTAGAATATGGCTCCCCTCACGTGTGTTTTGCTCCAAAAAACTATCTTGTTAGCTTTCTCTGAAACCACTGCAGCTTCCACACACTGTATTGCTAGGACTTCTGCCCTGTGAGTCAACTCCCGGGCACTTCTGCAGGAGTTGCTGAGCACAGCTGGCTCTCCTAGCTCACAGCCTGGCCTGACACAGGTAGCAGATGGTGCCTGTGAGCACCCAAACTGGCCTGCCCATCTGCAGCATGTGTGCAACTCTCACAAGCCTTAGCCATCCAAACAAGCAGACAAACCATTTCAGCATTGGTATAGGACCTGCTTCTCCTTCCAGCTAGACCTGCAGTTACACGTTCATTGACAATACCCAGTGCTGCTTTAGCAGAAGCCTGTGAAGTGTGTGAATACAATTCTGAGGAGCGCTAATGCAAAACGTACATCTTTGGACAATTGTGTTGAACCTATCCAGGGCTGCTGGTTGTGCTTCTGCCATTCTTCCTGGAGAACCTCCTGGTCCCAACCGCATGGACCCGCTGACTGGCAACCTGGGATGCTCAGAGACCCACAGGTATGTGGTCCTTGGACAGGGCTGTTACACTAGCTTGGTCCCTATGTGCTGCCTGTACATACCAGAAACAACTAGCAGCTAAGAGGACTTTCTTTCTGAGTCTAAACATTGAGGATATTAGCCCTCTGTTTTCCAATATGAGCACTCCATGGCAGGGACCAACAGAACAGCTCATTTCCTCTGCAAAGGAAGGTCAGGTGAATGCTGTTTGAGTGGGCTTTTTTTCCCCATGCACATCAAGCTTGAAGAGCAGAACCTGCTCAGGAGACAGGCCAAGAATACTGGGCAATTACAAGCTGTCTGCTGGGTTTTCCTCATTCCCCTGAAGCAGCTCTGTGCCTTTCTGCTTGTGCTGCTTCTCCAAGTCAGCAACACTGCTTGTTTTTCACTTAAAGATAAATGGCATTGGATAAGATAATTTAAAAAATAACCACATGGCCATTTCTATATCACTAAAACAGAGAAAAGAAGGTTAAAAACTTTGGCCCAGACTATCTAGATGCCTACTTCTAGAGTTGGTTCCCTTTCCATATCTGTATTTGCTCTGTTTTCTTCCCGTTAAAGAATATATCTTTCAGAAATTGTCCTTTTCTTATAGTTTCTGTTGAAAACCTAGCAGGTTTTGGTCTTTTATTTTATTTTTATTTTTTTATTTGAAAAAAATCCATTTTACTTCTCCCACGATCAAAATTATCTCTGGAAAACTGAGCATACGTTTTCTGTGGGTGAAAAACAGCATTTTGCTGGAAATCATAATTCTCAGATTAAAATAGTTTAAATGGAAGACTTTGAAGGAAACCTATTAACAATATCTAACTTGCCTTACAACAAAACCGGACAGATGAGACCATACCACATCTCAGTGGGTGAGAATCCCATCGATGGCTGGTGTCAGCGGGAAATGTGTAGGGTCAGGGCACAGGCACAGTGGGTTCCCTGGATAATCCTTCCCTTGATGATCGCCAAGCCCTGGTGAACAGCAGGACAGCTGGAGTTTGCACCCAGGATGTTATTAACAGCAGCAAACAGCTCTTACCACCCTCCGCCCCCTCCCAAACTTATCTGACAGTTGGACACCCACTTAGGCTGTAGCTCTCCACAGCAGTCAGTGGCAATGACTACTACAGTCTTCCCCTGAAGCAGTTCATGCATCAGAAACACTGATAATCTTCTAGAACTCTGCTACTCAATGGATGAAGCAGAGGGCCAGCGTGAGATGCTGTGTTCATGGTGTCAGCTGTTTGCTCTAAGAGGTATTTTCCCATTTTCTTCTACAGCTGTGCCTGTGGCTGGTGGCATCAAGGCAGTGCACCCAAGCTTGTCGTGATGCCAGGTATTCCCGGTATGCTTTCTGCTAGGCTTATTGCAGTTGACTGCTCATATTCATATGCTTAAGAGTAAGCCCTGGAGGCAGGCTAGTATGCAGGACGCAGATGTTGTGAGTGGGCAAGAAGTTGCCTCTCTTCCTAGCACTAGCAGGAACAAGTAGACCCCGCACACACTTTGGTCCTGACAGAGTTATAGCTGTGTGAGTAGTCTGGTTGCATCATCTTCAATTCCTACAGACTTTGCCTGTCTTAAGACAGCCCATGCAAAGAAGGCTGAGGGCCATGGTGATGTGTAAAATACTGTCCCCATCCCCATGGAGGCGCTCTCAAACTATGGAGGCTGAAGAACAGTGTGAAGGGAGACCCTGTCTTTGCCCTTGCTTTATCTCCCCTTGGAACAAAGGAGGGCACTCAATTAACAGCCTGGACTACTGTTCCACATCACTAAAAAATAAATATATAACACAGTGGTCGGTTATAATGATCCCCTGGTTATCCTGCCTGAGAAAACAGTGGTGCCATCCCCCACTTTGCAGAGAAAACACTTTCAGTCTGCAAAAGCAAAGAAAGAACTGCACACTGAAAGAAAATCCTGCTTTGTTTACAGGTTGTTTATTTACAAATATACTGAAGTGTTATCTTTTTTTTCCTTCTTTTTCTGTTTTTGTTTACTGTGTTTGTGTGTGTATGTGTGCATGTGCACAAAGGAAGAAGCATAATGTATGAGAAATTCATGTATCTTAGCTGCCAGACAATGGTGGCAGGAAAAAAAATCAGTGAAATGAAATTTAAAAACACTAATAAATAATTTAACAATGACAAGTAATTAAATAATAATAATAATAAAATAAAAAAAAGACAATGATCTACATACATTATGGTGGTTTGTTACCAATGCAGAGGGAAAGGAGCAGGGAAACTACTGTGAAAGGCAGATGGTTAATTATGAGAGAGCATATTCATATTTTTTTACAAGTTAAACAAATTGTAACAGACAGCTACAAAATACTACATTTTGATAACATAAATACAGAATATATAAATATACAAGTAATACAGCCATACACAGCTAAAAAAATAAGGTGTTCACTTAAAAACAGAGTTCCCAATGTTAAATATCTGGCAGTCCCTTCACAGTCACTACTAAACAGAAGAATGATGTGCAGAACCAAAAGGACCTTGGCTGTATCCTTTAGGAAGGCAAATAGTTTCAGTTTATTCAGGTAGGCCTCAAATGAGCAAGACTGTGCTTAAATCCCACCAAAGTCTACAGACTTTACATACCTGCCAAAAGTTAAGCAAGTGTGTAAGTAGTTACCTAGCAAGACAGACCCAAAACCTGAAGCCCTAGCCACATCACTGTGGGTGCAGATGTCAGCTGTCCAGTGCCACCAGGATGAGGAGGAATGAAGACACACTAAAGATGTACCAGCACATGCAGGGAACATCTGCTCTCTGTGAATGCATGGCATGAATGGTTTGGGCATCAGGTTGTGTAAAGCACTGCCCTGAGCATTTCAGACTTTGTGTACTGTGGTTCCAACTTCCATGGCTTTGATGTGCTTTAATATGCTCTCTTTCCTTTCACTTTTATGACCAAACTTGGGGCTTGTGAGAGCCTTTCCCTCCCTCTTTCATTCTGCTGTTAATTTTTAGTGACTTTTTGGGACAGCCAGAATTATTATGACATGGTTTGAAGAAGGTGCTCTTGCAAACCCCAGCTTGCAGCATCCCTAGCACTATCATGGTGAGCTGGGTTCCCTGGGGCACCTAGGAAGGTGGCTTGGGAGGTATTTCTGATCCCTAAGGAAACTGGGAGGGAGTCCTGAGCACAGTATGAAGAGGTAAGTGGGTTCACATCATCCCTGGAAGGTTTGCCAGCATGAAGGCCCTTCCCCATGCAGTGATGGCACAGTGAGGGGGCTAAGTTGCTGCTGATAAAGCAGCAGTGATCTCCTTAAAGGACCTGGTAGCATTCATCAGACTTGTGCAGGGTGAGTCTGAAGAACCTACTCAGCAGCCATCGTGAGACTAATGCGAGTCATGTCTTCAGCATGGTTAGGAGCAACTGGGTTAAGTGATCTGGATGTTTTTGATGACAGTGTTTAAAGAAGTAAATAAGATCAAAATTCCTAGGATGCAGTTTCAATCTTAGTGAGTGCAACCACTATATTTTTACTTACAGCAACATAACTGTCTTTCATGTTGTGACTAAACACATTTACTGCCAGCCCCCTAACTGCTTAGAATACGGGTTTTATCCCACAGTATTGTGAAAAACAGGGGGGGCTGAAAGGAGCAGTACGTGGTAGGAATCATTCCCTTGACATTCAACCACGCAATGGAAATATGCTGCTGCTCAGCTGAGAGCCAGTTGGTGGGTTCAATGACCACACTGTTCAGTAACCATTCATGAAGGCAGGAAAAACTCTGTGTGCTACCATTGCTTTTATGAACAGATCTTGTAATTGCACAATAAAGACCTCTGAGGAAGCTATTACTTAGTGTATTCATTCTTATCTCACAGTAACCTTTTTTAAACATTATCGAGCAAACACTGAAACCTAATCAATCATCTTTTACTTAATTGCATCTTGTCACCACTTTAGCTTAACACGTATTCCTTGCTTAGCCAAAACAATGATTGGAACACCATGAAGAGTTCACTTGATGCATTTATATTAGAAAAGGGTTAATTTCCAAGGGAAAATGATCACTGTAAGGTGCATGTAATAAACTGCTGTCATGACCTCTAACCTTCAAGCTCCCATATGTGCAATCATTGTTTGTGGTTTCCGTAGAAGTGCCAGATGCTAAGAATTTTTGGCAAGGGTTTATCAATTTGACTCAGAATAAGATATTACTGTGATATGGACCATTAAACATTTTACTTTCACCTGATTGGTGACATTTCCCTTGACAACAGAAGAGTAAAACAGAAATCAAAAAGGTCAGAGGTTGCTATATAATCTTTTACTGCAGGTCCCAGGTTAAAACCACAATGATCACACTCCAGTAGGATAATTCATTCCACAAAAAAGTGACATTTATTTTGCTTTAATGAACTTTGGCCTTTGCCAGATTTAATGGGTCTGCTGGAAATCACTGACCATGCATTCCTTCCCTTGACCAGCAGCAATCCACAGTGGCAAGGGAAGCATTATGCACGCCAGATGGCTTGACTGTGTAGTGTCTGTGGCACCAGAGGTGGTAGAAAATGGGGGAACAAACAGCTAAGGCATCATCATACAACACACCAAGGGAAAAGGAGATGGTATGTACAGGTACATTGCAATGAAAGAAAAAAAAGGTAGCAAACAACCATCTAAAGAACAGCAAAAGATTATGGTTACTTCAGCTATCAAACGGGATATTGGATTCTTTACCTTGGAAATCAATTGTATTTTCAACAACCAGCCCAGAAGCAGAGGTAGAGTTGGGACAAGACAGTTCTCCAAACTGTAGGACACATTATTGTTATCACTTAAGTCTCTGTATACAATAAATGCCATTTTGGTCCTGCCAGGAATGAGGGACAAAGCAAGATTTATGTCTAGTCTATAAACCCAGTGTGTTTGAGATGGTGAACACGCTTTTCTATGACTCTGGATGAGCACAGGAGGAGGATGGGGAGGAAAATATTATGAATTCATTGAGACTGGTGGTTATAAATGTTTATAATGTGCTACATGAAAAGTGCTTGCCTTCTGCCCTGCAAGCAGTATAGCTCACCTGAGTTCTTTATGTTTGCTATCATGAAGAGAGAAAGGAAATTGTTATTTATCTTGACACGCAAAGAAAGGGAAGAATGGCTGCGAAAAGAAAATTCTTCCAATTTCAAAACATATCCAGGGGCTCACAACCTTCAACTAAAAAAACACATCCCTACCAGAAAGTGAGAGAATGGTTACTAGCAAAAGTAACAGACCCACCTCCCTGGGCGTGGCAGGCTCCTTGGAGAGATAAAATAGGCACCTACAGGAAGGGGAGCATCACCCCACACAGGGATGTTGGTTCCTTCACACATGAAGGGCCCTGTATGAGGCAGGTGGTGAGTTGGCCACTGCTCTGCAGCAGGAGGGGTTTACCTCCAGGTCTGTGCTTAGCTCTGCTGCAGTGTATGCATGTAGTCTTCTCCCCTAGTGCTAGCCTCATCACAGTGTGAAGATGCATGGGCTTATCTCAAAGACAGAAATTTGCTTTCTCACTAAACCTCTGACGCTCTCGGTCCGCATCTTCATATTGGAGAAGAACATGATCTTACCTGTTCCCTTGGACCTACCACCTATCCATGTCATCCCTCCCTCTGGGGTGCAGGGAGAGCCCTGCTGCATGGGCGAAGGGGCGCGTGGCTGCCCAGCAGAACCAGGCTCTGTGGGCAGAGGAGCTCTGGGGCTGGGTGCAGTGGGTGCACTCCTTCCATCCCCACGCAGGAATAGCACCCCTTGGCCAGGGTCAGGGTCCCAGGGAGTGTCTGCACGCCTGTGAATGGAATGCTCTGTGCCTCCCCAGGAGGCTGCTGCTCTGAGCTGCTGCCAGTCCTCACCCAAAGGAATCAGATTAACCAACACTTTGGCTTGTTTTTGGATATTATGGTCAATATAGTAAAGGTATTTATTTCAGAAAGGGCCTATCCTGCCAATCTTTCCCCATGAGCTCTATTTTGAACACACCCTATAATTACTGATATTACCCTGGCAAATTTTCCCCATGAAGTTTTCTCCACTAAGAACCATGACTGTACTTGTCTGCCTCTCCACATTATAATTATCACCAGGCAATATTTATAACTATGCTATTATTATTTACGATATTTTATGCCCTATGAAAACCTATATGACATATGCTCAAGCTTCAGCATCTGAGATGATCAAACTTCATCTGGGTCATTTCCTTCAATTTATGCGTTTCTTGTTCTTCCATTTGCACTACTAAAAGGTTAGTTGGAGTATTTACTGTAAATACAGTAAATCAGCATGAAACTTGCAGTATTTCTGTTAGATTACAGCTCAGTATATCTAAACCTCCCATTGTGATCTCTCTCCTACTTTTTTTTTTTTCCTTCCTAGCTGGTGCACATTTCAGGACTTCTGATGGTTCAGGCTAGAACTGTATATCATAGATTCTTGCTGAAGCAAGATAATTAACTAAAGGAGTGCTTAATTATTCCAGATGGACAATGGAGAATAGCACATTTATGCCTCATGCAAAACAAATAAACAGAACAGAATGAACAACATGTTTGCCAGTCATAGCCTAGACTTGGAATTTGGCACTGAAATACTTACAAACAAAAGTAAATGTTTTATTCTCACACTGCAAAAAAAAAAATAATAAATAAAACTCTGTCTTGTAAGCACCTTTAGTTTTAATTAATAAAGATCAATACTAACCTAAATGCCTCTGTCCCTAACATGCATCTCCTCTCCAGGGTCATAGACCTTTCTTATTACAAAATCACTGGCTTTCTCCATAAATATAACTGTTAACCAGTTTCCTCAGTACCATATGTATAAGGGCTATAAACTAATCAGCAGATCTAGATTATGTAAAAAAAGTGTAGAAAGGAAACAAATGTTGAACGTCACATTTACATTAACTTCTCACAGTTCAAATGGCAATTTATCCACAACATAGTATGAATCATGCAGTAAGAAAAGGGAGGAATCTCCAGTTTCTTTGATTTATTTTTCATGTGGTTGACCGATGTCAGTATCAGTGGCTTAAAAAAAATTAAACATCCAAAAGAAAGGGAGAGAGAAAGGAGGAAAAGGTCTAGCTTTCTGCAAAATCCATTTCCTTTACAACGATGAGCTCAAACCAAACCAAAAAAAAAAAAAGGCTGCTGAAGAGCAGGGTCTTCTGTTCCTTCCACGCTTCTCTCTTGATCTGGTGCAAGCTGGGAATCAAGGGTATGGGACCAGTGGATGTGTTTTGTTTATATATGTATGTATGTAAGTAGGTAGGTATTGATATATATATACATACATACATATATGCATACAGATATAGTCTTCCTAAAAATGCTCTTTGCAGTCCAGAGGCGGCAGGAGTCACTGTGAAGGAAGAGCTGGGCAACATATGGCTGTAGAGTCTGCACTGGAAAAAGTCACTGGCTAAATATACGCCGGCTGTTTCTTTTCTTTTATTTTCATGAGGCGAAATATGAGCTCTGCATAGAGTACAGCCTGTCAATGGGGTTTCCTACTCTAGCCTGCATGGAGTTAACTTCAGAAGAGGCAAGAAAACAGTCGCTCAAGCTAGTTAAAGAGGTATCACTGTCGATATCATGAAAAATGGAGTCGTTTCCTGTAAATGAAATGTATATGTTAAGCTGTATTCTGTGCAGCCAGAGAAGGACATAGTATACATGGATGCTCATATGTTGCACACTGCAGCAAAATGGAATGCTCCTGGTTTTGTTTTGGCATGTTAACATAAGTTGGCTCTAAGCATCTGACCTATAAAGAGAAAGGCTAGCAATCAACTTGCAAAGTTCAACTGTCAGCAATACCACTTAGAAGTGCAGAAACCTGCCAGTATCTAATTTATGCCCCAGTCAACAGTACAAAAGCAGGTCTTGGCTGACAACATAAGCAAATGGTGTCAGGGGAGAAGGTCCCTGGCGTTCCTTGAGCTGGGATTCAGCACTTGCGGGGGCTCCGTGGAGGAAAGGAGGACCAGACGCTAAGAGCCCAACAACAGGAAAAAGCAGCCTGAGGACCAAAACCAGTAATGGTCTTCATTCACACATAAGGTAAAAGGCAGGTCGACAAACACGACAGGACCCAGGAGGAGGCCCAACTTCCCTGGCCTCAAATGAGCTACAGTTGTAAACATGCTTTCTTGTCAGAAAATTCCACTCGCTGGGGGCTGGTTTGGAACACAGCACCATTTATTTCCCTTAGCAACTAGAATTTCAGCTTACTTCATATCTTAAGGTACCAGAAAGAGCTCTAGCTCAAGTAATGTGAGCTTTAGAAAAGTGTTACAATGTTTTTTTTTCCTTATGCCTTCATTTAAAATGGCTTTCTTTTAATTCCTGCATTGGTTTTAAAACACAGAACATGCTTCCAAATGAGTTTTGCTTAGAATTTGCCAAGCACATTGTTAGCAACAAAATCACAAGCTGTCTAATGCTCATTTGCACTTCAAATATCCTCAGCTCCTTACAGTATTTACCAAATTGCCTGGTGTGCACTGTGGACTTGCCTCAGTGGAAAAAAGTAATAACACGCACCCAAGCCAGATTTCTTGTTGGTCTGTGCAATCCATGCTCATGAAAGTGATGTGCACATGTAACTCTGCAATGAAGTGCTCCTGGTCAATACAAAAGAGTCTGATGTAACAGGCCCTTGTGGGCAATAGCAAGGCCAATAATCACAGTCCAAGAAAACCTCTCAAGTTTTGTTTAAATGCCACACTGCAATTGTCCAGAATCAATTATTAGGCATTTAATGCTCATGATGCATTTGGTGTACCTATTCACTTGATGTTGTATGGGCAGGAAATTATAAAACCAAACCATCATCTTGAGTTTGGACAGAGAATATAATTATGCAGGAGAAATGTCCTGTGGTGATATATCTCTCAGTAGCTCAAGAATTGCTCTTTAACAAATCCATGCATCCAATCTGAGGGATCTGAGAGGGGTGGTCATTTATTCTGGAATAAATAGATTACTTATCCTTATTAGACAACTTTTCAAAGCATTACTTTCCCAGAGCTTCTAGGAAGGGGAAAAAATTGTGAGGGAAATAGAATTTGTCTCTGTTTATTTTTAGATGTCTTGGATAGTGATTTAAAAAAGTGGAGCTGGAGAGGTATTGATGCTTGTTTTTATCCTTTATCAAAACTATACTGTGAAGTAGCTTTGAAGGGTGTCTGGAGCCTGGGATAAGCTCTCTTCTACCCGCTTATGTGTGCATGAAAACATACACACAAAACTGACTGGTACAAATCCCAGAAAAAAATATTATAAAAGCAAGTAACTCTGTTGAACCTTTGTAGTGTGAACCTGCATACAAACCCTGCTATTTCTGATGCAGCAGAATGATGCTTGCCTTACCATAAGGATTCATGTGGTCGCCTGGCATTTGTGGAGGGGTAAGACCCTGCTGAAATGGGTCTGTGCCATAACTGCTTTGATCCATTGCTACAATCTGCTGCTGTGGCGGTGCAAGTGGTGTGTAAGATGTCATCATCCCTTCCATTCGATTAGACATTACTTCTGCAGAAGACACAGGAGGGCACGGTCACTGCTTAGCAACAAAGAGGCTGCAGACAGTAGTATTGGTGGCATTACTGAACACGAGATCAGAGGGAATACAGATAGGTGCCATGCAGAGGAGCATTCCCAATCTTGTCTGGGAGTACAACCTTCAACAGTAAATTGAGAGACTTGTAATCTCTGACTACATAATTATGGAGTTCCTGGGTGCTTGACCATCTCTTCACAAAGTCTCCTGTGTCTGGCATAGCCCTTATAACATCTAATGCCTGTTGATGCCAGCCTAATACTGCTAATTCAGCAACAGTACAATGATTCCCTAAGCTGGAGTGGATATCATGTTGAGCAATCAATAAGTGCTTCCTTGACAGCATGCAGAACAGCCTCATGTGCTGCTTATAGACCATGATCCTGAACACCAGGACAGTTTTGATGCTCTGTGTAAAGAAGAGGATATGAGGCTGCAGGGCCTTGGGATGCTGCTCCTTAACAGCATCCATGAAGAAGCAGGACAAGCCCTAGCACCTCTGTGCAAGTCCTGCCGAATGATCTTGGGCACAGGAGGGCAGCAGCAATGTTGATGCCCTTGCAGGCAGTCAGCAGATGCCCAGCTGTTCATGGTTCCCTTTCTTCATGAGAAAATAAAGCTAACTGGGGGATCTTCCTGGAGTGGGCCTCCAGGAGATTTCCTCCAGTGAAAGCTCCTCTGTACCACATATTTCTTCTAGGGAGGTGGTAACAGCTTCTGTGTAAGCACCTCCAGGGTCTGGCCCCATGGGAGGACTTCGGGATAACCCATGGCAAGCACTTGTACACAGCTTCTGTGTGTGCTTCCACAGATGATGGCGCACATTACCTACAGAGCTGTGAATGCCATGTATGGCTGTTCCAAGACATTATGCACCCATGTGGGAATGGCACTTTGAGAAATCCTGCAGATTCTTTTCCCCTTGCTTTACCTCCATCACAAATCACCTACCTTGCCCTAGTCGCTGGGAGTTTTGTTGCTCCTGCTGCTGCTGATGCCTTCGTGCTAGCTTTTTCATCTGAATAAAAGAGGAAGAACAGAACAATTTCATCGGTCTGAATGAAACATTTTCTTCCTTTCAAAATTCTTTGCAAATATCAAATCAATTAATACAGACCACTTATATTCATGCACACATCACTGTGGGTTCAGTTTATTTTCTAAGCTTAAACATTTCAGTTTCTACTTCATATTTGCATGCAAAATTTACTCCCAACATTGTGTTGCTTTGAGGACAAGAACTCAATGTTTATGTTTGAAAGTGGCCCTTCTCTTATGGATGTAGAAAGCAGAGAATGAAAAATGTGTATAGTTTAGTCCCTAGGATCTTTGTGATATGTACAACAACTCAGGGAGGAGAAAGGAATCTCTATTGCAGGACAATTTGTATTCTACATTTGAGAACATGACAAACAACCTACCTTTGCTCTTTGGTTTTGAAACCAGACCTGGACAACTCGCACACTGAGTCCTGTTTCAGCTGCTAGTGTTTCTCTGACCTGAAGGAAGAAATGTTTAATGATGTAATTTTTGAAATTATTATTATTATTATTTTACATCTAGTAAGTTACATTAAGAGAAAGATGTTTGTATTTACAATAAAAATTTCAGGTACAGAATTAATTTTTTTAAATCCCTCATATTTTTGCAGTTTGTGCAAGTTCTGCCCTTCATACCACTACCAGTTTCATAAATACTAAACAAATACTCTGATCTGTGTAAAATTATACTAACTCATTTCAAAACTTTTGTCTTACCCATAAATGAGTTCTGTATAAAAATTACAAATTTAGTATGAACACTTTTCATGTTTTTTAAGCAGAACTTGATACTTTAAAATGAAAACAAGGCACATTGCACTGTCCCAAGAGATATACTTTGTACATCTGCAAGAGAATGTCACTTTTTCCAACAATGACAATTTTGGGGATCCAACTCCATTTTTTCCCAATCAAATTTAGGAGGAAACGTTACCTAGGTGGCTTTTCAGACATTTGATTTTCATCAGCTTCATCATACCTTTCCCTAGCTGCTATAACTGAGATTAACACCATGGTTAATTTTCATGAAAAAACAGGACTGGAAGGACAAGTAGTGGGACTAGGGTTGTGCACCCATCTCGCTGGATAGTGACTCCCTCTGTGGTGGAAAGGAGAAGGGCACAAAGACCCTTGTTTACTACATGTTTTACAAGAAGCAAACAGCATTGCTCCACAGGAATCAGTCTAAGTTACATTCTGAATACCCAGAAATAACATTGTGCTGATCCCAAGCTACTAACTGCTTAAAGATAAGAAGGAATTTGGGTGAGTACTGCCATATGCTGGCCTGGTTTTCTACATTCACCACAGTGTACCCGATGCTGGCCTGGGAAGGGGCAGGGGCCTACGTGGACCTGTGGCCTGACCCTGTCACCATCACGGCCTGGTGTCAGAGCTTACTGGTGGTCCCTGATGATGCACCTACCTTCCTACAGGGCTTGGAAGACACTTCAAAGGATGCTTTGAATGCTCGTCTCTGCTGTGTAGTAAGTATTGTCCTTGGCCGTTTAGGTCTCCTTGGGTCTTTCCCATCGTCACTTCCTTTTCCTTGGGTTACTTGTCCTTTGGTGGGTTTAACATCTCCATCTTCATCATCACTTTTAACTGGTGAAAAATAAAAAGAATATAAAACCGAGCTTATTCCACCAAGATAACAACCTGTGTGAGAACTACTCTTCAGCTGCAAACTTGTCAACAGGTTCAACTATTATCCTATGTTTATTTGAAGACTTAAATTTACTTAAATTCTCTTAAATGTGTGTACACTGCCTAAATCAAATTTCACAAAAGCAGAAAAATGAGCTAAGTTTAAATTGAGGGCATGGGACTAACCAGGGGGTGGAAACTCAGAATGTGCTTCAGTATCTCCAGGAACCGGGCACTGATAGACTTGGTGCCTTTCCAGCATTTCTTGGTCTGATCTACCCTCACCTGCTGACACTTGCAGCCACACCAACTAGCTTTCCAACACTTTCCCTTCACAGAATAGCTGCATCTTCTCCTAGAGCACTAGTTTCGGAGAGGTGCTAGGGAAGCAAAACAGTGTAAATGCAAATATTCCCAAAATATCTTAAGGTCTGTTTCACTAAATATAGCGTAGATTCCAGTTATTGTTTTGAATATTTTGAAGCTCTGGAGATAATATTAAATATATTCTTTGCCCTCTCATTTCTGCATCCCATGGAAAACATCAGTATCCTTTCTCTGCATATTACAATGTGTCTACATGTGCATGCACAAATTTATCTTGCTTGGCAAATACAAATAAATATAGATGTGCCTGTGTAGAATAAATAGATTATTTGTATTTTCTATGGTTAGATTCTAAATATTCTTATGATCTGGTGATATGATGTGTGTTAGTATATTGTACTGGAAATTTCAATCTCAGTGGTAAAGTTTGAAGAGTAAGTATAAATTCTGATGTGAAAAACTTTTCAACATGGTATATTTTATTTTATCAGACTACTGTTTTTTTTTCTTCCAGAAAACATTAATATACTATTCTAGGGACTTCAGCCTTAAGAAACACGCTGCAATTTTGATATACTCAAAGATGACGTTTGGGGAATTAACAAATTAGACTTTAATTCATTTTAAGGTCTGATTATTATGTACCTAGCAATCTAATCACCTTTTACTTTAATAAGCATCTTTTTCCTAATGATTAAAGAGAAGTTCAGTCATTTTAATAACCATGACATTATTAACTTTCGAGCATGCCATTTCTAAGGAAAGGTTTGTGAGGATTAATATTGCTCATTGGAGAGTTACTTTTGTGTCCAATGGATAAATATTTGATTGGAGAAGGACACATACTCAGCCAGGGGTATGTGAGATCATTTGCTCTCACACAGGCATTTGTGAGATCTATGTTTTCAATGTATTAGACAATGGGAGATGAAACATCCCATTTAATTTGTTAACTTGTTTTTCAGGTTGGGTTTGGCTAACAGAGAATAATGGGGAAAAAAGCATCTCCAGGAGTAAGAAACTACCCCTTGCCTTGTGCCAAGTGAAAATGAAGTTGAAACCAAGCTTATTTTGTACTGCTTTGGCAGCGTACTGCCCATCTGATCACAAAATACAAAATCTAGTAGTGAAGGAGTACACATCTGTGCCAGATGTAGCCCTCAGACAGAGGCAGCTGGCAAACAGCAACCACCAGTCCCAGCATGGCACACTTGCACTTGCTGGCAAGAACAGCAGGGGAGGAGCAGGATTACCACACTCATCACTGCAGGACTGGGTACAGCCCTGCTCACTGGTCTTCTCAAAGGGGTTTGTCTGGGTACAGACAGCCTGCAGCAGGTTGCTGAAGCTGGTGATGGTAAAACACGCTGAAAGGCAAATAGGAAACTCACACACCTCAGGCAAATTCACAGAGACCAAACCCTGTGACATGAGATTTAGAAAGGCTCTGGCCCTGCACATCCTGCTGAGTCAGCAGTGACCTTTGTCTTACAGCGTTCATGACACAAAAATATAAATTTGAGCAATGTGGTGAATATGGCTCTCAGATTAGAGACTAAGTATAATTACTATTCCTAGTGAAATTGGAATAATGTATTTTCCCAAACTACAGGCAAACATTTGTGTTATTTGTATGCTTAATGGAATGGTAATTGTTGATTTTCTGAGACATTTTCTTGGGAAACAAATGAGCAATTATGATGACTGGCAGCAGTCTGCATACACACTGTCTCTAGTCTTGAACTCAGCCAGAGCACACTGCAATGCAAAGTTTCCAGTCTTGGTGAGTATACACAGCACAGGAAGGAGGAATCCTGTCTCTCCTGGGAATGCTTGAGCTTGACACCCAGTCCTCACTGTAACAGCAGCCAGATACTCTGGATTTTGGACTGGAGAACCCACATCCAGTGTGTGAACTGTTTATCCTGTGCAGTACTCTGCTCTCAGCCCCAGACAGACAGCAAGCATCTTTGCGCACCCTTTCAAAACTTCCCTTAGGAAGTGGGTGGAGGACAGGAAGTATTCATTTCTCCCTCACTGCAGAGAACTTGGGGAAAACACCCATCAGCTGCTGTCAGTTGTGAGGACTCCACTTCCTTCTTTAGGAGAAGGTAAAAGTTCTTTTTGCACAGTATGGTGATCCTCTGCCTCAGACCCCAGGCCAGGTGGTGCAGACTTGTAATCATACTGTTCAAACCCTAGGTCCCCATAAAGGGAGAGGTTACTTCGCACTGTAGACTAGCAGCAGTGCATTTTAATGAGGTATTGAACCTGTCAACCCTGGAACCTGGACAGTTCAAACCCCTTGAGTTTGCACTCATCAGGAACAGTGTAGGACCTGTAGGAGACATCCTTGACAATCCATAACAGGCAAGCTTCGCATGCCTCACTTCTGTACCACGTGTAGCACACAAACCATGGAGCAGCTATCCTTGAGTCAGTATGTAGATTGCCTCCTGGGTTTACACAAGAATGAAGCTCAGACACAAAATAACACATATAACACAAATGATCAGAAAGCATAGAAGAGACATACTACCAGAAAGAAGTCTGGGTGGAGATAAGGAGAGTCAAATATTGTATTTGAAATCATTCAGAGATGGGCTCCATGGTATTGCTTTTTATTCTTATTTTTGTTTTTGTGTGAGTCTCCTTGCCTGCTTTAACAGGAATTGATATGCAGACATCCTCTCCAAGTGTGCAGCCACAGTGGCTTCCTCTGCACTACTCATGCTATTGCTGGAACAAACCCATTTCTCTTTTTTTTTTTTTTTTTTTTTCAGATTCTTCTCAGTATGTGTATGTGGTACTTGTCATTTTCCTTAAAGTTAATGCCTGTGACTGGAAGAGAGAAATATATTTTGGAATACTCTGAAAAATCATGTTTTCTACTTTTGCCATTTTTGTACCTTACTGTTGAAAGTATATGTGCAGAAGATTCCCTGAAATCAGAGCAAATTTTTGGTGGAGGAAAGTATGCCTACACTTTAAACAAGGTCTTGGATATTTGAAGTCAGTCTGATTCACATGCTACATTCTCATAGAAAAACACAATCTTGACCAAAAATAAATAAATAAATAAATTTTTGCCCTTTACTAAGAGAGCAGCAAATTAAGTTAAGGAGAACAGACTGGGGATTTTCAGCTGTGCCTGCTAAGCGCTGTGAATTGCATGGGTGGCATCTGCGTATAGAGAAAGTAGATGTGTAAATGGATATACTTCTCTGTAAAAATGCTCTACAAACCTTTGTGGTTTTTCCAGCTGGGATGGAAGTGGGAAAGCTCACCTGAGTCTGAGTCGTCTGGGCTGACAGAGCTCAACAGGTCTTTCTCTTTTTCATAGTCACTTTTGCAGAGCAACTGCCCTTCCTTCAGAACAAATTCATCGCCTTTCCTCAGCTGTCGTTCACAAACACAGCAACAGAAGCAGCTTAAATGGTAAACACACTCCAGGGCTCTCATCACAAATTCTGTTGGGGCAATCTTTTCCATGCAGCCACTGCACTTGGCAGCAAACAGCCTGTAAGAAAGAAAGGCAGTAAAGTCAAAGAGAATGTCAGATCATACACTGCATGAATTTAAATACAACAAATTCTTCAACGTAACTACAGATCAGCTTGCCTCATACTTTAGTACACTGGGAAACTTGCATCCTTAGTCTTGGAAACATTGTAGGCATGCATTTTATTCAAATGTCAGTCACTTTGGATTAGAGATTTGTCTCACTGTTTTGTTCCTCTTCAGGATAAGAAACATTAAGGTGCTCTCAGAGTTTGGATAACTTTCTTCTAAACCAAATTTACTTAAATTTACTTTTTAGAAGAAGGCAAACAAAACAAAACGCTGATCTCTCTTTTTTTTATTATTATTATTATTTTTATTTTTATGTACAGGAGTTCTGATATCAGCACTTTAACCTATTCTGAATAGATTTCATGACTTGCCCTTTCTGGTATCGTCTGTCTCTGAGGAGGTTAACAGATGAACACAGAAAAAAGCGTGGAAGGTTATTGCTAATGCTGAGCAGAAGATGACACACACATGCAATCACACACATGCAACTGATAAAGAGAGGAGTGAAATAACATGGCTTTTCTTTGGATGTTGAGTTATTCCAGACCAACCTGTCTCCAAAGAGAATACTGTGCATTTTAAATGGTGTGAAACATCCTTTGGCAGAGACAGGCAGCGATACAATCTGCTAAATTACCACTATAATCACAGGCTCTGGAATATACGCTATATTCCAGACTAGTTCTTATTAAACCTTTATTAACCCCCTCTTTCATCCATCATTAATTTTCTAAGATAAAGTTTGAATGATTTAGATTAATTTTATTTTGCTTTTCTAATAGCAACTGGGAATCTCCCTAAGTGAGCTTTTCGGAAGAGGGCTGCTTCAAATAAAGATGAATAGCTAAGTTATGTCCCTGTATCACATAGTGGCTTTGGTAATTTGAAATTCAGTGTCTCTTATGGCAATACATCAAAGTGCAAGGTACATTAATATTTACATTTTTTAAAATAAAATTAACACAACTGCACCAATGCGTTCACAGGAAAAAGGAGATTCTACCTTTTAGGATGAGGTATGCTGCTTTCTTTTTCATCCTCAGAATTATCTTTTTTTTTTTTTTAATTTTTATTTTTATAAAAGGCAAATATCATCAATTTTAGAAGACACAGTCTGTGGTAGCTACTGAGTTCTCCAAAGCTTCCATTTTGTCTGAGCTGAGAAAATACAGCAAAATGGCAACCACTAGCTCTTCAGAAAAGCAGAGTCACAAAATGGGTAAGAGGGAAAAGAAAATGTAAATACATTTGCATACTGCATCCAAAGCAAGGTGGAGTGCCCAAGACCTTGTGTGTTTTTTACATTTGTATCTTTTGATCTGATGAAAGAGATCTACTCTATTAACCTTGCTGGTTTGGTGTATATCTTTGCACAATCACGGCTACAACATGACAGATATGCACTGCACAAGTCATACAAGGGACACTTAGCAACTCCTTTTTGGGTATATAATGAATTAAATCTATTAAAGGAAAATTGATGTCATGCAGGACCCACAGCCACTGCTGGTATATAGGCCATTTAATTTCCTGCAGTCTATTGTGTTTGCCTATATGTTTGGGTTTTTTTGCTCTTACATACAAACTTTAAGAGAGGAAAATATGATTTTATGTTCTAACTAGTAAGCATCACAAAAATATTACAATGTCTTAGCTAGTAAATTCCTATGCAGGAAATATTTCTATTTATACATAATAACATATCTGAAAGGATTAAAATACAATGGGAAAAAAAGAGCAAACAGATTTTAAGCACTTAAAAAAGTTGTTTCTATTTAACTTCTTAAACCTATTTGACTCAGTTTAATTAAGCTTGTATCTTTTGTTTGAAGACTGTTGTGATGATGGAGCACACTTAAAGAATCTGAAGATTAGCAAATCTGGTGTGAAGGCATCCGGCTCCCCTAACTGGCATCAGTTCATTTATACTAGTGTGACAGTTAACCTGTGTACGCTTCAGTAAAATTCAATGGATGGCTATCAGGAGGGATGGGACAGACCCTACATGTGGTAACAGCTCTGATGGGCTGCAGATGTAACAGCCTGACCGAGAAATGCTGCTGCCATTTCTGTTTCTACAGTTTCCAGGTTCCTGACTTCATTTGCATTTCAAATCAGTGCTTTTGGTATGAGAAATCTTAGAAGGAAAGTGACCGTGATCCTGCACTGTGATCTGTCTAAAACCCTTTGTGATACTGCTGTGATAATGATGATAAAACTCCAGCACTGTGGTCATGCTGTTAATAAAAATAATGCTGAGTGATCAGTGTACTTCACACGGAGGTTTTCCACAGAAAGAGTTAATGTAGGATGTCTGCTCCACCAAGCTCCTTTGTAGGCAGACCACAGAAGCCAGACTCTTGACAGATACTGAAAGCATAAGGACTTTTTTCTCTTTGAAAGAATAAACTAGCAGAGATGCTGGCTCCAAGAGATCATGCAGTAAGTCTTTCTGGGCCAAACTATCCGTACTGCAGATCTGCTGGACCAGCACACAGCCCTGTGTGGGTGGCAGCCATGGGACTGCGCCCCAGCACAAGGCGAGCCCAGGTAGGAAGCAGCTAGCAGGCAGAAACCTTCCTGCTTTGCCACCTGAGTGCAGGAGAAAGGGCAGCTTCCCTTGGAAAGGCTGCGGGAACCAGGGCACAGAAGGCCTGCTACGGCTCTTTTGCAGAGGGGACAGCACATGAGTGGTTCAGTGCCTCTGAAGCTGGGGCTGGACTAGTATTGCAATAAATGGTGTATTGCATTAGTTAAGACAGCAGCAGTCTTCAGTTTTCTCCCAAGCAAACTGCAAAATCTGCCACCATCCAATTAAAGTCAAAACATAAAAATAATACTGTTTAGAAATAATTTTAAGTAGGAAAGCATACACTGCCCCTTCACCTTTCTTCTAACTGGAACATAGAAACATTCTTTCTTCTTATCCTTGTGCTATGGTGTGTGTTGTTTACCTGATTAGTGTCTTCTATGTCATATTGCTTTATCAAGTGCTTTTTTCTCTTTTTTCCACAAAGTAAAAGATGTCCAACACAAATAGAATATAGTTCATGTTATTTATTGGCAATTGACTATTGCCAGAAAGGTGGTGCTTTCACAGTAATGTTTCCAAATGCAGTCTTTTAGTTATAATGAATTACATTATTGTCAATGTAATATTAGATCATTCAAATTAACAGTTATATTTGTCTGACAATACTACATAAACTTCATATCTCTAAATTGTCCTTTGTCAACATAATAAAAAGTCATAATCTGTACTCAGATACTGTTTGCATTATAACATGCACTCACACAAATTGAACTGTAGTGGATTTAATTCTGTGATTATAAAATTTTCATTAAATTTATCTTATAAAGTGTTTATTGGTATTTTTTCAGCTTCCAGAAAGTAATCCAGGGTTATGCACTTTTTTTTTTTGCACAAGGCAGTCTCACAACAGGAAACTAATCTTGACAAATGACCAGTCTTTGATATCTGTGACCTAAAACACTGCTCATTAGACTGTTCATTTTATAAACGAATGGTAATAAACCTGTTGAGAAGTGTAGGATAGCAGGAATACTTTACAGATCACCCCTTTGCAGCTTTTAATCAAAGCAATACATTTGATGGGGAGCATGCAGATATTATGTGCTGAGACAAAGACTGTCTTACTCAACCATATTTAAAGAAATATTTCTTTTACTTTCTATACTTTTTTTTACAAATAATTTGCATAACTCTGGCTTTTTACCCCCCCCCCCGTCTGATTATCTCCAGCTCTCCTAAGTTAACGTCAAACCTCAAAATCCTTGGACTTGTTAAAGTATGTGGAGAGTGGAAATCAAATGCCTTTATTAGAAGCCCCAGGAAATCTCTGACTCCTAAGCACAACGAAAACATTCCAAAGAAAATTGTTCAAAGAGGACAAAGGAGAAAAGCAGAACAAGAAAACCTTGTTTTGAATCAATGATTGCAAGAGTTTTATAAATAAATTCTGTTGCCTGGACAATTTTGAAAGACAACTCAATAAGTTTAGGAGTTTTTAAGTGTGTTTGTCTCTATGACTGAAATACTTAGGGGATTCAACTGAGCTAAAGCTTGGAACAATGGCCTGTTTGTCCATTCAAGTATTTGTAACAATCACTGTGAAGCAAATTCACAGTACTAGATATCAAAAAATATTCACTATTTTAAACTGGGTGAACTTACCAAATTGATTTTGCATATATTTTGGGGGCAATGAAAACAGTAAGACGTGGTCCTGTCTTTAAACAGTAGATGAAAATGTTCACTAGCGGAAGAGGCCATAAAGATTTTATTTGGTAGAATATCCCTGTGAAGTCAGGATGAATCAGCAATCCTTAGGAACAACCACAGTTACATGATCCGTTGTGCCTTCCTGCATGGGCACAACCATCTGGTGTTTAGTGTACTACTGATTTATTATCTCTTGCGTAGCTATCTTGCTGTAAGTTTGACCCTGCTATGCTCCTGAGAATCACTGTTCTGCTGTTTACTCTTACAATATCCCAACATCCCACCCTTTACCTTTCTATTGCTCACACAGGTCCTTCATTTCCTCCTGTTGTTGGCAAATACATTTTAATTGTTTTATTATAACTAATTTAATCTGTGCTGAGTGATCTCAATGTACTATATGAAATTTGCTGTTCATATTAAGTGTGGTTCAAGAGGTTTGTTATATAGAACAGAGGTATAAAAATAGACTAATTCAGTCAGGTTGTTTATTTACTGGACTTCTGCCATGAAGCAGTAAACAGGAAGTTATTAAGTCACCTTTGATATATGTGAGAGGACAGATGCTGCCATCTAATTATCTGAAATGTTAAATCATTTTCCTTTGCATTATTCTGATATTGTGTGTTGCAAGAAACCACAGCAGATACCTGCCTTTTCTTTACTTAATAAATATGCAAAGATGATGGTCATGAGCTTTTGTAAATATTGTAGATACGGTCTTAAACCCTGACGCTTTTCTTTCTGATAATAGCTGGTATATGACATCCCTATCATGCCTATATATACAACTGGGAGTTCACTTGGCACTCAAATAGTAAAAAAGTATGTTAGAAATGAAGTAAAATATCTTATGCTTTTCACACAACTAAGTTTAATTAAGAGAAGAAATTAAATTACTAATGAATGACATCCATTACTTGTTCTTCAAAAAACATTTTGATACTTCTGTGTTCTTTAGATGACATGGATTGGGGAAAATACTATGCATGTTTTTTTCAAGCATAAGACTTGAACATTTCTGTAGCATCTTACAGCTCATGGGTGCACATAAAAAAAAGAAAAACTTGCTGGCTACACTAAATTCTGAACATTAAAAACATCTCGAGTGCACCAAAGTAGAACAGAAATATTATAATTTTATGCTTTGGAAAAAAAAAAGAAAAGAAAAAAGAAACCATTCATTTTAAATATTTCCCAGCAGAAAAAATAATTACATAGTTTATTAAAGTCAACTTCATAGATGAATCTTCAGTAAAAGAAAACTAATTCCATTTCACTGAGTATTAATAAAATGTACAAAAATGCAAAATTTAAAAGTTTCTAGAAAAAATGTATATAGAGAGAACCTAAAACACACACACAAAAAAAACACCTTTTTTCTAGAGGGAAGACTGAAAAAAAGTATTTATTAATCCTCTATCCACAGGTGCTGTATTAAGAATACCACCTACTGATGAACACTTGCGTTTAAAGCTATGCTTCACAAAGTGCAAGTGGATTCCTAGATTAAAATGTGGCACCGAGGTACCTTTTTTCCCCGTGAACATTTGACCTGTATTTTTTACACGAAATGCTGTACTGCCACCCAAAAGCAACCTAACAGATAAAATAATGATGGAGACAACGCAGTCCCATGCTATGCATGCACGTGCTTTGAGGCTGGCAGGAGCTCGAGCCCATGTGTTACCAGAGAGCTACAGTCCTATGATGCTCTGCACACTGAGCACTGGTCCTTTGTACCTTCATCAGCCAGCCTGACCCACACAATGACTTGCATAAGACACACTGCTAAAATACTGCCCTCTGCTTGAGATTTCCTTCCTACTGGAATAAAAGGAAGAGGTCCCATTTGTGTGAACAGGAACAGAATTTGGTCCATTTTCAGCATCTGCCAAGGCTTTGGGCACTGGGATGACAGCATTGCAAGAACCTCTGTGCCCTACAGCACTGTGAGCTGGACCAGCAACACCAGCCTCTGCTCTTGCAAAAGGCACAGCTACTGAAGACTCTCCACCCGGGTGAGTTTCCTCTCCCTACAGCTGCCCCTTGCACGGCCACTGCTCTCTGCCTGCATGCGAGGAGCTGAGCCCAGGCCTCTGGCCCCCTCTGCTGCTGCTGCCATTGGCAGAGGGGAGCGTGCACTCCATGGCCCCTTGGGCTCTTCCTGCTGATGGCTCCAGGATTGAACTCACAGTTCCAAGATGAATGAAAAAGATGCAACTAACGGATTCAGTAAAACATGTAAGGATGCCTATAATTCAACACCGCCATGCAAAAGCAACTTGCTGAAGTAGGGACAGAATGAATGGAAAAGTTGCATCTTCCTTAACTATAAAGTAAAACATAAAATGTAAAGTGCAGAGGAGTTTCTTGCTTCAAGCGGAATGTGACAGAACGGATTCTTCTCTTTGCTTAATTTTCATCCCTTAATTGACCACTTTGTTCAATGCCTTCTATCACTGCCATGCAGCTCTATTTTATAGCATTTTTCCTTACAACACTTTGATGGAAAAATTTATGAAGAATCGAATTATTGCTGTTAGAAGGGAATTAAAACAATTTTTCATTTACAAAGTCACTGATATTGCTCTACTGTGCTCCACCTTTGGGAATCCAATTGCTCTTCCCAGCTTCTCCCATTCCTCTTTATAGCATGGCAATTGCACTGTACAGATTATGGCTGCAATTTTCTCCTAATCTGTTCTGGAGAATATAAACTGTTATAAAAGTTAAGGGCTCCAACTGAATTGATAAAGTCAGGGCTGCAATTAGAAGCCTAATAGATTAACAAATACGATGATTTTGTTAGAATTATAATTTTACGCAGCACAAACATTTGGGAAATAATGTTATTTTGTCTTTGAATTAAAAACAGGGTAAACAGGCTTCTGTTGTGCTTTTCGTTTAACATTAATTATATCAAAGTGCTATGAAAGCATAATAGGTGCTGGGGTGTTTGTATTTCTGCTGGATCTCTGCTGAGCAAGTTCATTATTGACAACCAGCATTTTTTACTTTTTTTCTTTCTTTGGATTCACATTCAGTTATTTACACATATTAAACTAAATCCATCTTTATTCCCTACCTGTACAAATTCATTGATTTTCAAGTGCATGAAATGACTTATACTGTGTACAGTGGAGGCCTTATTTCATAAAATAGATCTGTGAGGGCTTTCTTCAGTGCATTGAATATTCACTAGTCTGATGAGAAGTCTTATCTTTCTTCTTCTCTAAGTGGCACACTGAATTTACAGTTTCCGTTGAATTTACATTGCCAACAACAAAGTGAAATTCTTCTAATATAATTTTTATATAAAAATTGACCCTAAAGGCCCTATAAGCAGGGGAACTGTACTGTTGGTGATTCACTGTTTTGGCCTTCACTTTTAAAGAAAAAAATAGTAATGTCAAAGCAATTCAAATGTAATTTTTAAGTTATTTCTTGGCTGGCAAGAACTTAGGGAAAGAATGTACATAGGGCCTTTCGTCTCAACAAAGCATTAATAGGAAGAAACATTATTTGCCAGTAAAAAACAAAACAAAACAAAACAAACTAACTTCCGGTGCCTGCTGCACTGATGCTGTACAAGAGCTTGTGCCCAAACCCATCAGCACAGCCAATTTAGAAACTGATTTGCAAGGGAAAGATACCTTAGTCCTGTGGTGTTAATGTCTTTACAGTGGGGGGTCTATTGCCAGCTTCTCCAAACTCATCAACACAATCTATTATTAATACCCAGAAAGGCTTTATAGTATCTTTATTGCACAAGGCAATGAGAGCTCTGTGGTGTAATCTGTTATCTATATTGCAAAAACATGTGAAATAAAACAAAACATAGACACTTCATAAACAAAATGTTTCATCTGTTACATCTCTCTGCCTCTCCTATATATAAAGCAGTAGGGTGCAGGAAAAGCATTCAGAGAGATTTGCTGTTAGATGTGGGACTGCCTTCTTTTTAAATTTTATTTGCAATGTGATAAACCTTAGTCTGAATGAAAATTTCTGCTTCTTTTACTGAGATGAAAAAGTTCAGATGTTTGCAGAATTAGGCTGTCTTTTATTTGTAGAGCAAAGGGGTTTAGGAGCAAAACGCAGCATCTGAAAATCCTAAAGATAAGCTCTTCATGTCGTAGCCATGAGCTGGCAAATGCAATTTAAGGATGTAACTGTGGTGGGATGATGGCCGAGGCCCCTGCAGCGGCAGGACCAGGTATTTATATCAGGGGCATTGCCATGGCAGAAACTGAAGAATTTGTCTCCAGTAAACAGCAGCAAAAAGAAGTGCCCACTGGCATTTCCCTGGAAGCAATTATTCCTTTGAGAATCATTGAAGAACAGAATTTGAGTGGAGAGCTGGCTCTCTTCTGCTATTATCTAAACATCTATATTTTATATGAAAAGACCAGAATTATCCTACACTTAGTCTGTAGGGATAGACAGTATTAGAAATATCATTTAACAGCAGATAAGTAAATACAGTTAAAAATCCAAGAATATTTTGTTTTGAATAAATAGATTGTAATAAAAAGATGGATATAGAAAGGGAATAAGAGGAATAGTTTTGTTTAATACTTGATGCACATATGTTTGCAACACAGCAAGAATAATAATAAATTAATAATAATAATAAAAAAACTTAACACACTGGCCTGTGTCTTAGTTCCCAAATGCCCTTTTATTTTCTTTGCCTGTTGAAAATAAATTGTTCTTTTGTAGTGTTTCTCTTTTCAGTCAGACTGTCAGCTATTATTTTTCTATTTCCTTTTTTTGTCACTTTGCATTATTTTTGGTGCTGTAATTCCCATTTGTTCCCACTCCTATCTTCCTGTCTCCCATTGTTCTACTTTTTAATCCCCAGTTTTACTCTTCTTCGGCTCTTTTTTGGCCCATTCCCAGTAGGGTCTGAGAAAATACCCAGGCGTGACTCCCTGCTATAGCAACCACACCTCCCCAGGAAAGCCACAACAATCTCTTCTGGACGAGGAAAGTCTTTCACAAGCTGGCAGCAAAAGTAAATCCTTCTTCAAGGAACAAGAAGGATTAGCAGAGAGCAGTGGGCTGCAGACTTAACCCTACCCCTCATTTCTTTAGAGCACCAGTCACTCAGAACCCTGCTGTGATGTACAATTAAACAGAACGAAAAAAAATCCTGAATGACACAAGAGCCGGATTGTGTAAAGGTTTAATTCCACTTTAATACCTTTCCAAGTTCAGAACTCAAAGATAGCAATTTAACCCAAGAATCTCCATCTGAACATGAAAAGTTGCTGTTTATCTTACAAAAGTCCCCACCATATTCTGCTGTAAATCATGCTCTATTAGCTTGACCTTTAATGGATGAAAACTTTTTTTTTTCCAGCAATCATCTCACAGTTTCTCTTTACTGTCCTTCCCCCACAAAATTCAATCATCTGATAATACAAATCAGCAAAACCAAGTGTCCACTGGCATTTTCCAGGAGTTTTTTTTTTTTTTTTTCCTTTGGAAAAAAGAAGACTGTTGAGAAAGGAAAAGGAACACTGGTATGAAAAAACAAAAACAAACAAATAGAAACCCTAAGGTGACTAAGGGTGTGTCCATAAATGCCTAGGAAGGATAACTTATTCTCGTAATATGGAATCACTATTATTAACATCAAGTCAGTTACACATTACTAATACTATGATGCAAAATACATAGCTCTTTCAATACAGGCTTTTTTGAAGGCTCCAAATATCTGATTCATCCTTTTTTATGTAAATGAACATACTTGTCTAATTATTCTAATATGAATGATTACTCTACTTGCTCTCTAAACTGAATTCTTGATTAACGGTGAGCTACCAAAATCTACAAGCTTCTGTAAGGCCAAATACGTTCAATAGCCCTAAAGACTAAGTCCTAAAGACTTAGCTATCAGCATCTGTAGTTGTATTTGGTATACGAGACTGCCTAAACACATACATAAAGATCACCATCAACATGTAAGGCCCTGTTGCATGCCCAGATCCTTCTTTTGCCTGGAACATTAACATAGGTTTTAAGTTATTCCAGCAGTTAAACATATCACACAGGACCATTCTGTATGTGTGAAAATTAAATCCCTTAAGATACCAACAACATTATTAGGCATGCAAAGGCGATTATGCTCTTAATCTCACAAGACTGAAAGGTTTGTCTAAACATTTTATTAACTTTTTTTTTTTTAATTAAATGAAAACTAAGTAGGACAAAGCTGGACAATACTGCTCATTTTTTGGTTTTGTGTATGTATGCATAGTACACACATGCAAATATGCATCCAAAGAGGAAAAAAATAGAGATGCCTGTTATGGAGGAGGTGTACAAAGTCACCACCTCATTATATCAATATGACATTCCTTTCTTTTGGTATTGATTGAAATTGTTCTATAAAAGCACTGAAATGTCCCATGGTATTTCTGAAAGTTGTGTAAATGTTCCCCAAAATTCGGTGCGCTGTTGAATAATTGGCTGAAAAAATCCTGCTCTGGCTGCACTGTCCTTTCTTCAAAGTTTATGAACTATTATTTATTTTTTTAAACATAATATTTGCTGTAATAGAAAGAAATTTACTTACCCATAATTCTGAGGTTAAGATCATCTGCTAAAGATAAATACAGGATGAGAAGCTTTGTCAGTTTTTGCTTCAAGTACTAAAAAAATAAAAAGAGCTACTTTGATACCAACAGTACTAAGACTGGATCTTCATTCACAAGGAAGAAGACTTTAAAAATGTCTGGCTTCACTGAGGGATCTGTCCTAAATCTGTTTTCTACTGTTCCCTCAAAGAATCAACATTAAAAGTGTTGATAGCATTTTCTCTACTTGCTGCTGGAAGGAAAATGATTACTCTTTTGGATCTCACATCAACACAAGTCACAAAACAGCTTGCATTGGAAATTTTGCAAATTCCACAGAAAACAACCCAGTACATGGCTATGTCCTGCTACCTGCTATGTTGGACAAGTCAGGTGGTCACACATCAGGGGCACAGCTGATTTACACATTTCTCTTGTTCTCTTTTCACTAACAATAGGCATTAAAATATTTAAGATGGCTTCTAGCATTGCACCAACCAGGCAGGAAATGTAGAAGCTTGGGTGTACAAGTTAATGAAATATGGTTGGGTGAACATAAGCTCTTCATTTAGAAAATAACAGTTACTGCTGCAGTTTCTTTGTACCTACTTTATGAAAGTCATAAACTCTCCAAAGAAAAGCATGATCTATTTTACTCTGATGGTCTTTGACTCTCTCTCACTACCTGCTGGCACAGTTAGAAAGTATGAACTGCCTTTGAACAGATCAGGACCAAGTTAAAGTGTGACAACATCTTAAGCTTTCTCCACATGTTGCCAATGATTTCCAACTAAAGATGTTACCCTCATCACTTCTGCCACAATGATAAGAATCTATAGCCCACTCACTTGAGGAGATAAAAGCAGTTTAGCTGTAAGTATAAAGAGTATAAAGTGACTTGTGAAGCTGAGTGTCTGGCCGTCCCTACCTATCTGATTTTTCCTTCTACAAAGAACAAAATCGTTATCATTAGGGACTTAAGCTGCTTTTTATTTTGAGACAAAAAGAATACTGTTTATTGGCATCCAACTCAAACCAGCTGTAAACAGTTGCTTTGATGAAGCAGCAGCTACAACTTCAATATGCCTGAAGGCACATACCCACTGAGTGTCAATCATTAAAGGAAGAATGTAAGGTGTATACAGGGTCAAAAGAAGGCCAAGGGACATTTAAGACCTCAGGGATCCTGGATAGCCTGTTTGCTGTTCAGAATCGAAAGAAATTTTTAAACTATTCTGCTGTAGGACCTTTATTTCAAGAGACAATTCTATGGCTAGGCTTAACACTGAGCTTACTCACAGAAGCAGTAGGCTTGTACTGTTAGGCTTCTCTCCCTAATGTGACTGTGGAAGTAACATGATGAACTTTGATTTGACAGAGCCTAAACGGCTATACAATGCTGTACCTTGTTACGTACTAAGGATCCACATGAAAGACTTTTACAGCATAAGTTCTGCTGTTTTCTGTAGATATTTGAGCCACAGATGTGCAGGGCGCTTCAAATAATTTTAATTTTTATATTAACACTTCTCATAACTTATCTCTTTTATCAAAAATCAGTTTAATGACTGTAATAATTATTTAACTTAAAGATACCCCACCAGTCATTTTGCTGTGAGAAGTATAAGGTTGTTATAGAATTAAAGGTAAAATGGGAGAAAAATCAATAAAAAAAATAATTAAAAATAACTTCTAGAACCAACAGCAATAGCTCTGTCATGAAACAGGTCTCTACAGTTATAAATTCTCTTGTTATTAGATACGTACTATGAAAAAGCCCAAACCTGAGGACAACAGTCAGACTGCCTAGACAATTCACAAATTCTGTCTGGAAAATAGGAGATCTTGAATGTAAACTTGGAAGTGGTTCATCAGAATAAAGGAAAATAGTCTCATTTTGTCATACTGCTCACTCTTGAAGTGCTAGCTCTTTTCTGTTTCCTGTCCAGTTACTACTGTAATCAGTCCTAAATTAGGTCTCAGGCAAATAAATGCACTAATGGGGTGGGTTTCCTAAATATCCCTGCTTGTTCACATTTCATTTTAAGGTCTTTATTTGGACAATAGTATCTACCAAATGCTTTCAAAACACAAAAAATATGCAAATCCTGACCACAGAAATGTAAACTTTAAAGAAGTGTTAGTGTTTAACAAGTGAAATTGAAATGGCAGTTGTTGTACCCTTAACTTCTCAGATGCAGTCAAACACAAGCAAAAAGCCAAAAACAAACAAAAACGCACACACACAAAACACAACTTCTTACAGCGTGAAATTCCTTACTGAGAATCTATCTCCATTCTTTTCCTAGTATGGATTACATCGCCCTTACTTCACCAAGTAAGGTTTCCCTTGCAGGTAGGGAAGAGATTTGTCTGAAAATGGGTAAGTGGAAGAGGGCATGCTCCATCAGAAAGTTCCCTTAGGGTGTCCTTCATGAAGGACCCTCACAACAGCACCAGCTGAGAGATCATTTCCTACTTTTAACCACCAGCTTGAAAGAAGATGAAGTTGACTATAGAGATCTTATGCACTGTTGGGGCTAAATGCTGATGAAGCAGAAAGGACGTGCTATGAGCTAGGACATGACAGTTCTACAGGACAAAGAGCAGGTAACAATGTGTAAGCTCTTAGCACAGACTTGCTGTTCACCAACACAGCTACTACTCTTACTGCAAAGAAAAAATTGCCCGTACCTGGAAAGCAAAGCCATTGGTGACAAGAGCAGCACCCAGTAACAGCTATTGAAGAAAAGCAAATGATCCTTGTGTTTACCGGGAAAAGAGCTTTTCAGACCCAGATCAAAAGAGAATATATAGCTCCAAACCTCCTCAGGTTTCCTTGAAGAATCTGAAGTTTGTGTGTTGAGAGCCAGGTGCTGTGAGCAGCTCCAGGGCTGTTCAGTTGTCAGGTGGCTGTTTTCCACCCAGAGGTGAGATTTTCAGTGCAGTCCTAATTCTGATTGGTTATAATGTTTACAAGATATGTGAAAAGCTTCCACCCAAGGACATCAAGAAAGAATAGCAGGCACCCACTGCATTAGGCCAAAATACAGCAAAGGATTATTTCTGTGCCAAATGCCTATACTTATAACAAGGACAAAATATTTTCATCTCCTTTGACAGCTGATTTTTGAAAAACAGAAAAGGAACTTGATGCAAGTTCTTAAAATAAGTTAAAAGACTTACATTTACTGCAGTGGTTTGTATTAGTCTCTATAGCCTGGAACTCCATAAGTGTTTAGAAGTCCAAATCCTGATGGCTTCAGTACCTCCATTAGCTTTGAAAACCTGGACTTAGGTTATAATTATCCTTATTTCTCTCTGGTGTTGGTGACAGAGTCAAGGACTACAGTCTTTTCAGTCCCAGCACAAAAACATTAATGCATACTCAATCTCTGCTTCTCTTATGCAGTCCTTTTTCATAGTGTGGTGGTCTTGCATGGAGAAATTTGAATTCTTATTATTAACTTTCATGGGTACCTCTCTAGCAATGGTGGTCCATGCTGACAATCACCATCTGACTGCACTATTTACATCTACAAGTAGCACAAACATCAAAATATTCTTCTCTGCTTATATTTTAAAGCAAACTTTTACTCTGAAGGGCAAATCATTTAATGATATTCTTCAATTCAGAGTTTTATAAGTTATTGCACTAACAGCTTTGTGTCTGCAAAATAAAAAAGGATAATCGATAGTGTGGTGAAGAGGTATTGTGCTGCACCTGGATGCTGGCATGGCCTCTGTCACCCTCTGCCATAGAGCAAGACATGCAGATGGAGGCTCCTGCAGGACCCTGACTCTTAGAGGCTGGGGGGTTACTGACTCCAGGCGCTGTCCCAGCCTCACCACCCTGCAGTCTGCCTCCCCTGGCACGGACACCAATACATCACTGATTCACAAACACCAGACTTCCTGGCCCCACATATTAATACAGACTAAAATTAGCAGCAATTAGCGCATTGCTGTTCTGAAGCAGGCAGTGATGCAGGGATGGGAATGCACTCACTGATCCTTGGGTGTGGCAGGAGTTGGGCAGCAGGCATGCCCCAGGGACAGTCAGTGCCCACAGGCGGGATGCAGGGCCCACAGACCCACCACTGACTTCAGGGGAGTCCAGAGTGAGCCTTGCACTCCTCTTGTCCCTGGCTAAGAGACAGCTGGGTGAACCTCCACCAGCTAGCTGACCAGTAGACTGTACATGGAATTCATTACCGAGGCCCAGACTGAGGTCCCCTTCATGGAAAACCCCCTCCTGCACCCCAAAAGGGTCTCTTAATGACATTTAAGTAGAAAGGGAAAGTTCTCTGTCATCTCCTGCTCAGCCCAGTGCTGAAGCTATCTGTAAGCCATTGTCATGTTTCAGGTTCAACCTCCTCAGCAAGGCAACGTGTATGAGAAGCACATCCCATTCCAGCAGTCAATAAAGCCCTAAGTAACATGCAAGTGAGGCTGAGGAAGAGCTTATGACAACATCAATGGCAGTGGTGACACCAGGGAAGTGATCTGCAGAGTAATTGACAGCCCTGGGTGTTGGTCTCCTGCAGGACTCCAAATCTGGTTGCACTCAGGATAAATCCAGCACAGCCAGCGCAGGGCCACTGCTCAGCATTGCACTCTTGACACTGAAGCCGCATACAGCTGGGACAGACAGAGCTTAAGGTGGTTGGTGCCTCACTACTACATTCCTGCAACACTCTCCAAGTCCCCTGATGTGGCTCCATTTGCAATCCTGCGTGTCTTGTGTGGCTGCCTGGAGACTCCTACTGCTCGTGCAACTCCTCCCTGCAGGAATCGCATAACATTTCCAGCCAGCACAGTTGTAAGAGACCCAGCCCATGGCATATGCCTGCACACATGACAGTTTCACAGCCACGATTCAGCTCCCATAGCTGAGAAAGAGAGGCCCCAGGCCGGTCCTAAGCTCTGCTGCCTGTCTCCTGTGGGTAGAAGGAAAACAGAGTGCCCGTTCTGTGGCACACGGAAGAGGAAAGGCTTTCTGAAGACCAGATGCATGGGTGCAGATGCTCCCTTGTGATGGGAGCAAAGACACTGTGGGTAAGCATGGCCACCTGTGTCTGGAGGCTTCGTGCTGCAGCCAGACTGTCACGGATCCATCTAGACGTTAAACACCAGCTGCTCTGGGCTGGCATCACCTCCGGCCACCTTTCCTCCTCACCTGACCTTCTGCCTGGTGAATGCTGACATCTAACACTTGGCCTGGGCTTTCTTCTGCTCCCCATTGGTGGTGCGGCAAGAGAGCCCTCTGGCAACAAACTGCAGTGAAGAGGGTTTCAGCACTGCAGCGGCATCACTAAGTCACTGCGTCACAGAGTTTGTGCTCCTTGAGGAGACCAGAATGACTGCTGCAGTGTGAACTCAAATGCTGAATTAAGTTACCTACTAGATGAGTCAGGCTGACCAAATCTCATTCATGCCACAAGGGCTGGGATAGCTACACATTTTATAGGAAAGAGTTATTTCTGTAGAAAGCACCTGTTTTAATAGTTCCTCTGGAAAATACAGGGACCACCTCCCTGCCCACATCTTCACAGATACCTCTTGTTTTGGGGATGCAGTTCAAAACTGCTGCCTGACAACAAATCCTCTCCTAGACTTGCTCTTGCCAATCTTTCAGCCTCTCCCTGCCTCTGGTCGTATCCATATCTGTGACTCCCTGCTCCCACTGTCCCCATCATACAGCCAGGCCAGAGCCAAGCTTTCCTGTGGCTGCTCTCCCCCACCCTTTCACAGGCTTCATCCACAGAAACATTTCCAGCCTTTACTGTGATGGTGCTCATCTGGCTTTCAGCTTCTGAATGTTCATTTGATACATCTGCTCCTCCTAGGTACCCTTTGCACCATCGTAATTGCATGTATTATTTTGGGTTTGCATGACAGCGAAAGACAGTAGAAAGTTTGTGGCACTGTTAGACTATACAACATATGAAAAATACTTAAATACATAGTATAAAAAAATACATCTTTGCAATTTATTGTGAAGAAATTTTCCTGCATAAAGCCTCAAAATCTTTTTTTTTTTCTTTTTAAAGAGACAGTAGTTCATCGTTATTGTCATGTTGATATCTTTATAAACTTACTCTAGTGATCTATAGGAAAAGCAAACCAGACAGCTCTGTATTTATGGGCATATTTAAAAAGCCTCTTATATTTAACAACTGCATTTAGCTGCGTTAACTGCAAGTTGCAGTAATAAAGGCTCTGCACACATCGATGCTAAATTAAAAAAAGTTCTGCTGTTTAATAATACATAAATGCTGTTTTTTTCATTACTCTTTAATATCATTTCCATTTAGTTTATAAATAATTGTAGCTAGCTAATGAAACGAAATAAAACCTGCCTGCAACCCATTCCCTAGAGCAAACTAAACTCCTCTTTTTAAAGCTTCTTAATCACCGCCCAGTTCTTACAAAATTAGCATAGTAATGGGCTTTAAATTGAGCCTCTTTGTTTTTTAATTAAGCTCCCAGCAGGTAAAAATAAAACAGATTATTGAAGAATATGCCAACACTAATAGCCTGAAACTCTTTTGACAATTAAAAAGATCCCATGTTAACCCTTTTGAGGAATCCTACATGCTAATTAGTCACTCTTAAGCCCAAATCCATCAATATTCCATCTAGAAACCTTGTAGAGTTGAAGTGGCGGAGCTGATCTCTGTCAGTACCTGTTACCATTTTCAATAGAAACGTGAGACACACGTTCTTTATGGCACCACGTCTGCTACGTGGGACAGCAATTACATATTCGTGAGTGATCACCTCATACATGCTAATACTGCAGTTCCTGTGCTGGAAATACATGGGGAAGCATGACTGAACTGGGGAAAGCCATCAGATGATGCACGCTTTGATGTCTCTGCTGGCTGGGTTTGCACCGGCAGAAGAGTGCCGGGCAGGTTGCCGGTTGCAGGCGAGGAGATCACAGCACAGAGACCACCGGCACCGCTTCCTGCCACGGCGCTTGCTGGCAGGTCCTCTGGTGCCCCCAGCCTGGCACCTGCAATGCCTCCACCCCAAGGCCCTCTCCTCTGGGCCTCTGTTTTAAGCTCCTGGCTCTGTTACAGCTCACTGTGATGCACAGACAAAGAGCCCCTCTCTCACAGTCTTTTAACACCAGAGCTCACTGTTTGGTGATGCCTCCTTGGAGCCTCTGCTGCATTTTGTACAAAAAAATTAACTGAATGCCAGAGTTAGCAGCCCAAGTCAGCATTTCAGCTTCTGAAGCTATTTGAAGTGTCTGCCTAGCAGCCTGAATGCGACGAGTATCCCAAACATGCCTGAAAGACAACTATTCTTTTTTGCTTAGCAACATCAAACTGCCCCAGAGGCAAAGGTAAATCTTAAGCAGAACAAGGGGGTTAAGAAAGAGTAATGCTGAAGACATGCCACTGACAGAAGTGATTCTCTGGGAAAATTTACTAGATATTTCTGGCAGCCTAGAAATGGGAATAGCACTGAGTTTCTTTGGTTAGTTTTCTGTCAAATATTTGGAAACCAGTTTCTGAGTCCTACACTTTATTCTCAGTGTCTGATTCAAGCGTCAGAGTGCGAAGTGCTGGCTGCAGTCTGCTTGCATCTAGCCGGGACTATTAATCCCTCACTTTCAGGAGTGCTGTGTCCATCCAGAAAAATGAAATCAACAACATGAAAAGTCCATTCATTTCCAAGAACGCTGATCACTCTGCATCCTTCAGAGACTAGCAATAAATGGTACCAAATGCTCTTGTGTACTCAGTAAAAGCCTGCCAGGTTTTAGGCAGCTGCAGTAACTACTGTCAGTTGCTGCTTTATATTTCACCTTATACTGTGAGGGTCACAGTGATGGAATTAGGGACCAACAGAGAATGTGATCAAATTTAAGGGCAGACTCTAGCCATGAATATATGCTGCCTTCTTTCACTGAAGCATTTGGGAGCTTGTGACATGTGTCCTGACATTTCATTTTCAAAGATAAATGATACTTCTCATTTCTCTTAACTGATAGCAGATAATTTGGAGAAAGAAGGACATGCTTTACTTACAATGGAACATAAATTCATTAGGCGAAGACCATCATTTACCCTCTGCGCAGGGAAGAGCATTACAAACTTCTCTGGGAGTCTGTGGACTGTGTCCTGACACAAATAAATATCATCAGCAGAATCATTCAGAACAACACAAATCCATCACAACTGAGTTAACTTCCCCTGAACTACCTGGCAGTGGATAACATAATTTATGTAAGAACTATAGAGGCTGGTCTGCAAGATGGTCAAGATGACTGATATGAGTTTCTTAGATGGGATCCTCAGCCCTGCAAACCCTTTTCTTACCACCTCTGCTAGGCCTGATGGAGAGACAGCTTATATGTATGGAAATGGTAATTCCTCCTGGGACTGTTCCACTTATGGAGACCTGTCGAGGAATGCATTTTCTTTAAAGCAGAAAGCTGCAACGTTGATAATAAGTTTGCAACATTTTCACCACATCTGGCTGAGAACAGCTGGAAACACAGCATTCATACAAACTTCGTTATCTTTGTGCTTGAGGTTTGTTAGTTATTGGTAGGGCTTTAGGGGGAGATGGAGAGGACAGCAGCAACTGAATTTGGTGTTTCTCAAATTGCTGCAGAACTGACTTTTGAGAATGCAGAATCCAGTGCAAGCACTTCAACTCCAACCATTTCATACTGAAAACTTCCCAGGAAACTGAGAATAATAATTCCCTCTGCCTATGAGATTTATAGTAGAGATGTCAAGCTGGAAAGCATGCATGCATACATACATTTTGCATTTGTGCCATATTGAATGAAACAAGCTATTATATGAAACTGTGTTAGCATTACCATCTTAAAGGTATGCATTCATTCCAATGCATCTCAAGAACAGAAATACTAGAGTAGCTCAGCACAATGATGCATTTAAAAATACTTCTTCCATTTTTGACAGTTTTTACCAGGCCTAGAGACATTCCTCACTACATAAATAATCCCTCTCCCACCACAGAATCAATGAATACAGAAAAAATGCTTTTCCACATCCAATCTTGGTTGGTTTTCAGCTGTGGCTGCAGATGGAACTACAATGAACCTACAAACTTGTGCTCTGTGTGTACGGTCTGTTATCTCCACCAGCGTCTGACCTTTTGCAAATGTGATCCAAGGTGACCTTTTACTATTATTGCAGCCGTAAATGCAGTTTTTCAAGGAATTCTCACTGGAGTGTGTTTCACATTAGTAGCTGGTATGCATCAGAAAATCCAACTTCTCTGCTGTATAGGGTTTATTAACACAGCTCTCGATAGAGATGTACAATTTCATACGAACCTTAAATGAAACTAGCATTATCATCACCAAGCCACTATCAAGCAGCACCTTTCGATGGACAATACAGCTGTCCAAACAGTGCCTGTTGTACCTGGGTGGCATATAGGTACTTGTTTACTCTCTTCCAGCAGAATACACAGAGGTAATTCTCCTGGATTTCATCACCGTCCCTTGTTTTAGGCTTTATATTCAACCTCTCAGGAAATCAGAGAAACCTATTATTTCCTAACAAAAATATCTGTCATCTGATCGCTGCTGGCAGCTTCCACTTTTTCCTCAATCAAGTGCTTTTGTTTAATGTCTCCTTGCCAGTATGAAACACAGTACTGCCAAAGTGCAATATGCTTGCTTTTGCATAAAGAATAACCAACCATTGCTTGTTGAAAACTCACACCACCCTTTGCCTCACAATGAAGCAGAACTTAGTGGTTCATCAACAGAAAAAAATAAAGGGCTACACATGGATTTTTTGTTTGAAAAGTAGACTCTCAACAGATGAAAATATTAGTCCAGAAGGAAGAACACTGCTAACCCAGGCAAGGTGTCACCTAATACGTTGGAAGCTCTGAAGTTACCAAACCCAAATAATAACAATAACATGAAAAGAGAAATGCTTGAATCCTAATACCTCAACTCTTGAAAGACCATTTAGGAAAAACATATCTGAAAGGGATCATGATCAGAAATCAGTGCCACAGACTTGACTTTTTCACCACACTCTCCTTCCTGAACCCATCTGTTTCACAGAAAATAAAATTAAAATAAAATAAAAACTAAATAAAAATAAAATAAATGTACAGCCTTGTCCATGAATTCCACATATTCAGAAATAGGCACAGAATTAATTTCTTCACAGCACATAATTTTAATCCCTTCCAGACACCAGCTATGAACTCTTATTGTACACCAGAAATCCTATCAGAGATTTGCTTCATTCCTGCTCCACCAACCACTCAGTCACTGTAGGCTGCCAGTGACAAAAACTGTTTCACCCACCACTTGGGGACAATCCCATTTCCCAGAGGGCTAGAGGGGGTTTGCTGACAAGTTTCCCAGTATGTACCTGATGATGCATACAGCTAGCAGGTGAGAGAGATCCTACACATACTGCAACTCCAGCTCATATTTTCTCACCAAGAAATAAATGAAACTTGACAACAGCACAGAAACAGCTTGGGCATGGCTGGCTTTGAGCTGTCTACATTTGTTCCTGTTGATCTTCTCCAGTGAGATCTGAGTACAGCCTCATCTGGATGGTGGCACCTATTGTGCCTCTTAACTGGTGGGGATCCATTTTATCTGCTGTTCTGGCCCATCCACCATCCATGCTCAATACAGGAGGGAAACAAAAATCAGAGAAAGGCCTATAAATTTCTGGGGGGAGTGATCACAGCATTCTCAGTATAAATGCCTCAACCGCGTAGACAGAAAAAGCAGTGAAGATCAGATAGGGACCTGGGGCTAGGGGGAGACAGTTATCACATTGTGAGGGGTTGGGGTAGGGCTATGCAAGAAAATAGTTATTGGTGACTTGGAGATTATCTCACGAGGACAAGTGAGACTGATGATTTAAACATCCCAGAGCATTTACTTTTCTTGACGACAGGGCAGGTGCTGATAGCACAGCTCACCGCTTTGAACCCACAAACATGTTGGGGGAACCTCCTTCCAGCTTCCATTCATACTTGCATAGTATATTACATTGCACACTTTTGTAGACTGCAAAGGTCTATAAAGTTTGAGACATTTTTGTGTGTATGTATACCTAAACCGTGATGAACTCCTTTCCAAGTCCTGTGATGGTAACAGCACATAACCCCCGCCACGGGGAGTCCCCAGTTCCACTGTCCTCAGGGCTGTGCAGAACCTCAGGCCATTCTGCAGCTGTGCCCAGGGCTCACTAAGGCAGGCTGGTCTGCAAGTCTACTATTAGTGAGCATGGATCATCCCAGTCCTGCACCTTTGTCAGTAATTGCTCACAGAAGACATTTCTTTACTTTATTTAAGGATCATCTACTAAAATTCAGACAGGCACAAGGATTCTGGTCTGACTTTTAAAATTTCTACCATTTAACTCCATTCAGAAGAAATCTCTACCTCCTTATGCCATATCATACCTTCCCATCCCACTACTGTGTCCCCTCTTGTCTTCCTTTCCAGCTGTGATCCACCATGTAAAGCACTGTGATGCTAATGCAGTATTTTTCTCCAGCTCACAAGACACCTTCTTCCACAGCCTTTACCTGGTCAGGAAAGGCAAAGTTCTTTGTGATAGCAATTTTCTGCTTTTCTTTGTTGTGCAGTGCCCAGCACAAACTAGGATCACTTTTGTAATGAACATGACTAATCGTACTGATCTAACCAAGCAATCAGTACGGTAAAACCAAGGCTGAGGAAACAGAATTCCTACATTTCTATTTTAAAGAATCACTTAGAGTTAGTGAACAGGGTGGACCAGCAGCTGTGCAAGGGCCTGCTCCATTGGTTTCCTGGTACAGAGATACCAGCATCATTTCTGGTGCTCATCCGGTAGCTGTGCCCTGCTGACAGTCATACAGAGAACAATGCTACAGGTCCTAATATTTTCTTGTTTCATATATAATCTGTCTTTGGTCATCAGTTGTCAAATGGCAGAAACAGAATAGGATAAATATACATGGAATTGAACACCCAGTCCAGAACCGCCAGTTAGCCCTGTGGTTTCTTTTTTTCCCCCACACACTTGACATTTCACAGAGTGTACCAGTCAAAACTATCACCTAATTGTAGTAATGATCTCTTGATTAAGAGCAAACGCTTGGCAAAGCTTCAAGCCCTAATCATTTCAACTAAATCCATCCACAAGAAAACAAGTACCTTTAAAACTGTCATTCCTTATAGCATGACCATTATTGGCACCCCATGAAGAATACATGCCACATCTCTAAGTCCATCCTCTGGTTGACCAACGTCAGCCCTTGGAATTCCAGTGATGTTGTGATTCCCATTAAAAAGACCAAACTCTTGACAGTTTTGTGCATGAGGCAAGCTATCACTTGGCAACCACTCAGCATAGAGTTTTAACTCAAACGATTTTGTAAATATGAAATAGATAAATAAAAAGTAGCAAAATATCTCCTGTTCTCAAGACATTTTCTTCAATGTTTCTCTCGCTATTTTTGAAATATTTTCCAATTTAATTTTTGCCTATCTTAGATTATATAAAAGAAAGATAAGCTATTCATTAATATTTAATTAGATTTGATATTATGCAAATTTGAGAAGTTTGAACTTAACTATAAATTAGCTCTCAACCCCTGGAGGACTGACTGCTCACATGATTTCCCACCTATTAAACACTGACCCTCAGCATTCTTCTGCTCTTGAGGAGCTGAATGCAATTCCTGACTTGACTGTACAGATAGAGTGAGCAAGACAGGTTAGGGCTTTAAAATCCAGCCTGGAAAGCAGACCTCCTTTGGCTGTTGAAAGTGCAATTATTTTTTTTTTTTTTTCAAACCTTTCACTGTAGGTGACATACAGAAAAAAAAAAGGAATGAACACTATTTATATGATTTTCACACTCTAAACAGTAATTTTGATTGGGCTAATTGCACTGCAGTGGTTTACTTTAAAAATTCTGCCCACTCATCTCACAAAATAATAGAAAAGTCTAATTAAAATCAGGTTCAAATGCTGATCTCAAAGTCTTCTTACTTGCATGTTCTTCCTATGCAATTCACGAATGTGTATTAGAGCACCCAAGTGTAAGTACAGCCCTGGCAGTAACCTTGTAAATACACCTCTTGATCCAAAAGTGGAAGAGTCAAAAAGGTATTCTTATGGAACTCTTAAAATGATTATTACTTTCAGCACTCAGCTTATTTGCAACTATCAAATACTCCAGGCTGGATGAATCTTTAAGCTCTTCTTTTTATTACCCATCAGAAATTAGAAGTATGATATGCTTCATTTAAACCATATTTCCCAAAGTTCCAAGTTGTTTAACAGAGCTGAAAAGCTTGCCATGTTGTAGAAAACAATTTTTTGTCATGTTTTCTGACAAAATTCACAGTCTCTAGTAAGCAAACTGGAAAATAAACTATGAACTTATTCTTCCCAACGTGCATTCTTCCTTTAACACATTTTCTGAAGCTCATGACAGACTTTCTGTACAGCACTGTACAGAATAGCAAGATGTGTTGGCTACAGGTATGTAACTTAAAACTGTTTGTAAGAAACATCCTAAACTTGTCCCTTTCTGTAAATGTGACATCTTTACAGCATATGCTTAGTAAATGAAAGCCCTGGGAAAAGAAGGAAAAGTCAGGATACCTCCCATATAACTGATTGTAAATTCTTGGGCACCAGGTTTATATTCTTAATAACCTACTAGTTAGATTTAGCGTGTCTGTTCCATCTAAGTCAATTTAAATGAGGTGTACCAGATACAGTACATAAAGTGTTTCATACTTGTGGAGATATGTTTAACTATTGTTTCTTTAGGAAAAATCTAATAGCTAGCTCCATTTAATCACTGTCAGATGTTCTACATGTTGCAAGTGGTAACTTCCTTGACACAAACTGCTTTTAATCAGGAATCTCTAACATATCTTGCATACATTTCAGACTGAAGTTTGTAATATATTAAAAAGTTTTATTTATATATATATATATATATATTTTTTTTTTTGTCCTGTTGCCCTGGTTTATTTTTTGCTTTACTGAGTACTGTAGGAAAAGCTCTGCAACGTAACTTTTTCTTTCTCTGGAAAAGGCCATGAATTCCATGGGGCTTCATTAAAAAAAAAAAAAAAATCAACCCCCACTCTTTGGTAAAAGCTCTCACCACACTTGGAGTCGGGTTAATAAAATCAATTTTGTCAAACTAGTGCAAAACCTAACCATGGGTAGGATGCAGTGTTACTATTCTCTCTGATCTAAATACTTGTTTGTAAACACATCTCAGCTGAGAACATGCGTATGAAGTACTGGTAATAAGAGCTTTCAAGCTGTGTTCTTTAACTTCTCTGACTCTAAAAAGGCAATCAAAGCTGCCCCCCAACGCATGATTAAATAAACGCAGGGGATAATCTTGCCTCCAAAAAGCTGGAGAAAAGGTGGTGTCGAGACTGGTTTGAAGTGGCCTCCTTAATAGAAAAGGACGGTCCCTTTCTGTGTACATCGTGATTTGCTTTGGGATTTCTGTTGTGCCCCGTAAGCCTACAGGATATTACAGCAGCTTTTGTGTCGCTGGTGACCCAGCTGTTCATTATTGAAAAATTCCACTGCTTGATGCTGAGGGCAGGAAGGCTGACCCCTCATCTTACGGACGTTACTATCTTTCAAAAGATACAGGATTAAAGGGCTGGGCAAAATCTGGAGGAAAGCTATGTCTGGTTTTCTGTGTTTTCGTTGTCTTTTGCTATATTGGCCCAGAGAGGGATGTTTGTACAGGATTTAATTAGTTGGAATCAGGCTGAGATTATTGTTGAGACTATTTACTCAGCAAATCTCCAGTCTGAGCCGAAGCTCGAACTGAGTCTGAATAAGAAAATCTAGGAGTGCTCCGTCTTCTTGCTCATATTCTGTAACGAGCAGTGAGACATCGATGTGAAGAGTCTGATCATGTGAGATGCTGAATGCCCTCCGTTCCCACTGGGATCAATACAACGTGGGGGGAAATATCATTATATCACGACTGAGCCTTAATGAGTTATAAATAGCAAGTGAGAAGATCACAAAAACCCGTAAGGTTTAAGAACTCTTACTGTATTCTCTTGGGTAGCAGCTAGAGCAACTAGAGCATGATACAGCACAAGAGGCAATAAAAAGCATGTTATCACTACTGCAGTTGTGGGCATTCAGTCATCCTGTATTGATCAACTCTTTATAATAAAAAAGATTAGAAATATATATATAGTTAATTTTAAAAAATAAGTATGTTTAAAAAAGCATCAAGATTTTGGACCTATCAGTTTCAGTGATAAAAGATAGACTGCATCTTCTAGATATGTGTGAGGTCACTGGAAGTAGAAGCTAGAGGTGCAATCAACATGGGAGAAAGCAGGGAATATGGTTCTGCAGTGGGACACAAACATCTTATAGTACACAGTGCATTCACAAGGCTTCCCCTTGGTTGGGAATGGAGGAGATGCTGGCAGGACATTTCCTGCAGCTCCACGTCCTAGACTCCTCAATAGCTCAAGACTCTGAGCTCTCTGCATTTCAAGGGAAGACAGTCAGTATTGGAAAAGTCTGTAAAGGTCAATAAGCTGCTGTTCATACTTTGCAGAATAATACAGGTGCTTCAGTTACCACGTGCAAATGCAAAGATACCAATGTACTTTCAGGGTCTCTGAAGGGAGCAGAAGCTGTCCCTCCATTGACCCTTCTCACAGTGCTCCTTCTGTGCAAGTACTCAGGCAGAAAGCTACTTCAATACACTCTGTTAACAGACTATATTTCCTTGTAGGAGGACTCCTACCAAAATTACAAATAACTGCTTGCAGAAGCAGGTGGTCATTGCCCATTGCATTAGAGAAGACACTAAGATTCCTAAAGAGGAGAAAAATATATAGCATCGGCTCCTCTTCACCAGGCACAGTCCTCACCAAAAAAACTACTCCTTGTGATTTATTAGGCTTGAAATCCTGATGATGACCCAGAGCTAGCTGCCAGGATCTCGTATCTTGAACACTAAACAAGCCCAGCAATATTACTGCAATGACATCCCATCAATAGATGAGAGTGCACAGAAACCAAAAGATTTCTGCCATACAGAAGGATTTTCAAGGTGAGGTGACTGTTGCTTTGGTTGCAGAGGTTACTGTGGCATTAAACTGGTCCTGCCTACGAGGGGAACTGGGAGCTTCCCAAGCACAGTGGCCTGCAGATGTTAGCAATCCTGAAGCTGCTCACCACAGAAGGGGAAAAAGCCCTTCCTGGATGCATGAGGCCCGTATTGCCTGGCTGCAATTTTCAGTCCAAATAATAATGTTTTAAAGTTACATTCACCAGACTGAAGAGTAACAGTTACAGAGAAAGCAAACACAAGCTCCAACAGATTCTCACCAGTCAGACACCAGTGACCGCCTGCTTCCCAAGACAAAGGCACACTCTGACCCAAGCCTCACAGCAAAAGGCACCAGGCATACTGAACGTTCCCTCAACTACTGGAAAACTAAAAAAAAAAGCAAGAAAGTTGAGGAAAATCAGTGCAGCTCTCAGTTTTGTTTGTTGTTGTTGTTGTTTTTTGTTTTTGTTTTTTTTTTGTTTTGTTTTGTTTTCCCAATTTTGGTTGAACTCCTGTCATTGACTCAAAAGGCTTTTTTGTGAGCAATCATGTTGTCAGCATTTTTCCTTTAAAGACACACAACCTAAAGTAAAAGAATAAAGGCAGATTGAGATTTACATTGCGGGTTCTGTTTGCTTGTTTGCCTTGTTTGTTTTGTAAGTTACAGATGTTGGTGTATTAACAGGCTCTGCAAGCTGTGGGCATAGGACTTCCAAGGCAGAGGTTTGAGCTGCCACGAAAGGTGACAGGATGGACCTTGCCAAGGCCAGGGGTACAGATCCTGCAGCTGAGCAGGGCAGAAAGGCATCCCATCTACTCTGTAGCTGCTGTGTAGCAGTGGGAACTTCCCCAGACCTTTGCCAACAGTTCTCAATGTGTCTGACAGATCACAGAGCCTAAATAAATTAATCCTATGTTTATATTACATGCTTACATTATCTGCTTGCTGAAACCATAGCCTCCTCGTGCACTCAGACCCTTCTCCATAAAGAATGGAAGAGAATTTGAATAGAATAGAGCTTGAATATCAGTGAGATGCTGAAATGAACAGAAAAACCTCTGTCAAATATTTTGATACTGATCCTCTATGAAATGGCAAGCATGAATTCATCCCTGAGATACACTATAAGCTTTCATAAATTAAGATTTTTATGGAAGTTTGTTTTGTTTTGTTTTGTTTTTTTTTTTTTAAAGAAAAAGAAATTCAGAATATAGAGGAAAAGCTGCATGGTTTAACTCACAGACAGAAACCTCCACGTGCTGTGTGCACAGCACAGAGCGCTGCTGGTTGCCCAGCCCAGCTCAGCAATCAGAGGGAGTCAGTCTGCTGGCTCCTGCAGACTGCAGTTCAGGCTTTTTGAGAGAAATTGTTTAACAGAACGACTTCCTGCACTATTCAGCGAGTACAGAGCATGTAACATGTCTCATACGTGGGAAAACTGTTATTCTCCTCCCAGAGAAAAATTATATATATTTTCTGAAGTATTAGTTAAGAAATTTACCATGGAGGTTTCCTTTTTTCTTCAAGCAGAAGGGAAAAAAAATAAAAATAAACAATTTTTAAAAAGGTAAAGCTCTGTGAGGAAACGCTCATTTAAAATAACCATGCCACAGAGGTTTACCCATGTCCAAGCTACAGTGAAACTCAAACCCTTCTGTTTCAGGACTCTGGGACACAAAGGAGCATGGCAGTAACAAAGCATGGATTGTGAGCTGCTGCCAGACTGCTCACACAGGTACTCACAGATGCAGTACCACAGGGAAGAGAATTAAAAGTGGTTTGGGGGTGGAGTACATGTGGGATGCAGGGTTAGTATGCTTGGTAGACACAGGTAGATCATCAACACACAGCACTATCCCCAGGGCAAACCACTCGAATCCTTCACAACTGATGCAAGCAAGATACCACTGAGCATCCCTGAAGCATTACAGCTATGACTCCTGGTACAGGCCAACAGGTGACAGTCTCCCCCTGCATCAGGCCTTCACAGCCTCTGAGAGGCCACCCCTGCCAGGCCTCAGCCCCCAGCACAGGGACCCTCACCCAGCTTGAGGTGCCCTGCCCCAGCAGGTGTCACTGCACAGGCTCCAGCGTTGTGCCACAGGTGGGGAGAAGGAAGGGCAGCACCATCAACCTCACCTAGCGCAACTGGCACCTGGCTGCGAGGGGTCCCTGCAGCCACACCGACAGCCACTTTTGGCACAGCATGCGTCCAGTGCCTCCGTGCTGTGTGCACAGTGCCTCAGCTGCTCTCTCCCCATCACATCTCGTGGAGGAACGTGCAGGCTGCACATTCAGCACTGTAGCTGCCTCGTTATTCATCAGATGAGCAGAAAAGCACTGCAGCAAACATGCATTTGGTCAGCTTTCCAGCCACGCTTACTCCTTTGTTGAGCTGACATATATAGGAACAAGGCATAAAATGACAGATGAAGGAGCAAAGGCTGCAAGCATTGCGCTATGCCTCTGTGAGCCTGGCGGTGCTGCGGTCGGGCAGCCACACACGGCAGCGTGCTTGTGGTCACAAGGAGCTAATGAAAACCCTTCCCCCCCTATTTTTCCCCTTCTCCTCTTTCTCCTTCTTTTCTCAAAGAGTGAATGGGTGGTTAAAAAGCCCTTTTTTGATAGCACCATCCAAGCTGTGTTGTACCTTGAGAGAATCAGCACCCAAGCCGTTGACAGTGTGATTTCCCTATCGGCTCATCCTGCCATGGAGAGCAAGCAGGGCCAACATTTTTGGCGATTTATAAAGAAAACTGTTTTCACAGACAGAACTTGAAAGACACAAACTCTAGATTACTACTAAGATTAGCATGCAAAAATGTATTTGAATTTCTGATCAGCAGGAGGCTTCAAAGGGACCAAGTGCAGATTAGCAGGTGTTATGTGAAAAAAGAGAGCTTTTGTGCTACAAAGTTGCGCTAGCAAAACAAATATGTCTTTCACTTTGAAGAGCTGGGGAGGAATTTGTGGCCATTGCCATGGAAACTCAACAGGCCTTATGCTGTAAAGCCAGATTTTGGAGACAGAACTGCTGTTATGTCTGTATGCTGTTGAATACAATGTGTCTTTATCAGAAGACTGGTGGGGAAAGTTAAATGACAATGGGACACAATTACAACACCTTTGTTTATTTCACCTGAATTTCCATTCTCTGAAAAAAGTGCACAGCTGGCACTTGCTTTCAAAAATGGACCTCCAGAAATTAGATGAATTTGAAGAAAAATTTTAGAGTTTGAGAGGACTTTGGCCATCACTATCATCTAGCTAAATTTTCTGGACTAACATGGTCTCAATCCAAAACTGTGTATGGTCAGTCTTCATCTACATGTTTAATTATTTTTCCACTTTTTTCAATCATCTAATCTCTGCAGCATGACTGAATAGTGCTCATGCAAATCACCAGGTCCTGATTAATTAGTAATGATCTTTAACCAAACCAAAGCAGCAATTCGGAGAGCATAACTGAGATGTTTTCAATAACCTCAGACACCATGCTCAAGTACTTACAAATTCACTTCCTCTCACCCTCCAAACCTGTGCTTTGCTCTGGTGCTCACAGTAAACATGGGTGACTGCCAGAGCCTGTCAGGTGTGTTCCCCATACATCTATGCTCAAGTACCACATGCAGCCAAAATGTTTGCAGAAGGAATGGGGGACAAACATTCCTTCCAGGGCAAATAGGAACATAAAGGAAGCACAGCGGACCAACAGCAAAAGGTGGTGAGAAAGACCCCTCCTGAGGGACAACACCCACAGGGCAAGAGGCTCGCAAGCTCAGAACTTCTCATGGGAGCTTCATTTGCGTAAGTACATCTGCCTTTGGCTGCCTAGTGTACCTGGCTTGGGTTACAGATATTGTTTTATAAACACAACATGTCCACAAGTATCCACTTGGTCCACCACTAACTCATCCCCATCAGCACACTTAGAACACACAATTAACTAACTGATGCCAAGATAGTATGCTTGAAGGTCATAGTAACTCACATCTTTTCTTATAAAGTTTAGCTTTCTGTTACCAGACACTCTGACAAAACCTATCACGGGATTTAATACTGGGGAGTCTGCTTGCAAACTGCTGGTGTTTGGGATAAGACCAATTCTGAAGGCTGCAGACCTGCACAGCCATCATCCCCAATGTGAAGAACCATCACAGGACAAAAACCTTGTCTGGACAAGGTCTCCTGTTCACTCTTACTGTCCTGGTTTCAGTTAGGACAGAGTTAATTTTCCTCCTAGTAGCTGGTAGGGTGCTATGTTTTGGATTAGGATGAGAAGAGCGCTGATAACATGCTGGTGTTTTAATTGTTGCAGAGCAGTGCTTGCACCAAGCCAAGGACTTTTCGGCTTCTCGCTCTGTCCTGCCGGCGAGCAGGCTGGGGGTGCAGCAGGAGCTGGGAGGGGACAGACCCAGGACAGCTGACCCAAACTGGCCAAAGGGGTATTCCATACCATCTGACGTCATGCTGAACAATATATAGGGGTGGCTGGCCGGGGTGGGGGGGCCGTCTGCTCGGGGATAGGCTGGGCATCGGTCAGCGGGTGGTGAGCAATTGCATTGTGCATCACTTGTTTCTTACACGTTATTATTATTTCCCTGTCTTAATAAACTGTCTTTATCTCAACTCACAGGCTTCACTTTCCCATTTCTCTCCCCCATCCCAGAGAGTGGGGGGGGGGGAGGGTGAGCGAACGGCTGTGTGGTGTTTAGCTGCTGGCCGGGTTAAACCACAACACTTACTAAGGCCTGATCATAGAAACATAGAATGGCCTGGGCTGGAAGGGACCTTAAAGATCATCTAGTTTCAACCCCCCTGCCACAGACACAGATGCCACCCACTAGATCAGGTTCCTCAGGCCCTCATCTAGCCCGGTCTTGAACACCTCCCAGGGATGGGGCATCCACAACCTCTTTGGGCAACCTGTTCTAGTGCCTCACCAGCCTCTGAGTGAAGAATTTCCGCCTGACCTCTAATCTAAATCTCCCCTCTTTCAGTTTAAAATCATTCCCTTCCTTGTCCTGTCATTATCTGATTGAGCAAAGAGTCACTCTCCATCTTTTTTAGAAGTCCCCTTTAAGTACCGAAGAGCCACAAAGAGGTCACCCTGAAGCCTTCTCTTCTTCAGGCTGAACAGCCCCAGCCTCTGCTAGGATGATGCTTTCCAAGGGCAAGTGACTGAGCAGAGCAGGCAGGCTGCAGGGTACAGGGGTACCTGTTGAGCAGGAGCTGGGGACAGCCCATGCAGTGGAACAGATAAATGGGCAGTGGCGTGACCCTTGGCATCAGGAAAGCAGCCAGGAGAAAGGTGCTGTTTCTCCTTCCAGTGGCTAGGGGCACTTTTTGCCATGGCATTGTGCTGGGGTCTGTGATGGACAACAGCAATGAACCCCTGGCGCTGGAGCAGTTGCCTCCTTTACCCAGAGAGCACACAGCTAAGCCCATTCAACTACTATGCAGGACACTTTCTGCATGTTGGAAAGTGAGAGCACAGGAAGGTAATGACTGAAGCTGTTGATGTTCCATTGGTTTGAACTCCTGTATGGAGAGGGCACAAGAAACTTGACTGCTGATACTGCTGTGTACTCACAGCTGGTAAGAGTGCTCAGTGCTCCCACAAGTGAAATTTTGTGTACCTCAAATTGGGCACAAAATAAAAAGAAAACAGTTCTCACAGAATTGAAAAGGCAGGCTTAAGAAAACCCTCCAGGGCCAAGGGGTCAGCAGAGAACCACAGCCAGTGCTCTTGTCTGCTGTACTTTTGTTTTAAGAGTTAGATTAGACTGCCTCCAGGCATCTCTCTCAAGTGAAGTCAAGATTTTGTGCTATCCTCCTAGAGGAGGATTTTACTTCACAGGTTTCCTGGGGACTTTCTGCTTTGAGGATTTTGGTGGTGGTGGTGTGAGGATAACAACTGTTGGTTTTTCTCTTCTACTTTTAAGTAGCCTTCCTAGAAAACCCTGGACAGAAGGGATCCTGGCACTATTTCAGACACGTGGCAAAGTTCCAACCACTCTTGTAAAACTAAAGTACACTGGTTTCCTGCCTTTCAGGTAGGAAGTGTCAGAAGAAACACTTTGTAGACACAGGGGTTTTTTTTGTTAGTTTTCTTCCTATTGAAAACCCAAATTGTTTAAAAAACAACAACAACAAAAAACACAAAAACTATTGGTGCTAGAGTGAGCGAGCCCTACATAGCAACCCTAAAATGCCCTACTGAATCAAATTAAGAACATGTTCTGTAGAGGACAGAAGCAGCAACGCTGTCCACACATGAGATATCAACTACCAATGAAAAGAAAAAAAGTATAACAATAGTTACTGTGAGTTTCTGAAATCCAGTATACTTGCTAGAACATGTATTCCCTCCCTTAGATCTCATTTTTAACTTCCACCACTACTTGCATAAGAATACTGACTTCCTTTCCAGCTTGACTTACCTTAGCCCACTTCATTCATATTTGCAAGTATGCATTTTGCCCCCAAGAAATCTGGCAAAAAACAAAAGTGCTGTCCTTTTCTACTTGTTGGATACTCATGAAAAGACTTATAGCGTTAAAAGCTAAGAAACTGGTTCCACAAAATTCCACTGAGATAAAACATACAATTTGTTGCAGATACTGACTGAATTTCAGTATCATTTGCATTCAGTTTACAGGGAGCAAAGACTTTTGTTTTTTAATCACTGACGAGTCATGTGCCTGTATACGCAAAGTAAAAGGCAAATAACACTTGCAAGCGAAAAAGAAGCATGCTTTAAAATAATAATCCTTGAAGCATATTTAATATAGGCCAAATACTTCTAAATTAAGTAGTTACAACCAGATATTTTTTGAAATTTTGAATATTTAGATCCTTCTCCACACCATTTTTCTGAATTTCTGAAAAGCTGCTCCTTCAAGTGTAAACACATATGAAACATATAAACACATTGCTTATCTAAGTGAAGTAAAAAATGCAGTCCTTTCTTTTATAGCCTATTTACAGTTCTGATATAGAAATGTTTAAGCTCACAATTAATTCCAAGATAGATACCACATAATAAAGATAATTGATTCAAAACCAATTAATATAATTTCAATGTATGGGTTGGAAATGCCAAAGATTATTCTGAACAAGTGAAGAAGGAAATTTTACAATATAGATCTAGAAGTTGGGGGAATAACTTATAGTCAAATACTAAGGCTTTACGCTGTCATTTATGTAAAACAGCATAAGACAAGGCAGCTGAATTTGTAATTCACAAAACCCTGACAAGTGTGGTCAACCTCCTGAAAGCAATAATTTATTATCAGAAATGTCACGCCTACACAATAGCCTTATTGTTGATTCATTAGGTAATTTCCCTTGAAGACCAGCTGTTTCTAGTGTGGTAGGATGAATAATGAGGAAGATATTCAATGTTCAGGGTACAAATGACAGACATAAGGAGATTCTAACACCACCAGCGTCCCACTGCCTACGGCACTAGTTCTGTGCTAGAGGGTAAAGGTCCTACACCTCCCACTTGCATAGAAAACCTCCCAGGTGTCAAATTTGCTCAGAGGGCAGGTTGCTGTGCAATACCTTCAATAGAATCAGGAGACCCATGTGATATGGCCAAGCAGGCCTTGGGCTCATTGTCACCTTCTATTTCCATTGACGTGCCCTGAGGGTAGATACTTTCTCCTCCCAGCAGACTCAATTTATTCCCAGGTGCTCCAGTGAATGTCTTGCCACCAGTATAGCTTGAAAAAGACAGTCCCAATGGCTGTGCTCCAGGCAAGATTTTATCCTATTTTCCAGAAGTGCCCCTTTTTTAACCTTAAGCCAAATACTATCTTGATAATAATTATTAAAATATAATTTACTACAGCTAGTAGTGCTATAGTTTTTTGTTTTATTTTGAGTTTTAGACAAATACATTATTCCTCCTTCAAATGATCCCTGTGAGGACTATATCTCCATCATGTAAGTAACACTGCAATTAAACTGAGTTAAATTCACCAATAAGCAGACAAGCACCATGTGCTGTATGGTTGGTGTTCATTATGCTCAGTACATTAATGCTAACAGTTTGTCAAGTCTTTTCATGCTATAGCAACTTAAACTGCATTAACCAGAAAAAAAAAAAAAAGGAAAACTCATCTAAAGTCTGCCATTTGATCAACCATTTTAAGTGAACCTGGAATGCAAAAATCAGGTGGAACTATTCCTTTGTCTTTCAGAAAGTATTTATCTGGAAACACAAATGTATACCAAGCAGAGTGTTACAGGCAGAAGCACTAACACTGCACTGCATTGAGAAGCATCCAGTTAGAATTGCTTTTGTTGTTTCTGAAGGCTGCAGCAGGATGGAAGTCTGGATAACAGTATACTCTATAGCAGATTCAGTCTACATAACTACTGCACTGCTACTCATGGGCTAACAGAAGGCACAAAATTTTCATTTAAATGTAAAAATTTGGAAAGTAAACCCTCTCTACTTTGCATAATGATGGCTTAGACTTTGAGATGACAGAAGAATAACTCAGGTTTTAATGACCTGTCATTTGCAATTGTCCCCTTTCCTGCTACATTTCCCCTTAAGTTCCAATTATATTAACACTTTTAAATAGACTTGTCTTTATGAAAACTAAGAAGAACCCCAGACAGTAAACATTCCTTACATATTTTTCTGTAGTAAGGTACACCTACACAGTGCTCTGCTAATGGTACATAAAATACATAACTGTTTTTCAGTGAAAATCTGTTATAAAAAATAATTTAGTAAATATCTACTGCTGAAATCTTGCTAGAGTATTGTGACTGAGATCAAAAATCAAGCTACTGCCTTTGCCTACCTATGGGGTAAAAATAAGGTGTAATAAAAACCTGGAAATACAGGTGATCAGATCAGCTGACTTTGTAGCATCTTTGTGCATTTCAGCACTGCACCATAGTTGAATAACTCAGCATCCTTAGACCTCAGCATAGGTGTTCTCCTACCCCACAACACTACAGTAATTCTGTTGCTTTTAAAACCATACCCTTTTATGCTTCAGTTTATAGCTAAACAGAATATTTTTTATTCTCAGAGGAAAAGATGTGTGAAGACTCTTTTTGCCCCTGACAAGAAGGAACAATAGTCCTTAATGTAAGCTCCTTACCTGACCCCACGGAAAAACAGCCCGTCACTCTGCGTGTGGACTATGGGCCTCACTGGGCAAACCTGACAAAACCTTCTGCTACATTTGAAGTCCCTAAATTTTAAGAGTGGTTTCCAATTGTCATTAAAACATTTAAATAATTCATGTCTGATCCTGTTCTCTATAGAGAGATCTGAGGCCTGATCCTGCTTGATCCTGTTCTCTCTAGCAGGATTTTAAATTTGAAGTAATTCTTTGTCTAAATGAAAGTATAGCAGAGAGAGTTGTTCTGAATTTATATTGCTAGAACCCTGCCCCTATATTTCCTTCAGCTAGCCTCTTTAAATGTGAATTTAGATCTTGGTTTACTGAAGTCACAGGGAAAACCACAGCTGTTCAAGAGATGGTGGCACTGCAGCTTCCACTGTGGTCCCTGAGCTTGCATCCTCCACCACCTCTGCTCCAGGAGGTACATAGTGGTCGCTCCCTAAAGCTGTTCTCACATTAAAATCCTGCTGAAGGTGGGATTTAACTGTGCTTCATTCCATCAAAGAAAGCCCAGCACAGACATCTGTGATTACCAAAAATGTAACCTTAGGAATCTGTTTGCACTTTTAAGAAGCCTCCCACAGCTGCAGCACCTCTTCCGTGTTGTTATAGGACTCACTGAATTATACAGGCATACTGCATTAAGATCAGTATGCTTTAAAAAAAAAAAAAGTTGATTTTTTCCTTTGGTCATTTGTCAAAGCAGCCCTATTTATTGACTGATGTGAGACTTCACTGTGTTTCCAGAGCAGGGGACCTCTTTCTTATTTTCTGGCCGATCAGATCTTCAAGCCCAAATGTAGAGATATGTTCAGTACAATTTCTCCATAAAGGAAATTTATAAATTGTGCCCTACTACAGAAAAATTTGCCTGCAGAAGTATTTTTTTGCAATTAACAAAATCTTGACCATGGTTCACTTTCAGAATCTGATTATTGTTCTACATTTATCTTAAGCAAAGTGGCTGACAAATAACTGCAAAATAATGTGATAAAAACCATTTATAATGCCAGCTTATTCCAGGTCTTTCTCTCTAACTAGTTATGACAAGGTAATAATGCTGGTTATGCATTTGTCTGACTTTAAATTGGTTACTTATAGCCATGATGGATGAGGGGAAAGATCGCCTTATTCTGAGAAGAAGCTCTTGATTTCTGATCTCATTTTTGCAGATAATGAATTATATCTAATTAGTAGATTCCAAATCTAATCAAGAGGTTGAGATGTTGACCCAGATAAAGCAAAAAAAGGGCGAGGAGGCTTCCTTTTATGTTTTTGTTTATCTTAAATAAAGAATGCTCCATAAATACAGTCTTCATGAGAGTGCTGACTACACTGGCTAAAGATGGAATCAATTTGAAAATTCACTGTTTCAGTTAACAGTTTAATGAAACTCGTCTCCACAGATGGATTTTTTCCCTTGGGAATGTAAACTCCTTTTTCACCATTTATGGAGTCTATTTTATTATTTTTAGGAAAAGGATGGGAAATTATTGTCATCATTGTAAGCAAATCAGACCCCAAGTAAAATAAATTACTCTTGATAAAATTAAAAAATGCTGAGCTAAGAAAACTTTCTATCAGAATTCTTGAGAAATAAACAATTATTTAAAAAAACCTTCAGGAGCTAAAGTTGAAAAAATAGCACAAGGGATACCTAAATACATTTAAAATATTTCTCAGTTTTATATGGTAGTAGCTGCTAAACTAAAAAAAAAATTATTTTTAAAAGCAAAATTTCTGATCATATTTTGTTCTTGTATATAAGCACCATTTTCCCCACTGGGGCCAAAAAAAAATAAATAAAAAAATACATGCGCATAAAATCTAGCCTGGAAGTTAGTTGTTTTTTGGCTTTAACACTAGACCCAAACCCATTGTTCTGCACGTAAAAAGATTCAAACATAACTTTTCAATTTTAATACGTTACAATGAATCATCATCTTGTAATCTGCACAGACCTGCATCTCCTGGTGATGAGGCTGCAGGAGGCCTGACAACCACTGTCTGAAACCCACATCTGAAATGCCAGTGCACCAGCTTGTAGAATGACATTTCACAGCTTCTCTTACTTCCTCTTTATCATTATTTTTAAAATCTACATTAAGATCTTTTAAGGAAAAGTACTGTTGATCATTAAAATAAAATGTCTGTTTAAAAGACAAAAATATCTTCTGAATTAATAACAAGGGCCTGTGCCACACAGTTATGTTCATTAAAAATACAATATATTACACAAATTCTTGAGACGCTGTATTTTTTTAAAGTCCTAAATGGATCTAAAAATTTACTAAATATTCCTAAAACATTGATTCATTCTGCCTAGCTAAAATTTACACAACTCCTAAGTCTAGACTAAGCTATTTTGCTAAAAGAGAACATAGCATCCTAATCCTTTATCTATGACCTGTGGATCTATCTCTAACTACAGAAAGCTCTAGTTGGATGTAATTACAGAGCACCAGACCCTGCAAAGAAGACTTCTGCCCTGACTACCCTGCCCTCACAGCCCAGGCACACAGGCAAAGGTGTATTTGGTAACAAAGTCTGCAAGGGGGAAAGCTAATGCAGCCAGAGTGCAAGTTATTTTTCCAAAAATAAAATGGCATCAGGAAAGCCTGACTGAATGTTGAGCTAAGCCTGCTGCTTTAAAGCGTACCATCACCTGCAGGCTGCCTGCTCTGGAGGGAAGATGCTTCCACATGAGACAAGCCACCTGTGCTGCAGCCCCAGTACCCCCGCTGCATTTGTTCCACCCTGCTTGGAGGGCATGCTTGCACTAACTGTTCCAGCAGGTCATCGAGCAGGTGACGCTGTGTACCTGTGAGCAGTTTGGGATAATTTACCTGGATCAACAGCTTCTGCTGTACATCCCAGAGAAGGATAAGGATTTCTCACTTCTCCATGAGACTTTTGCTGTGTGGCTAAAGTGATCCCCAGAGAAGTATTCTCCGTGTAACAGCCACAGTTCCCGAAGTCTGAGGTAAGGTAGGAGAGATAAAAGAGCTAACACAAACTACAGCTCAAACAAAACGGGGCTCGTGCTGCGCCTGAAGTGAATGCTCTGAGGTAATAAGCCATCAGCTTCAAAGCTTGCAGGGATCAGAGGATGTGGGAAAAAGCCGCAACAATAATTTCCCATTCATTATAAACTTTTTTTTTTTTCCCCAGTAAAAACAGAGATTTACTCAGAGGCCTCAAAGCATACTGGGTTGATCTAAACTCCTGCTTCTGTGTGGTAGCACTGTGGGTATGGAGAAGCTCTCAGGACAGACTCCCTGCAAGACCCATGCAGACTGCACACAGTCTGAACACCGCTGACTGATCTTTGCTTTTCCAGGAGCAAGTATAATTTTGTGTGGTCTATTAAAAGTGAAATAATTATCTGTCTTCTGCTATTTTTACCTGCCAGAGTCACTACATGATTCTTATTTCTTGTTCTGATTGTAATTTGATTTTTTTTCAGTGCTTGGCAAACAGAATTCAAATCACTGCCCTTCCCACAGATGTTCTGTCAAACCAGAAATCAGCCTCATGCAGTCAGACTCAATGAAACAAGACACTTAAAAAAACCTAGTGACTGCACTTGGAGTGCTGGACAGAATAAACTGGAGACATCCAGTGGCATGCTTAACATTGCTTTTAACAGTCACATCAGTGGCTGCACAGACCAGGACAGCGTGTTTCAAACCTACCCAATTTTCCCCATAGGTGTACTCTGAGGACTTTCCAAAGCTGTCTTCCAAAGTAAGGGTGTTCATACCAACAGACTGGGCAATTCACTCAGAAACATCCTATGTCTTTTGTTCTTCTTTTGTCAGCTCAGGCTTCCCTATCGTTTCAGTGTTAAGTCCCTGATGCTCCCAAACGTGAACTGCAGGAGGAATATGATTTGATTTGCTTCTCTTTGAAGTATGTTTGTGGGGTTTTTTTTGTTTGTTCATTTGTTTTAAGAACATGGCCATTGAGAAGAACATGGAAAAAAAGGTACAGTTGTGACTAGAAGGCTACAGGAGAGGAAAAACGTCAGAATTAATTGCTTTTTAAGGTATTTCATTTAATTTAATGACTGAAAGGAGGGAAAAAGAGGCTACCTCTTAATTAGTATGCTACTGAAAGAAGTACTTTATTTTTAGATTGTTGGGCACCCTGGAAACTCTTGGTACTTTGCTTAGATTTGCAAAGTGTAAAAAGGGAGAGAAGAACATGTTTTAAAATCCTCTAACTACTATTAGAGTCAGGATACTGAAGGAGACAGACTTTTCAGCCGGCTGGCCTTGAACAACCATGCCTATACTTGCACCTGAAGCAGAGAACTGAAGCCAAAAGACCTGCATTTTATTTTGAGGTCCAATACCTCTCTTTAGAGATGTCTGGTTCCAAATTGCACTTAATGTCTTATTGTCTTTTCCTGCATAACAAAGATGAGGACTTCTCCGTTAGCTGTGGAGATAGCTTGTCAAGCACTTCAGGTCCTAGCATAAAAAATATGATGAAGGAACACTGCTGTAGTTTATAAGCATATATTCTACAGCCATAGCAGCTAAGGTGTCATTTGCTATAATACATTAATAAATGCCTTAACAGCATGTTGCAGTTCCATGGATAAGGCAATAACAGCTCTCCTGTTATGAACATTAATTTTTATATGATTTATAAGTGGGCTGCAAAAGCAGTTATTGGCTTAAATCCTTCTATACAACGTCTTAGCATGGGAGCTTTTTCAAGCATCTGAGAAATACTGCAAGATAGCCATAATAAGCTTTGTTAAGTTATAATAGACATTTTAAAATAAAAAAAACAACCAGCTCTAGTGAAGTCTCTAGCAGATAAAGGTCTCCTCAGTTCCATCCTTTCCCTTCCACTGTTACTTTGACGATTACTAGAAAAAATTACTATTACCCTCAAAAAAGAAGACTCAGACATCTCTTAAGCTCTAACACCAAGGTTATTTTGTTTCTAGAGAAGTTCTTTACAGGCAAGTCTACTTCCTTCTCCTGTCATAACGTGTTAAATCCTACTTAATGCTCCTTCGCAAGAACAGAAGTTTTACTCTCAGAGCTTCTTCAAATTTCATCATCTTGTGCTCTAAGCAGCTGACTATCCCAATGCCCAGAGACATGCTGCACAGACAGTGATTTATAGACTCTGATAAAAGTTTCCTTATGCTTAGAACCAACTCCAGGCCACTAACTACAGGAGTATTTGAGCTACTGAGGCGAAGGCTGCTCAGAGGAGATGCACCACTGCTTCCTGAAGCATCATTACCGCACCGCAGGCTATGCAAAACCCATGTGGTTACTTCAGTATCAGAAAAGGCATGGCACCTTCCCTGGACCACCTGACAAACACCACTCCTGATCTTAAATCCAGATATTCCTGTTCCAGATAAACAGGCTCATCTCTGAGCAGGTCCCTTTACTTAAAGTTGAAACCTTTCTACCTTTATCTGCCACCATTTTGTGATCACCTTGTAAAACCACATGGGTAAGAAAGGAGAGTAGGCAGAGATACAGAAGACTCTGAACTCCTTTGATATTAAGTGGATAAACGAATGTGTGTAAATTGTAGGGAGTACTGTCACTATGAAGGGCTTTGCAAGGATTTAAAATGAAGAAATGTCAGGAAAATGGAATTCCAACTATGCTGCTGGGAACACTCATTTTATTATTATTTTAAATAATAATAATAAAGTATTATTTTAAAAATCCATCAAGCTATTAATGCCTTTTTTTTTTTTTAAACATGTATAAAATTTCTGGAAACCAACAACGATGGAAGGGCTGCTCATGTCCTCCCACGTCTTAGGTTTGCGCAGTTCACCTTTCTAGAGTGCAAAAAATTGGAATGCAATACCAGTTTAGGAAGAGTAGCATTTGCTTGCCAGGCAGACTAGTAAAATGATGGATTCATAGGGCTGTGTCTTTCATCTAAAGAGGTTAAGTGACCAGTTCCAACTATGCCTGTTTCTCAGGCAATACCAGTTTTAAGGAGCTCATTCTCATTTTTAAAGCCAGACAACTCTGTTTTGTGTGTTTATCTATTTATTTATGCACTTCCAATGATCACCACAATATTTACCCTCTGTTATTAAACTCCATGTGTCAGGCACTAATGGCCTGTAATTATCTTCGAAACTGGATTTGATGTTGTAAAGCTACATAGTGTAGACAAGCGTCTTAATGATGAATGTCAGTGCCAGGGCTGCTGGTAGAATTTCATCATGAGAAACACTGTTCTACTTCTGCAGTTTACTTAGAAAACACACCTGCCATGCAGGGCATGTGAAAACAACAAGTGTTGCTTTAAAACTAAACCAAACCCCAAATACCCTGACCCTGTATGTTAATCAATTTCAAAATGTCATGGTAGAATAGCATAGAAAAGAAAAACTATGGTTAACAATGCTTATAATCTGCGGCTCGTGCTCAACTGCACTGGCCTACAAGGACATATTACATTTTCTTACTCAACAAAATTTACAACATAGTTCCACAAAATTAGCATAAAATCAAATGTTCGTGAGTTGTATTTCCTTTGTTCCTCTCGAGTTTGGCCAAAACAGCATGTTCTGTGTCATTCTTTTTGTGAACAAATGGCTGAGAGCTATCGTTGCCAATTCCCCATTATTTCCCTTTGCCCTCACTCATTCTGTCTTCATAGAGAACAGAAACCCCCCTAGCAGCAGGAGCACACTGTCATTAATTCAGTTACCCAGGGAATTTCACACCTTTGCCAGGCCCTTTACGGTTCTCATTTCAGTGCAACCTAATCTCAAATGGATGCAGAAAGCTGTGAAGAAGGGCAGTTCAAGCTGAAGGCAGCAATTAAATGATAATTAGGGCTTTACTTCATCTTGTGATTGATAGAGGCTTACTGGGCCCAAACTGCATCTTGTCATATACTAATAGGTTAGAAAAGATACTCTACTCAAGTCTGAAGGATTTTGTCTTATCTCAAGAGAGATAATCTACTCAACAAGTAATCTCCTGCCTGTGGTAAAGCAATGCTGTATTTTCTGAGACTAGTATTCTTTATGGTTCAGCTCTGAATGTGCCCTAGGACTTCTATAGGAGCTGTGAACTCTGGGGATTTTTTTTTTTTTTCACTTTTTCAGGCTTTCAGGTGTGTCTCCCAGTCCAGCTGAGAAACATGAATCTGCTAATTTGTCCCATGGACACACAGTTCCTTCCAGCACAGATGCACAAAAGCCACCACCTTGGAGTCTCGAAGAAAAAAAAAAAATCTGTTTTAAATCTTTAATATTCCTGAGAAAATTAACTGTATTTGGAAGACCAAAGCCAGCCAAACACAGTCTGGGCAGAAGTAATGCAGCTGGGGAGAAGGAGCTAATGCACATGATCCAGGGCTGCACAATTGGCCTGTGCAGTTTCTAAGCCTGTGTATTCAACTGTGTCATTTGGGCCTTTGTAGGTCCAATTACTTATCATAAACAATTCAGTTTATCTTTATCAGAATCATTATCTGAATTGGCTACATGACACATACTGTTTTCCTAACTGCACTCGTGGGAAAATCTGCTATAAAATCTGTGATTTTGTACTTTGTAATTATCCCTCTATGGGCTATAAACATTACGCTTGTGTTTAAAATAGGTATAGCTAGCATTTTCCAATGCTCATAATGGAACATTTATCCTACCTCAGAAAATAAAATGCAGCAAAATATTTGGTGCAATCAACCCAAAGAGTTTTTGCAGAAGCCATATTGTCAGATTCCAAAATGAAAGGAGATTCTTGTGATGTGCTCCATTTTTATTACAAAGTTTTGATCACTTGCTTGATATTTCTTTTCCTCTGGGTAAGGCGAATGTGACCTAAGTTAGTGTCAAGTGAAACATGGACTTAGCTGGCATTATAGTTTAGCAATGATGAGGTGTCAATAATAACAGCTAACAGAATCATACTCCCTGTGTCATTAATTTTCTCTTTTCAGTATCCTCCACATTTCCTGTTGTAAAAATGCTGGCCAATTCTTCCCTGTTGCTGACTTTTGTTTTCCTTACTGTTTTGAGAAATTCCTCCTTCCTCAGGATTTCTAAATCCATTTCACACTGTGCCAAGCCAGCAGCTCTCCCCATGATTAAAACAAAACACTTTAGTTCTAAAGAGCAAAGACCTAACCTCCCATCTTGCACAACATGAGGTGTCCCTGGCCTCCCTTTTTAGCTGATTCTGCTTGCTTGATGTACTTTCAGAAGTTCAGTAACTAGCAGCGGAGGGGTCATGTTTGCCCTCAAGTTGCTGCTTTTCATGCTTGACATGTTTTTCTACTGTCCGGTCCCTTAGCTGCAGCAGGGTCATGAGGATGTAGAAAAAGGGTGGGGGTTACAGAAAGGGTATTGTATTACACAAACCCCAAAAGGTTTCGGTTACAGAATGTATATTGTCCATGCCTATTGGGCTTGTGGAGAAGTATCAAGTTCACCACATTCTCATTTGGGGACTTTGATCCTTTCTGTTAAAAAGAAGCTGCTTAGAATTACGCTGCAGAGCAAAGAAATGAATCAGTTGTACTCACTCACCCAGCACTAAGGAATGCCAATATTTCTGTTAGCCAGCCCAATCCTAGGGAGATTTACCCAGCTGCAGCGAGGCTAGAAGGGGCTTAAGTCTATCAACACAACCACAGGCTTCCCCCCTCCTTTCAGAAAGGTCCAAGTACCTTTTATGTTGCCTGACTTTCAATGATGTGGAGCCCCTTTACACTACCTTGAGAAATGCATGAAATGTCACGCTGGTTTCGAGTATTTTTACGCTCCTTTCAAACCTCTGCCTATAGCTAAAACAGCAATGGCAACTGGAACATATATCTTAAAGATCTCCTCTCCCTCATCTCTCTATTTGTGTAAGTTATCCATGATCACTGAGGTATTCCTGCTTGTTAAGGTTATCAGACATAAAAATATCTATGGAATCACCATCGCAGTTGTTTCTGCTGTGCTAATTTTCCTGTCCTCCTGAGAAGGGCTAGTCTGTCTCAGTGAACTTTTAGTCTCCCAAAAAGTAGAGAATTCTTTAATCATCTTCTCCTATAGCAGTACCTATACTTTCTGCCTGGAACATATCTATGCATATACTGAATATGCTTTTACAACAATAAAACAATTATTAATAAAATAAATATTTTTATGGCCTGATGAGCTATGTGATGAGCACACTATGACATACTTTCTCATTGATAACTTAGGTAGTCTTTCTATACGTATTTTTTGTCTGCAGTTTATCAAAAAGTGGAGAGATTCAAAGACATCAGTTTAAGGTTCAATGTCTAAGCTTTTATCATCTGGACAGCACCCAGCCATGATCTAGACAAGGCCCTCAGAAGCTGCCATAATACAAATATTATTAGGAATGATAACAACTGGCTTTTTTTTGCTACATAATATGCATTTCATTGCTTAATGACTGGGAACATGGCTCCCAGTCAGTGTAAGACTGCAGGTACACTTGTAATTCAAAGGGCAGGTGTGTGTGTGTTTTGTTTTTTTTTTCCCCCCAAACCAACATAAAACTACATCATCTAGCATAAGATGAAGTATATTACTCCTTCAGCTACAGTTTCTGTTTTTACTGCTGTAGCTCAGGTGACTCACTTTGGACTAACTAAACGGCCAAATAACACCTGCAAAGAGAACACACCAATGTCAGCATCCATTGACAACCCTTCTCTCAATCCCCCCATGCATTCCTCCTTCAGTAACAGCAGCCACTGCAGGAGAGCAGGCAAGGGGAATGAAAGGAACACCAAAGATCTCACAGACTTTTTTTCCTCTGCGTTCCCCCAAAGTAGTCTGAGCTTTACTGGAGAGGTACAATTCCCTGATACAGCATTTTGTTGAGTGACTGTAAGAGATGCTTTTTAGCATTCTTTTCTGCTGCAAAAGCACATAATAGCAGGGAGGGTTCAGGGAAACAGCCACAACAGAAATCCAAACAGCTTCTCTGCTGTGCAACTATTCTGTGGGAAGTGTTGCTCCTTATGAGCAGGGTCAAAAGGGACCCAGGAAAGCATAATGAAGCATTAGCTGATTTTTAAAGGGGCTCTGTTTTCTTGCATTAGCAATTTTCTACAGCATGAAGCAGTTTCATGGCACATTGTACTATGTTGTCCAAAACAATGTACAGAATATCTTCAGCCCAAACTTGAGGAAGGATGCAAGTCTTTAAATATCATAAGAGAACAGTAATAGAATACCAGTAACCCATTCTGCTGCAACAAAACAAATCCTCCTTCCCAGGACTGCAGCCCACAGTGCCTGAGAAAGCGTCTACATCTTTTTAATCTCTAACTGTGTCTGTCTAACCTGCATTCTCTCCTTCCTTTGTTCCTTCCTCCCATCCTCGAATCCTTCCCTTTTTCTTTCATTCTTTCCTCTCTTCCTCCTTTCCTGTCCTCTTCAAACAATCTTCCCTCCTATTCATTTTCTCAGGGAAATTTTCTAGAGATAGTAATAATCAGCACACTAATCCCAAAACAGCTTAGATACATTTGGGGTCAAGAACAGTCTCTTTATACAATAAACACAGTATATGTATTTCAATCGCTATTTTCAGTTTAATTTAGGTCTCTATTTGTTCCTTCCACTTGCACAATGGAAACAGTAAGGTTCTGGCATGCCCACAGTGAGAGGGGCTGTACAACAGGTGTCTTACAATTCTGTTGTGGTTTAACCCCAGCAGGCAGCTAAGTACCTCACACCCACTCGCTCATTCTCCCCAGGTGGGATGGGGGAGAGAATCAGAGAGGTAAAAGTGCAAGAACTCATGGGTTGAGAGAAAGACAGTTTATCAGGTAAAGCAAAAGCTACGTGTTCAAGCAAAGCAAGGAATTCACTCAGTACTTCCAATCAGCAGGCAGACACTCAGCCACTTCCAGGAAAGCAGGGCTCATCACACGTGAAGATTTCTTGGGAAGACAAATGCCATCACTCCAAGTGCCCCCCCCTTCCTCCTATAATCCAGCTTTTGTTGCTGAGTATGACACTATATGGTATGGAATATCCCTTTGGCCAGCTGGGGACACCCCAAACTCCTCACTTGCAGAGCAGTATGACAAGCTGAAAAGTCCTTGATTCAGGGTAAGCACTGCTCTGCAGCAATGACAAACATTGGTGTGTTGTCACTACTATTTTCATCAAAAACACAAAACACAATAATGTATGAGCCTCTAGGAATAAATTTAACTCTATTTAATTTAACTCAGCCAAATACCATGAAAGATGGTTACACCAATTTTCAAAATAAACAAGTAACAAATAACACACACACACAAAAACAAAAAAAACACATTAGGATGCAGAGAAAAGGAAAGCATTACAAAAGGGCTATGTAATGTATCATCTGTACGCCACCAGCAGTACTCTTGGCTTTTAAGAAACAAGCTGTGCCACATCAGTCACTGCGTTTAAGAAAAAGCAATGCTCAAGTAACAAGGAACATGGTACAATATGCATAACACATCTGGACTCCTCTAAATGATACATCCATAAAGGGTCAGATCAATACAGAGGAACTCCACTGTGCCTGCCCATGCCTCTTCTTACAGGACAGAGGGAGAAAATGGAAGTTTCTGCAGCAAGAAGGGAGAAATATTGCGTGGCTATTGGGGGTGTTCATTCTTTAAGATCTTTTCGTCTGGAATCTCATGACATTTCTAATAACAGCAACAGTTATCATTTTTGTGGCTGCTTAAGTTCCAGTGGTTGAACCAGGTTAGAATCAAGATCTTTGCTGAACACTATGGAATTCATCCTTGTCAATCTCTCCATTTTATTTACTAACATAATCCTAAAATGATAGTCATCTCACATTGGGAGAGTAAAAGAGCAAAAAGCTGTGAAAGTAGTTTGGAAAAAAAAAAAAGAGTTGCCTATTACAGGGCATTCAGTCCCACTTAAAATTTCATCGTTATTAGAAATTACGACCATATATTTGTCATAGGAATATTTGTCCTTAACTGTTAAACTTAATTTATCTCAAAAAACTACATGTCATTTGATCTACACATAAAATAAAGCCCAAACAAAATATCCTGCATCCTCTGTGTACACTGCTGATGGATCTGTCTTGTGCCCTCTCGGTATGTGAACTCTGATTGCAGGTAAGGAGAAACCCACTTCTTAACTGCAGGATACGTCCCTATGGACATACAGCAGGGAAGAGGAGGACCTCTTTGTGAGCAGGAAGAGCAAATGTGGCTGCTGTGTGGGAGGTCACTTCAGAAACCCTCACAAACACGTGGACACCACCAGGGTCCCAGTTTCCAGGACCCCTCTGCCTGAAGGCTGTGCTGAGACACTCCTTACTGCAAAAGTTTTGTTTGGACACAATTTTGTGGATGAAGCATACTCTTAAGCTACCTCTGCCACAGATAAGGAGCCATGCAAACAGGAATGATCTGGACATCTGGATCCATTCCCATTTCTCCCAGAGGTTCCTCACTGGCTGTGCGCCAACCATTCAGCACCTCTTTACAGAGCTGTGCCTCCTTGCTCCCAGAGCAGATGGTGCTGTGCTGCTCACGTGCAACATTTGTGACAGAAGGTCATAGCTTGACTCCAACAGCACTGGACACAGACCAAGGTGGGGCTAGGAGGATATTGAAGCAGGACTTTTGTGATTCATGCCTCCTTTCTGGGAATGCCCTATATTTTCTGCAAGCGTACACTCAGGGACAAAAAAAAAGGTACCCATCTGAGGAATGAGATTGTGTGTCCCAGAGAACTACAGAGTAACATCAGTGCTCCAGGGCAGTGCAAGAAGGGGAGGTACTGTGTCAGTATCAGTAAGTGGCTGACCAGTGCAAGAAGCCAGGCATGGCTTCCAGCACTGTACCAAGAACACAGAGCTGAGCGCTACTTCTGGGAGCTGTGCCTCTACAGTGATGGTGAGTTCCATCGTGCCTCGATGGGGCTGAACCCCATATTGTGCCTCAACTGTGCCCTAGCTGCTTTCTGGGATAAAACCTGGACATAAGTCATCCCTCTCTGCACCCTGTTCTCCTTTGGAAAGGAGCCCAGACAGAGGGGAAGATGGAGCATGGTTGCTCTGGGTGGGGCACCATCAACGCCAGCCATACAGTGAAGGTGAAGCAGTACTCTGCACCCAGGAACATGCTCCTGGCCATGCAGAGCGCTCCCCCTAAGCAGTATCCCTAAGGTGTGTATGAAAGAAAGTAACCAAGGCTGGAAGCCAGCCTGGCACCATCAAGTTATCGAGCACATGTTTGGTCAGAACTGAGCTGTATGATCATTTCTACTTCACTCTGTTTTTTGCTGAAACATTGAGTTAATTCTCTAGGTGCACTTTCCCAGGCCCCAGTATCCATCCTGCAAACCTCTGTTATAATGCTGAGGAAACCAAGGTGCTTACACAGCTGATTGTTTTTTCACAGCAAACTGGTGTGCATTCAATTACATTTACTAATATCCTCTGTAATCCAAACTATGTGGGTGAAAACAATCAGGAAGGTTCAGATTAAAGAGTAACAGAGTTTGATGTTGTTTCTGGTCTGTCCTGTTCTAAATACTCAAAACTGCATTTCACTTAACATTCATATTGTTGCTGCTTCTCTCAGGTTCTCCCTAAGAGGTAAAATTTTTCTGCACCTTAAGATAACAGCATCTCCATTTCTTACCATCTTGTAGAAAACAACTTGACTGTAAATTGAATTAACCAAAACCAAACTTCCACTGCAGTGAACTAGAAGACTGTCTTTATTGCTAATTTACATAAATTCTTACCAAAGGGACATTTTTAGTAGGCAGTCTACCCTTCTCAGCAAGATAAAGTTTGAATAAAAACACATTAAAAGGAATATAAAAGTACATATATGAATGAGGAGCTGTTCACTGGAAGCAGTCACAGATAAAAATCCCTGGAAATGTCATCATACACTGTTTGTAGATACAGCTGTACCCATATCTCTAAATTACAAATGATAATGAGGTGTAAAGATTTTATCAGATACCTAGCCTCCTTGAAAGGCCTTTGCGTGTTGACTGGTGTAGTCTCATATTAGGTGGTAGGAATTTTGTTTTCTTTTCTAAGTGGAACATCAGATTACACAGGTCTTATTTCACTGGTGATTGCAGTCGTCCACTTAACATCTTGACAGATATTCAAGAATGGAGCAAGGCTGGTGGCGCTGCCGAGTGAGGCGCACATTCATCTATCATCTGTAACAGATCACTTGGAGGGCTAGGCCTTATGTCATTAGCTTGTCTCTCTCCAGAACTTGGTGGCGTTTTTTCTACTTCCTGCTAACTAGGTTTCTCATCAATTGTGTGACAGAACACTAGCTTTAGTTCTTGCAAGCAAAAACATCGACTTAAGAGACCTTGCGCCCGGCTTTCTCATAGGCCAGAGCTTGAATAAGACAGTAGGGTTGATTTTTTTTAATATATACTTGCTAGAGTATACACAGTTGTGTTATGTTTTGGCCTGTTTCCAGTGAGCATTGTTGCTTGTATAGTCTGAATACTGCAGAGTACTCAGCAGACACTCTGTTCATTTGTTCACAGCAGTGTAACCATGACTGCCTGTTACATGGTCTCCTGCTGCCAATCCTCTCCAGCCTTTCACATGGAATCATAGAATCAGAGTGATTAAGGTTGGAAAAGACCTCCAAGATCATCCAGTCCAACCATCACCCTACTACCAATGTCACCCACTAAACCATGTCCCTCAGCACCACGTCCAACCTTTCCTTAAATAACCCCAGGGATGGTGACTCCACCACCTCCCTGGGCAACCCCTTCGAATGCCTGACTACTCTTTCTGAGAAGAAATGTCTCCTAATTTCTAACCTAAACCTCCCCTGGCATAACTTGAGGCCATTCCCTCTAGTCCTATCACTTGTTACCCGTGAGAAGAGGCCGGCCCCCAGCTCTGCACACCTTCCTTTCAGGCAGTTGTAGAGAGCAATGTCGTCTCCCCCGAGCCTCCTCTTCCCCAGACTAAACAACCCCAGTGCCCTCAGCCACTCCTCACAGGACTTGTGTTCCAGGCCCTTCACCAGCTTCACAGCCCTTCTCTGGACACACTCCAGGGCCTCAATGTCCTTTTTGTACAGCACTGAACACAGTACTCAAGGTGCAGCCTCACCAAGGACATGGGCTCCCAGTTAGGGAGGATCAAGCCTGTGGGCTTGCTTTCTGAGGGTCAGCCTGGCAGATCTCACAGAGAGAAGGCTTACTTTGGGGTCTGACCCTGTCAAACCAACCATGGACACCTGCTCAGACTGGAATAACCGAGCGGAACCCAAAGGCACCACCACACGCTGCTGCGAGGGGTCTGCATGGGGTTGAGCCTTGGGCAGGACAGCATGCTCAGCAGCCCCACTCCCTGAAATACCGCTGCTGCTGTCCAGGCTCCAGCTCTGCTGATGGCTGCAGTGCCAGAAGAGTGACCACCATCTGTGACAGATATTTTGGAGCCAATCCAATTTGATCCCTGACTGTTCTTCCTGAAAGGCACTCTTCCAGAAGGGTCTAGCAGAGATTTACTCAACTCCTGGTACCCTCCATGCAACCTCTGTGAGCACTGGCCAACCAAACACCCAAATTTGCTGTGACCCAACAGCACTGACCGTCACTATGGGACAAAACGAGGGCCCCAAGATACTTTGACCCCATGCAAGACAACATGGTAGTTAACAGTTTCTCCTCTACATGATCGCTATTGCTCTTGCCATCTAACAAAATCAGAGAAAATATCTTTTTTTTTTAGGGAAAATTCCTTCTGGGGAATATGTTAATACTAGAAAGAACTATGAGGTGAGTTACAAATATAATCAACTTTTGTTGCTGTTGCCAAATACAGCACAAGCAGCAATGTCCACGCTACCATGCTCTAAAGATACACCGAGAATCCGTGGGGTTGTGTGAAATTCATCCAGAAATCAAAAAGGTCCATCAGTCCAGTGCAACCACTGAAGTTTTTTATGAAACACAAAGCTGATTGTTCTATGCCCATTCATTAGTGTTTTTGGCACCTCATTCAGTCTCCTTTCTGACTTCTTATTTTTGTCAGCTTTTCTACTTGGTTACATTAAAAGAGGAACTCTCATGAACCTCTTTAATGTTCTTAAACTCATAAACCACAAAGCGTGCTCTATTTCTGGCAGCCTGTAAGATTTATTACACTGACTGGCCTTGTGTTCACACCTCTGTTGAAAGACAGAAACAAACTCTTCAGCATTCAAGAAAAAATTGTTGCTTGTCAAGATGTCACTGCATAGTTTGACTTTTACTGGACATGCAGGGAGAGTAAGGTTTCTCAACACTGTTGTCTGTAAAATAGCCCTTAACAAGAAGCAATGTATACAGAAACTTGAAGCTACCTGCGTACATGAAATGGTTATTGTCCTGACTGCTTGCCTTCATGTACTACTCTGGAAAAATACATTTGCTTCTATTTGAGAAACTCTCAGTAAATTCATTAAAAGCCGTGGATGAAACCATATAAAACAGATTTCTTTCCTTTTCCCAATAACATAGCAAAGGGCATATTCTTAATGTAAACGTATCACACTTGTACAACACTATTCTAAATAAATCTGGGGCTGATGTAGTTTATGAGATACACTGAGGAGGTTAAATTGTTACTGACTAGGTGGTTAATTAAAGGATTTATTTTGCAATTGCAGAGGACCTATAACTCATGAGTTATTGCACAATAAAAGTGTTGTAGATGTGTAAAATAACACTATGATTAACTCCCCCAAGCCACCTAGCCCCATGCAGTTCTGCGTGGCTCTTCTTTGTGCCAACAGCCCAAATCCAAAATTCAAGAACTATCAAACTTTGGCTTGGGTGGTTTTTTTGTTTGTTTGTTTTATTGTTTTGGCAGGGGTGACACAGTGTTCAGAGAAATGTATGCATCTGATGAAATGGTTGGCTCAGGGCTTCAGCCAGCTATATCAGAAGAAAAAATACACAAACAATTAATTATGAAACAAAAGCAGTCTGAAACAGAAAAGAGAAATGATCTGATAAGACTTTTCAATAGACGGTTCTCACTCTGTTTCTCTATCAAAGGACTCCTCAGGACCTCTAAGCTCTGCAGCAAAGCCTCCATCAGAAGACATTGCATCTGTATTTTGTTTGCCAAGGTCTAACATTTGTTTGATCATTTTCTCAAAGTAATCTTAATGTTCAATGAAAAGTGACAAAGAGGAAGTGTGGGAAAAAATAGAACATGGATTTCCTTTTAGTTAAAACTGAGTGTTTTGGTCCATATTAAAAAAATGATTTTCCTATATATTTAGCTCTCTAAAAATCCATGCCATCCAGCTACCAGCATTAATGATGTTAGGGTGAATTATAAAGAGAAATCAAATTTTCCATAGCATTTGAACGCCATTAAAATGCCAAACAATAAACTACCAGACTGCAAATTAGATCAGTGGAAATATCAAACACATTGCGGTATAAAATCCATAATTGCATTTAGCGCTTTGGCTCCCAGGGGACAGGCTGCTAAAGATCATCACCGTGCCACATATGAGAAGCTATTGACAGAACGATAAAAATCGACAGGCTAACCAAATAAACACTGCAGGCTTCATTAAATATTCAGCAAGTGAAATTTGACTATCATGCGCCTTTTTTCCCACTAGATGTGTCCTGCTGCAGTGCTCAGAATTTTTACTGTGACAGCAATATGCGATGCTGTGCCCTGCAGGCCTGTGCAGCACCAAGCAGCAGCATATGAGCACAGGCAGGATGCGGTCAGTGCCGTCAGGTACCAGCGCCATCAATAAACACGCTGCAGCTCAGACAGGGTTATTATTCTTCTGAATACATTATTAGCCTTGGCCCCAGGAATATCTGGCTCTGAAGACTTTAATTAGAGAAAGTAAAATATCTTACAAAAGTTTAACACTCTTCGTATGAGGATAGGAACATCTTGTCCCTAACAAGATGCTCTTTTAAGGAACTCAGTACTAAATAACCTCTTCTCTCTCTCTCCTGCTGGGTGAAGTGATGCAGTGACTGAATGATCCTATGCACCTTGAGAAAGTACAGGGCCAGTCTGTGTCAGGTTAGCCAATGCTCAAATGAGCATGTGTATTAAAAGAACTGCAGAATATGCTGATCAAGACAAGCACTTTAAATCATGGCCCATCAGGACCAGAGAGTGCCTACTGGATCAGGCTGCAAGGTGCTCATCTCTGCATGGCTCTGACCTAGGGCAGATGTAGTTTGCTTTATGTAGCTCTGGCTTTTACACTGCATAAACAGACACAAAGGAAAAGACAGGATGGTGCTAATTGTGAATTTTATTAACCACTTATTTGTTGCTACTGTCTTCAATTACCTGCTGTAAGGAAGAAAGCTTTTGTGGGTTAGGCAAACAATCTCTCTGGACATGTTGAGAAAAATGGAGATACATGAGAGCATGGTACAGAGCAATGAAGTGTAGCTTTGGAAGAAAAAAAAATAAGAAAAAATATGTCCTGAGTTCTGGCTTCTGCAGACAGCACGGTACTTAATGAACCTGACCTGGCAAAAAGGGCATGAGACTGAGATTTGGAACTAAGCTTGGGTGGTCAAATCTATTTATTTAAAAATACTTTTTTTTTTTTTTTTAAGATTATAATATACATTTCAAATCCTGGAAATGGTTCCTGATATCCTCTCAAAATGCATTTTAGCCTGCTTGCACAATCATATATGTGGAGTGGCACATACTGTTACAACAGAAAAAAAAACAACAACAAAAAGACTGCATGTTTCCTCTCTCTGTTCCTACAGGCCTTGAGTCTGAAATTAGAGCAAATAAAATGTATAATGCATGCTCTGGAAGCACCCAATAGGGTTATAAGCAGCCATTCCCTCTTCATGGAGAAAAAGTTTATGTAAATGACTGATGACAGTGTTATTGTGTGAGGAATATCAATGGAGTAATTACAGTTACATAGCTTGCTGCTGCACTGCTGCTCTAAGCCTGTGTTAATTTTTCACACCACTCCCTTGGGAAAGATCTCAGTGTGCTCCTAAGAGCAGAGCTAATAATCGGAGCTCTGAGCCACTGCCGCTGAAACTAGCCCCAAGGTCTTTCTGAGCAGACTGCTAAACACTGACTGTCTCCCCAGAGAGAAGAGAACAGAGATAAAATGATTAAAAACTGCCAAATTGGACTGGCAATCACTTGGCTATACTGTCAGCCCAAGACAAGACAAATCTCAGTTATTTTTTCCTTTGTGAGCTGGAAAACTAGGATAGCACAAAGCAACGTGGCTGCAAACAGAGCAGACTACCCGCATTTCAGGTCTTCACAAGTACTATGTCAACATCTGCAGACACAAATGATGTGTCAGTGATTGTGTTTAACACCAACACAAATCAAGAATCTGAGAAAACCAATTTCTATTTAGGCCTACCGGGACCCATATTATTATGAGTCAATTCCACTTGTTTGATCCCAGGAATAATTTTAGGACTGAGCAGATCACAGACTCAATAACTACATCTTACTCTATACAAGCAGTTCCCTGAGGTTAGATAACTGCTGATACTGTTTGTCCTAAAATTTTAGACAACTTATGTACTCTGGTCAGTTCTATATAGTGAAAGACAGCGCAAGGATTAAGTGACAGGATACATCTTGAACTTTGTCCAATATAAGGCACTGAAAATATGCTTTTAAGAAGTCAGCTGAGGTAGGTATCTCTGCACCTCAGCTATGCGAACACCTTGAGAGTATCCCAAGCCACATCTGATGATCAGTAAAAAAGGTACCACTTCCTACTGGGTTGGAAGAAATAATCCAAATCAAAACAGAAGTGTGTCACAATTAGCCTACCAGCTAGAAAACAATAACCAACAGCAAAGCAATTGTGCAGTATTGCATAAACCACTTCAAAAAAAAAGGTATATCAGCATTTCTTAATGGTATGAAGTACAACAGCCCAAGATGGCCATGGGCAATCCCACTGACCTGATGCATAGCTTTAGTCTACAACCACTGCATTTGTTGCAACTCCAGTGCATGTTTTGTCAAAATCAGTGTTGATGTAACTTCATCCATGGAAATGGACAATGTGGCTGGTGATGGCCACAGATCTCTTCTACCTTCCAATGACGGTGCTTTTCGCTTGAAAAAATTACATGAAATCATAGGTGCAGGAATCAGCGTTCATGTAACCACCTATCCAGGCCCTTTATGAGAGTTTAATTGTAAAGTGGTTCATGCATAAAAATAGAAGGAAAAAAGTTCTCAGTCTGAAACTAAGGCTCACTGACCCCATTCTATCTGCCCATAGAAAAGGATATAACACAGGGGCTTCCCTTGTTCCGCCACCCCCCTTCTCCTCACCATAATTTCTTCCAAACATTTGTAAGTAAAAATACTTCTAGCTCATTTTCATTTGAAGGGAGAGGAAGAAATCTGGCAACACTGACACTGAACACGGGCAGCTGCCTGAAATAAAGCTGAGCTACAGGAGGCAACTTGCTTTGATAAATCCTCCAGCATTTCCACTTGTTACCAAAACATCTACTGCCATGTCTACTTCTCATTTATCTCATTTACTGGACAACTACTGGAAGCCTCTGACAGATTTTCATGTGGATTAAGGCGATAATCTCAGCTCTGACTCTTTCTCTTTGTAGGATTGTATCAGTTTTCCCTGCACAGGACTGCATGGGCACTGACATCTGTCAGGGGATTGCAGCCTCCTGCCATATACAAAAGTGCCCACATCACATGGAATAACGGAGCGTACCCTTTATGGGATACTCTGCCAACCCTGAAAATGCTGAGTGGGAACTATGCACAAAACCAGCTTCCTTGTATAAGCAATGGGTGAGAGAGAACAGATTTGGTCCTTCTGATCCTAACAGAGATCTAGATTTTGGAAAGAGGATACTTCTGAAAAACTACACCTGAAGGAGAGAGTGAAGGATGGAGGGAAGCAAGCAGTCACAACAGAAATTATTTTACCTTTTTTTCCATCTCAGAACAGTCCTGTGTTAATGCTTTTGCTCTCAGCTCTGCACCACATACGGGGAGGGTAGAAGGCAGATTAGCGACAAACCACAGGATCTGCAAAGGGAAGGTCTGCAGCAAGTCCTGTCCCTCTTTGTCCTGCAAAGGGAGGCAGGAAGAAGCCCTGCAAAAGCTGTGCCCTGGGGTCTGCCCTGAGGTAAGGGACATGCAGGGACATTTGCAGGGCCTCATGATGAAACACCTACTCATGGGAAAGCGGCATGCTTTGCTCAACTCCAAGTGAAGTCTTTTCCACACAAAAGCTGTATGCTGGGGCTGGACCACAGATTATTGAACTAAAACCCACACCTAAAGCAGAGTATACTGCAATTATTAAATAAATTTTAATTTATTTCACTGATACCCCATTTTAGCTGACTCTTTTTGATCTGTCTCACTGCCTTTTCTGACACGTCCTTCAGGTCTACTGCAATTCAGTCAGCCTGTGCTGAAAAGCACCATCCACCTCCTTAAACCCTATGGCTTTTACTTTTCACCAGAGTCACACACAAGTTACTCTTTATAGAGTTTAAATAGGCATATACTTGAAGCCTGGGACAGTTTAAATTCCTAGAGCCCTCCCCATTCCGTGTTTGTAGAATGGGAACCGTTTAAGCTGCTACAGCTTGGGTTCAGCAAGCCCAAGCTGTGTGGACACAACACAGCCTTGCCAGACAGCCCTAATCTCATGTCTTCAGCAGAGCACAGAAGTCATCTTCCAGCTGACAAACCTTTTGCAGTGAAAACAATGTGGGTTCTGCTTACTGTATATTTTCTCATTTCCAATCTGAAAAAAATCCACCAGTATCTTAATTTGCACACAAAATATACCTTTTACCACACACTAAATATATAGCCTCCACACACACGAGGCACATACTTACCACACACTTAAAGAACGTTCTTATGAGCAGAAAGTCATATTGTAAACAGAAAAACAACTTTCTACTTCAGCTGCTACAGATCCAGATGCTTTCCCTGTTCTGCAACACTCCAGACACATATGATTAAAAAGAACATACCAGGTATTACAACTATTAAACTGTTAGATACAATTTACAATGGCAATAACCCACTTGTCATTGGTCTTTGCTAAAGCTAACCAGAAGTTTGTCAGATATTTAACAGCCTATGGAGCAAACTGAGTTTGTGATTTGCTTTACAAAAATTTGTTCAGCTATTTCTTACAATCATTTGCTTTTTTATTATTTTTTTTTTTAATTGGTTTGTTCAAGTTAAAAAAAGTGGGACTAATTATTATATGGCTTTTTATTTTCAGTCCCCGTATATGAACTGTTCCATTCCATTCACATTCAGAGAAGTTCAGACCCAATTCATGATCTGCATTTCAGGAGGGCTGGGGACCAACAACCTGAGAGACAGGCTGCCGAACAACACCAGCACAGCGCCAGCTGTGCCAAGCGCCCATGCAAGGGTACCCCAGGGGACCCAGCTCTGGACATGACCCGTGAGCCTTCAGTACAGGCACTGCCTCTAGGCATGGGCAGCCCACAGCTGGATCTGCACAGCTGCTCCTCCATACCACTGTGCCCAGCCCCGGACACGTAGCTGCCAGCCTCGCCCTTTGGGGTGCAGATGCTGGGGACCTGACGCCATGCACCGGCAGGATGCAGCCTGGCCACACATCCTGTGGTGCAAATATGTCTGGGAGAAGGTCGGCCCCAGCAGCCCCCCTGGAGGCCTGGGGAGTGTCCCACTGGGGAAGTCAGAAGCAGAGGGAGGTTTGGTGGACCGTACCCCAGAGCAAAGGCTGGAGAAGTCTCCAAACTGGCCTGATGCACCTCCCTGGCCCTCAAACAGTAGCAGTAGATGCAACTTGCCAGCTCTAGCATAGACTTAGGTGGACAAGTGTAGGACCAGCCAAGAGACAGGATGGGCATGCGCACCTAGTGATGTTCTTGTTTCACGGGAAGTATTATTAACTTCTGTAGAGGTGTTTATTTCTGAAATAAGAAAACTGTGGGTGCTCGTTCACTAAGAGTAATGAGATTTGAAGGATTTTTCCTCGAGGATTACAGGATATAGGCTGACCTACATTTCAGGAACAACACGTTGTCTTGGTGGATGTTTATCTTTCCCATAAAATCTGAACAATTTAAACATGTGACAGCATGCACAAGTAGCCATAAAGTTACTGTTATTTGTGTCCCCAGAGGGGCACATATTGCAAAAGCATACCAGTCAGCCAGCTCCATCTCAGAGCACCCACCAACGATACGTACCAATAGGCAGAATCAGTAAGGGGTGAGAACAAGACAATGCCCAAACATTTTCTCACTACGAGTCCCCGCGCTCAGCTCGTTGCTTTATGGTTCACACAGAATTTAGCCCCAAACTTCCTGGCACTTTTAGGTTAGCAAAGGATCCTTGGGCTAGTAATTCCACCAGATGATAAGAAGACCAGTTTACAAAACGCCTTAACTTCTGTGAATTTATTTCTGGAAAACTGATAATTTAGAGCCTGACACCACGCTCAAGTCTTGCCTGAGCAGGAATCTCAGGGCAAGGGCTTGCATGGTGTAATCATTTCCTGCTGTGAGGGCATGGTGTCTGGATCAAGGCTCGCAGCCGACAGACACACTTCTGCCTGACATGAGGCTGCGTCAGTTGCTTCTCCGTGCCATCAGCACAATCCTTCAACCACTCCTCATCATCCAACTTTCTCTTTCTGTGACACAAGTGTTGTTAGTGTATGAGCTTTTTTTTTTTTCTTCTTCACTTTTCAGAGGGATGAACTGGGAGGTGCAGATTTTATTATGCTAATGAAATAAGAACACAACAGACCTCTGAAGCATGCAAGCCAGAGTCTGGGGGCAGTGCTAAAAATGTCTCCCACAGGAAAAACAGATACAAGGCTGGCTTTGAAAGTGGGCGTCTTCTACACTAACCACCGCATTGTCAGAAAACCACAGCTGTCCACCACATGAGCAAACTCAAATGTAATTGCGTTGGGCCGTGCTGACAGTACAGTGCCCACAATGCAGTGCACCCAGGGTGCTCCCTGCAACAAGGAACAGCTTCTCAGGCCTTTCATTGCTCTGTGCTTACAGCCTCCCAAAAGGTGAGCAGAACAGCACTTTGCAAGGACAAATATAGGGCACAGACTGGGCATCAAAGATGAGCTGTTCCAGAACGAGTTTTCCTTTTTGCCTCCCTAAACTGATCACTGTGGTTGGGAAGGACCTCCCTAGGTATTTCTAACACAGGAGCTTATTCTTCCCCCACTTCTTAATGACTCTCCTGTATGCAACACTAACTGGTGCATATCTTGCAGCACACCATAAATATTTGCTTGCAGTGTAAATATTCAGCCGTGTGATTCCTGCTGGATGTCCTGTCTTTCGTGATGCTGCTGTGTCTAGCTTCTCTCTAGATCAGCTGTCTGCCCTGTCACGCTTTTACTTTACAAGCAGAATAGCTTGGGTCTTCCAAGGAAAAAAAATGGGGGGGAGGGGAGAACAGGTCATTATTAAAATGAGTTTAGTAAATAATAATCATAGGAATAGTTAATAAGCCCAGCCTTTCTGTGTTAAGTAGGAAATTAGATCCACTGCCCCATTACTATTTTGAGTGAGAACGCAATGATGCCTTTAATTATGCATAGTCTGCTTTATTTGAACTGTGTTGGCTGTTGTGAGGAAAATAATCAATGTAAACGCCTCCTGAGGTCGCTCCTGAGGCAGACGTGAAATGAACTAAGTGAGCAGAGCGGTGTGTATAATCATATCAAGCAAATCCCCAGGTACTAGCCCTAGAATCACACATTCATATGATTTATACACTCTGAACAACTCAACACTGACACCCCGAGCCATTTTAACACCAGAGCCTGCATGTTGCTTTGAATTTGATCTACGCATGACAAGTCAAATTTTTTGAAGTTGGTATGAATTCTGTGCATATTAAAATGAATAGAGCCTATACTGAATTCAGTGAAGATCCTGCTTGATTTTAGATCACAGTATAACCTTTTTAAAAATGGCTTGTATTCCAGGGCTTCTAAGCAGAACTCTCAGAATAATTTCTTCAGGCTGAAGATAATCTCCAGTAGAAGTTTAACGTGAAAAAAGTTTAGACCCAAACCCTACTACAGTGAGAGATACAAGAATCAGGCTGGAGCTATTATCTTTTAATTTCTGTGTTGCTATACTATAAGTCCAATAACAAACTTTGACCTGAATTTGTTTAAAGCTACCCAGCTTTATTTTATTTTTCTTTTGAGTCGAAGCAAACATTTTAAGCATCTATTTTTAGGGTGAATTGGCACATGGATGTTAAAACTACGAAGGAGAGAATATACCACCTGAAACAGGACTTTCTCAGTCAGATTATTTTACCAAATCATATCTCAGTAACTCAGATATTGTGGCAGTATCACAGCTCACCTTTATATGTAATATTGTACTGCTTTAAGACGACTTCATCACAAAGCTTACTTGAAAAGAATAACAACAAAAAAAGGAATTGTGATTCAAAGAATCTATTCGGCTGATACTGCTCGTAGGAAGAACTGCAGCGTGCAAAATTCAGTCCCGGAATAACTTCAGTGAAGTTTGCTCCAGTTTGTTGGGAAGGATTTTACTCCCGAATTCCTCAAAAACGGACGCAACCTTTCCAGGAGCTGCGTGCGGCGTAAGGAGCTGCTGGCTGTACCCCGCGGCCAAGCCGGCCCAGCCGACCCTTCCAGCCGGAGAAGCGGGGGAAGCCGCGGAGGCGCCGCCGCGCGGAGCAGCGCCCGGCCCGGCCCGGCCCCGCCGCACCGAACGGCTCCGCAGCAGCGGCCGGGGGCGGCGCGGGGTGTCGAGCGCCAGCCGGTGCGGCCGCAACAGCCGAGGGAAGACGGCGACCGCTCGGGGAAGGACGGATCCCGACTGACTCACGTCCAGGTGAACCTAATTGCTTCAGTTTGCACCCTGTAAATCATAGCTGCCAGAGAAATAATCCTGCCACTCCCTCGCAAGCAGCCCAAGTCCGTGATGGATTTGGCAACAAGACTTGGGTATCACAAATCCCAGGTCAACACATCCATCATTTAATGGAGATGGCACAGAAGTCCTACACAAAACCCAATTTTATGGCTGCCTGCTGCAAAAACTCCTTTTGGTTAACCCTGATGAGCTTGTTTTCTCCCAACCCATCTGCTGCTGCACTGAGAACATGATGTTGCACCTGTGACATCACCTTCATTGCCATGGAGACAGAATGTCCTCAGCTATACCAGGGCCTTCTTAAAATGCAGATTTCCATAAATCTGAAAGCGTACACAAATATTGCTGTGAACACACAACGCTGGGAACAGAGCAGGGTCTCATGGCTATAAGTTTCCCTTCTGAACAGCAAACATCCATTTTGGAGAAAGTCAGGGCAGTTCCACCTGCTATGCGATTCTGGGTTAAGGCATACATGTGAGGTCTGTACTGGATCACCTGTGAGTGGCACAAGGCACTTGCTACTCACAGAAGGTTATTTGCTGCTTACACTGCCTATGTCAGAGGAGTCCGACTGACCGCTAAGTGTGAAAAGCGAGAAGTTTTTTCCCTGTTAAATATTCTCCTTCTATGACAACTGCACTCAGAAGTGCTGCTGTTGTTTGTTTGAAGTGCTACCAAATTTGTTTTGTCTGTTTTCCCCCAGAATAAAGTTCCTAAGTTGCTCCATGCAAGGCCTTCTGCTCTGAAATGGTGAGTGGAAAAAGTTTTTGCTCACAGATGAGCTACCATCATGTTTGCTGAGCAGAGTTTTCTGAAATCTCATCACTGCTAGTGAAGGTACCATATCATAGTTATGAAGAGGTTCCTTAGTACACATCTTGGATGTTTGTGCATGGACATCTGCTCTCCACTCCAGATGTAAGATTTCTGCAGGTCCCTCATCCATGTGTTAAAGGGAGTTTGATCTTTCACAGAGACATGCACTGGCGTGAACTTCACCCCAAGGAGTTAAATCAGCTTTTGCTATGGAAACTCACATGATAAAAATAGATCCTCCTGCTCTAAAGGATTTGTACTGTGCATGATTTAATGGGGCTTATTGAACTATCCCGTGCAGTTTGTTTTGTTGCTCAGAAAACATTCATCAAAAATTTCTTTCTTTCACCAAGATTCACTTGAAGAGGTTCTGCTGTACTGGCCATAGTAAAGGAAAATACTAACATATTTTCAAACAGAAAAAGCAAGCTTATGCTTCTTAGCATTTTGGCTAAAAATAAAAAGTTTTACCTACTAAGAGCATTTGACGATCTATAATCATACATAATCCTTCAACCAATACCTAAACATGTTACTATAAATCTTTAACAATAAGTAAGTCTAAATAGAGTTATCCAGGATCATGAAGAAAAGGTATTCCATGCAACTTCAGACTTTTCAACCTTTTTAAATTCAGACAAGCAAAACAGCTAGCTCCAAAATATGGAAAGAAATCCAGCAAGAGAATGTGGGCTATTTTTTTTTCCCTCCTGGATTTGACCATTCAATGTTCTTAGAATTGTAATGTGGTAATGTTGATTCTAGAAAAATATATTCAGCACCATGATTCCTGAGAATTGGTAAGACAAAGAATTTGGTATTGGGGAGTTTATTTCAAGATTATTTGAATGCAGAGATAGTGCTGATTAAATAAACAAATAAACAAAAAACAGTGAGAGCTGTTCTGGTCACCTGAAAATAAATTGAAAGTGCAAAGGCACATCCAGTCACCACAGGCTTGGCAGGCCTGGAAGAAAGGAGCTGGCATCAGTTCTGAGCAAGGCTCAAGGCAACAACCACAGAAACTATCACCTTACTACTTGCCCATGTAGCACTAAGAACTGATCATATGATCTTTTTGTATGAAGTATAGTATTTTTAACCCTAATGTCTCACTTCACCTCTTTATAAAATGTACAATACCCCAAACTATTTTCTCAACAGTTAATGAAGTGTAAGCACTAGTGAAATGATGCATCTCCTCACTGCAATGCTTTAGCATGTCTGCCAGAAGTGCTGTAACAATGGGCTTTGTCAGAGTGAGCAACCACAAAATATGGAGATGCTCCAGGAGCTTTGAATAGGTTCCTATGCCACACACACAGCTGGCATGACCTGAAATTCCTGTCTCCTCTCTTGAAATAATATGGACAGAGGAGAACAAGGTTTCCTGACTGGGTACTCCCAGACGCCAGTCTATCTACAGGACGGTGTGTCACAGGCAGTGGCAGCCCTCCACCTGTTTTTCTAAGCTACCCCCCCCCCCCCCCCCAAAAAAAAAAAAAAGACATTCCCATGAGCTTATCTTCAGGCAGAACTTGGGGGATCATACAGTCATACACACATGTGCACACAAACATCTGCACACACTCACATTTTCCAGCCCCTTAAAGAAAATAAATTGCATGAACGTCATGCATATTTTATGCTGATACCCTGGGGGATTTTCAGACCAAAAATGCCTTAACCAGAAAGCTTTGTATTTTCCTTGCTCTCAAAAACTCAGAAGAATTCATATACAAACGATGACAAATACTTCATTCAAAAAGACAGTTACTCCCAGAGCAGAGGGAATAGGGCCAGCTCAAGTAGTTAGAATGGCTGCATGCAGCTAGCCCCTTTGCTTCAAGACCACAGGAATTGTTTATCACTGAGACTCTCCCGGGCTAATTGAAACCAGCCCTGACTTTTGAACCTGCCAGCACTAAAGAAACTTTAAGTGTTTTCTCCTACTGAGATTTGGCCTATGGGGACTGCTCATTGCTCACCCCACAGTCATTTTTAGTTCATTTTATTTCCACCTTGAATGAATCCTTAGTCTAAAAGATGCTTAAGCAATTCTCTAGTAAACACTTCGTTTATAGGACAAAAAAATCTGAGACTATGTTGCATCCTCCTAAGGACATTGATACTAAATAAGTTTGAATACATACAGTAAGAACTCACATTATAAAACAGTTTCAACAGCATCATTATGGTTTACATTTAACAATTGCATCTTAGTGACATTTGCAGTGTACAGCCTGCTCTGACTTGGATTTTCACAAGCTCTCGGAATCATGAATTTGTGCAGGGAATTGGAAACAGAATACAGCTCAACTTCAAGCTAGTTTAACACTTGCACAAACTAGTCTGAAAAACATTGCTGTCTAAAGGCATACTTCCCTACACATGAATGTGAAGGTTTTTTTTTTTCCTCCCTCCTAGTACATATATTCATTTGGGTGCTGCAACAACAGGACACCAATGTAAAACATTCATCTAAAACAAAACATGTTGGGAAACATCGCAACCATGACAGACTACTGCTAACATGCAACCCAAAGCCTTATCATTGATGGAGAAACCGATACAGGTCACATCACCAGGTCCTGGCAGGCTGACATCCCAAGCTCTCTTCTAGCCCTCCTAATCCCCCCAGGACACTGCTCAGCGCATCACAGACTAAGTCAGGACAAGCAGGCAGGCAGCAGCACATTTATCTTCTCTGCAAACATCAGCTTCAAGAGAGATTCCACAGATAAGACAAGTTCATTCAAATTCATTCATCTGAGAATAGAAACCTGAGCCAAAACTAACGTGCATTTTATGCTTATTTACAGACCACCAGAGACTAAAGGATTCACTGAGAAGTTCACAGATACCTTTTCTGCAATGGTAGTGAGATGCCACAGACTTGTTCTCCTGGGAGGTTTCATTGAACACCATCCCTGAAGTTCAGCTCCTTCCCAGGGCTCATGTCCTTCTCTGGTTCTGCACACATCCTCAGTTGCACTCTGGAACTGACCTTCAGCAATGGAGCAGTAAGGAGGACACTCTATGCCTATTTCTGTCTGGACAGACAATCCATCTTTCTACAGCAATAGCCAGACAACTACTAGCCTGCAGGCCCCAAGAAACGCTTGTGGCTTGCTTACAAAAATAACTTCTTTGTGCTCTCAAAGTGGAGCACGTTCATCTGCTTAGAAGCTCTGGACACCCTGAAGAGCAGCTCTACTCTTGTGCCGCTCTAGCCCTGCAGCCCAGTACATCAGTGAGGCAACACTCACCAGAGGGCCTGCCTCCATTTTAAAACTTCTGGAGAGCTCTGCACCATGTGAAGCCAATAATGAGGAGCTGCAGCACTCACCTATGCTTCTTGGGAGAAAAAGAGCAGAGGCTCAGGGATGAGTAATAAGATGATTGGGACCTTTGTCGCAAGGATATTTCTAAGAGGTAGTGATGATACACTTCATCTCCACTGCTGGATCCCTTTCTTATGATCCCCACAAAGATAACTCCTTCTGCGACATCTTTATGTACATACAGCCATTATTTGCTTCTGTATGTAGAATACAACTGATGGCTTGAAAAAAGAAGTTTTAAATTTTGTGTGTGTTGTCTCCAGAGGAACTCAATGCTTGGATACCTGTCAGTAGCCAGGTTGTGTCACACATGAGTAAGATAGTGGTGAGGTCAATGAACAAGAGAGAGGGAAGAAGAAAAAACTTTCTCGGTGAACCTGTATCACAATCTCCTGCAGAAGAAAGGACTCACCCAATCCTCTCTTTCTTGCTATCCATCTTTTCTCAACATTGCCTTTTCTGGGTGCATAACCACTTGTCCAAGAACCTCATCAAAAGAGGACAAAGAATTGCTCTGCCTCTCCTTGTGAGAAGGACTTGGGAGAACAAACAGCACGTGACAGATGTTAGTCATACTGCTTACATGTTACTAGATGATGTTTGGGTCTGGAGACTCCAAATGTCTCAACATCTAACCATGAAAATCAGGAGGCTGAGAGAACTCTCTGCCTTAGAGCCTTGCATGGCCTGAACCTCAGCCGCTCCAGCAGCAGGTGCAGGAGCTCCTAAGCTGTATGAAGGAGCTGTAGAGGAGCTGCACTGAGAGAGAACACTGCCCAGGGATGCAGTGGGACTCCGCTGAAAAGGGGTGCACCAGCTTGACTGCATAGGTGCACAGATATGGTTGAACGGATTGGGTCCAGCTCAGTGCTCTTACAGACACCAGCACACATGTTCCAACAAGGCTGATGGCTGTCCCCTGGTCACCTCACCAGGACCTCTCCTAACAACCTGCTGGCTCTGCTGGCATGCATTGGCAGGAGTAACAACTTCCAGGAGCTCTGCAGGCCACAGCACCAATATCTTCCATGCATGCCAATACTTACAAACCATGGGCACTCCCTCTTGACAGGATGCAGGAATGCTTGGGGGCTTTGGATTACCTCCTGCAGCTAGAACAGCCATGTCAGCACGGCACTTTGCCCAGGCTGAGAAAAGTGGGGGCGTAAGAGTCAAGTTCACCTGGAAGTGGGACAGGGGGTGAAACAGCTTGGGAACTGCTGACAGAGGCTAGTTGACACTCAGCCTGTCCTGAGGAAGCCTCAGGAATGCCTTCGTGCTCAGTACTGTGCAGGAATCAGCCTGTCAGCTTCACACGTGCACTCCAGTTGTTTGCTCTGGGACTGAAGCACCATCAGCAGCACCCCATCACTCCGGGCATGGCAGCAGTCCTAGTGAAAGCACTGGTGCAAGTGGGGAGGCACCTCCAGCTTGCACAAGGCCAGCCTGTCTAAATGTCTTCTCATAGCCTCATGTTCTCAGCCCTCATGAAGGAAAGAGCTTCACACCATGTTACTACTCATTCTCCAGCGTGCATCTGTGCCCAAGCATGTGGATGTGTGCATGTGCCATATCAGAATCTGCAGCAAATCAAAGCATCCTCTACAAGATGATGTTGCCTTCATACCAATAGCTGACAGTTATACCACAGTCCTAGGAAGAGAAAGGTGAAGACTGGATGCTCGTGCTATTTGTGTGTGCTGTTTTTGCAGACAGATGAGGTGCCCAGAACAAAATAGACAGAGCAACTTTGCTGGTGGAGTGTGAAGATGTCCTTGCAGCTGCTGGAGCTGTATGGGACATCACTGCTTCCTCTGTGGGACACACATTAACCCATGCTATCCTACAGCAATGCAAAAGCTAATTAGGACACAACTATACAGCACTATGGAGAGGTCTTCATTTGTAAGCTGTAAAAATGAGACTGTGGGCTGCAAGTTCCTGGGTTAAGGAAATGGGAGACAAGAGATAAACTCTCCTCTCCTTGGGGGATTCAAATACACTCCTTCAGTAACCCCGTAGAATTCCCTCACCTGCAGCTAGAAGGTGTCTGGGGGTAGGTCCCACCTCCACCCTCCTGCAGATCTGCTCCACCATGCAGAGCAGGAGGCACCAGGTGAGAGTCCAAGTATGGCCAGTGCCACACAGTGGGGCACTCACCTGGCAGAGGCCAGCAGGCTGCCACACCAGCATGTCTGAGGCCAGGTGCTGATGGTGAGGAGCAAGGTGCGGGGCTGAGCCAAGCACCCCGCACACCTGGTTGCCTCAGGAAAGGAGATGCACAACCAGCTCCTCCTCTGGCAGTGCTTTAGGAGAAAGTTTTGGCTGCCTCTGCATTCTGTGCAAAATCTGATCTTGTCAGTGTGCTCAGTGAGCTCTCAGCATGCTTACCACACTGACCCCACAGGGGCAGAGGTGGAGGATCATCCCCTTCCTGGGTCCCCCTGGTCTTGGGTACAAGAAGGAGCCTCTGGGGAGGCCGGGCAGTCTGAGCACTCCCACGTGCTGCCCCAGGCAGGCATGCAGCCACGCACCTTGCACAGGTACACAGGAGAACACACTGCCTCCAAGACTGCTTCACACACCTGAATTTGCCTTGACTCGGTCCCAAGCTACCTGCCTCCAACAGGGGCCTGGCTGTACCTGGTGTGGTGGATTTGTCCCTTTCACACACTGCAAACAGAGTAGCAAGCCCCATCATCCTCTCCCACCTCCTCCAGAAAAAAATGTTTTCCTGGTGTCTGCAGAAGAGGTCCAGGGATTGCAGTCTGCTCCAGCACGATGCAACACAGCCCATGGCACAGCTAACAGTGAAACCACCCCCTGTCCTCACAGTCCTCCACTAGAGCAACAAATAATGCCCATGGACTTAGCTCTGTTTCTCTACATTATTTCATTATTTATGTCAGCAATAGATGTACCCTGAGTGTTGTCTGTGTGTACATTCTTCAGGAGAATGAGATGGAAAAAGGGATTTGAATTCAAGCTTTAAAATAAATGTTTAAATGTTGAAATTGTACAGGCCAAAGTTTCTGAAGACACAGTCCCTGGCCCTGGAGGCCTGCACATCATGAGGCACCCAAGGCTGGGCAAGGTCAGGGGGTAGCAATCCCCTGCCCTGCCTCACCGTTCCCCACTCTGAGACCCCCCTCACTGCTGGTGGGGCGCACTGGGCTGGGGGCACCCGCTCTGACCCTCAGTCACTGACTCTTCTGAAGGTCTTCCAGTGACTCAGGTAAATCCCCTTCTGTCAAAATAGAAAGACAAAGCCAGTTGCTATTCATTTAAAACAACAACACATACTAATTACAGCTATTAAAAACTACTCTGTATTTATACTCAATAACAGCATCTTTATCGGGGGCTTGAGAGTTCACACTCATCTGACAGCCTTTTTCTGGAAGGTCTGTGCTAGATAAAGTTGCATAAACTTTACACAGGCTTTGCACTGCTTCAGTGAAAGTACTGCAGATTTACACTGCTGTGAAACAAAAATTTCACTGTAAAAATGTGAAATTATGAATCTAGCCTCTACAAAGTCCCAGCATAACACAAACCTAATTCAAAGATAAGGCAAAATTATTTTCTTTTAAAAATTCTCACATTTTTAAGCACAAATTATTTCCAGTCCATATGACTCTAGCTGGCAGCCAGCTTAGTACTGCTCCCTACTGTCTGTACTAAAACAACCAGAAATTTACAGCCTTTCCTCCATTCAAAATTGTCACAAAGCAAATTACTAAAAAGAAATAACATATCTGTTGATTTACACCCTTTTCTGCAGGTCAGAGGGTTCTCTTTTCATTATGGGTAATCAGAGTACACATACTTCTTTGTAACCTCTCTTCCTTATGAGAATTACTCTATATCTTTTTCTTGCACACTCCCTGTATTCTAACCACAAGAATTGTACTCTTAAGTCACAGCGCACTGCATTCATGCATTGCTTTGGACAACTCCCATTCCCTACCATAGCATAGCAGCATTACTGAAAGCACATTGTGAGATTTACTTTGAAGAATAAACAAGAATACAATAATTTGTTCTGTTTTTCACAAACACATACAAGTAAAGCTTAATCACCAGAATGTTTCAGAAAAGATATGCAAAAGCATATTGAAAGCAACAGCTTAAAATAAAAAGGCAAGGGAAACGTTTCTCACCCTTTTCTACCCAGAAAACAGCGAGTGCTACCGCAATGCCTCTCCTGGGAGGGGGACGAATAATAGGATTGCCTCGGGTCACTTGCTTCCTTAGGCTGCAAGTCTTTTCAGCATCCAGAAGAACTGCAGCAAAGGTGATGCACTGTAGCACAATGGCCAAAGAAGTATGCTCACATCAGCCTGCTGAAAGTCTTGATCATACAGGAAGATGTACGCAAATCTGAAGATTCAGTTATTTTCCACTTCTTCGTATGGCAACTGTGATATCGTCTAGTACCTACAGTAACTTCTGCATATCAGCTAATAATAATGATACATCTTTTAGGCAGGAAATATAGGATCAAGATTTTTTTTTCTTTTCTCCACAAGAAGTTGTGGTGTTTCGGCAGTGTCCCAGACCCCACTCACCCATCCGGTCATCTTGGCAGGAGTGCTACTGTATCTGAAACACAGGATGGCACCGATTCTGAGCGGTGACTGACCCCTGCTTGATAGTCCTGCTTTTTTAATGGGGTATGAGTTCATAAAAGATTCTGCAGATCCACCTAAACCCCTTTCCTCTCTGCATTTCCTCATGATGCAATCCATTGAAGTTTCAGGACGGCCTTTATTACAGCATGTGCTGAGGCTTCAAATGTAAAGCAACATTTTGAAAAGGCAGCATCTGTCTCTGCAGGCAGGAAAACCCTTTTGTTACCATATTGAACTGTTACACACACATAGCAAGAGATTCAATTCAAGCAGTAAACTCTTGATCTTCCCTAGAAAGTCACTACTTTCACTTATCAGCCTGACATCTCACAGTGGGGCCACCTGACCAGACTATGAGGCTGGCTCCAGGGCTTGCAGCCTGGAACCAGACCTCTGAAGGAGCATGGGCGGACGGAGGTGGCCAGCTCCCTGGGACCCTCCGGCACAGTTCAAAGTGACATGTTTCAAACAGTCCTTTCCTCCGTACCCCATTGCCTTCAAAGCACAAACAGCTTTATAGCCTGGAGCATGTGAAGTATTCGTTCAGGGATGCACTGCAGTTGCTCTTAGCTGAGGAAAGAGTGCAGCTCTGCAGAGACGCTAGCATCCTGCACATTTCCACCCTCCCTCTAGTCCATTCTTTGATTTTTACCATCCCATTCCTGCCAGATCCTTGCAGTTCTTTGTCAGAGCTCACACACAAAGAGTTTTAAACAGAAATACAGTAACCCCCCAAAATAATAATAATTAAAAAAAAAAAAGAAATAAAAGCTCCCCAGCAATTGGATTCTGAAGTTCAAGACAAAAACTTCTCTGAAGTAGAAAATGAGTTAACACATAATTAGGGGTTTTCCCAAAGAGACTGAATAATTTATGGAAAGTTACTGACATGTTCCTGACATGTTTAGTCCAGTTACGCCTTTGCACAATATTAGACTGTGACATCACAGCATTAAAAGACAATGTTTTCAAAAGAAAAATCAGTTATTGTGAAGCCAACAGCATAGAAGCTCCAGAAACTGCTAAACTTAGAGCATTTTCCTAAATCATTATTTTATAAAAGGAAAAGGAAAACATTCCTGGCTGTGTGCAATGTGTGCTGAAGTCACAGGATCCCACTTGTAACAACTTTCCTTCCCCTTGTCACAGCTTAAATTAACTGCACTCACAAGGAGGCAAATGAACAGAAACAGAGTGCTCTGCCTAAGTCATTTAGCAATTTGTTACCAAAACTGTTCGCTGAGCAAAGACCTACCTCACAAATGGTCAAAAAGAGTAATTCTAGCTCTGAAAGAGCAAGTTTTCTGTATTGATAAATGGATTAATGGAGTACATACTTTGCAGAGAGCTGTAAGAAAACAACTATCCTTAAACTAAGAGAGGGTGCTTCTTTCTATGTGAAGATACAGACACTGTTTATCTAATGGTTGGAAAGTTTACAAGAAAACAGCAAACTTCGTGCTGTGGTTGTTGAACTGAAGTAGTACTTTACTAGAACCAGGTTTTTTCGGTAATTTTGCGGTTGTAACAACTATTTTCTTTACATACTGCTATAGAAAAGGGACTCTTTTTAACTTAATTGAAGACACTATCAAGAGTAAATATACTGGGGCTTTTAATAAAAACAGTATGAGGAGAACATTCAAAGCTAAATAATCAGAAGCAATTTGTGTTCATGAGCAGAATGATGTGTCATTTTTTTTCCTTTGCAACGCTCTGTACTGGATCAGTTTTGAGACTGTGGCAAACTTTAAACCTATCTTAAAATAATGAACAGCAGTGAGGGTTGAAGATAGTTTGAAAAATACTCTGGAAAGAGAAAACATATGCCACAGAGTGTGGTGCAAAAGTCATATTTCATGCATGACTTTAGAGAATGTTAATAAGGATTAGAACCATACTTCAGCAGAATAACAATCAGTCAAAGAAGTGTAATTAATTTTTCTTTAGATCTCTGCTAGACAAAAATACAGGAGAGATAGCATTGTTGCCTATAGATTTCACTCCAGCTAAGAAATATAGCCCTTAAATACATGCCATAATTGTACACTATAACTGGAGTGTAGTACATGACTCATTTGCTTTATAGTTGTTGGTTTTATAATATTATGAATCCAAAAATATTTTAAACTTCATTTTTTTTGCTTTGTCCAATAAATATGATTAAGATAATACATCCAAAAACATATGTAAGCTGTGTATGTGAGACATATGGAAAGCAGATGTGTTCTTAATTTACATATGACCCAAAAAAAAAATCAGCTGATTACCAGAGATGGTACTTTGTGAAGCTGTTTTGGCCTCAGAAGCATTGTTGCTAGCTCAGCACCATTTTAAAGTAGGCATTTTGCTTCTCTTGTGTCTGAAACCCCAAATTCGACGCTGCAGAAAGACTATCCCTGGGACAGCGACCATTTGGCTTCACAAAGAACAGCCCAGAAATGGAAAACCAAAATAATTTGTTTCTAAATACAATTGTTATTGAAAACTTTTCTTTAATATTTTATGGGTATGTTCCAGCATATATTCAAAACTTGAGTTGTGCCCTTGCTAATGCTCTTTCAACCGTAATGATAATAAAGGCCATGCTCAGTTTCTATTATAAGCCCAACAGGGAGTGCCAAAATCAAATGGCAAAGCTGTATCAGTCTCATTGGTGAGAAATCATGCTGAGGTGGTGGTCACTTTTTTTCTGAAATCAAAACAGAACAGGGAAGTGTTTTCTTAATTTTAACCCCTCATCCTAGAAGTTCTCTAGGGACCATGTTTTGGTTTTCTTTTTTTTTTTTTTTTTTTTAGCTATACCTGAGAAGAAAACAGTAACACTGTAAAAAAAGGTAATGAAAAGCTTAACTGATGGTGCTCCTGTGGTAGAATTACAACCAAGAAGTTACCATATTGATTAGTGTCACCAGAAGAGGTTAAAGGCGGGCAGCTGTGGCACACCAGAAATATGGGATTCCTAAACATTAAGAAAAAAAAATCTAGCCTTTTTCTGAGAAGGAGTGGTTCAAGTTGCAGGGTAGACTGTTACAGGGACAAGATAGCTTTTGCAAAACATAAGACTAATTGAACACAACACTTGTAAATAAAGACACATTTTTTTCAGGCAGGCATTTGTCACAGTTAGGAAACTCTAACTCTTTTGCCAGGCTCCATCTTGGCAGCATCTGCTGGAAGCACTCCAGCCAGAGTCCCCCTTGCAGCGGTGCCAAGAAGTAAATCCACTGCTGCTGCCGCCGCTCTGGGGCGCAGGCAGCGCTCTGCAGCGGTGCCCTGAGCAGCGGTGACAGGCTGGGGCTGGGGCACACGCCTGGGCTCTGCGCTGGGATCAGCGGCAGGAGGGGGTAACTCTGCCCGGCTCTCTCACAGCTCCTTCTTCACCTCCAGCTGCAGCATGCAACGGACATAGGGATCCTTCCTCTTCCTAGCAAGTGGCAGGGAGGACCTTGTACAACCTCTGCAGCCCCTCAAGCCAAAAGACTATATATAATTTTTTAAGCAAACAGTATTTTTAACATCTTTCTCCTCTCTCCTCCCTGCCGACATGTAATTCAGGGATTTACTGGTGAAGAGGAGGCTCCATGAACCCGGTAAAGCGAGCCCATACCCGGTGCTACCAGCAGGCAGCACGGACATGACTTCTCCCATGGCCTTGGGGAACCCACAGACGTCAGCACACACCTAAACGCAGCAGTGCTGCTGTCTGCTGTTACTTGAGTGGTAAGCCTTCAACCAGCCACAATCAGGGACTGCTTCCCCAGCTTGGACACGGCAGGCCACGCCATTCTTCTGTTGCTCATGTAAATATTACGTATATAATGTTGCTACACTGTTTTCATAGCACAGCCCAGGCATAAAATCTGAACTAATCTCTAGCCCTGTGCTGCTGAGATACTTTCTCACTGGCTGTTAACACAGGCCAAGCCCACATATCAGGACCAAGGCTCAGGATTTGGTGCTGCCCCCCGGCTTCTCTCCAATTCTCCCATGTGCAGAAACACAAAGGCCATCAGCACACAGACACCCAGCAGACCTACTGCTGAATTAGGATCCCGAACAATTTCTCCTCCTCCTTCCCTCTGCCAGTATTTTTCTTTCCTTGTCCCAGAATCTGTCCTCCTTCCAGGAAATCTCTGTTTATATCAGACAAGGCAATGGGACATGCAGTTATTGTTGGACTCTTGTCCAAAAACTATTCCTCCACTGGCTCTACTTCTACTGCAGACAATCCTCCTCCGTGGGCCACTGTCAGGGCTTGCAGCACACACAGCTCAGCTCTGCAGCTGCCACTGGGGCAGGAGGCAGCAGGGCTGGGTGCGCTCGGCTACTGCCAACACCCATGGCACACACCTTGTAACAGACTCCCGAGGGAGAAATTAAAATCCCACCCTACTTTCCAGAGCTATCCAATACAATAAACACAGAGATTCTTCTATGATAAGTCCTAAAAACGTAATCCTGTGAGGTGTGGCATCAAGGAAAACAAAAAAGGACTGTAGAAAAGAACCAAGCCTGTAGACTGTTGGGGGCCTTTTCTTGTCATCATCTGCAACCTCCTGATCTGAAACATCTGCATTGTCTTATGCCGGTCATCAAGACCCACTGTCCCTCTGAACTCCAAATGTTTCCCTTCTCCGCTGTTCAATGCCTCCCTGGGTCACAGGCCCTCGCACACAAATCATTTCAGCCTTTGGAGGGGGCTGAGAGAAAGGCAGGGAGGCTCTGAAATTCAATCCCTGAAAGGTTTTTCTTTTTCTTTTTCTTTTTTTTTGGCCCAAACAAAAGTTATTTTTCTTTCAATGAGAATGCTTTAGCATCAAGTGCTGCTAATGCAGCAGCACCTCCCCACGCTCATGTGCGTGGATCGCTGTCTCCCCTGCTTACTGACCCGCTTGCTCAAGAGATGGGCAAGACATGTCAAGCAGATCTGACGGGCTGTTTTATAAAGCTGCAGGGCGTGCTGCCGATTGTAAGGTCTGCTTATCTCTGGTGGATGCAGAAAATGTTGCATTGTCTGCTTCCTTATAAAACAGACCTGTTAGTTTTTACTACATGAAATCCTACCAGGAACCATCACTGACTGAGCTACTGCCTTGTATGCACAAATTGGCACAGTGAAGAGCCTCAACATTTCGGTATTCACAGCCTCTTACTGCATTCTTTTGGTTTGCATTTAACATTTCTCTTATGTTAAAATACTCCTGTTCTTGCATTTAAGTGAGGGTTTCTTTGAAAAATCTGTTGTTTTGAAGACTGTCTATAGTTTTACTAAGACTTGTTCCCCAAGCACACTCTGACATCACACTCTCTGCTACAATTCAGCTGTTAATTAACTGACCTTAAATGTTTACAGGCATTTTATAGACAGTCCTTCACCAGCCTTACTGATTAGATGGATATATAATTTATTTTTTTTCAGATCACTTCATCCAGTCCTTTCCTCACTATAGAGACTGCCACTAAACTGATACAGATTTTGAGATTTGAGTAGAACTATGCATTCAAAGAAAACATGCTCTGCTGAAGGGAATCATAGAATCATAGAATAGCTTGGGTTGGAAAGGACCCCAAAGATCATCTAACTCCAACCCCCCTGCCATAGACAGGGACACCACCCGCTAGATCAGGTTGGCCAAGGCCCCATCCAGCCTGGCCTTGAACACCTCCAGGGATGGGGCATCCACAGATTCTCTGGGCAACCTGTTCTGGTGCCTCACCACCCTCTGAGTGAAGAATTTCCTCCTAATGTCTAATCTAAATCTATCCTCTTTTAGTTTAAGACCATTCCCCCTTGTCCTATCATTATCTACCTGAGTAAAGAGTCCTTCTCCACCCGTTTTATACGACCCCTTTAAGTACTGAAAATCTGCAATGAGGTCACCCCGGAGCCTTCTCTCCTTCAGGCTGAAGATAGATCCCCAGCCCTCTCAGCCTTTCTTCACAGAAAAGGTGCTCCAGCCCTCTGATCAAAAGGAAGCATCACTACTTTCCAGATTCCTTTGCTTGCTGTTTTTTTAAAAAAACAATGCAGTGTACATTCTCATTTGCTTGCACTGTAAGACAAAAGCCACTGATGTTTAAGGTGGAACAAACAAATCTGGAGGAAACAGTGGTGAACTCCTCTGTGCACCTCAGACAGGAATTTTCCCATCCTGATGGCTGGTACTGCCCAGGTCCTCAGAAGACATGGGAAATGGTGTGTCCCAGGGAGGAGAGCACCCTGGACAGGCCCCAGCCTGCAGGAACCCTGGGCAAGTCACTTTGTAAAGGACTTTGATATCTGCTGAAGCTAAGTGCCATGGGAGATGCAGCTATTTCCTGCACATCAGATGTGTGCTCAGACTGGGGAGCACAAGGTCGCCAGGAGACTGGGTGGGGGAAGGGGAATTCCTGAAAGATAATTTCTTAAAACACTTAATTAGCACTGACTTTTAACATCTAAACTTACTAAAAAATGTTCATAAATATGAAAAATACAGAGGAGCTAGACACACCTTCTAAAACTAAGACTGGTGAGTAGTGCTGAGTAAACTAGCTTGAAGCAAATTAATTGAAGTATCTCTACCAGTAATGCCACGCTGGATGAAAGTTAAAAAAAAAAAAAAAAAAAAAAACTTTAAAATTTCTCATTTCCTTGCTTTTGATTAAAGCTTAAAAAAAAAAAGTCTATACACCAGAATGCAGCATTCTTGCATTCTTTTAAAATTTCCCAGACTTCTGTTTCAAAAATTGCAGCAACCAGTATAAATTTCACAAATCCACTAAAGAGGCAACTCTTCAAATACCTGTGGTTTCCCACATTTTCCAAGAAAAACAAAAAGATTTATCGTTTCTCATGTTAAATCTGAGAGGCTAAACTTTGAGAGACATGCTTGCCCACCTGCTGCACATGTATTAGTTCTAGCTGAAGAGAAGTCAATAAAAATGGAGAAAGAAGAATTTGCAGAGCTGGTTAAAGTAATAAGATTTGTTTCAGAGCATCTGATCTTTAGACTAACAGACTTCCAAACAGTTGGACAAGTAAATAAAGCACCACAGGGAACCCCTACTTGAAATAGGTTACTGCAGGGATACGCACAAAGGAATTCCTACAACTAAGAAAGAGCTGGAGCTATGAAACTTATAATACCATCTATTGGGATGAATTGTTGACTTCTACAACACTTAGGAGCGAATTCTATAGGTATCCATACCTTGAGGACTACATAGAATTCTGTTCTGAGCTTTGGAAAAATATTAAACCTATTAACAATTACCACTAAACAATAACAATATTTTGCACCTCATGTTGACCCTACAGTCATGAAAAGATCATTTGTTTTTAGTTCTACTTACTCCATTCTCTCAACAGAAAGTTTGTAGACGCTTAGTGATACATCTCCTGACATAGTCTTAAAGGCATGAAGGAAAAAGAAATACCTTCCTAAAGGTCTTTCCTTCTTTTGAGAAATGCTAAGAAAATTAAAACGCGAAAAGTTAGCCTAACAATCCTCCTATCGTCCCCCTGGGATTTTCTGCACTACATAGCCAGCTTCCCCTGGATGGAAGTAGGACAGAAAATGCAAATCATTCACAGCAGTGCAAGGCGTGATACACCAAAAACATGTAATAATCACAGCTTAGAGCAGTCAGGAGTGGGAATGTGTAATACAGTAGGCAGGAGCTCTCTGCTCCAACAGAGCAAAGTGCAGTCAGAGAACTAAGCAGATGTCCAGTGTTCATCCAGCTACGAGGGGGTGGAGGTGACACTGTTGTAAGGTGCCATCTGATCAGGACTTCTTTTCTGTGCTTGACATGAATAAGGGGATTAGGATGGCAAGTTTCCGTGAGCTCACTCTATCGGACAAAAGGCCCTGAGGTTTAGTGTCACACTGCCTGATAAAAGTACAGGAGGCTGTCAATCAAGGGCTTCTAGGTACTTGTGTCAGTGACATAATCTTATTAGAAGATAAACCAGTGAAATCCTTTTCATGATGAAAAGTTACATTTAATTGCTCCTTTGCTTTTCTTCTTTTCCTCTTGTTCATTTGTCCATTTGACTTTGTTAATGTTAGCTATTACAAGAATATAACAGGACAAAGATGCGAGCCATCACGCTACAGCTATGTTCATAATAAATGAATGACTAAGCATCCTGAAGGACGTCAGTGTCTTCAGGAACACCATCAATTGTGATCTTTTAAACAGAAGGTCAAAAGTTACTGAATTAATTAGCAGGAATACTCATGCACAAGGATAAAGGTAAATGTTATGTCAGTTGCTTTAATGCAAAAGTAAGCTGGCAAAAAGACTGAAAAATTGCAAAGCCCAGTCTCTGTACAACAAAGGAGGACGTTTAATATCCTCTTAAAGTGGCAAATCCATATTAGCCTTAGAGATGTGGCTGTTTTGCTCTCAGCCAATTTCAGGTTTCTTTTTGGTTTCACAAACAGGCAGCCGATGCTGACACATGAGTCACTGCGCACTGCCTTGGAAGGACCTGGAGAGACGTCACTGGTGCCCATAGGGATAAGCCAGGGAGCACTGCTGTGTGGCTAGGAGCAGGGCAGGTCCAGCCCATGACACACAGGCCAGAGTGACCAGAGGAGCCCTGGCAGCATGGAAGCTCTCCCATGTCTGAGAGGAAGCACATGAGGTTTGAACAGTGCTGCCTTCTGGGGACAGAGGAGAGTGACAGGATGCTTGACCCCTAGCACTAGTGCAGAGGATGTGGCGCCGCTGTCCTTGGGCATGCTGTAGCTGGACACCCACGCAGCCACGTGGCTGTGCTGTGAGCAGCCCACATGCATCCTGACCATGCCAAGCACAGCCCCCAGGCAACCACAGGACTCATGTCCTCATGCGTGGTCCCCCAACATTCCCAAGACAGCCCAGACATCACTCTGTGTCACTGGAGGCCATCACGCACACCACTGGGAGATGAGTGAGGCAGGCCACGTGGCCAGGCTGGTCAGCAGTGGGGCACGAACCGCTGCATGCACTGCCTGCTATGGCAGCTCACGTGCACACCACAGGCCGAGGCACACCCTGTGCACCTCTCCTCTGCTCTCTGCTCTGCTCCTCAGACAGGACAAGATATGCTGGCTGCCATTACTGCTGAGCTGCAAACACCCCCAGGCCATGGAGCCCCTGCAGCCCCGTGCACACCGCGGGGCCCCACGGGAGCAGCCCCCACCAGCAGCAGCAGAGCTGTTTGCTCTGGCTCGAACTCACCAGCAGTGCCAGAAGCTGCAGGATGGCAGGAAGCTGTGAAAAGTCTTAAAGTTATTTTCCAAATATTTTCAAATTGGGAAAGAAAGTTTGGACTTGATCTTGTTTTAACAGGACTGATCCAACAGAGGCTAAATTTAAGGTCAAGAAGTCTGTCCTGGAAAAATCAAACCGGACAAAAAGACAAGACAAGCCTTTGCCAGCAACAGAAGAGGAGAGTTGTTCAGGTTACAGTGGCTTAGATTGCCCCAGAAAATACCTCTGGGAAGTAAATTAGCATTTGCCATGCAGTTTAGCTACCCTAAGACTCCTAGTTCTTCAACTAGTTGTGTGTGTAACTTTACCTTGTAAACAGCTGAAGACACTGGGTAAAATTAACCACCTTATTATTGCAGGATGACAAGCCAAGCTAGAAGCTGTGCTTCTCAAAAATATATATTTTTAAAATCACCATATACTTGTCACAATTAATGCATTGCAAACATATTCTGTGTAAACTACTAGTGCCATTTAGCAGCACGGTGTCCCACTAAAGTAAGTTTTACACTAGGTACCCAAGTGTGCATGCTATCCAAATAATTTAGCTTCACAAATGCAAAATGTTTAAAGAAAAAAATAAATTCCATTCATTTTATACATACTGTTCCTTATTTTGTCCAAGTGCCTGTCTGACTGACAACAAACTAGCACTTTAAGCTGGAATGCTTTGAGAAATTAAACGTGTAACTCTCTTCCATAGCTCAGTTGTTCTTAAAGAAAATAAGTCCTATATATTTCTTCAAGAAAACCACATTTGCATTTAAGAACGAGCAAAAATTCTGACAAGTGTCTTAATACTTTGTGTGTTGGTTTTTTTTTTTAGTAAAAATTTAAATAAAAATCATAAGAAAGAAGGATCAGAGTGGTAGATAGTAGAACAAAAACATGATTTAACATTGGTTAAATCAGTGGTAGTTGGTAATTTAATGAAAAGACAATTGTTAGATTACTGGGCTGTAGATCACATACCACTGACATTCCACAAACACTTTGCCAGTGGAAACCTAACTCCAGCTTTTGGGAAGACAATATCAAACCAGTGTAAGATATTATAAATTAACTACCTGACTTACTATTTTTTTCTCAATATAACAGTTTCTACATTAAGCATATTTACAAAATCCTTTTTTATGTTTTCAAATATTTAATTGCACCTATGTCATACCTGTCAGTTCTGTGCTAAACTGTAGAGACTCCAAATAACTAAATTGAGAAAACCTGTCAGAAATATTTGCATACAGGTTATTTGCTATGTACCCAAATTTCTATTACGTTTTCTTCTAAAATCAACACAAGATGTGGAACTAGATCTAACCCAAGCTCAGATCTACAAGGTAGTTGTATCAGTCATCTCCATTTGAAATGCTGCACTTTGTAGGCTAACCAATGAAACAGAACTATCACAAAGAAATGTTTAAAAGATATCAAAACAGCCAGGAGAAAAGAACAATGGGTGAGCTAAATGCAGAAATTTATTTTTACTGATCAAACTTAAGCAAATCCACAAAACCATTAGGAAGTGCTGTCAATTATGGCTTGAAATCTAAGAAAGTAGCCATTCAAAGCACAGTAGGCCCTTATAAACAGTTAATCCACGCAGCTGCAGTAGTTAAAGCAAACACACTACCCTTCACTGCACCATCAATTACACCTTCCCAGAAAAAATTACACAAACTATGTAGGATTTTTCAGAGAGAAGATGGATTCTTTTGGAGACTTGAGGTCAAGACTGGGCTGTTTAAAGTATATTATTAACAAATAAACATTTATTGCAAAAAAAAACCCTATAGGCCTTTGGGGAGGAAAATTGTGTTATTTTTGGCATCAAATGACACAAGCCATTTATGGCATGAATGGCTATCACCAACAGACTGATGAAATGGCAAATGTCTCCCACTTAACTTCCCCTGGCTTCCTGAATAAACTTTTTCAAACACTTTTTCCCTTCTGAAATGGCAATAAACTCCATGTAATTTTGGTTTTCTCTCTGTTCTCGTTATTTCAAGATCCGTAGCTGGAAAGGGTTGAAGGTACTTCCAGATGGGAGCTGAAGACTCCCCAAAGACTGGTAAGGTGATGAAAATCACATTGTTAGGATCTGGGGCTATGCACTGACCTTGTTTGTAAGTATTCTTGCCTGAGTGACAACTTGCCACTGGCTTTCAAATGGCTGGGTGAAAAAGCTGAGGTTTAATTGTGGCATCCAACAAACTGACTGTTACAGCTCTGTCATTGAATGTATCCGCTACGCACTCAGACAACCCCTGCCAAAATATGAGCTGAATTTTTAAGTTAAAAAAAAAGCCACAAACAGGCTTCAGTTATGCTAGACAACCAGTATTCATGGAACATGTATGAAACGAAGACAGCTTGCTTGCCTTGGGCTTGTTCTACATCCTTTCTGTAACACGAGCATCGGCTCACTGATCTCAGCCACTGTGCAGTCCCATTGCCTGTCCCAGCTGAGGAGCATGGTCCCCATGGGCCGTGGACCACCCTGCTCTGACTGCAGCCAATAGGCAGGTGGCAGGGCCCCAAGTGCAGCCCATCATTCAGTCCTCCCATCTCCTTGAGCAGGAGTGGCGGCTGGATGGGAAGGAAGCTGTGCTGGGCAAGGCTGCTCTTCCTTTAATTGCCCTGGAATGGCTGGGGATTCTCCCACATAAAATTAATGCAGGCGCCATCAAGGCTAATTTATTCCACACCCACAAAGCCATGCTGGGGAACTGGCCCAGGCACGGGCAGGGAGGCTGAGGCAGCGTGGCTCTGAGGGCCAAGCTAACAGGAGCTGCTTACCCTGCCAGCACTGGCTGCTCCGCTCAGACGGGATGTGCCCCAGCAGCTCGGAGACCCCTGCAAGCAGCTGGACGTGTGTCACCTCTCCCAGAGCTGGGCACGTGGCAAGCTGCAGCTGTGAGACAAACCCCACGTCCTCCATGCAGAGCCCTCCCACCGTGGTTCCCACCAGGCAGTGACAACCAGGAGTAACCACGGTGCAGCAGCTGCAGCACCATACTTGTGTCCCTCCATGAACAATGTGGCTGCTGGCAGCAACGCCTTCTGCTCCTACGGGCTGGCTCGCTTGTGTGTTACAGCTCCAACCACAAAGCCTGGCAGGTTGAAACCAATGATGCCAAGCAGTGATAGCATTGCTGCAACATCTCACATTCCATTTATTCCCTCAAATATTTCTACTGCATTTGTAATCTTGTAACGTTTCATATATTGCTCTTAATTTTGGATTTTATACTACAAGTATTCCCCCGTATTTTGTACTACAAGTACTGCCAAGTTGTGTTCCAGCTGTAAGAAACCATAGCATTGCTTGTCTTTGTACAAGCACATTCGCACAAACCCGAATGCACACACAGGGCATTGTCATATCTGGTGCAGGGATCAGTGCCCACGCAAACGCCAACATGAACTGCACGGGGATACCGCACTGGTACTGTCGCCCCTTCGCGATTTTTGTAAGGTGAAATGTGTGCCCAGCATCCTCGCAGCTCGGGAAAACCGGGGGAAAATGCGATGAAACACGCGATTGCTCTCGCGCGCGTGTGTGAACGGGAGCGAGGCAGCATCCGGCCGCTGCGAAGCCTCCGCGCGCCCGACGTGCGGCGCGGGGGGTCCGCGGACGGGCGGCACCGCCGCCGGGCGCGGCGATAGCGGGAGCGCGGGACCGCTCCCTCCGCGGCCGGGGGAGCACCGCGCCCCGGCGGGGGCGGCGGCTGGGGCCGGCGGTGCCTCCGGGCCGGCGCCGGCCCCGGCCCCGGGACCCCGCGGCCGGGCCCCGCAGCGCGCTCGGGCCCCGCGGAGCCCCGCGCTCCGCAGACGCCGCAGCCGGGGCGCGGCGCCCGGCGCTCCCCGCGCCCGCCCCGCCGGGGCCGCCGCTCGGCTCGGGGCCGCCTCCGAGCCGCGGGACGAGGCCCGGCGCCCGCCGAGGACGGGGGCGCGCGGGGAGGCGAGCCCGAGCCCCGCGGCCCGGCGGCCCTCCCGCGGCCGCCGCCGGCGGGACACCCGCCAGCAGCGCGGCCGGCCCTCGGCAGGGCGCGGCGGTGGCCGGGGCGGCCCCCGCCGCCTGCTCGCGTGCTGCCGGGCGCAGCCGACGGGCAGCGCGTCCCCGGTGCCTGCTGCCGGGCGCGGCGGGGCCCGCACCCCGCGCCGTAGGGCTGGCGGCAGCAGCGGTCCGGGAGCCCCCGCCCCGCTCCCTGCCCAGCTGCGGACGCAAGCTCTGCTTGCGGCCCGTCCGGGGGCTTGCTCCGTACGGCGTCGGTTCGCCCACCTTCACTGAGTCTTCCCTGGCCGCCTTCTGTTACTACGTGGTGCTTAAAGCACCGAAACCTAAAAGCTAAAAACGGCCATTTAAAAACACGGAAAGGCATGTATTCTCCCGAGTCTGTGTGATTGTTTGCATGTAACAAAAACCATACCGACGTGTCGTGAAGTTACTATCAATAGAATCACTTCGGAATATTTTTTTTCTTCTACAGTTTCAAGAGAGCCATGTGTGGGAGGCAAAACTCATTCACTGGGACTTGGGACAGACTGGCTCTGCACAGGGGCAGGTTTTGCTGTTTCTTTCTCTATATCTTCTTCCTTTATGACTCTGGAGTCTAATCATTAATAATCAGAAGCTGACTGAAGCACTAGAATTATAATATTTCCATTTCCCCAGTGCACGTAAGCACAGGGAATACAAGCAGCTTGTGAAGGACAACAGAGCCACCAGAGTTGTGAAGAACAGGAGCTTGTCATTGTCAGGACATTTAGAGAAGGAAAGGGTTGGATTTCTAAAGCCTTACTGCTGGTTTGAGCATTCATGTAGGGCCCCATCACACTTTCTTCTTCAGCTCTAGCACGAGGGGAAGCTGACCCATGGGGTCGTGCTCCATGTGCAAAACCTTCATCGTCGCCAGATGAAGCCCATGCCGAGATCCAACTGAGTGGACAACTTGCAATGTTAAACAAGGTACTTGGGGCAGCTTTGGCCTATGAAGAGCCTCATTCCTAAAAACTGCAGTGAACAGCTCCACCAAGCTCTCTCTAGACATTTACTGTCAAGTAGCCTGGACTTGCATGATACTGCAAGCCACTGCATGCCAGGGAAGTTGGCTTCCAGGGCATTACTTAGGGAGCCCTGTGAGGGAGGATTTGCCAGCTCAGGCCCTTGTGGGGGCCAATGACCTGGCAGCATCAGCAGCCTCGTGCAGGGAGCACTTCGTGTGCCGGTGACAGCTGCATCAGGAATGCACTGCTGACCTCAGCGAGAGCCACAGCCCGCTACAAGCTCCGGCAGCATGAGGACTGCTCTCCAAAAGTGCAACAGATAGGCACTGAATCAAGCCTGCCTGTACAAACCTTCATAGAGAGGAAATTCAGTTGGCAAGCCGTGATTATTAATATCCAGGTCAGAGGGGAGGAAAAGTCAGAAACACAAACATCCCAATGACCATGCAGACACCTCTGAATAGACAGCGTGTGCGACCGCATCCCAAACACACAGTGTGCACCAACCTGTGTGCCCACACGGCTCCCGCTCCCCTGCCGCAGCCTGGAGGAGCCAAGCTGGGGGCTTTTGATCTATGTGCAGTTCACGAGCAGCTCAAGCACAGCTCCATCATTTGCCTGACAGGGAGGATGGACCAGGTAGCCTACATCCCCAGCTGCTGGAAGAAATAAACCAGGTGAAAACAAGGCTGAGCGCCCAGCCAGCTCCAGCCTGTGTTGCAGCAGCGGGACCGTGGGCAGCTGGAGGCATCTCTCACTCCTCCCAGCTCAATGTCCTCCCACAGCTCCCTGCAGCATCTGCAATCATCCCTTCTGTGGCTCCTGACCACGTTAAAAGCTCACTACAAGGTTCACAGAGACAGGAAGGTTGGCCTGCTCCTGGCCAAGATCTACCACAGTTCTGAGGGCACAGCACTGCTAAAATATATAAATGAAGAGCTGTTGCAGTAGAGGTTGCTTAACACTGATCATTAACTACAAAGAAATGTCTGCAGAAAATCCTGAATATTTATGGGTAGTGCTGGAGCTACCAGACTACCACATAAAGCTGTACCCCGCTGCACCAAAGCTTCTACCAACTGGAGGCAGCTTGCCTATTCTGTGGTCATTTCAGTGTTCTGTTTTGCATTTTTTTGTGTTTTGCGACTCACTCAGTTTCCTGGTTTCCTACCATGCTTTATTCTGATTTACTAATAAGCCTGTTCTGTACAATACAGAATTAAATACTTGTCTCATTTTACATGCATTATCAAAAGAAACCTCAGCAAACACCCTCCCTCCCATGAAACTGGATTAAAGTTGTGACATAAAACAGAAAATTAGAAATCAGAGAAGCTGTTTCCAGTGGGAAGTTAAAGGAGTAGGCTCTATCAGGTGATAGAAAAATGCTAGCTGTAGGCAAGCTGATTATGTCGAAGGATAGGATCACACAGGTTGAAAACAACTGTTCTGTGGAATGGATGTTAATGACAATTGTAATCTTTCTCACTAATGGGTTTTGGCACGTATCATGCGGCAGCCTAAGGGTCTGGTCCTGCAGAGCTCCTGGTGACCCCAGCTCTGGTTGTGGAAGTCAGCGATGCCCAGCGCTCTGCCGAGCCTGACCTCTGAAGAACAAACACTGTTCCCAGTCACACCTCTCACATGCACATTCTGTAAGAAACATGCTTTCTAATATACAAGGAATGCATTAGTGCTAAATTTTGAAAAGAGAAACTACTGCAAGAAGTAGCAATGTTTGAGTCAGTCTGATGGAACAGTGAGTAATCACTGGTTGTAATAAATGCTTTAGGAGATTATTAATATTTTTTTCTGCAAATTCAAATTTGCTCGCTTCCTATGATAATAATAATAATAATAATAAAAGTAATAACTGTGAAGAATAGCATTGGTGTAGACGATTATGTAAAGACCTCTATTCTTTTTTTAGTTCTGTTTTTTGTTTTTGTAATCAGTGAATGCTGATTCAGGTTGCACTAAGGAACAAACACATGAAAGCAAACTTCCTAAACAGCTACCAGGAGGATTTGGTCCTCAGCATGTGCACATAAATTCTATTAGCTCTTACTGGGAGAGTGCATGTGCATGCTTGTACATTATAAATAATATACTGATTGCAGTAAAATCAAGAGCCAAATTCTATCCTTTGATGAGCGAGGATGGCTCTCATTGAAGTCAATAGGAATTGCATGTTCACAAGTTCATGTCAACATTTGCAAAGGAAAATTTTTTTGCATACTAAATAAAATATGTAGTATGTTTTGGAAACAAAGCAAATGACCTCCGTGACAAGTGTTTTCTCTAAATGTGTTGGCTTGTTATAGAAACACTGGAGTATAAACCCTTATAAAGTTCCTAAGAAATATGTTATTCCTTGTCTATGTTGATATTAAAGGGCATTTAATCAATTTGTGCTGTATCGGTTCTGCTGTATCTATAATGAAGATCACTGTAAAATTTCAAAACCAACAAAATAACAAACTGGAATTAATCATATTAACAATTCCTTTACTGTAATACAATCTTGCAAATGTCTCCTTGTTCAGTTGCCCACGGCAAATAGTTTTTGAAAGAAGAGTAAAATTCTCTCTGTTCAATCTGAGCATCGTGATAAGAAACATGCAGGTAGGTTTTAGCTGGGCTGGTAGATTTCCATCTCAGTCTTGAAAAGTTGTAACAGATCCTGAGTTCCTCTGGTAATACTGATCTGAACATTTTATCTTCTAAAGACAGTGTATACTTAATGTTGCATACAAGATACTTTAAGGGGTTAGCTCCTATATAATCTCCATTACAATTGCGTAATTTGCCACACATGGTGCTTTCTACTTATAAGGTGCATTCAATACCCAATAAAGGGCAATGGCAACACATATATTCTATGTATGTGTCGGTTGTATAAAAGGAGACAATGTTTGTTATTGGTAATTTGTTTGGTAAGAATCAGAGCCTATTTCGCAGTTTTGACAACTGACTGCTCACTTCCAGGGAACAGAAATCCCCGTCTGCTCCTCACATCACTCTAGCACAATAATTTGCCTTACTTTTTATAAAACCCGCTGATGCCAGTGGCTGGATCTGATCTCTGTGACTGCTTTAGTCAGAGCGATTGGACAAGTTTGTCAACATATGTTCAAAGCAATTGCAGGCAGGCATACCAAGAGGTAAAACAAAAGCAAGACAAAATTTCATTTGAAGAGTAACAGTCTAGCCAAAGCAAGTTCAGGAACTTAAAGAAAATGCAATCGTAGTAATTAAAAAAAAAAAAAAAAGTCAAAGATCTGCCTCAATTTTATCTTGAATTTAAAGAAGCATCTGGAAATGGTGAATAATTTTGCTGAACGCGGCAAGTAAGACTCAGATATTTGGATCTATTTTAGCATGCATGTTATAAACACCAAAGAACATTATATTTAAAACCAAAGGTCAGCTTGTTCTACCTGAAAAGTTTTTTTTCTTCATTTTTTTTCTTTCATGCTCTATATTCTTGAATTCAGAAGTCTAACTTTACTTTCAGTATTTATTTTACATTAGATATGGATTTGTTCACATGATTTTTTTTTACTTAGTTTACATAGTGGAAGTAGTGTCTCTATCCCTAAACATTACCAGTGCTGTTAAAGTTATCTGCAAAATAATCTTATCTCCGTTACATTTTTACAGCGTCTTAATTCAGAAAACACTTCTGTTTTCTAAAAAAAAAAAAAACCTAACATTTTTTATCAAGCTAAAATCAGTTTTAAGTAACAGCTTTAGATACAGCACACTACAATTACGTAGGTCTGCAAGGTGTATATTGAATAATCTTTCCCTGCTTGCTTGATATATTTATCCAATTCACTTAAAGAAAGGAAATTTGTGTTCTTAATTGCACTCATCTAAATCCACGGTAAGTCCTCTAATTTCAGAATTTGGCTGCCAGTGGCTCAGCTGTCAAGGTTCACATCGCACTGTGAACATCGCACACATCTAACCTTCTTCTTTGTTTCAGAACAAATGTGGAGTTTTGATATTTTGTAATGAACAAGACACTGTCATTTCATTATGAGTCAATCTTTGCCTCCTGAGTAATGCAATCATCCCCAAATCATGCCAAAAAAAATCTTTCCACCACACTAAACCATCCAAGAGTAATACATGGCTTGTTTACCTTTACTGGAGATTGCTGTACAATTCACTTCACAGTTTTATTTACTTGCTTGCTTGCTTTCTTACCTTACCTGAGCAATAACATGACTTATCATACAAGAAAAAATAATGCAGGAAAAAAGCAGCATTTATCCCTGTTTTTGTTTTTTTTTTTTCCCCTGCAAGTATGTCTTTTGACCTGAAACACCCTTTTTAAAAGATACTGTAACGTTCTTTTTCCATTTTGCTGGGGTTTAAAATTCACAGTCTTTTTGTGAATCTGAACATTATGCAACTTGTGAAATCTTGAAATATTACTATTACATTTACACATCACATTCTTCCAAAACTGACACAAGAACCAAACAGCCCAAGAAGTATTGTGCAAACCAAACAAACATAAAATGTACTTGTCGGCTCTTCAGTCTAACAATGATAAGAAAAATGAAGTATTTTACTAATCCTCTCTTCCCCCTCAAATTACCCCACTGAGCAGAAGCATGTTACTAATCCTGTCTTCCCCCCAAAATTACCCCACTGAGCATGTCAGCAGAAGTCTATGGGCTTCTTTGTGTATGGGTACTGGGGTGGGAGGCGTGTGTGTGTGTATGTCTCTGCGCCTAACTGCGTGTACACACTCATTTCACAATGCAGGACAGCAAGCGTGTTTGTTTTTAAGTATGTATTTCATTATACCCACTGAAGGCCCCATCCTCTTTTCTTGTGCACTCTAATCTCCCACTGACTTGCACTGTGAGTATGTAGGGAACTCAAGCTCATGTCTAATAATTTACTTTATCTGCTGCATTCTTCATTCCAGTAGAATGAGATATTAAACAAAATCAAATCAATTCTTGTTTCAAGAACAGTAGTGAAGAAAAGCAGATTTAGTATAAATCTGAGTTTTGTGGATTTTGTCTGGAATGAAAAATAAAACTAACAGATACATTATGAAAAAATACTCCTTTTTTTTCTTCTGAAAATTTATTCCCAACTATCTGACTAATTTAAGCAGACTCTAACTGTTATTAAATATGCCCCAACTTTTAAAGATCACAAGAGCAGTAAGTGTTTTAAGACATATCATGCTTTATAGGCTGCTCCACAACAGAGGCACGGAAGATATACATTTACAATTGAAATACACTAATAACGTAATTGATCTAAGAAAATACATTATAATCCAGACATTTCATCATGATATATTACTAATAGCTGAAAAGGTGCAATGTATGCCTTTGAACTAGCTTAAAATGTTAGGCCAAAAAATAATAGATGTGATTTCTTAGCAGAATACAAAATACTCCTGTTTATTATATATTTTGGTGAAGAAATTTTCACAGTGTGTATCATGTTTATTATTTCTTCTAATGATGGAAGTTTGATATTATAAATTATCCTCTTTTTAATCTAGTTGCATATTGCCTACATTGCAAAAAGTTCTTCCCTATCATTTTCTACCATGGATAAGTACAATTTATATATAACTGTTGTAATTATTTTGTCCAGTAAGTTTACCATGATTGTTGAAGGAAACCAAAATATCTCCCCAAATTCTTACAACATGCTCCACTCTATATGTCTGCTACTATTCATTCAGTCTAACTTCTAACCAAACTCTGTTCTCTTCGCTGGCTCTGTTGATCCAGTGCCATTTCAAAACTTGCGCAGTTATCTCCTCTGCAACCTCTTCTACGTGCTGCAAGGAGATGAATTCCTGCTGACGCAGGGGGGACCTGAGGGGGTTCTGCCCAATCTCTGGCTACTCTGCTGATGTCATCTGCAGAAATAAGTTACATTTCTGTAACACTCCTGCTTTTGGAATTGTTTTGAGGTGCTCGTAAAGCCTGATCTTACAAAGACGTTTTAATTGGGCTGATATGTCTGATAATGCAGGAACGTTTGGTTTTTCAGAAAAAAATGCCAGAGTATTTCAGACACTTTTAAAAGCATTTTTAGTGGATGACATAACTTTAATCATTACTCTATGTCCTGGGTATGTGCTTATGCTACTCCTCATCTCTAAGTTTCAATCAGTTTTATGCTATTTCCTAATGACACATTCACGAGGACTAGAGACAGTCTAATGCAGGAGGCAAATGGAGTGGAGTGGGACACCACTGCTCTGCAAAATTTTACCAAATTCAGATGATGAACAATTGTACTGATGAACATAACAATAAGTCTGATGTTCCTCAGTTTAAAAAAATGTAAAACTGAAAACAAATAAAATCTTCCTGTTAGTAAACAGTATTACCCACTCTGCGTGTAGCAGAATCTGAGAACTCGAGTCACCTCTTGTACCACGAATTCTGCCTACATTCCACAGCCTGCTCTCATGATAGAAATGCTCACTCTCTCTCTCTGGAAGAAAAATAACATTCATGAAAATTAGAGACATTTACTAATAGGAAGCTTTTCTATTTTGAATATAAAATGCAATAGAACCGGGAAACATAAGTCTCACTATTACGCTCGTGATGGAATTTCCAGAATCTAGAGAGGTTAACATTTACACACAGCAAAGAAGTTCCACAGCATTTTGTTTCCTTTCTGTTAGGTACATGCTGCTCCACGCTGATTTTACATAAAAAGTAAGTACAGTCACAGCCAAGAAAGGATCTAAAGATGAAGAACAGTATCAATATGTACCAGAAATACATGGCAAGTACTTTTATTAATAGCATCCAACAATGATGCTAAAACAACGCCTGACACATCGTGAAGAATCTAACAAAAATCTAAATATTTCTCTTTCTTACGCTAGGCAAAACTTAAAATGCATAGATAAAAAATTATGAAATATGAACTGTGATTGTTACCCTGTTCCTTGAATAAATGACCCCCTCCACAGCCTTTATTTTCAATGCTACAAAAAGAATACGGAACTTTCTAGAAATTATATTTATTACTTACATACGCAAAAATGTAACCTGAAATAGTTACTATTCATAGCATTTATATTTTTAAATATCAGCAATAACTAGAGCAAATCATTGTGTAACACTCAGTAGTGAGACAAAAACAAAGCAGAAAAGCATAATCACACACAAAAAAAAAAAACAGAAAATGAAAATGAAAAAGATATGTAATATTTCTAATTACTAATGCTTTGTAGCAAGAAGCACTGTTATGAGTGATACAATAAATAAATTCATTTAAGCAAATAACCTGAAAATAACTACTGCCAAACACCTATTTTTGAGAAACATTCACTCTAAAGGTTTCAGTTTGTCAGAAAGAAAACTTCTTTTTTAGGAAAAAAAGCTCAAGTGTAAGGTTCCAAATGCGCAACAATACTGCAATTTGGCAAAGCTCTCATTAAAATCAAAGAGATTCTGTTTGAGTCAGGCTTGCAAAAGTCAGCCGTCCTGGTGCCATTGTACTGCTCTGTATTTTTCCTTAAAAGCCTTGCAATCAAATGTACTGTGACCCTCAAAATATTACATCTCAGCAAAATAAATACTTCACGTAAAATCAAAAGATCAGTATGTACTCACGAAAAAAAAAAAAAAGTTTAACTGCGTTCTGTAAGAGGAGTGTAAAATTCATGCATAGCATAGAGGCTGGTCCCACTGATACACCAATGATATTTTTGTAATAAATTACATTTATCAGGCACCTCTGACTATTTCAAACCATGCTTGGGCCACTAATCCACCTCCCCCAGCATTTATTCTAACATTCCAAGCATAGGGGTAGCTTCAAATAGCCAACATTTTTATTAGGAAAAAAAAAAAAAAGAAAAATGTTTTTACCCTCCCCCCCTAATGTGAAATGCCCTTATCCAAGGATGGGCAGTAATCATTCCTGACCCAGTGAAAGGTTTAAGGTCTGATATCTGACCCATCAGAAGCTTGCTTTCATTAGAAAGACGAGACATCAGTTTTCCAAAGATATACACACAGCACTTGATTATAGTCCTGGGAGTTCTGGAGAAATCTGACCTTTAAATTACATTACTACATACAGAAAAATCTATTTAAAGCTAATTTCAGTAACTAAGATATTTAAGTAATCTTTATTCTCCCTCTTATTTTATTTTCCAGAGATCTGTAAATAGGATTCAGGATAACAGAAAGCACCTGATTTTACTGATATTGTCTTCTTCTGTACCGGTACTGTTTCACCGCTGCACTCCAAAGCACATTTGCTTAGCACATAGGTGTTATACATCATGGTACGTTACAGTCTTGGATGACGGTTGTACTAGCATGCTGGAGATGACTTGCACAACTTGCTCATGGCTTCACTCCTCCCTCCACACCGATAAAACTGATCATCTGCATCGTACAGCCCGTGAAAATAGTTTTCATGTCTTTATAGCTATTTCTATACTTTAGCTATCATAAAAGAATGCTTCTCTAAGCTTAAAACATTACAGACAGGGAAAGCACGCAAACAGTTTCAGCATAGTTTCACGTTTGCTCTTTTGGGCTAATAAAATTTCAGGGAAAACAAATTTTGATTTACCATGTCTCCCCTCCCCTTTCCATGAGCTACTTCTGCTGTCAGTCCTTGGGGGCACACACAGCAGGCTATCATGTAATGTCACACTAGGTGCTGGGATTCAACAAAGGCTAACATGTTGATATCTTTTTATTGCTCGTCAGCCTGGTTACCCCATTTCCCCCCTATACAATGGGACACTTTTGATAATATGTAAATTTCTGAACCAGTTACATTTCTATTTTCAGTCAGTAACTTTTTTTTTTCCAAAGCAATACAAAGCAGTACTCTATTATCTTGCTTTTTAACTCACAAAATATTCTCCTTTATTTTACAGAACCTAAAGATAGGACCGAAGTGGTACATTTATTTATAATAAACATAAATATTTACATTGCCAAACAATGCTTTTTTAGGTAGCCTAAACACTATTTAAAATTCTTTCTTAATTAACAAAAATATCAAAGGTAATACTACCTACACTGGCAAAACTTTCATCGAGCTACCACACTAGCTAGTAGGCTGTATTTTATTTTGTGTAGAAGTAAAAGACAAAGTATGTGAAGATTCTTCCCAAATACGAGTACGAGAAAATACAAATATTGTTAAAATCTCAGTTCCTACAAGGGCAGGACTGCGGCAAACTAGCTGAGGCAAACTCTGGTCTACTTTCATGTGAAGTACCCAGGCCTGTGTAAGATTCTTTAATAGCATGCTGGTAAGGGCTGCAGTATGAAATAACACGTTTTGTTGTAATTCCTAAACAGGGGGACATTTATCTAGGCCATTTATACAAGAGTTATAACCTTAACAATATTTATACTCAGCATGTCATGTTAGCATTTACTACCAGTTTCCATGGAGATGGATTTTCATGCTGTAGCTATGAAATGCACATTGTTGCCACTAAGCCACTTCAGGCCTTTCTGGAAGCCTGCTGAATGCCTGACAAAAGTTGATGCAAACCAATAGTTGTTGTTCTTTGTTTGTTGCCAGACTTCTAGCAGAGCCATATTATGTCCTAGTGATTGAAGTGCCCATGTTCGCCCCCCTCCCGGCACAAAAAGGATCCTCAATTTCGGTGACAAGCATGAAGTGGGCTTCTGCAGGGGAGGACAAACGCCACGCAGGGCCGGAGCTCTGTCTCCGCACAAGGACACGGCGCGGCGGGGGGCCGCTTTCCCGACAAAGCCTGACATTTTGGGGATAAAGTGTAAATAAAATAAAGCGCGGGGAGCGCCCGGCCGCGGGAGGAAAGAGTCAGCGCCGCGCTCGCTCTGCCGTGGAGGCTCGGCCGGCGCCAGACCCTGCGGCCACGGCCCGCGGGCACGGCCGCCCGCGCGCCCTCCGCGCCCCGACAGCGGCCCGGCAGCCGGCGACGGGCGCCCCGCGCCCGGTCTCGCCCCGACGGGTGCGCCCCGACGGCCCCGCCGAGCCCCGCGCGGGGGCCCCGGCGCTCACCGCCCGCTCGGGGCGCCGCGCCGCCGGGCTCCCTGCGCGGCGCCGGGCGCGGCCGGCACTAACCGCGGGCCGGCCGCCGGGGCTGTCCCCGCGCAGCTCCGGGGCGCCGGCGGGACGGGGCTCGACCCCGGGCGGACGGGCCCTGCGGTGCCTCCGCAGCCCAGGTGGCGACAGCTGCGGCGGGCCGCGCCGGGCCGGGCCGCGTCGCGCCGAGCCGCCGCCGCCCCCCTCCGACGGCACCGCAGGACCCCGGACCGCAACGGGTCCAAGCGCTGTGGAGCCCGCGGCGGGCAGCTCCCCCTTCGGAAGGACATTTTGTCTCAACGCTCGTTCAGCGCCGTTCGCTGCAACGTTAATTTCCAGGCGGCCGCTCCGCCTCGGCGCCGGCGTCCCCGCTAGCCGGGGCCGCCACCCACAGCAGCCCCGGGTCCGCGGCACGGGCGCAGCCCCCCGTCCCTGAGGGGCTCTGGGCGTTCGCACGATCGCGGTGGGAAGCTGCCAGAGGCGGCCCGCTCAGAAACACGCTCCGAGTCTCGCAGCGTGCCTCCGAGGCGGGCCGGGCCACGCTGCCAGGGCTTCGCTCGCCGCCGGCGGGCACCGCGGGGCCGAGCCGGGCCCTGCCAAGCCGTGCCGGGCCGGGCTGAGCCGGGCCAGGCCGGCGGGACGCACGGAGTGTTCTTACTGTTGGTAGTCCTGTTTGCAGTAGAGCTTTCGGTCCCGGAAGTAGCAGCTGGTGGTGAGGGCTTGCTGACACACCGCGCACTGCAAACACTCTTCGTGCCAGGAGGACTCGTTCACCCTCATCAGAAACCGATCCGAGATGGGCCTCTGGCAGCCTTCGCACACGGCCTGGTGCTGGCAGTCCGACCCTGGGAACGGCAAAGAGCGGCGTGAAGCGGCGGGACGGGCCCGCGCCTCCCCGGCCCCGCGCCGCTCTCGCGCCCGGCCCCGGCCCCGGCCCCGGCCCCGGCCCCGGCCCCGCTGCGGCGCCCGGAGTCGGGCAGCCGCGAGCAGCGCAGCTCGGCCGGCCTCGGACTTCGGCAGGGGCGAGCGTGGCCGCCTCCAGGTCTGCGCCCCGCAAGTGTCAGTTAGAAAGTTCCGCGCCCGCCTGCAGCCCGGGGCGAGGCTGCTCAGCCCGCAGCCAGCCGGGCTCGGGCTCCGTCAGAGCGCAGCCCCGGGCACCGAGCGGAGCCAGGGGAGCAGCAGGGTTTGCTTTTTGGCATAGCCGAGAAACGAGCAGCAACTCACCCAGTAACACTCCTAACGTGGCCGGACCCGAGCGCAGAGGGTGATCTTCCATTTTAATACCGTCCAGCATCTTTGAGCAGTCCGACTGGCCCCGCGTAAAGCACCTTTCCAAGGACTCGGGACCTGTTGCAATATCCATGGGGCAGGCGGCGGCGCTGGCCGGCGCTCCGGGGCGGCCGGGGGAGACGGGCTGCCGGGCGGCGGGGCCGGCTCAGCCCCGCGTCTGGCCGAGCTCTGGGACACTCTGTTGCTGGGAGGAGGGAGTCGCTTTTATTTTTATCTGGGAGACATGAGGAGCGTTTCCTGCCTGAACTTCCAGAGACGGGGGGCAGAGGAAGGAGCCGGCGCCGCTGCCCATGGGGGCAGCCCGTGCTACACAGGCGCGCACATGCTCCGCACACGGCGCTGGGCAGCCCGCGTTGTCACCTGCTCGCCGGAGCCCCACGCCCTCCGCGGAGGGCCCTCCCGGGGCCGGGGCCGGGGCCGGGGCCGGGGCCGGGGCCGGGCGGAGCGGCGCGGCGGGGCCGGGCGGGGCGGCGGGGCTTCCCCGGCGCTCCGCAGCCCATGTGCCATGCGGCGTCCCGAGGAGCCGCGCCGTTTAGAGAAGGGGCCGCGGCGGAGGAACACACCCCCCGGCGCCTCACCCCTCCTCAAACTTGCTGACATTTGAACTCCATTGGTGCGCGCCGTATCGCTGCGCCGCGGTGATCCGTCTCCTCGACGTCAAATAGTGCCCTGGCCCCGGCGGGCCCCCGCAGCCCCCGAAGCGCGGCGGCGCCCGAGGCGCGGGGCGGGCGGGCTCCGCGCACCCCCGGGGCGACTCGGGGCGGCCGCGGGGCGCGCGGACAGCGCGCGGGGCCGGGGCGCGCCCCCGCGGGCCGGGGGCCTGGTCCTGGGGCCGGGGCCGGGACCGGGGCCGGGGCTGGGGCGAGCGGCCGGGAGAAGAGAGCGCGGCCGCCGAGGAGCGTCCCCGAGCGGCTCCCTGAGTCCCCGCCGGGCTCCGCTCCGGCCGGGCGGCGGCCGACAGCCGGCAGCTCGGCCCGACGGCAGCTCCTGGCTCCTGCCCCGGGGTACGTAGCTGCGCCGCCGGCCCCGCCGCGCGGGCGGCCCGCCGGCCAGGGCCGCGGGCAGGTGGCGGCGGGGCCCGGGCGGCCGCGGGCAGCCCCCGGGCGAGAGCCGCCGGGCGGCGGGGCCGCGCCTTTGTCCCCGCCGGCACCTGGCGGGGACGGGGCAGGGGCGCGGGGCCGCGCCGTTAACGCCCGTCGCTGCCGGCCGGCTCCGCTACGGCGCGGGGCCGGGGCCCTGGCCCCGGCTGCCCGCGGAGGGGCCCGGTGGCCGGCGCGGAGCGGCGCGGCGCGGGGCCGGGCGGCCGCCGCAGGGCTACCGGGCGGCGCCCCGCGGGGCTCGGCGTGCGGGCGCGGAGGGCCCGGCCCGGCCCGGCCCGAGGGAGCGTCCGGTGACTCCGCTCCTTTCCGAGGGGCCGACCCCCGGGCCGAGGGCGGCGGGACCGTCCCGCGGCCGTGCCCGGGAGCGCTCAGCGCGCTCGGGAGCGCTGTGTCCGCACGTACTGTCTAAATACCGTTTAACGCGACTGGCTGCAGAGAGCTTTGGATGTGCTGTACTGTTTCGTTCTCTTAAATGCAAAAGTATTTGAACGCGTAGATGCTCTGTGTTTATATATATAATTACATATTTGCACACAATATGCACGTGCGAAAAAAAAAAGCATATTTTAATTTACCGCGCTCTTCTGTTCTTTTTTGTTCAGAAAGAAACATATAAGAAAAGCGATACCCACCGCTCTCCATATGCTAGAGAGAGAATTCCTGAAATACCATGTTTGGGGCTTTCCTTTCGTTTTTGTTTTTTTGCTGATACCGTTAAAAATTTAAATCTAAGGAAATAAAAGTCTGGAAAGGATTCAGTACCGGGTTTCTTAATGTGACCCGTGATATGCTGTGACCCTGCTGAAGGAAGAGAGTTTATTTTGTAATGCTCCCAAAATATTGATATTTAATAAGCAGGACAAGTGTTAACTTGAATTACTTAATGCTTTTTTTTCTGGGTCTTAAGGTAAAGCCTTCTTTCTCTTCGTACAGAAACATCTCTGAATGAAATTCGTAATTACGTTTTAGTCAAATATTTTGGAAAGGGTTTTAAGTAGTAGAGCTTATTTGATTTTTGTTCGGGACAATACAAATCTGAAAACCTTTGTAGCTAATACCGAAAAAATAATATATGATTATTTAATTCTGAGATCAAGATAAAAGCTGCTTAGATTTCAGAGTTCAATCAGCGGAGAAAAAAAAGCTTCTCGTTTACATTAATTTTTTATGTTCCCTTCCTATTGTCGTGTAAGGATTCAGTTTTCTCCATCACACAACGGCTATGTTAAACTGTGTTCGACAATTGCGAGGAAAATGGGAGTCCCTCTGTCCTTTCCGCAATAGTTTTTGTAACTTCAAATTAAAAAAAAACCAACCAAACAAAAAAAAACACCAATCCTCTGCGGCGGGACCGTTGAGAGAGGAACGGGAACCCTCCCAAACTCGCACCCACAGCAATAATTCAATCTTTGTTCGTGGGCTTTTACTCACAAATATCACACCAAAGATTTGTTACTTCTTGCCATGTGTGTGTACGAACACTGCACCGGATAATTGTTATCCCTGCCTGTTACCCCGAGAACAATTCGATGAGGTGTTATATTCGGTTTATAAAGTGCTTTTAACGAAAAACAAAATACAATTAAAACACCCACGCGCAAAACCATCACAGAAATAAAACATAACCAAGCCTGACACAACCCCTCCTCCCCGTGGCTTGGTTCTAATTCCGTATTTATTTGCAAGACAAATCTTTTTGTTTTGAGGTGTTTTGTTTTAATTTTAAGAGTTGAGCAACCAGTCACCCTTCTGTATTTCCTAAACAAGGCAGGGAAGAATAGGGTATAGGAGTAAATAACGCTGGTTTGAATCCACCTGAGGAACCTTCGTGGCTGCTGCAGTTGTGCGCGTGGATTCGCGCAGCTCCCGCGGCCGAGGATGAGGCGGTGACCGCCCGCGTGGGAGCGGCGCTCCCGTCCTCTTCCCTCGTCGTCGGCCCTGCTCAGGCGCGTGCACGCGTGTGCCCGAGCGCCGCGGAGCCCGGGGGGGGCTCGGCCGTGGGTGCGCGGCAAGACCCGCTCCCCGCGGGTGTGCGGATGTGTGCGTGACAGACCCGCCGTGCTCCGCGCTGCGTGTGCGTGCCCGGGACGGCGGGGGGCCCGGGTCTGAACGAAAGAGAGGAAGGAGAGGAAGGAGAGGAAGGAGAGGAAGGAGAGGAAGGAGAGGAAGGAGAGGAAGGAGAGGAAGGAGAGGAAGGAGAGGAAGGAGAGGAAGGAGAGGAAGGAGAGGACCTCTCCGTTTTCTCTGCGTGAGCGTGTAGCCCCTGGTCGGGTGTGTGGGTGTCTGCGCATCCTGGCTGCGTGCATGCGTGTGCAGCCCCGTCTGTGCCCGTGCTTTTTTCTGCACTCCCGGCGGGGTGCGTGCGGCCGCCCCGCCGGGCCCGGCGCGATGTTCCCCGAGGTGCGTGCGTGCGGTCCGTCGGGGCGCGGGACGCGCAGCGCCCGCTGCCCCTGGAGCGGTGTCCGCAACCCGCGGGGGTGCGGGGGGAGCTCCGCAGGGTGCGGACTTTGCCGAGCCGATGCGGAGCGTGCAGCCCCTCGGGCGCAAAGCCTGATCTCCGGCTGCGGGCGGGCTCCCCGGTCCGCTGGAGGCGGCGACCGCGCTGCGACCGCGGCCCGGCCCGGCCCGGCCCGGCCCGGCTCTGCTGCTCGGGGCGGCCTCGGGTGCAGCCTGCCCCCTGCCGGCGCGCGGCGGCACGGCCGGGGCGAGCCGCGGGCGGTGCGGGGCCGAGCCGAGAGCGGGCCGGGGTCAGCCGGGGCGAGGCAAGCCCAGGAAGCCCGGGGCCGGCGCCGCGGCTCGGGGCCCGGGGCCGGCGAGCGCAGGGCCCGGGGGCGGCCCCGCGGGGAGGCGGCGGCCGCTCTGCTCGCTCCCGGCCGGCGCGGAGCAGCCTCTCGTCTGGCCGGGCGCCTGGGCCCGGGCGCCGCAGCCACCGGCCCCGTCTGCAGCGATGCGGACGCGGGACGTGGGGGGAGCGGGATGCCGCGGGGCTGCACTAGGTGCCGTCGGCTCCGTCTCACTTTGTCCTGTTTCTCTATCCACAGCTGGACTCCGCGACTCGCTGCCCCGCGGAACCACGGCCTTTGCCGCTGGCAGGCGGCCGACACCGAACCGTCGCTGCCCGGAGACCGTCCCGCGGCGGGGGCGGGCGGTGCTGAGGGAGCCCGGCCCTGCTCGTGGCGCACCGGCCCGGCCGCACGGCGGGCAGACACACCTCGGGGCGGGCGCGGCGGGGGCGCACCGGTGCAGGAGACCCGCGGAGCCCTTCCCCGAGCGGCGGCCTCTCCCCAGAAGGGCTCTGCAGCCCGCGGCTCAGCCCGACGGAGCGCCCGGGGTGCCACCCGCCGTTCGGTGCTTCTCCCCCGACGGCCTCAGCCCCCGGGCCGGCTCCGCAGGCCGCCGAAGGGTCTGGGCCGTCGCGAGGGGACACTTGCAGCGTCGCCGGACCGGGAGCCGCGGCGGAGCGGCTCCGCAGCCCGGGAAGAGTGCACGTCGGGTGCGCTCGGCGATGACTGATGCAGCCCGCTCTCCCTCCCTCGGAAGGATAAATGTAAGCGAGCTGCAAAGTGTAGTTACTAATAACAATAACAATAAATTACCGTGCTGTTGCTCGGTAGCACAAACAAACGATCGCCGTGAACCACGCGGTGTCTCCCCGCGCCTCGCAGCCGCCCCTCCCCGGGGACCGGCCCGTCCACCGCGGGCGGCTGGCGGGGACGGCCCGCCAACACCGCTGGGGCTCGGCCCGCAGCGGGCGGGGGCTTCACCTTGGCCCCGGGCAGGGACCCTTCTCGCCCGGCAGCCTCGTGGAGCAGGTGACCGGTCAGCGACGAGGCCGCAGCAGTGCCAGGGAGCAGGACCGGTGCTCAGGCGGCCCGGGGTGCAGCCGGCGGGTGGGTGGGTGGGTGGCCTGGAGCCGGCGCGGGCCCGCGCCCCGAGCCTGCAGTGATCGGTGCCGGCGCAGCCTTTCAAAGGGCCCGACCCCTCCCAGGGAGCCCCGGGAACCCCCGCGCCGTCTCGGCGGGAGCGGGCCGGCAGACCGCGGTCGAAGGCTGTGCTCTGTGGAAGGCGGCGAGCACCGAGCCGGTATTTTAATTAAGCAGGGTCTCTTTGATATAGGCAGCCTGATGCTATCTCTGTGCGCTGTTCCCTTCACGGCAGCTTTTGGGTAGGAAAATTGCTGAGAAAGCTGGATCACATGGACTGTCTGAGCTGCTCAGAGCAGCGCCAGAAAGCCCCGGGGAAGGCAGCGGGTGCGTGTGTGAATGTGCGCGGCGCGCTGGGAGTTCCAGCTCTGCTGTGGTGCGGTGCGCGCTGTGTACATTTTCGGGGGGCCTGGAGGAACTATAGTCAATTTACCATGATTAAAGGCACAAGCAAGGAGGCGCCACACATTTGCATGTGCCTTCATCTTTTTTAAGTGGATTTTTGAGGGCAGTGCGGCAGACAGAGTTGGACTCCGCGTCCCCTCTCCGCCGGCGGAGCGCCTCGCCGTGCTGCCTGGTGGCGCAGCGGTCTCGGACCCTCCGCCCGCCCCGAGGGGCGAGGGCGCCGCGGACGGGCCTGGGCGCCAGGGCCCGTCAGGGCTGTACCGGCCCGGAGCGGTGCCGCTCCGCTGCCCGGTCCCTCACTCCGTCGCAGACACGGCCCCGCGCGCCCGGATCCGGCCCGGCGACAGGCGCGGCTCCGCGCTGTCCTCCCTCTCGCCGCGGGCCAGCGGCTCGCCCGGCGCCGGGAGCTCCGGGACGGGCCGCGCCCTTCTGCGCCGTCCCGGGCGCCTCCGCACTCGCCTCGGCTCCAGCCCTCGAAGCCCTTCAGGCACCCCGCTCCCGCGGCCGGCCGCGGCCCGCGTTACCAGCGCAGCCGCGTCCCTCGCCCCGGCCAAGGAGCTGCTCCCCGTGCGGGCAGGCACCGCCGCACCCGGGCGCTGCCCGGCCCGCAGCAGCCGCGCTGAGGAGGGGCCGTGGCGCCCGGCCCAGCGGACCCGCCGGGCAGGCGGCTCAGTCCCCGGGGCAGCGGCGGCGGACACCGGGCTCGGGTCCCAGCGAGGTCTCCCGGCTCCCGTCCCGACTCGGATTAGACTGAACCGGTCCTCGGCCCCGGTCGATCCTCGCCCGCTCCATCGACCTGCGCTCGCCCTCCTGGGCTCCCTGCGCGCCGGGCGCCGCGCTCGCGAGCTCGGGGAAGAGCGGGAGCGGCCGGGCCCGACGGGGCGGCCGGGCCAGGACGAGCCCCCGGCTGGCTGCGGCGTGGCGTGCACATGTGTCCCCGGCGGCGGCCCGGTGCCAGGTGCAGGGCTGGGGGCAGAGTTTACCGCCAGGTTCTGATGGCTCCACGGGTTTCCCAGCCCGAGGGAGGGCGGGGGTTCTTTCCCCAGTTCAGGGCAAATACCTTCATTTCACTGGGAAATTTAACCTCTCCTTGGAGTTGGATCCATTATAGGGGTTTAATATCCGCTCTTTTACAGCTCAGTGTTGTAAAGGCAGCAGCCAGGTCTGTGAACTCTGACATGTGCACCCGCGGGGGGGTGGGGGGGCCTGCCGGCGCGGGGCGCGCCTGCGAGCGCAGCCTTTCATCTGCGGGGTCGCCGCACCGGCCCCGCCGGTCGGCAGCGGGAGGGGGCGGCGGTCGCTCCCCACCCGGGCTGCCAAGTCGGGCCCGAAGCGCCCGCACTCCCCCTCGGGGCCCTCCGCGGAGTCCCAGGGGTTCCGCAGCCGCCGGCCACGAAGTGCCGGGGGTGCTGGCGTGGCCCATAGCTCCACCGACCCCGTGGGAGCGAGTTGTGTCTGCGCGGCGGAGGCCGTGCCCGGCTCGATGGCCTCCCCCTCGGCGGGGGCACGGCAGGTGCCCCGGGCGCCCCAGGGAGCCGTGCCGCGCACCCGGCCTGGCTGCCGGAGCTGCCTGTCTTGGTGTTTCTCCCTCTCGGAGGGATGCGCTCGGTAGCGACCGGTCATTTCCAGGGCAGCCGCCTCCACAGTTATAAACCGGGACCCGCTCCACGGAGCCGACCCTCCTGCACAGGCGCGAATTGCACCGTACGTCCGGCAGGGTCTGCCGGAGGGACGGGAAGGGACGAGGGGACCCTGAATCTTCCGCTCTTTCTCCCGCATATCGGCAGGTGCGTGGGACCAGCCCGGGAGGGGGTACCGGGCCGACGCCGACCGCGGGGCCGGGCCGGGCCGGGCCGTCGGGCCCTCACTCGGACGGGCGGGCGGTACCGCGGCAGCCGCGCCGGCAGTGCCCTGTGCCGGGGAGAACGGCCGAGCCAGGCTGCCCGGGCAGGAGCTCGGCGCCCGCGGGGGCGGCCGCCGGGAGCAGCGGGTCACTCCGCCCGCCGCGCAGTGCTGCCGGCTCCCGGTACAGGCGGCTGGCCCGTGCCGCCCGCGCCACGGCTCGAGGCGGCGCCGGGGGCTCCGTTGGCGCGGGGCAGTCCCGGGGACGCGTGTGCGGCTGCCGACGGCGGCGATGCTGCCCGCCGGGCGGGACGCGAGCTCCCGTTGGAGGGGCGGACGGAGCCGCCCGTTCCTCGGCTTTGCGGACGCACCGCGGGATCGCTTCTACACATGTAATCGAAAAACCTAAATAAAACCCGATTTTCAGGGAAAAGGAAGATTCCAACAACGAGAAACCGTTTCCTGCTCGGGCTGGGCAGCCGCTCGCTTACGACCAACGTTTCTGCGCCGACAGGAGCGCAGACCCCGGCCGCTCTCCTTCCTCCCCCGCAGCACCGAGCTCGGCGGAGCGCGGGCACGACGGCGCCGTGCACCACCGAAGCCGGCTCCGCTGCCCGCCCGGGCTCCGCCGCAGCCCGCGCAGCTCCCGCGCTCCCGGGGCCCGGCCGCCGGGGCCTCGTCGGCCGGGCTGCGCCGCCGCCCTGCCGCACTGCTCGCCGCTCAGCCCGCCCCGCACGGCCCCGGGCCGCGAGCACGGGGACCGAGCGGCCCGGCCCGCCGAGCCCGGGGCGCTCCTGCCGCCCGCCGGCAGCCCCGCCAGGTGCCGGCGCCGCGCCGGGCCGGCCCCTCGGCCTCTTCTCTGCTCGGGAGCCTGCGGCCCGGCCGGTCCCGTCCCGGGCGCAGTGGGGGCGAGCGCCCACCTCCCAGGGGCGGGCGGGACGCCGAGCGCGGAGCCCGGGCCGGGGACACCCCCGAGCCGCCGGGAGCTCCGCGCCCACCGGTCGCCGCCCGCTTCTGAAGCTTGTCCCGGCGCTGCCGGAGCTGCGCCGAGGTCGACGGGGCTCCCCTTTTGCACGGCCACAACCGGCGCTCCTGCACTGCTTGTTGCTCCTCACGGGGAGAAATGCGAAACGAAGACCGAACGTAGGAAGAAGGAAGAGAGGGCTTTGTATATAAGATAGTATAACTTTCTACCTAAGCTATTAATAGCTACCAGAAAATATAAGTTGTAGGCAGTTGTGTTACATTATCTGGTCGGGCTTTTCTGCCGTGGGTCTCCTGGACTAGCTTTCTAAATAGAAAATAATCACATGAAATGGGGAAATACCAGAAAGAGTGCAAATAAATAGTGCTGTTAACCTTGCCGGTCTGTGCACTCCCTTGAATAGCAAAGCCGAGAGCTCCTTTCTGGTTTATATTAGTGATTATTGCACTGTCATTAAAGAATGCAGGGGTGGAAATATTTGCTTCGGGACTCCAAGCACACACAGTACAGCAAGAGGGGAAGAAATCCTTGGTGTGTGTGTGCCGCACAAAAAAAGGAGAAATGCCAAAGCAAAAACCCGGAATAGCCAAAGGCAGGAGAACCTGCGTGGGGAAGACTCCGTTCCCTGCTCCACTGTGCAATCCCGAGCGCCGGCGGAGCTGCTCCCGCCTCTCTCCATTTCATATCCATTTTGCTTACAGGCTACTGCTTCCAAACTCTGTAACACACATCTGGCAGTTTGTCATGAAGAGCAGTTGCGTGATGTAATTCCACAACATGACATGTTCTCACCTGATGCCAACTGATCACTGTAAAGATGCACACGAAGCTTCAGGCTCTTCTGGCAGCATTTTCTTGTCCTCTCTCTTTCTCTTGCATGTCTGCGTTTATCTGACATGCTGGATGCTGGCAAGACAAGACTTGGAGCAGCCCTCGGAGGTCTTTATTAGAAGTCAGGGCTTCGACCAGCGAATACCAGCCCTATACTTTTGTTGTTGTTTTTTTTTTTTTGAAACCAGCTGCCCTCACCGTATTCCTCAACTGCGTTATCTGCTCATAGTTCCGTCCCCCTGAGGAGCCAGGTGGCATGGGAGGACACTTCCCCCACCCCCTCACCCCGCCGTTATTCATAAGCACAAAACTTACTATTTCTTGTTATCTCAGAACGTAAGTGTATATAAACTCGTTTGGGATTGCTCTTCAGTCAGCCGCCACTTCTAATGGTGTTTTCCTAAAAGAAATCAGCTAATCCCAAGGCTCAAAGGTTGTCACAAACAATAAACACTTTCACCTTTAGCCTCACTTGGACAATGGCAGATGAGCCAATTTGACACTCCTCTTCGCACCACAGATTTGCTCCCCTAATTATTTTACCATTCTTACTCTTGGTCAGAATAGAGGAACGCCTAGCATCTGCATTATTTTTGCTAGAGAAACGGCTCTATTGTACACTCCTGTGTCCTGTAGCTCTGCACGTAGAAAATCGAGAACAATCAAAGGGCAACGGAGCTGGTTTGACTGCTTCCAGCCGAAGTCTCATTTTCGCTCTTCCCCTAGAGATATCCTGGTTATCCGTGGAGTTCAGTATTTGTATAATACATGGGGAGAAGAGGTATTCCCCAAGAACTGTCAGGTCATCTGATGAAAGTGTGGCAAAGCAGTCACATTTGCCACAGATTTGGAGCACCCTTTCAACCTGGGTCAAAAGGGACTAAAAAGCAGTGAAGTGGAAGAGTGGATGGAGAACTTCAAAGTGATTTTCAATGTGCTCTCAGTGGACGTGAATGCATTTGGTTGCAGTCTCAATCACTTGAAAACATGGGTGATACATGCCATCCCCTCCCCCACTTCCCCCCTCAAATGATGATCTTACACTTCTGAAGCAGTGACTTCGCTAGCATGAATTATGATTTGTTCAGTCACTTACCCACAGAGAGTTAATCCTTCCCCCCACCCCCTTTCCTAAATCAGGATTTCCTTAACGCTAAGGGTTGAAAAAATCAGACCCAAGAAGCCTGTCATATAAACCAGTAGATAAAGGCATTCACATTTCTGATTTGGGATGCAACATTATGATTAGAGCAACTGGGTTAATGAGCTAAAGTGGAAAAATACGTTCTACAAGCCTAATTGACCACCGTATCTTTAGAAGACCTCAGCTCAGGAAAACATCCCAATGCAGCACAGCATTTCAGCCTGCACTTAAGAGCTATGCTGAACATGAGAGGCTCGGAGTGAAGGTGGTGTGAAGGAAAGAGAGCCTTCCTCCTCGCTCCCGTGAGCTGCGTTTGCAGGCTTTTCCAGTCCCAGCTGTGCATATCTTCCAGCAGAAACTCACAATTTGCAGCAGCTCCCAACAGCCCCGGCAGCAGCAGGCGAGCTGCCCCGTGTTGGGCAGGAGCCAGGCACAAGCTAGGCTCCTGCTCCTCAGTGCCTGCTGAGATAGGACCTCCCAGAACAGATAGCTAGGCTCACGTTCTTAAATATCAGCAGCATGAGTGTCTGGGGTTTGATTTTTGCTAGTGTCAAGGAATAAACCCATTGGTCATAAAAATTAGGGTAAGACTGAGTGTATTGATGTGTAGTTATACTTTATATTACAGATTATAAGGTTACTCAGGAGAATAATGCAGTATATTAAAGGGATTCTCATGTCCCATTTTCCTCAGCTATGAAAGCTGGTGAAGTGACGGGATCCAGGGTCATAGACGTTTAGATTCATTCTTCTCTGAAATCACTCTATGTGATAAAGCAAGGAAAGCATCAGATGCCAATTACATGATTTCAAAGTCATACATATATTGCACACTCCCCAGTTTATTATTTTTTTTCCTGACATCATTCACACTTGAACTTATCCTTGACTTTGTGTGGAGTTGCAATCAAAGACACTAAGAAAATTGTGGTTAATTAGTAAAATAAGTTAATAGGAAGGTACTAAGATTCTGCTATTAAAATAGGAAGGGACAGTTGTAAAGCCTGTAACAGTTTGAACTTTCATGCTCAGTTTGCCAGAGAAGGTAGAAAAAAAAAAAGTTGCACAACATTAACATGTCGTTGTGAACTCTTAGAGCATCTCTTGTTGCCAGAGAAGCCACTTCTCACTGAAGCAACTGCTGTCATTTAAAAATACCTCTGGATTCAGCACCCAAGGACAGATAAGACACCAGGACCCCCATTATTTCTGGAGGGGATGACACCTCTGCCATAGGTATGGAAGAGCCAGCTCCTGTTCAAGGACTGGGCTCTCTGCAAAGAGGTAGAGGGAGGGTATGACAAAGACAATCTGAAACTCTGAATATAGGTGCTGGAAAAAGGCTGGGAAGAGGCAGATAACAGGAGCCATGAAGACTGAAACACGGTACAAGTGGGGAGGAATTTTAAGGGTAACATTTTGTTTCCTTTTGTCAGGTGAAAGACATGCAGAGCAGTTGTTACTGATGTTCAAACAGAGCTTTCAGTGCTGAGATGTACATCTGGAAACATCAAGTGTCCACCAACAAGAACATACACTTCTAAAATATAATTACCTTGGAAAACTAGCATTTTAATTTCAATTACAATTGTTCTATGAGAGACAGATGTGAACTGTTAAAATGTTTATAACATGGTTTAACAGTAAAAAAAACAAATATTAATGAAATGCATTTCACTGATGGGATTTGATTGGCATGCTGTATTAATTACAGGCCTTTCACCTCTGAAACTGCTGTTCTAATCCTGTTGGTGCTCAGGGAAAACAATTTAAAACTTGTTTATATATTCTAAAATGATATAGGCATCTTGGAGAAAAAGGTCTGAATTACAGCATTGGTTTCACTATAGATAAATACTTTAAAAGGAACATCTGCCAACATATACATTCCAGGCATCCTACAATCCCAATGCACCTTGAATATCTACAGAGACTACTACATGCAAATAATAGCTATCAGACTCTTGGAGTGCAAATCAAAATGGCAAGAAAGTTTCTCTAGCACCATCCGGCCAAGACCTGCAGATCATCTTCTCTCTACCAGCAGGTGGAGACGAGAACATTAGAGCATTCAAAAATCAATGAAAGGAAATTGATTTCCCTATCACTAAGCCGATGTGTTAAAAACACATCATTTATCTTTAAGATTATCACAAGAGTGGTTTAGGGGCATAGGATCTTAAAACATTCTTTATTTTTATTCCTAGTTGCTAAAGCAGAGGGTACCATCCGATCACATCATTTTTTTTTTCCTTTTTTCAGCCAGAAGTAGTAAGAACTTTCTTAACCTCCAGGGTAAAACGTTAATTCAGCTTGTGTGTGGAGCCAGGGACACTGCCGAGCTTCTTTGCCGTGCATTCCACATGGAGCTAGTGCAGACCGAAAGAGAAGTGGCGGACAGCCCCTGACCACGGAGCCAGAACAAACAGCATTCGCGCTCAAGGGACAGTCTCTGACTGTGCAACCCAAGTCACTCTTGGCTTTAGCAGAGACGCTCTGTCTGCTTCCAGCCTTGGGTACATCATGTCCTTGTGCATCCACAAGCAGGGAAACAGCAATGTTCTCTCTCCTGTCTATACCTTGGAAGAGTACATACTGCTGTGCCATGCTCAGTGCAGCACCCACATCTGGCAGACCACTGGAGAGAACAGCTGAAGGAGACTACTAAGGGGAGAGTGTTTTAACCCTTTCCATAGGTAGGAAATTGAAACAGTGAATAAGCCATTTATTTAGAGCCCAGAGACCTCAAGTGCACACGAGTTCTTGGCTCTTAAGCTTTGACCAAGCTAACATTAGACCACAATACACAAAAGAAAACCACAGAATGAACAAGCACTACCAATCAGCAAGGATGACAGGCATTACGAGCAGCCTAAATCCTGCAGTAACACCCCCCACCCCCCTCACCCCCCCCAAACTTCAGCACTTTCCCTACTTGCACCGGGGTATGCATCTTACCTAATGGAGACCTGCACAGAGAGCGGGTAGCCCATGATCAGAACTAACCACTGAGAAAGCCCTGTGGAACCCGAAGCCATCAGCATAACCCACAGCCCAATTTAATTAAACAAACACAACTTGTTTGCTGATGACAAGGATGTGTTTTTCTCTGTAGTACAAACACTAACATTTAAAATATCATAATGTAGTAAGTAACTTCGCCTCTATCACAAAATGGAAGCGAGAAAAACAAAAACATAATGGGATAATATTTTTAACCATAAAACCAATTTTAGTCTATTCTATACATTCTATGGCAGGGTATTTTATGTGATTTGGATACAACTCTGCTAGCACATTAAAGTTTATTGGCCTTGAAAAAAATGGATGCATCACTGATGATAGAGACTTGGTGTTATACTGTCAATACACATTTTATGTGATCTCTGTCTTAAATACAATTCAGACCTTTGGACTCCGTATGGAGTTGGACTTCAGCCTTTTCCTGTAATTATTTGGTGTCTTGTTAACATTTTATAGGCATGTCTGTTTAAATAAACTTATTCGATGTGCATTTATTTTGGCTGTGGCCTGGTGTATAGGATGGATGTGTTTTTCTTTGTCTTTTAAAAGAAATCAAAGTAAAGCTGAACAATGGAACTGCAAGGGAAATAAATTTAAATATAGTGTTTGTTTCATTTAACAACAATACAATACAGTTAAAATGAAATGGACCTGACAACATTATTTATGAGGATGTAATTATCCAAATGTTCTACACTTAGCATATAAATATTACAACTGTAAAGCATCTTTTTTTTTTTTTTGCCAGTTACATTGAATGAATGTTGCATTTGAGCACAACAGGCACAATTTACGTGCAGTAATGGACTTTGAAAAGAGCTGAAAATTTAGAGGGCTTTTTAAAACTGCCCTTCTACTCTATTTTTATGTGCTTTCTGAACACTTTTGGAAGAAATAGAGTATTTTCATGTGCATCCTATGTGCATTAAGGGAGATTATTTGTTTCAGCAATTGGCTCCAGCATGCAGAAAAGAGAACCCAGGAAGAGCAAGCCACTCACCCCTCTGCAACCACCTGTGCTGATGCTAATACCCTCAGCCCTTTCCAGGGAACGTGAAAAGGGAAAGATCATGCAGGTTCCTCCCTTGGCATTACTCTTCCATCACCAGAACACACACAACCAAAGAGCCCAACAGATCCAGTGAGGTTCTGTTTTAAAAACTCATTTAACTATATAGACTGTGCATCCTCCAAAGCCTCATTAAATCATCTGCTGGTACCACTGATCATATACTAATGATGTAAAAGTATGTTCTGTGGTAATTATGACATACCTGGCAGCCTTTGCCCTCAAGATTCCAAGATATTAAGTGATGCTGACCTTATCACATACGAGTCAGGCTCAGGAAGGGAGGAAGGTAATAGCAGAGAAAGCTCAGAACATTATTTTCTTTCCCTATTCTTTACACAGAAAGGTTCCTAATAAGATTTTAAATTTCAGATGCTGAAAACAAAACAAATACAGAAACAAGAAGAACCATACTAAATTACACCTTGCCTTTCTTTATTACCATATGACATTCACAGGGACTTAGAAATATGCAGAGAGATGTTTGCTGACCACTAAAAACCAGCAACTTCAAAAACGAACAGCATCTACATAAGCAATATTCAACAAAAGCTAGAAATAATTAGATACATTAAACAAAGAAATATTCTCAGTTTCTTTGAATTGCAGGGAGGATTTAACACTGTCTCCTTTATCACTTCAGTGCCAGTAACAGTACCTTTAACAAACCGCTGTGAGCTTCTCAGAGGCTTGCACATACTGACAGTCCTTTTCTCTGCTCCCTAACAGCACTCTGCACTGCCGTCCTTGTTTCACAAGGGGCAATTGTTCCTGTCGTTTTTTGCTGAGATCTCACCCAAGCACACCAGCCCCAACTTTGCAGAGCTGTAGATTCAGCAGGGCCAGCAGCATCCATCAGTGAGTGAAAGGGACTGGGCCAGGTAAGGAACTGCACTTCCTTCTTAATGAGGTACAACTGAGGACTGAGCAAGAGAATTCATGGTAACCATCAATTAATTCAGTAAATACACTGCATAGAAAACAGACTTTTGTCTGTGAGAAATTCTGTTTGTTTGGCTGTTGTGGTTTTGTTTGTTTGTTTTTCCCAGGTTTTCCATTTCTCTTGCTAAGTAAGGATTTTTATTTCTACAAACATGGAGAGACATTGATGCAAGCAGAGTGGTACGTATTATAAAATATGCCTTGGGCAAAACATTGTCATTCTAACATCTTTCTCAATGAACTAGGTTGACTGTCAATGTGGACATGGCTTTTCATTTTAGTATAACAGGTACTAATGTACTGTGTACTCAGTGTGCAGAAAAGATCTCAGAAAGGAAATTTCCACTGTTTTTCAAGCAATTATGATCCTTTCTCCCCACAGACTACTACTGTCATATTGTAGCAGAAAGAAGCAAAAGAAAAGGCATATATGTCCACATAGGCATCACAGCTCTTGGAATTCAGTCCTACTTTTCCTGCTTTTTAATCCCTGTATCGTCTGTATTATACCTTGCACAACAGTAACATGGGCTATTCCTGGGTTCTCGTCTGATGCTTTCTTATGGTCAATACAATGAAAGAAAAGAGCTGCTAAGAAGGTACAGTCAAATTAAATCACAGTCATGAAGTTGGAAAAGATTACCAGAAATCACAAAATATGACAAAAATAACGGATGACTTTGGAGTATAAATTTATACGTGAGCACTTATACCAATGCAAGCAGCATTAAGAGTTTTCAGATTCACATTCTTATACCCTAAGCCTTTTGGAATAGGGTTTTGCTGAGGATACTTCCTGCATGCCACAGCTTTGTAAACTGATTGGTTAATGTTTAATTGTCATTCATCAACCACAGTTTGTTCAAACCGGACATCTCCATAGCAAGTTTGTGCAAGCCGCCTGTGGAGGATGAATTTCACCTCCATTGCACCTGCTGCTATGGCTCCGAAGAAGCAATTTTCTCTGGGGAAAGACTGTGACTGTTGATGATAGCATTGATACTGCATCTGTTCTCTACATCTACTTCCCAAATCTGTCACATCAAGCTCTGAGATGATGAGGATAATTAAAGCCCAGCTGAATAACCTTCTAGGGCCCATTGAGAAAGAATGAATATTTCAGTGCTCAAAACCCTATTGCTACCCTCACAGATTACTCATCTTTCACTTCCCAGAAAAATAATACAACTGTCCCCTTTGCTGTCTCCTGTACGTATCATCCTGCAGAATGAACTGGTTCCAAATCTTTATTTTTCCAGAAGTCACTGTTTGTCACTGGTTATTGCACTGGCAGAGGTACATGTAACTATTCCCTATATTACTTTCAAAGCATCAGAAACTAAATGAAGGATTCTTTTCTAATCAGGTCAAATCAAGAGCTAAACCTGCACCGTCAGAGAAACAAACTCAAGTTTCTTTTCTCACTTAGCTCCATCTACTGATATTACAGCAGATTGCACATGGCTGCAGAGCTGCACTACACATACCAGACATGCTCTGTCTTCCATCAATAATAATTTTAAGGTTAATTTTTCAAGAGATTAGAAAAAAATGCTATCACGGGAAAGATAAGTGATTGTGTATGTTTACCCCATGGGGTTTTTACATCAGAAGTGTGAAGTGAATTACAGGGTACAATAACCCAGAGGAAAGTTAGCTTCTTACTGGTGAAAAGCATTTTGGATCCCATTCAATAATCCACTGTGAGACCACACATCAGAATTGTATTTATTTACAGATCCAATTGAAATGGAGCCTGTAAGGAGGAGCCCAAGATCAGAGGCAAGATGCAGTTAAGATCTGAGAAAAGGCAGTGTTTGTGGGCAGAAATACTGAAGAGTGTACATGAGGCCAGATCTAGTAGCCTTTGCCCAGACAAAATTCCCACTGAACTGAATGGGTTGAATCACTCGGTAGTTTGCCAGAGAAAGGCTTGTTAGCTCAAGCCTCTGGGTAATCTTCCTGTGATGCGCGTGCCAGTCTGCTTTCACAAGTGCTGGCACTCAGTCTTCCCCTGGCTCTTCTGAGTTAATTCTCCATTTTGCTAAGAATGTAACCAAGAAGCCAAGTCGTATCTCTGCCCTCCCCTCAACCTCTCTGCTCCCTACCTCTGTGCATACCAATCAAATAGGTGATAAAATTGTACATTTTATTTAGTGGTATTGTTTGATTATCATTATTTTGTTGATCTGTGCTGCAGGACATTCTTATTAGGACATTATTATTGCTAAGAAAAAAAAAAAAAAAAAGAACATGAGATTGGAAAAGCCTGTCCTCATTTATACCTGAGCAAGTTTTTTGGGGACAAAATGCTGAAACCCTTATTCAGGAAAAAAATATATATATATATATATAATATATATATATATATATAAATCAAGCTCTTAAAATTCATTCATTTGGCTCAAAACCACTAAGATCGATAAGCAATGCTTGAGTTTTCCTCCTGCCCTTGGAGCAGTCAGAGTCATATTGCCAGCTTTTAGCTCTAAGTATGGGGACTAGAATCTCACATTTTAAATTAAACACTGGGAGTCCCATATAGCCTCATGGCTCCTGGAACTGGAACTTTAAAGCACTATTAAATCCCATGACACCTATGCTAAAACCCCAATACTGTATATGGGGCTGGGTCATACTCTTTTAAGAAAAGGCTGAATGAAAGAGGAGTGGGAAATAGCCTCATTTTTGCCTTTTTTATTTTCACTTTGGAACAACAAAGAGAGCTTTTGAGAGCTCATGTTTTGCAGAACATAGTTGGAAGAAAAAACATGGTTCTTATCAGGGCAAACAGCTTCAAGAAGAAGCAGACACTGCCAACCACTTCCCTACGCCGTGGTGCCCTTCTCCTAGCACTGGGCATATGCTCCAAAGTGAAACTTGCTCTACTTATGTTAAACTGATAGTACAAGTAGTAAAGTCTTTTCCCTTTCGGTTTAAATGAATCCTTGCCACTTAAGTTCATGTTTATTTTTATAATATGGACTCTATGTCGTTTATTGCTCCCAAAGGGACTCCAAATACCATGATGGTTATGAGTGAACCTGGGAATATACTTCTGAATTACTTGTGATTTATCCTCCTGCTGATGCACATAATAACGCAGCTCTTCCATAGCCTGTTCAAGGCTTTTAATTATTAATTTCTGTACTTTGTGTGGCATCATGTGACAGTTATTGCTGCTGTGGGTGGGAATTACTGTGCCTGTGCTTGCTGGTAACAACTTTGTCATTGGGAATTTTATATTTCAGGCTAAACACTGAATAGCTTTGGAATGGCTTGAACCTGTCCGCAACAATGGCACAAGTGTCATATAAAACCAGGCCCTCTGCAGTATCAAGATGCTGAGGAGTGCAGCGCTCAAAGGGAACCATGAACACAGTGGGGACAAAGGATGCCTCGGGGCCTTCGCAACACAGCTGGAAGTGGGGCCATCAGCAAGGATGTGCCACCATGCGACCCTGCCCACGCTGCTTGGACAAGCAGGCCATGCTCATCTCTAGTGAGAGCAGCCCAGCGTTTCGGGTGGTTAATGTCACTAATATTGGCACATGTATTCACATTCAGAGATTCCCATTTAATAACTGTAGGCTATAGCTCAGCTTTGGCAATAGAAGATGATGGCTCTTGATTTCACAGACCTGAAGCTTTACACATTAGTCGAAACATCAAGAAATGTCCCCAGTTGCTTGTGAGGCTAGCTTCCACCCTTTGCACCCTTACCCTCTGAACACCCAGCATCACAACAGATTGTTCCTAGCGTATATTTATACCACAGTCCTGCCATGCTCATTTTGTTGGGTCAGAGCCCCAGTGTGCTTCAATCTGCCTGCAAGAGGCCAGTCCCTGATTTCACAGCCAATGGCTTTGTATCTGCGGCTATTCCAGGAACATCACATATATCTTGCACACAGCACACCTTCCAGACTGCCTCAGACTTCACTGTTACCTCTTACTAAAGATATTAGAAGAATAGAATCATTCTACATATAACAAAATCTTTATTTCTCAGTGCTAGCAGCCAACCAGCTCTAATTCCATGTAACTCCTTGAAAAAGCCAACAGGTCCAAATAGGTCTGTTGACTTAACAGCTTGTTCTGGATGCCATCTCCAAGTAATTGGAAGAGAAGAATGTTATGAGGAGTAGTCAGCATGGATTCACCAAGGAGAAGGCGTGCTTGACCAACCTTGTTGCCTTCTATGATGGCATCACCAGCTGGGTAGATGGGGGAGAGCAGTGGATGTCATCTACCTTGACTTTAGCAAGGCTTTCGATACTGTCTCCCATGACATCCTGATAGCAAAGCTGAGAAAGTGTGGGGATAGAGGAGTGGACAGTAAGGTGGATTGAGAACTGGCTGACTGGCCGAGCTTAGAGGGTGGTGATGGGCGGCGCAGAGTCCGGCTGGAGACCTGTGACTAGCGGCGTTCCCCAGGGGTCAGTGCTGGATCCGCTCTTGTTCAACATCTTCATCGACGACCTTGATGAGGGAATAGTGTCTGCCCCCAGCAACTACGCCAATGACACAAAGCTGGGAGGAGTGGCTGACACCAGAAGGCTGTGCTGCCATTCAGTGAGACCTGGACCAGCTGGAGAGATGGGCAGGAAGAAACCAAACGAGGTTTAATAAGAGCAAGTGTAGAGTCCTGCACCTGGGAAGGAACAACCAGACATATCAGTACAGGCTGAGGGATGACCTGCTGGAGAGGAGCTCTGAGGAGAAGGACCTGGGGGTCCTGGTGGACGACAGGTTGACCATGAGCCAGCAGTGTGCCCTGGTGGCCAAGAAGGCCAATGGGATCCTGGCGTGCATTAAAAGGAACGTGGCCAGCAGGTCAAGGGAGGTGATCCTCCCCCTCTACTCTGCCCTGGTCAGGCCTCACCTGGAGTACTGTGTCCAGTTCTGGGCTCCCCGGTACAAAAAAGACAGGGATCTCCTGGAAAGAGGCCAGCGGAGGGCCACAAAGATGATACGGGGCCTGGAGCATCTTCCCTATGAGGAAAGGCTGAGAGACCTGGGTCTGTTCAGCCTGGAGAAAAGAAGACTGAGAGGGGAATCTCATCAATGTGTATAAATACCTGAGGTGTGGGACACAGAGGGATTTGGCCAACCTCTTCTCAGTGGTTTGTGGGGACAGGACAAGGGGCAATGGCCACAAGATAGAGCACAGGAAGTTCCGCACCAACATGCGAAAGAACTTCTTCACAGCGAGGGTGGCGGAGCACTGGAACAGGCTGCCCAGGGAGGTTGTGGAGTCTCCTTCTCTGGAGATACTCAAGGCCTGTCTGGACGCCTACCTGGGCAGCCTGCTCTAAGGAACCTGCTTTGGCAGGGGGGTTGGACCTGATGATCTTTCGAGGTCCCTTCCAACCCCTTCGATTCTGTGATTCTGTGACTTCAGCATGCTCATCTCCTCTGTTGGGACAAGTCTCTGGTAAGATTTGAGGAATTTTTGCAGCAACCTTATAAGCAGCAACATACTGGTAAGCATTCGTGTTCCTGAGCAGCACAGGACGTTCATTTTCCTGCTGTGAGTCTGTGTTGCCCTGTGTGGTGAAATGGGGCCTGGGGCTTTGCCACTCTTCCCCATGCACACAGCTTTTCTCAGGAGAAGCAGGGGTCTTACTGGGGCAGGAACACATTGTACCTGGTGCTGTTTGCAGGCCTGGACCCCCCAGAGGAGGCTGCAGGACTGGGTCCATATGAAGACCTTCAGCAGCAGCCAGGGGAGAAGCCCTCCCTCCCCCTTCCTCCTCAGTTACTGAATCTGTTTAAACTAGAGGAGAAGGGTGAGGAAGTGAGACCTTTTGGAGAAGCCACATAGATGTTTGTTTTCCTTGGGGGTTTATATCAACATTGGTCTTGACATTTTGCCTCTTATTATGTGTGGCTCTTTAAAGGGTGAAATAATATTTTCTTTTGCTTGAGAAAAGGACAAAGTTCAGACAAAGCGCTCAACCTGAAATCATTTTCTTCTTTCCCAACAGTTTACACATTGTCTATGCTATGGCTTGGTGTGAAGTGCCACTCTGCAAACAGAGGGAGCTGGTGGGGCCCCACTCCCCTAGGCCCACGCAAGCTGCGTCATGCAGGGCTTTGCACCCCTCACGCCCACCTGTGCCACAGGCAGGGCCACAGTCACAAGGCAGGTTTGGTGTGCTGCCTAGCATGGGGCTTTAATAGTTTTCATAATTGACAAACCACTCTGTGAAGTTTGAAAATCCAGTTTCTTTCTCTTGCCCATCTAATCTCCCTTCATCTGGCAGAAGTCTGTTTCCAGCACAGGCTGTTTATCTGCGCACTAAGGTGTTGCTAAAGTCACTAGTCAAAGCATTTAGTAGTGACTGGGGTTGGGATTGTCTTCTTTGCACATTGCCCAGAAAGAGCTTTCACTCTGTTCTTGAGCCTTGGCCTCTTGCTACACAGGGCTGAAAGGGAAGCAGCAGCAGAGACGGAGAAGGGTCAGGCACAGAGGAGGTGCTGCCTCTGAGCAGAAGTCCTAGGCTCAGAAGGAAGTACAGCATAGCCTGTAGTGATGGTTGGTTAGGGTCAGCCTAACTCATACAACTCCTCACCTGTATACTAAAGCAAGCAAAAGCAAAAGCTTAGTTAAAATGTCAGTTTTAAAATGCCCCTCAGATTGAAAGAAGAGTCCTCAGAGCAAGAAACCCCAGTTGAACACAAGAGCAGTTCAATGGCTCAGACATGACTGAGAAGCAATTGAGTGAATAGCATGGGAAATACATATATCCAGAAGACAAAGATGTGGGGATACTGTTGGTTTCGGAAAGCAGCCAGAGCTTTCAGGTGCTGCCCTCCCCGTGGCTTGCAGCGGTCGGCTGCCCACGCACCCGGTGGCAGCCCCGCCACCCGCCCAGGGCCCCCTCCCACCCTGCCCCAGCAGGATCCGGCAGCCAGAGCGGGGGCACCTGCGCATGTGGGGAGGTGAGGGGCTGGGAGACAAAATGAATTTGGTGGGGCAACTCCCAAACTTTTTGGCACACGCCAAAGCCAAAAAGGGCCTAAGCCAGAGGAAAGCAAGTCTGGGGAGGCTGTTGCTGTGCTGAGTGCTGCCGGTGAAATGCTCAGTCATGGCATGAGCACAAAGACCAATTTCCTTTCCTAACCCATAAACATAAATGTCAGAGCTGTAAGCTGATGGGCTGGCTCTCCTCCCTGCTTTGCTAAACGTGCTGTTGCAAAGCTAAGGACTCTTGACACCATCAGAAATGAGGGTGAAGCATTTTCCTAGCTAGCACTGAAAAGCACTGAAAAGCAGTGAGTGCTGAAGCCAAGCAGATCTTTCACTGCAGAAGGCAAGACCTGCCTCACAGCAGCTTCAGCTGCAGATCTGGTTGGCAAACCGTCCTTGGCAAGGCACCTCAGGTATTGGCCAGGGAAGTCCCAGTGAAACAGCAGGGGAAACCAAAGATGAAAACCTTTCCTTGCTCTGACCATGGATTGCGCCATGGTACGTGGGTCTGTCAGCACATGCTGTCTCTTGTGTGCTTGCAACCTAAATAATGCCCTTTTCTTATGCACTTACCTAGGCTTTTAGTGGCCTTTATCTTTTAATTCTACCTGAAGCTTGTAAGTGCTAATGTTTGGGTAAATAAAATATTTTCTACCTGGAAAAACTGTGGATGTTTCTTATCAGCATAAAATTGTAGCTTATTTCTGAATTTGATAAGGTTAGCCACCTCTATTGCCCTTTGTAGACAAATTTTATTTTGTGAAAGATTTGGGGGTTTGTTACACTCATTAGGAAGATAAATATATTTTGTTACACACTAATTGCTATAGATACAGAGCACTGCATTATAAACACATCACATTACTCATTTGCAGAATTATTTTACTCCAATATTTCATTGTAACCTAGTAAATCTACATAGTGTGAAATCAAGTGAAAACAGATCCGTATAATAATCTGCAAACCTCTGGTAGTAAAATAGGATTTTTCTGTAACTCATGTATTTCTAGTTCAGACATATTTTTTTTATTCAGTGTTCTCTTTAGGAATGTGTTTCACAGAGAGACAGTCTTCAAGCAATACAAGCCTACAAAATATGCATCAACAAAAAGTTAGCCAATGTTTTATAATGTCACACAACTAGTTGCGATAAGAAAGGAACAGAGACTGCGCTGTGCCCTCCGGGGTGCAATGGAAAGGCTTGCCTCGCTATGATGTAGCTTACCCAAGTGACTCCAAAGTACGCAATGCATTAGCATTACCTCAAAACAGCTGTTCAAATGCTGTAGGACATGCAGCAGACCTCTGACCTGCAGGTGAAGATGGAATGAATGCAAATCATAATTTCCCAATTATTTTGGGGTGAAATGTGACACTGGAGTTAGTGCTCACCAATCAGGTTAACAAGTTAGCTGAAACTTTATCTTCCTGTACTTGAATTACTGGGAAATCATCTTGCTGCCCTGATGGAAGAGATATGGACCGTCACCCATTTACAGAAGGGCTGCAGGAGCTGAATGCCACTTCCCGGCACTGCGGCATCCCCTGGGCACTGCTGGGGTGCTGCTATCCTGCGCATGGCTGAGGGCAGGGGCACAGCCCTGACCATCCTTGCCTTCAGGGCCAGCTGCAGCCCAGTGCTGCAACTGCACAGCATCACATTGTTCTGCCTCGCACACATGAAACTGGGCCAGCATGGCCATGCGTCTTGGTCTTGGAGGCTCCAAAGAGGTCGTGTTTGGTGGGCATTTACCTACAGACAGCAAGGGCAGCTTGTTGCAGAGCAAAGAGCAAGCAAGCAGCTCAGGAGTTCTCTGCGCCTCTGGCACCTCCATGCTAGCCACAAGGTTTCAGGAAGACCTGGAGGCTGCTCCCAGGAGCATGGCTGCAAGAGGCAGAGGGAGCAGAAGGCCAGGAGACCCCCTGCCCTGCACCACAGCACATGGATGGGGCTGCGCCATGCCAATGAGGACCGTAGCATCCACAGAGCAAGTGTCTCTTCCCCCTGATAAGTGCACAATAATTTGAGCATCCCGTTAAAGCTATAATGGTGTTCTGGGTGAAGGCTGATGCTTCTTTGAGTTTAACAGCTCATGGTAAATATGGTATATGTTGTCAGGGTAAGATTTATCCTTCCCTTTCATTCTACCAGCTGTCAAATGTGTTTGATTTTTCTTAGGCTTTGAGTGTAGCAGGAATTTAGCCAATAAGTACAACTGATGATGATTTTCACTTCAGTCTCAAGCATCTGCCATTCATAACGAAGCCTGATTAAAAATGTAAGAAGATTATTTTTAGTTTCAGAATGTGGCAGAGCCTCACTGTAAAACATGGTGCAAGGCATGAATAATTAATTACAAAAAAATCAAGGTATATCAAGCGCCATAAAGCAAGCGAGTGAATGCTCCCACAATGCTGCCTTGGCTGTGACGCACCCTGTGTGCAGAGCACAGTGAAGCAGGCATGCCTCCTGTGCAACTGCCAACTCTTCCTTTTCCATTGCAATTTTTGCTTTTCTTTTTTGGTCTTTCTGGCTCTGAGTCTCAAGTTTGTAACTCCCCGCCCTGTTAACAACTCCAGTATGGTTTTAGTGCCTGGTAATCACTCCGAAAGCAATGGGGGAAATGCAAGAGAAGCTCTCCAGGTGGTGGCAGGAGCAGACAGGATTGCTGAAATTCAGTTTTTCTTCCTTCAGGGTGGCTCAGTGGCTCAGTGTATGGAGAGGGGCCTCCCCTTGGTACTGAACAGGGCCCACGGCAGTGTTGGGTCCCCAGAGTCTCACTGCAGCTCCAGTGAGAGCCACAGCCGTAGCCACCGCATGCAAGGGCTGAACCCACTGCTGCAGCCTGCCCACCTCCTTTGCTGTTCTCCTGGAGGAACGTTAAAAAGAGCTTTGGGTAGAAACTGCAGCCGGTGGGAGGCTGCAGGGCTGAGCATTGGCCCAACTGTTGCTCACACAGCAAGGTGGCAGGAGGCATTGGGACAGGCATGGGACTGTGGCACGGCCGCCATCCCCAGCTCTGGCACTGGTGGCTCCCCTGACCGTCAGGCTGCTCACTTCTGAGTATTTAGTGTATGCAAATGCAATCAGTGAGGATTTGTTGTGTTAGAGATCCGCTTACTTTTAGTAACTTTATAAGACTACCCCTGGTCTCTTGGAAGAAATTGAAATTGACAGGCCTGAATTGTCTGATAATAAATTTATCAAGATGTTAATGATCATCAGCTTCTCTGTGTACTACTTGGCAAAATCACTACAGGTCTTCCTATTAGCTGGAACTGCTACCCATTTAGGACTTGCTTTGAAATTTTATCTTTCCATCTTGTTTTCTGTTTCCTCCTTTTTTTTTTTTTTTTTTTTTTCCAGAGACCTCATCTGTTTGCCAGCATTCTCTGATCAACATCTCTCATGTGTTTCCTATTAAGGCTATGATGTGTCTAGCCATTTTACTTCTTCTGCCCTTTTAAGTGGTGTCAGTCTTTTTGCTTTGCTACTAGTTGCCTTTTATCTCCGCAGTCTCCAATTCTCAGCGCACATCATTACCTAACTCTTGAACTATCTTTTTCTTACTCGCTGTGACAAATCTCAGAGGCCTGTGGCAAGCCCTTGCCAGGGTGTAGCTAACAATGCCTGGCCAGCCCTCAGGAGAAGTGGTTTTCCGTGAGTAACCAGAAACTCCCTGCTTATGTGACCTCAGTTCTGTCCATGGGTGTCCGCTAGGCATCTCTTGTGTTGGGCATCATCTGAGCACAAGATGCTCTGCCAAACTCAAGCAGATCTCTGCTGGAACTAAAGCACAGAAGCCTTCATTCCTACTGACCCTGAGCCCTGGATGGCAGCTGGGTTCACACCTGATCCTATCCATCTGCTCCCCCAAATGGCAGCATGCCAGGCTCCTCTTTACCGCATTGCAGGGCAAAGCCCATGGCTGGCTGCGGAGCCCGAGCCACAGCTGAAGGATGGTGCTGCCACTTCAAAGCTTCAAAGTTCTTGCTTAAAAGAGGAGAAAAAATAATTGATCATTGTCCAGAATTGATCAGGGTATTCCTTATGGCCTTGTGTGCTATCTTTGAGTGTGAAAACTTTTTGAGGTCTCTATTTTGGCTATCCTCTTTGCTTTTGTGATTATTTTCTTCCAGGCTCATCTCTTTCTATTTGTTTTCCTGCAGCGTGTACTGTGTATGGTCACCTTAATGTCCAACATATTTATCTGTACTTCATGCTGCATTTAATCCAGAAGTGGGTGTCACTAATGATCCACAAAAAACACCATGGAGCACCACATAACCTTCATCTGTAACTCACTATGGATAATGTTATCCTACGCCGTTACTAAGAACAGCTTCCAAATACAGCTTCCCACAACCTGGGCTCCAGGGCCTTCCTTATCTCCAGAACAGGTAACCTTTTCATCCCAGCTGGTGCAGCCCTTCTGATGGCATTAGGCTCTGATATTGCCAGAGACCGTCCCTCAGAGCTAATCCGGGTGCAACAGATGCTATCTGGTACCTGTGCAGACAAAATTATTAAAGGTCTCATTTGTGGGCAGTGGACATATGTTATGCAGCCCACTGTCTCTGCAAGTCCTTGGGGCATGCCAGAGACGTCTGACATTGGCAACCCCGGTTTGCAAAGAAATGCTAGAGTTGCTAGCTGGGAAATTCAGGGGGACTGGCAGGTAGCACACAGCATTAAAGCAGGTGAGAGGCAGCACACATAGCTGCTTCTGGGGCTGCTGGTGCAGCAAATGAGAACACCTTCAGCAAGTTGGCTTACAGTGGCAGAAGGCTCAAAATCCTGACTTTGAGCTAGCAGAGCGGTTCTTCCCATGCCCCTCTTATCAGGCACTGTGAGACAGGATGACCAGCTGCACCCGCATGCATGTGCCCCATGCCGTCCCCTCTTGTGCACAAGCGCATGTCCCCTTCACCAGCCCCATTGACTTCCTCTCTGTTTTGTTCAATAATTTGCTGCTGGGGGCCAATGGCAAAGACCAGTGGCCAAACAAGACAATGAAATTTGCTGCAGCCGATGTCTGAGTAAACCTCAGGACTGGAAGAAATCAAACCCCTACTTCTCTCTGTGTCCAGTTTTTCCTATGAAAAGCACGACAAAATGAAAAATCCCCCTGTGAAAGCTTCTATAACATAAAAGAGTCAGATTCCATCTGATCTAGATGACATGACTGTAAAGTCTTATTTTAATCTACTCTGGTCTGTTTAATAGCAAAGGCCCTGGATAGCACTTATTAGAATTAATCAGAATTCAGTGAAAAGATTCTTTTTCAATTCAAAAAGAAAGAAATATTCATTTGGGGGTGATTTCAGCATACAAATGTTAATTTTTCTTACACCAGATTATGAATTAAAAACACATTTTTAAATCTAAATGCAACAGCAGTAAAGGTTTTAGAAGTTTTTCTAAAGGAAATCATAAAAATCCAACCAGAACTGACATTTTCCATAATAAAATTAGTTTCGATAACAATTTATTTTGAAAAAAAAATCAATTCTGGCGTTATGCATTTCTAGTAGCTCTGTTACAAATATGATTTCCAATTAGAGAAAACGAAGAGAAACCATTTTGTAAACAAGTCCGTTTCTGTGTTTGCGATTGTGCCCCACTGACAACAGCCAGCACTTTCTGCAGCATCTGGGAGCCCTGCGCAGATGACAGCTGATGGAGATCCTCCTGCACTTCCCACTGGGGAGGCACACGCTTCTGATTCCCGTGCTCAGAGCTCATTGCTGCTGCTGCTGCTATTGGGAAGTTGCAAGAGAGCCTGCAGGGTAGCTGCCCGGCAATGGTGAAAAGCTCACAGAACTTCGGGTTGCAAATCCAGTTACCGTGTTCCATTTTGGAAGCAAGCCTTTCCCCTCCTTCTGTAACACGGTAATTCTGCCTCTGTAAATTTGTCCCCACTGAGGCTGTCACCATATGCCCTCACAGCAGCTCTGGGCCACACCGCACCCAGGGGAGCCATTGCAGCAGCGTTAGGACTTGTAACACTCAGCAGTACCCAGCTGCTTCTACGTGGCCTGCGAAGGGCCTTTTCCAGCGCTTCTGCCCCTTACATAGTGATGTGCAACAGGACAAGCCTGCACACTCCACAGCTTAGGTCCTGTAATGCCACGGTCACCCCATTCAGCAGAGTGCTTTGAAAAACTGAAAGCCTTTTGGTGACTGAGGATCCTGAAGTGGTGCACGGTGACATCTTCCACAGCCTGGGGTTGTATAGGCATTCCTGTCCCCAGGAAAACACCACAACAATGCAATTTCACCTGGTCCTTCTTGTTAGCTTGCCAAGCTTGTGCTTAAAAGATTCACAGTGAGCAAATCAGTAACTGGAGTAAAAGTACAAAGCTGCTTTTGTCCTAGCTGGAAAGAATCTATCCATTCCTCCTTAAAATAAAATAAAATAAAATAAAATTACAAAGCTTTATATTTTTGTATAGAATAAGAATAAGTGAAGCAGAAGACAGCAGGCAGTCTCTTTTCACAGATCTGTTCTTGGTGGGCAAGTGCTCTTGGCTTCACCATGCACCTGCGCATGCAAAGCCTCTGGCATTTATCACAAAATGCCACAGGAAGGGGGTGCACGGTGACACCAGCAATGCTGAGAAATCACAAGACAGTCCTCATTTTTCAAGTGCAAAGTGAGTGATAATTGTTTAAGAATTCAGCCCTGCACACTGAACCAGAAAGGTGTTCCAGCTTGGTTTTCCAGGGGGTATGAAAAGGATTTCCTGCAGTGTGGTTCATTCAACTCACTTTTCATAAGCTGGTTTTCAACAACATCATCCAAAAGCCATTAGTTTCATTGTATGTATCATGCAGGGTTATTTAGTAGGTCAGAAGGAAAATTTAAATGGACAGGTGCTTTAAATTACAAGACGGTGGAGGTGGTTAATAAAAAAAATACTAGAAAACATCGGTAACCTTATTTCAGGCTTGAAGTGGGTTCTGTAACTGATGGGCAAACGGCTTGGAGAAACACTGCGATCTGTCAGAAGTGGTAGGTTCAGAATGCATTCAGGAAATCAAGCTGCTCCCCAGAGATCAGAGCAGAGCACACTTCCCAGACATTATGCACCTTTAAAGCTATTTATTTCCTCTTGGATATTTGCACCATGGGGACAATTAATTGTATGACACAAATGTCCTATATGTGTGACGCGGAGAGAAACCTCAAACCCCTTGTATTTCTTGCCATGACCTGAGAGGTGAGAGCCCCGATGGGCTGCACAGGCACACGGGGCTGACCTGGGCAGGGGCTGAACCTGCTTTTGCATTTCCGTGTCCTGGGCTACAGAGACAAAGGAAGCGGGGACCATCCCAAGCTTGGGATGCCTCAGCCACCTCCACCCCATGCTGAGTCTTGTACCAGCATTATATAAGGGTCCCACCACCTAACAGGAATCAAGCAAGGGTCTTCTTTCAGCTGAGCAGCTCTGGTGTGTGCTGGTGACCAGCATTACCCAGAACCTGGTAAATTACCTCAACAATAGCTATTGGTTACTACTGAGGCTGATGGAGAGCACAGAAACAGTACACAACACGTGGATAGAGCACTAGCGCAGAGTCCCTGGGTCTTTCAGCACCTGGGGACTACCGGGGTCACAGCTCATGCTACCTCCTGGTCCCTCGCCCAGACTTTGCCAGCAGCTACGCGGAGGCAGAGCAGGGCGGTGGCACCAGGACACGGGCAGGTCATGTAGGTGCAGCCAGACCCATAAACATGCACAAGGGACTGCAGTCACTCAGAAACCCCTACCAGCATCAGCAAGGCAGCTCAGAAGGAGAGGTACTAGCACAAAACAGATAAACACAGGGAGGATTTAACACAGAGAGATGAAGAGGATTTAATTATTTTATACATCAGGGGCTACTTATTGAAATGTCTTTTGAAAGACCGCTGCTCTTTTGGTGCTTGTAATGCAGTCATATATACAGCATGCAAGAAGGGTGAATCTGGCTCTTATAAGCATTTCCCAACATCACCACGTCTTATTTGATTCCTTTGGCTCAAAGATCAGTCTAGAAATCTAATGGGAGTCAACTGCTTTCCAAGATGCTTGATATTTGCTAATTATTCCAGGTTGGAAACATGTCAACTGCTGGAGCAGAGATGCTTCGCTATCCATTCATTCCTGGCCAAATTCAGATTATGGCCCAGTTCTTGAAGCTCAGGACACAAGAGGACACATTGAGGCAATTAAGTCATAGGGTAAAGCTACTCAGTGTGGTGGGCCGTAAGAGTGAACAGGCAAACCACCAACAGCAGGGCCGGCAGCTGGACAGAAGTGCCTGGGGCTGGCCCCTGTTGCGCCCTGCCCAGGACAACTCAGGGCTACAGAGTCCCTCCTGCAGGGCTGGGGTCTTGCAGGAGCACAGGCTCCTGCCACGCACACACCTGCAGGAAGCTCTCCGCATTCAAATGCAATTCTCTTCTGAGGCTGAAGGAAAATCTGTCTTTGTCTACGGTTCGTCTTGCTACTTCTGCAGAAAGGTTAGCATCTTTAACTGGTTTGGTTGATGCTGTCCTAACCAGCCAGAACAGTGTCCTTTATCCATCCTAGACCTTGTTAGAATCTGGCCTTGAGGCTGGGGAGAGGGGAAATGCACACAGTCACAAGAAAATAAGGAAATAGAAGGAGCACAAAACCCATTTTTTTTTCTGCCTCAGAAACTCTGACAATATAGCCTTAGATGATGACATGCAGCCAATGTGTGGGTAAGAGGATCCCATAGGATTCCTGGCTGAGCCCCAGAAAGTGTGGCTGTGTGCTCTGTGCTTCATTAGTCCACTCATCCTGCAAGACGTGCTCTGGGCAGCATGACCTGCAGTCACTGGAAATTCCAGCCTTTTTCCTCAGCATCTTTCCCCAGTGTGAATAGCTTGCATGCCAGGGGATGTTCTTCTCTGCCTGAATGCTTTTCTGGTTGTTTCATTTGCAGAATGCGTGCGGACATGAGAAGATTGAACAATATGCCAATGTTCTATGAAATCTAATGAACTAATTGTTGTAGGAACAGGTGGTATTTCACTTTGGTCTGGAAAATTGATGAGTATGATACGCTATCATTTGGCATACCTACTGTCTTCTTTCTAGGCAGAAACAATGGAAGAACCTATGAGCTGCTTTTGTTTCATGCAGCATAGCATTCATGCCGCTATGCAGACAATGCATACTCTAGAAATCAATATTGCATGCTCTCAAAACAGCAGACCCACTACATATCCAGGAAAGAGACATTTTATTTTTTTATGGTAGGCCAAATTCCTCTGCTGCTTTGTCATTTGGATTCTGGTGGCACTGATAAGTCTGTTTGAAATCTGAACATGGAGTCTAGTTGTGGGATGCTAAATGTGGGTTGTGATACAAAGTTACAGTGAGATGGGAAAAAAATTACTATGCCATTGAAGATTCTATGGTTTTGTGTAGTAAACACACTTTTGAAGCCAAACTTTGCTTATTTTATGCATACTAGAAAACTATTGAAAAGAATGTTGTATGAAATATGTTGTGACAGGCAGAATTTGGCCTGGAATCTGTATTTCACATCCAAAGTTTTTAAAATCAAAGAAACAGAGTAAAACAAGAGCAGCCTTTTTAAATGAACGAATAACACATAGAATCAAAACAAGAACAAACAAACAAAAAAAATCACCTTCTCTTTGACTGCTTTTAATACTGATTCATGCTTCCACTCCTCTTTGACTGCTTTTAATACTGATTCATGCTTCCACTCCTGTCTCAGGATAACTGACTTTGTCAGGAACAAACTGCAACCTAACCTAGGACTACATTTGCTCATAATGAAGCTTGAAAGTAACATTTCCTTCCTAAACATTTAACTCTGGGGATGCCTTTCCTACCTTAGGATATTAAAGTTCCTAAAAAAAGCTTTCCAGCTAGTTATCTTTTCTCATCTATACGTAGGGACGTATGCCAGACCCACGAAGATCATCTATTTTACACCAGTAGTTCAATGCTCCTGTAAATATCTAAAACTTTTAGCTATGCACATGAAAAACTAATCAGTAAGCTGCAGTTGCAATGCAGTTTTACAGCATCATATGTAAGCCAAACAGCCAATTCTGTGAACACAGTCATGATACCCCTCTGGGGATGCTCCATCGCCCTGCAGGGCTGCGCCAGGGCAGAGCAAGCCCAGACCTGCTGCTCACTGAGCCCCTGCAGGCACCGGGCAGGGGCTGGGCCTGGCCTCCCCCCACAGACCGCAACCACCCAGAGTTTCCCCTTTGCCACCTGCTCTGGCCTGAGGGCCTCAAACTCAATCCTTCCCTTCCCTTCCCTTCGGTCTCAGCTTTACTCAGTCACAAGGCTCACTGCCCCTATCCTTTTCAATAAGCTCTGGCTGTTCTCCCGATTGCAGGAAACGAGAGCACGAACGTGGCCTGTTTCTGCAAAATTGGCAGCATCGTACGGGCAAACCCCAGCAGCACAGCCGAGCTGGTGCAGGTCTGACTTGCTGGGCTGTGCTGTGCCTCTCATGGCTCTGTGGGCAGCTGGGAGCCGAGGCCACAGCGCCCAGGGGCTGCAGGCCCGTGCCGTGGGGCTCCGGTGGTGTGCGGCCTCCCAACCCCGGCCTGCCAGGCCCGGCGACGGATGGCCGGCTGCGCAGCCTCACCCTGTGGCCATACTTGCAGTGGAAGGGAGATGGTGGCTGGGCTCTGCCCTGCCTCTGGCCTGCCTGCAGCTGTTGGGCCCCAGCACCACGAAGTGGCAGGGACCGCCAGCACCGTTTCTGCCAGAGAGTGTGGCCACAGCCACAGCTGGACGGGACAAACTGCACAGGAGGCGCTTCTCCTGCCTGCGAGCGGCCACCACCTGCCTGCCTGGTGCTGGGGAAGCACAGAGCACGAGAACCTCGGGCAGCTTCTGTTAAATTCACTGTGCAGGGAAAAAACTCAAGAAGATTACACATAGGCTCTGATACTGCCCTGAGCAGCATCTTGACATGCTTCAAACTGAGCCTAAACTAACACATGATCATACATGTGTTTGAAATGTTTTTGGAATTTCTTTAGTGTGCTCACAGTGTTTGTACTACTAAACCACCACTTCCTTCTTTGGGGGAAATAAGAGAACTCAGAGGAACATCTAATAAACACGAGCAGAAAAAAAAAAAGTGAGAGACATTTCACATCCTGCTGGTATGCAACTAGAATGCTTAATCTATCATGAAAGTGAATGAGTATTAGCTTTAGTAGCTGCACTGGTGCATTTCTGTTAGCAGGAGTTCAAATACACACTAGCAGGGAGCCCCACACTTCTCCAGTCACTTAGCCAGCTACCCTCTCTGGGTGTCTACAAACCGAGTTTTCCCTGACTGCCGTCACCCTCCACGGGGACCACTTTGGTCCTTTGAATCCTTGGCAGCAGGTGACAACCCCATGCTACCAGCATCGCCAGACAGAAAAGCTGATCAGAAGCAGAGAGATGGCCCACACAGCCCTGGACAGGAGCTTCCCAGCCGTGCACAGGGTCTGCACCAGCCCCTGGCTGGGCACCCACTGCTGCCTGCAGCCCCTGCCCCCCCAGAGGGCCCCCCAGAACCCGAGCACCCACCTCTGCAAGGTGGCACTGGGTTGGCACGCTTTTTGCGCAGGAAAGCAGCTTTTGCACAAGGAACCTTGTTTCTCGTACTCAAGCAGTATTGCAACTGTAAAAATCACACATATGAAAATTTGTATTAATGGATTAAGAGGAACTCACTTCAGTAAAACTTCATGAGAGCAAACCTTGCATTTTTATGGTGTTTAGGTGTGGATTTTCCATTCTTTTGATGACTTTTTCTTGTTTGCAACCAGAGCTCAGGCTTGTGCTGAGCTGCCACATGACAGTGAAGAAATATATCACTGGTCTGTTGTGATTTGATGCAGAAGCCAACCCAAGGGCAGTTCAAGTCAGCAGAGCACCTCAGAACATTGCAGGTCCTCCAGGGAGAAAGAGCCCAGACCTCAAATCACCAGCTTTGAATCTGTCTCATTCCGGCAGGCCCCAAAACAGGCACAGCCTCTTTGTTTCTAGGCTGCAAGGATTTGTGCAACTTTGGGGTTGTATTCAGAGTCCTTAAATTTTATTTTCTATATCAAGCTAAAAATTGACCTCAAAATTCAAAAGAAGGATCAGGTGAAATCAGGGAATTTTGTCTGGTTTCCATCCAAAACCTCAAAGCCACTCAGGTTGTACCAAAACTCACACTGGTTTACCACGCAGGTCACCTGGTTTCCAGTTTCGTTGCCAAAGTTCTGCATGGTTTCACAGGAATCCCAATTAAATCTAGAACAAATCCCTTGTGAAACACTTCGCGTAATGCTTCTATATTCTGCCTTTTTTTATGCCTGTACCCAAATCACTGCCAAATCGAAGCATCTATAACTATTGGAAACACTTCAATTATTTAAGAGTATATGCACAGTGTAGAGTCAATTAAAATTACTGACATGCCTTTTGTGTGTGTGTGTGTTGTGTTTCCATTTGGAAGCAATTCAACTCAAATTCTAGCAAAGCCCTTCAGAGCATATTGAATTGATTTAAGGAGTTTGCATCCAAAAATTTGAAATTTAAACAATGAAAAAAGAGGTTAAGGGCACATTAATGGTTGTTTATAAATCATGCCCTCAAATGTTAAGAAAACACACTGCCTTCCTTGTTGGCAGGAGGAAAAAAAAATAACATGGTGTAGATGCCCAGATGTGGTCAGGGAGATGAGGCGAGGTTTTTCTCCAGCACTGTGGTGATCCACCACCCTGGCCTGGCTCCAAAGCCACCACTGCAGTCGTGCAGCTCCAGAGGAGCCAGACCTGCCGCTGCTGAGCATCGCCCTGTGTGCCTGTGGGGAGCAGTCCAAAGCCTGCTGCACCATTAGCCTACTGGGCCTGGCTCTTAGGGGATATGTTTTGAAAAACAAAATAAGTTCCTATTCTTTTTTAGTATCTCACTTAAACTAGTTGAGAGCAAGCTCCACCAAGACAGACCCTGGATCCAAGGGGAAAATATTAGCACACCTGAAAGGCTATTCTTGTTCCCTTGCATGCACTTGCAAAAAAAAAGAAAGGGGGGGGGGGTGGAGAATGGGGGCGACAGGGGAAAGAGGGGATTCTGCTTTCATCTATGTGAAAACAACAATTTCCTATGAAATATCTTTAGCCCTGAGGGTGCTGTGGGTGTATCTGCCTCTCCCCATCAATATTATTTTTCCTGTACAAATGGAAAAAATTGGGGCAGCCCTTAGGCTATTAATACTCCTCCAAAGGTTTCTCTCAAAATAGAACAAAAACCAAAGGCATAAAAAACCCTAGTGACTGCTGTGGGTTGTGTATGGAAAATCCAGAGCCTCCTCTATTCCCAGAATTGCCCCAAATTCAAAATCCTCTATGGGAAATGGGCCGTGTTTTATAACTAGCACAGGAGCCTGTGACTCCAAAAGGGGTGGAGGCACACACACACACAAAAGACCAAGGAAGAGATGTGGTATTGAGAGAATTCACCTGCAGGCTGCCAAGTGGAGGAAGAAAAGCGTGAACATTTCCCATGTCCCTAAACCTGCTCAAGAGCACAGGACAAGTGATACCTGTACATTTGTTCACACCTCTTCCCTGCTGGTCTGCATCCTCTGTGTGAGCATTGTCCCTGTGGCTCCCAAGGACTAAGCCAGTGCCCAGCTCAAGGAGCTGCTCTGAGTACCCAGCACCCGCTGCTGCTGCAGAGAGGATGGACATTGGTAGCATCTCTTGCTCTTAACACCCAAGTACCAATGGCTGTCTCTGAGCTGTAATTGCCGTTGTGCTTCCAAAATGAACTTTTGGATTCCCAAAATGCTACATACCAAAAGTAGAGGGAGCCTGGAAAAAGCTCTTGTGGTTAAATAAGTTTCTACTCTAGCAGGTGGGAGTAAACTTGCTGAAGCCTCCTTCTCCCACCTGTCCCCCTTCCCGCCTATGCACAGCTTACTTCTCATGCCTAGGATGCTGTTAGGTGTTCTACTGACATACTTTTCTTTATCTTTGTGTCCTGCGGTCCTGTATAATGAGCTTTCTAACAAGAAGCACTGATGGAAACTTGAGGCTAACGCAGTGCTTGTCATATGGGCTCAGTTCTCCCTCAGTTCTTGCAAGTGCTACATTTCATTACACATGAGGACAAATGCATGGAGAATCATTCCTGCTGGAATTCCAGACTGGTGGCTTCAAGCACCACCGAGGTGCACATCTGCTGTTGAGAATGCTTCTCATTCTGCCAAGCCACAGGAAAGACTAAGTTTCAGCTAGGAGGCCTGTCAGGCAAGCTGGGTTAATGCACAGAGGAAAGTTATGTAAAGCTGAGCTGGGTTCCTTTGTGCAGTTTAATAGCAAAAGGAAACCTTGTAGGGAAGGAACAAAATAGAAACGGATGAAGAGCAAAATAGTGTTTGACACTTAATGCTCTGTGACATTTTTGGGAGTGTGTGAACCTAATGAGTAAGCAGCATAAACATTGCTGAAAAAAAAACAAACCAAGCAGATATGAAACCCATGAGAGGAGCATCCCATGTTGAATCCACACAGACCTTCCGTGAGGACACCCAGAAGAAAGTGACGCTGCATACTCACTGTGTATAGCTTCACTGCAGTGCGTATTTTCTCCCATTTTCTCTCCTGACCCTTACTTTTCCCTCTATTTATCAGTAAAAAAAGTGGGATCATTTCTCCGTGAAATAATAAAAAATAGATCCACAAACAGTGCAAATGTCAATGCAGAAGGCTGCAGGCTCCAGGAATGTGCATCCCACCAGCAGCTGCAGAGCTCTGAAGGTCTTGCCAGTGGGATGAGCTAGCCTTGGGATGTCACAGAACTGGGATGAATAAACAGGGATATCTGGAATGAGGATTTAGCATGCATAAGACAAAGCTCCCGGTATTTTCAGTTCTTCAGGTGACTGTTTAATTTTGCATGCCAATCAACCAGCCTGGTGCACAGACACTAACAGCTCTGTTTACAAAGCACTTGTGTCACATGCTGGATGACCAAACCACTGCAAATTCTGCAAGGGAGCTCATTTTGAGGTGGGATTTGCAGGGACAATTCCAGATCTCTGAATGTCAGATGCCTAAGCTTAGCCCTGAACCCCTTTGTGGTTCAGGCTGACAAATGGCAGCAGTCTCACAGCCCACATTGTCCTCCTGTGCTGGGCGATGCCTCTGCTCAGGCGTGACCCTACTGCGGCCCTGGGGCCGTCTTGCTGTGTAAGAGCAGCGAGTAAACCCCATAGCTGTGCGTAGCGCAGCCCCTCACACGCGGCTCTTTAATCTGTTCCCTCCTCCTTTCTGTTATTTATAACTGTTCAGAGCACCTATTGAGCCCTGTCTGTAAAAGGCCTGGGTGCTTTTTGATCATGCCATGAATCTTTTCTTCACAGACTTCTCCTGGACCTACGCAGTTTTCCTGAAGAGCTGTACATACTTCTATTCTTTTTAAAGGAGGAATCCCAAGCGAGGATTACAGAGCTATAAAAGCGGAAGCAGACTGCTTGGCAGAGCATTCCTTGAGATTTGCCAGCCTAAGCACACAGATGTTTCTCAGATGGGTGAATTTGGAAATGAAGATCTACGTGGCATCTGTCAAAGGGCTAGTGTTTCTGATCTGTGACAAACACTGCACAGGATCCTGTCTGTCCTGCCAGGCTAATGCTGCACACAGCAGATCTACCCATCACTGAAGCTAATCCTGAGTAATTTATTAATCTTCTTGGGTGCACTCGTTTGTACCTCATAATTCTCTTGTCCATAATGAAAAATTATCCCTTGTTGCAGTTGTCCTTCCAGAGCCATGGATAGCTGCAGCAGAGGCACCCAAATGCTTTTTGGACAAAGTGGGGTGTTTCTAAATTGTAAGTGCCTTAACTTTCTTGCAGTTATCTTCAAGGAGCTAAGTGGAGCAGAAACAAGTAGCTGCTCTGCAAGTCCGACACTGGGCAGGATGCTGGCATGCCCTGGTGCACGCGGCTGCAGAAGGCAACTTTTCAGCCTCCATCCAGTCCTCCTCCCAGCAACCTGTGCCTCAGGGAGAACAGAACATTTAACTTAAACTCAAATGAAGAGTTGACCACACTCGGGGCTCACATCTGCCACCTCTTGGGGCAGATCTGGTGTTCAGGGTGCAGTGAAGTAGCAAAATGGACACAGCTGTGAAAAAAGCCGCACTAGACCCATTGCAATGCTCATCCTTTGTCTCAGCACTGCTAAGATGCCCCACAGGCCTACACACTGGCTCGCCAGAACGTGCAAGGAGCTCTCACATCCAGAGCTGGCTGCTCTGGGTGCAGTGCAGCACCTCCTACTCCATGTGTGCCTGTGGCATTTCACCTCTTAAGTGTAATGGCAAAGCTGCTTCAGCACTGCTCGCTCCTATACACGGCAGAAGTTCCCTGCTTTGAGCAGGGGGTAAGCTATAGATGGGGGCAGAGAAGATGAAAAGGATGTACAAACACCAGAACACATTTGCTCATCATGAATCCTGAATCATAATTCTTCACTTTGGAGTATGCAATAAAAATCCAACTGCAAAGTGCTTACAGTTGTAATATTCTGTAAATCATGAAAGAAAAAGAAAAGAATTAAGCTACAAGTTTCTGAGGAGTTATGAATAATGGATTGTCAGCCCCAGTTCAGACCCATGCTAAAAATCATTTTAACTAATGCATTAACTCTTTCATTGCTACTGCAGATGAAAGCATTAGGGTCACAAGATGTTACAATTTTAACATCCTGCTCCAATTCATCCAGATACATTGTAGATGCGTGTTGGACCCAGCTCTCCTTTCTGCAGAGTGAGTTTTCACATTCAAACCTGCTGAGAGTATTAATTAATCATTAGATTATTGCAGAAAACATAGGGAACTCACTTGCTTACAGAAAGCCAGGCAAGCCAAAGCAAATCATGAACTGAAGAAGCCATGATAAACAGAAAAGGATAACTGGCAATCCCTGATAATGATACTTGTAGCCTGCAACGTGTCATTCTTGAACAGAAGTTAAAATAAAACAAACTGTAATTTTCCTTTATGAAAAAATCAAAAGTTTGCATATTTCTGGTAAAAGTGTATTACTTCACAAAAGCTAATACAGAGCAAGTGCAGTGTCAAGTCACTTTATAGTATGTCAGAGAGTGCCATTTTATCATTTGGACAGAGGCAGAAATAGATTGCATTTTACCAAAAACCTCGTGCCAGAAGCCTATAAAACTATCCCCGTGGTCATAAGAACGGAGGAACGAGGACCTGGGCTTGAGCTGAAAGCTGGTCTCTCCCCAGGCACGACCCTGGCTCCTTTCCCCGCATGGCCCTGGGGCCCCTGGCTGTGCAGGTTTGCGGGTCTGGGGTCAGGTGGAATTTGGGGTATGGGGAGCCATAAGGTTCCGTGTGTTTGTCACCTGACAGACACAGACCGGCCCCTGCCCACCCTGTGCCCTCCAGGGTGAGCTCGGGCGACGTGCCCCCGGCAGCACTGGGCACATGGCAGCGCTTGCTAGGCTGAGGCCAGGGCAGCTCCCCTGCCCGAGCGCTCGGCTCCGTGCCCCTGCCTGCAGTGGGACCAAGCACGCTTTAGTTAACATGTTCATACTGGTCTTCTGCTCTGCTGCTTGGATTAAGCTCACAGGGGCTCTGCTTGCACTGACTTCACTTCCACCCCTCAGAGCACAACATTCCTCGCTGCTCTGTGGTGAGGGCAGAGGTGTCTGGCACAAACAGCGATGTGGTGTGCTGCCCTGAAGAGCTGCGTGAAGAATGCAGTTGGTTTAAGCATGAGATTAGTAACACAGAGGCTCTGCAAAGGAGGCAATGCCACATGAAACACACAGTGCTCACTCAGCTACCTTGCACTTTTCCCTGGGGTGGCTGCTCCTTTGCTGCCTCCTGCCCCACCTTGCCACTACCAACAGACCTCTACCACACTGTGGGTCACAGCAGCCCCAAAGCCCCTTTCTTCTTGCCGTGGAGAGAGCAATACCTGGCTCTAAGTAGGTAAGAGGCTCAGTAAACAGGTGCTGGGGCCAACAGCGACTTCCAGCAGCAGGACAGCAGGAGATAAGTGCTTTCTAAGGTGACCTTGCTTGGTTCCTCACTTCTCACTGCTGGAAACCTCGTCAGACTCTCAGAGTCACAAAATGCTGGTGTCCAGCACTTGGGAGCTTGCCTGTTCACACCTGGAAGCCAATGCAAAGCAGAGCAGCTGTGTGAGCAAGGGGGAGCAGGCAGGCCTGCTGCCAGGCGTGCATACCAGACAGCACGTCTGACCTCAGGAATATTGATTAACGTGAGGACACGACTGTCTGCAGAACGTCTAGAGAAGAGCAACGCTGAATTTCATTCATAAACACTTAACGCCACAAATCCACCTGTGGGCCTACCAAGCCTTGTGCCACCCGCATCCCCTCCCTTTCTCCTAAGGGAGCAAGCCCGGGCACTGGGCAGAGCCCGGTGGCAGAGGGGGGCTGCCAGCACCTGGCCTTGAGCACTGACACCTCCAGCACCGCCAGCCCCCCTGCACGTGCACACAGCTGTGCCCGCAAATACACTGTGAAATACACAAAATATCTGAGTAGCATAATGGCAACAGTAAACAACAATGCTGTGACCTCATACAATCCTTGATACATGGATCACAAATATTCAGAGATTAGTGAGGAGCAGCCCCTCCCCTGCTGACTGCCGTCGCTCTGCTCTAGGCTATGCTGCCTTGCAGCTGAAGAAAGCAACTAACCCTCCCACAGTATTTTTACTTCAGATGTTTATGTGTGATCTGTTAAAGATCATTCTGCAAATGTTGAAATGGACTGCAGTTAAGCTTTGCAGGACAGACGTGGCTGGCAGGGAGGAATGCTGGCAGCCCAGCGCAGTGGAAGACAGACAGCTGGGAAAGGCCACCCCAGCTGGTGGCCCACACAGTGCATTCACTTGCCACTCCAGCTGCAGGGAGCTGCACAATGAAGCAATGATTCCCAGCTGACTGTCTGTCCCAGGTGCTAATTATAAAAGAAAAAAATAAATTTCTGCATAGTGCTTGCACTGCTATTGGGAAGGCAGCTTTAGCAGCAACCACTTGGGTAACCGCATAGCTGGGTAACCTCATACCTCTCACCTGTATCTTCCAGCTGAGAGCATCATCTGTGCTGGCACAACTCACAGCAGTTCCAAAAGTGAGCAAAATTACATGGTATCTTTGCTAGAAACAGGGATCCTAGCACATGGATAAACTCGTTAACTGGGCAGGATGACAAAACCTGACTTGTGCTGCAATTGCTTTCAGATGGTTTGCATCACAGCAGCATCAGCAACATGACTCTGTTCCTGATGCCAGACAAGCTCCTTGGAGTAATAAAGCAGTTCACACCAAAGTACTGAAAAGAGGAAAATGTTTTCAAACTTCTGCCTAGCGGAAATTATGGAGAGCACATTGCAGAAGAATTTGTGGATGACGAATCACCAGGGGATCTCCTGTTGTAGGCTGGGTGCACTACGTTCATTACGCGAGGCCATCACAGCAGCTGTGGTATGGCTCCTGGTCTGCAACACGAGCACTGCTGCAGGGTTTCACCTAGCTGCACGTGGCAGTTCCACAAGGTGCCTGCTCTGGTAGGTGCCCACCTCACGGCTAGGAGGTGCCAGCGGCCCCATGTGCTCCTGGCAGGGTGCCTGCCAAAGTGGGAGCTCTGAGCTCAGCTAAATGAAAGGGGCCTCCCTTGCTGGCAGAGCCGAATGACCAGCCTTGGCTTGTCTGATTTTCATTGGGACCAGCGTCCAGAATGTGCCCAGGGGGTTTTCTTGCTCATGTTCATAACTGGGGGCCTAGGGGGAACTCTCTGCAACTCCCTTGTATGGCAGGAGCAGGGCAGCACCCAGGCTGCTGCCAACAGATACCGTATCACCTGCCAGAGACCTTCCATAGCCCTGTTAGTGTCAATTTAGGCCTTGCACAAATGTACTGTGCCCCGCAGAGGTGCAGCACTGACCTGCGTGCAGCTCCCCTTGCTGCAGGGGTGGCCCTGGCCTGCGGCATGCCCCCCCCCGTGCCTGGGTGATGGAGGAGCAGGGTCTGCAGCCACAGGAGGGTGCAGCAAGGACGACCTGCAACCTCCTCACTACCCTGTGCCACACTTGCTTTGTCTTGGAGGAGCAGCATCCCTACGGGGCAAGTGGGACGAGGGGGGCTAGGGAGGGCAGGCACAGCGCACCCCCTGCTCCTTCCTGCACTGCTGTGGTGGCTGTTCACCAGCATACATTCGTAATAAGAACACAGCCAGAAAACTTCTGCTCCTACTGCAGTTCACAAAGGCAAAACAAAGACACTACTTCTTCACCCAAAGCTTTTCTTCTAAAGATCTGACACTTGTGTGGACATTTCTCCATGCAGATGGAGCCCCAGAACAGAGGATGAAAAGGGACTGTGAATGAGTTATGAGCAGCACAAAATAATTATTCAGAATAAAAAAGAAAAATCATGGTAAATCAAAGACAAATTTAAGACCACCCAAAATGAAGAAGTATGGAAAACATTCGATTAATTTGTGTTTAAGGTAAAGTTTCCTTCCCTTGCAGGT